>NC_137970.1:57348948-58009822 GCF_963924665.1 Micromys minutus | reverse complement strand
TATGCTTCAGTCCTTCTTAGAAGGCAGAACAAAATACTTATAGGAGGAAATGCATGGACTAAAGAAAATGTCATCCAGAGACTGCACCACCTGGGGATCCATCCCATATACAATTATCAAACCCAGAAAGTATTGCAGATGACAAGCAGTACATACTGACAGGATGTAGTTGTCTCCTGAGAGGATTTTCGAAAGCCTGTTAAATACAGAGGACCATTTGGACCAGTCAACCATTGGACTGAGCACAGGTTTCCCAATGGAGGAGTTTAAAAAGAAAGACAGAAGGAGATGAAGGGGGTTGTAACCTCATAGGAAGAACATCAATACCAACCAACCAGACTCTCCAGTGCTCCCAGGGTCTAAACCACCAACCAGAGTACACATGGAGGGACCCATGGCTCCAGCCACATATCTAGCAGAGGATGATCTTGTAGGGCATCAATGGGAAGAGAGGTCCTTGGTCCTGTGAAAGCTCGATGTCCCAGTGTAGGGGAATGCCAGGATGGAGAGGTTGGAGGGAGTAGGTGTGTGGGGGTTGGGAGAGCACACTCATAGAAGCAGAGGGATAAAGAAAGGAATAGGGAGTTTCTGGAGGGGAAACCAGGAATGAGAATAACATTTGAAATGTAAATGAAACATCCAAGAAACAAAAAAAAAAGGGAAAAAGGAATATAAATCTAATATGTTTCTCAGTCTCTCTAGTAAGCTATATTGAAAGGTTGACTTTACTTAAATGATGATAACAATATTTTAAATAGCAAAACCTATTTTCTTCTGTCCTTAGTAACAACAATGCCAGTCCAAAATTTTCTATGCTTTTGATTGAAAAATAGAATTGTTGCTGGGCACAGTGGTACTACACATAGCCAGGGTTACACATAAAAACCATGTCTTGAAACCACATAACCTCTAAAAATTAAAAATGTAAACAAAAATAGAATTGTCTTCTTGCTTTTGGAGAATTTCCATTAACCATTTTATTTGTTTACATTTCAAATATCTCTCTTCCCATTTTCCCCTCCAAAAACACCTATCCCATCTCCCCTCCCCTTTGCCTCTATGAAGGTACTCCTCCAGCCACTCACCCATTCCCACCTTTATTTCATAGTGAATTTAGCACTCTTAAAATGTAATGAGGTGACAAAATAGAAAAAAAAAACAAAACCCTTATAGTTATGATAATAATGACTAGCTTTTACTAATGAGAAGCCTTAATCAGCCCAATAATCCAATTAGACAAAAATTAATGACTTCTTATAAGGCACAAGACACTGGAACCACTAAAAATATTCATTTTCTTTACCCCCTCCTCTTAGGTTATGCATTCAATTATTAAATAATTCCCATACCACTTTAAAACAAACCTTTCTTCATTCTATTGGCATTGACACATTCCAAACATTTTTCATCAGAGCATTATATTGCCCTTCTAGATATGCTAGTCTTCCTTTTCTTCCAATATTTCTTCTCAGAATATTTTCTCTAAGTTCTTTTCTAGATGGTTCACTCTACACCTAAATTATACCTCAATAATAGCAACTTACACAGTCTCTTCAGATCACGAAGAGTACATCTATGCATGTGCATTTTCTTTAGGCTCTTTATCCCTATTCAAAATTTCTTGTCATTCTAACTTCTGTTCTTAGGCACATTCTAAAGTAATCACCTCTGGGAAACTGTGGATGTTCATTAACTTCATCCTCTCCATTCTCATGACACTTTCTGTATTGTTCCCATTCCTCTAGCTCTTGAATAACTACTTGTCTCATTTTTTGACAAAACACCTCAGCAAAGCAACAAGAGAAAAAAAATGGTAACTTTAAGATTACTGTTTAAGTGTATAGTTTACAGTAGTAAAGTCTATGTGCCTGAGGCACCTGGTCCCATAGTATCCACAGTCAGGAAGTAGAGAGTCATAAATGCTGATGCTCAGCAAGCTTTCTTTTTAATACAGTCCAGTAACCAAGCCCAGAGAATGCTGGCCTCCACTCTTTTCTACCTCATTTAAAATAATAGAAATTATCACCCTCATACACTTACCCAAAGACTAACTTAATCTAAATAATTTTTCACAAACATGAACATGCCTGGAAACCTGTCTCCTAGTTGTTTATATAGCCAATGAAGTTGACAATCAATATTAATAATAAATACTTCTGCTCTGTTAATTCCTCACTCCTGTATCAGAAAGTATACATTCTTGCACATTTTGAGACTGTTTTCTGATACATGGTTTAACTATATAATTGAGACTAACCTGAAATTCACTAAATAAACCAGCTAGTTGTAAACTTTTGAGATGTTACTGCCTCTAACCCAAAGAATTGGTCCAGATCATTTTGATTTCATGTTGCTCCATCAGGATCTACTATCTCATTATATTTAGTACATGAAAATTAGGATAATAGAGTAAGATACAATTTCTAACCTTTAGCAGCATATAGCCTAGTGAAAGGAGGGGTGAAAATATATTGATCTCTTGCAAATATTGCCATATTTTAATTTTCAACTAATCAGGAAAAAATGTGAAGTGGTTGTAATCATTTATAGATAAAAGGAGCTGAGAAAATAACAATGAATTGATTTATCTTATGTCACAAAAATTATTAGATGAAAAGAAACAAGTAATAATTTGAAAGAACACTGTGTTTTATAGGGATCATGAACAATGATATATAAAGCATACACACATAAAATAAAAGATATCTTTGCAGTTTTACTGCATTTTAGCATAAAAATAAAACTTTGTAACAGTTCTATAAATTTAATATTTAGTTTTTTATAAAATTATTTTCATAACAAACAGAAACTAATAATTTCTACTCTTATTTCTGTGTGGGTTTTTTTGGTTAATTTTTTACATAATTTTTGTGTTTCTAATATATCATTTAATTTTTAGGTTCACCTGAGAGAATTGGTATTTTATTTAGTTTATTGCTTTCTACTATCTTGCTATCCTGGCTATGAAGAATTTAATATACTTAAATAATATATTAAATAAGAGGAAAGGGAATGTAGGTTTTTGTCCTATTCTTTTTATTTTACTAAAAATGCTTCTATTTCTTTCCATGTTTAAGAGATCCTGATGGTAGATTTGATGTATATTGCTGTTATTATGTTGAAATGTATCCACCATATTTCTATATTTTCTGGATATTTTATCATGGAGTTTGTTGGATTTTCTAAATGTAAAATGAAAATAATGTATTTTCTGTACTTTAGTCTGTTTATATAATAGACTACATTTATCAGTTTATGTATGAACTTTCCTCATATCTCTGGAATAAACCTGAATTGATTGTAGTGGGGAAAAAAAGATAATCTAGCAAGGTAAAATTTTATTACATTTCATATATATATATATATATATGTATATATATAATTTATTAAAATAATTTCTCATTTTCAATCATAACTGCTTTCTGTTGAAAAGTAGCATAACAGATTAAATAACAAAGTATAAGAATGGACACCAAAACTGAACAAATGATTTTAGCTGAATCAATAAAATGACATTTGTGACCCTTTTCTATTTAGTTGATCCTGTGAATTTTCTTATAAAATATTTGCAAAATGTAGCACATGCCTACATATAAGTATTGCGAGTAAAATTCTACATCATTTTGCTACCTAGGCAAAGGATATCTTGATGATACTTACTCTCCTTCAGTTAAATTATCTTCATTGGAGTACTTCTACTTTCCATATAATTTTCAATATTTTTTTTCAAAATGACAATTTAGATAATGTTTCAAGAGATATGCAAAGAGGGCACCAGTAGGGCAAAAATATGACATCACAATCACCTGCACAAGAAAACTGGCTTAAAAAGACTCAGCAAAATGCACATATGTTTTCATAAACTCATTTTTCTTTAGAAAAAAAAGATACAAATATCTTTTCAGTGACAAAAATCAGTTCTCTTTAAAAATCAAAAGTGTCATTCTGAAAGTAAATGGATCCTGCAGTTATCTGAATGTATGTCATCATATTTTTAAAACTGTCTGAAAGATATGTTTGTTCTTAGAATTTGAAGGTAATGGCGAGAAGCCTATGGAATTCTCAGTGCCTGTATATAAGGTATAAAGGAGGTTGAGGCAAGAGAATTCTTTGAGCCCAGGAGTTCTAGGCAAGTCTGAACAATATAATGAAACCTTCCATCTCAAAATTGTGAGAATTATTTTTCAATAGATATCTGCATTTTTGTTTGAACGAAAGTTTCACTCCTAGAGAATGGTCAAGTATTAAACTGAGAGGTAATCATTTACATCCAGGATTGTTAAAATATACTTACCTAACATATATTTAACCCTGACTTGCTATACTATTGCTGGACCATTTTAAACATAAACTAGTTGTCACTCATGACCAGAAAAGAATAAACTAAACGTTTCTTAGTAAGCATGTTTTAAAGAAAGGTTTAACATAATAGGTGATTTAAAAGGAGGTAAATTATAAAACCCAGTTGGATACATGATGTTTGATACTATAAACAAATGTCTCTTATGTAGAATAATACTGTCCTTTACTTGCTTGTATTTCACGGTTGTATCATCATTCAAACAGCTTCTCTATCTTTAAAAAGGCAAACAGCACTGCACACCCTTTTCAATATAAAAACAGACACTTTAATTATCACCTACAGGGAAAATTGAAGGAAGGGGGCAGATGAATTTTTGTGTTTATAGTGATTAAAACAAATCTACACAGACTTAAGTTACGATCATTTAATTTTTTAAATTAAAAATAAGAATATTATTTTTCTTTTATTGAACAAATCATAATTTTAAAAATTAATGGGTAAGTAGAATTTATTTTATTACAATGTTTCACAAAATAAAAACAGATTTTTTTTTAAAAGTCAGTAGAACAGAATTCTTAGCTTATGGGCTAACATTGCATCATCTAAAAAGTAACTAGGAAGGAAGACTGTTTAAAGCTAAAGTAAGAATTTAAAAATTAAAGGTTGTCATGTCTTTTACTATTGTCACTGATCTCCCATATTGATCTTTATAATGATATTTATGGCTATATTTGACCCACAAGTGTAAACTATGCTAATTTCTTTATCTTGGAAAAGTCTTCAATATTAATATCTCCAGAAAAAAATGCTTATTGCCATGGAAATTATACTAACAGGTTTGAGGGATTAGGATACAACATCCTTAAAGAGCACATATTCAGTTAACAGGATATATATTCAAAAGATAGGATTGTTAATATTATATCTGATCATCTCAATTACCATTTGTAATAATCCATCAAAAACATCATAAAAGAAGTAGAGTAATGGTTAAGAATGGCGTGATGCAAGTGCCAGCAATATGGCTCAGCAGGTAGAGTATTTGCTTACTGGTCTAATGACCCAGGTTTGATCTCTGGATCCCATAAGGTGATGGAAAACAACCAACTCCCAAGCACTGAACTAGACCACATAAAGAGTGTTATGGTACATGTGTATCCATACTCACACACAAATACACATGCACAAACACACACACGCATTCATATACAATTTTAAAACAATAGAACAATACACTAATTATGAACCTAGCAAGGTGTGCCCATAAGAATAATCATTTCACATATTTTATGAGGTAACCAATTACTGAATTTGAGACTTATTTCAACAAGTGAGAACTCATTCATAATCATAAAAATCTGGTTAAAATCATGGTTGGGATATTTAAGGTCTCTCAATTTACTGCTTTTTTTTTCATTTTACTAAATTCACATATGGTCAAACTGTCTTCCAAGAGGGCAGGGGAGATTAGTGTTACTCTCAACAGCATCAAAGAAGCTTCCTCTTAGTAGTAGGTAACAAAAATGTTCATCATTGGCCAAAGTGCTGTGAATAGTGGGCAGTGGAGTCCTTGAAGCTAATTGGGTCTCTGTGTTCCTCAAAGGTTCAATAAATACTCCTGATGATGTGATAAATATAATGGAAGAGCTAAAGGATATGAAGGTGTGCTGTAAAAAGATGTCTTCTGGATATGACATGGCTGTTATAAACTCACCAAAGTTACAATTATGCACACAAGGCCCTCATAAGATGGGGCTTATCACCATTTCATTAATAGAAAGGGAAAGGACTCAGATGCCTTTTCTTTTTATTAACTGTACAGATAAAATGTAGAAAATTTACCAGCCAACATAAAATGTTGCAAGCTTGTGTTCTTTGTGTTAGGTTATCTAATAAGTAGGATAGCTTACCATGTCTTAGTTTCTTATCCCCGGAATATATTGCAGTAGTTCTCTGTAAGGTGTGATAGTAATAGGTGATAATAACTCAAATATAAGGTTCTGCTGGTTTTTCACCTTCTGTTCTTGATCTATCTTTGCTCTAACAATTGTCACCAGAATTGATATTATATGCCCTAAAACATCCTCTTTCTCATATGAGAATTTCAAAGTAAGAGACTTCCCAATACCTTCATAGTCTCAAAGTGAAAAAGAGTTTCTCATATTCCATCTAAATCAGATAACAAGACATATTATTGGTTATTAATAAAAAGTGGTTCTATGGCAACTAAATATTTTACTTATTTTCATTACATGATAGCAACTAGAAATATGCTTCATACATGAAACCTTTCTTTGCATTCCAATAGTAGTGCATAGTATACCAAATATTGTAGAAGAATTTCCTTTTAATTCAGTACATATTAAGATACAAGTAGCTAAGATTCCTAACCACATTTTGCAACATACAGTTAAATATAGCACTCTGCTCATAAAATTTTATTGTCATCCTGTATAATGATAACACTTCATTAACTACTGTTAATAAGCAAATTCTGGGTTCCCCAAATGGATTACATGACAATAAAATGGAATAGCAGACTCAAAGTAAAATATAAAATAAATAAATTTCTCGTATTTTCCACCTTGATAGTTTATCTTAGATAAGTTATAATTCTTAAATTTAGAGGTTGGTGTGGTAGTGGTAGTAGTAGTAGTGGTAGTGTGTGTGTGTGTGTGTGTGTGTGTGTGTGTGTGTGTGTGTATAAAAGAGAGAGAAGCAATTATGTTTACTTAGAAAAAAATATTAAGTGAATAAAATATTCTATACCTTTGTACCTTTGCCTGATGTATGAATCAGAATTTGTGTTGATTTTGACCACTACTTTCTTGAGTATTCTTTCCTTGTGATATATGAAAACTTATCTCACTGTCCTTAGATCCACGGTAAATGGCAAAATTAAATCCTATGTTGCAGAGATGTAAGATTTTGACCGCTTTATACCTTTCTATAAACATCATCATTAACATACAATAGCCTAAATTATTTTAAGGGATTTTTGTTACCTTTCTTAAAAACACAATTTTATCATTTAAAAGGCAATATACAAAAGAAAGAGAACAATGGTAGGTTCAATAATTTTGTTCCCAATTGAAATACATGATTATTGTTGTTGTTGTTATTCTTTTATGGGTAACTTCAATAAAAACATTGCTTGTCAAAAAATAATATTCATTGTTCTAAGTGAAAATTGTTGTCCCATCTTACATTTATTTTAGATTAATCTTTTATTTCTGATTAGAGAGAAGTAAAGTGGGCAAACTGAATTATATTTCACTTAAAATACTTGGAGACTAGAAAAAAACATACATTTATTTGGCCAACAATTTTTTTTTACTTTTTTAATTTTAAAAATGAATTTTATAAAGAATTTTAAATGTGTATACATAGGATTTGAGTATACCCTCAGCCCAACTCCTGCTCCAAACTGTTCCCAATTGTATTTCCTCAAATTATTATTTTTTTGGCCTTTGATTTCCTTGAACTTCATATAGTCTATGAGTTGTTTCTGGGGTGTTCTGAGCTTTATGGGGTTAGTATCCCATTATCAGTGACTGCATATTATGTCTGTTCTTTTATGACTGGGTTACTTCACTCGGGATGATATTCTCTAGATGCATCCATTTTCTTAAGAATTTCATAAAGTCATTGTTTCTGATAGCTGAGTATTATTCCATTGTGTAAATATACCACAATTTTTGTATCCATTCATCTACTGAAAGACATCTGGGTTCTTTCCAGCTTCTGGCTATTATAAATAGGGCTGCTATGAACATTGTAGTGCATGTGTTTTTGTTGTATGTTGGAGCATCTCTGGGCTATATGCCCAGAAGTGGAATAACTGGGTCTACAGGTAGGATTGGTTCAATTTTCTGAGGAATTGCCAGACTGATTTCCAGAGTGGTTGTACCAGTTTACAACCCCACCAACAGTGGAGAAGTGTTCCTCTTTCTCTGCATCTTCACCAACATCTGCTCTCATCTGAATACTTGATCTTAGCCATTCTGGTTGGTGTAAGGTAGAATCTCAGGGTTGTTTTCATTTGCATTTCCATGATGGCTAGGGATGTCAAGCACTTCCTTAGATGCTTCTCTGCCATTTGATATTCCTCAACTGAGAACTTTTTGTTTAGCTCTGTACCCCATTTTTAATAGGGTTGTTTGATTCACTGGTGTCTAACTTCTTGAGTTCTTTGTATACTTGTATATTAGGCCTCTATCAGATGTGGGGTTGGTAAAGATCTTTTCCCAATCTGTTGACTGCCATTTCGTTTTCTTGATGATGTCCTTAGCCTTACAGAATCTTTGCAATCTCATTAAGTCCCATTTATCATTATTTGACCTCAAAGCATGAGCCATAAGTGTTTTGTTCAGGAAATTTTCTCCTGTGCGTATGTGTTCTAAGGTTTTCCCTACTTTCTCTTCTAATAGTTACAGAGTACCTGGTTTACTGTGGAGATCTTTAATTTACTTGCACTTGAGCTTTGTATAAGGAGATAAGAAAGGGTCTATTTACATTCTTCAACGTGCTGAGTGTCAGTTGGACCAACACCATTTGTTGAATAGGTTGTCCTTTTCACATTGAATATTTACAGCTCCTTTGTCAAACATCAAGTGACCATATATGTGGGCTCATTCTATTCCATTAATCCACTTGCCTATTACTGTACCAGTACCATGCAGTTTTTAACACAATTGACTTGTAATATAGCTTGAGGTCAGGGATGGTGATTCCAGCAGATGTTTTCTTGTTGGGGATGGATTTCACTATTCTAGGTCTTTTCTTATTCCAGATGAAATTGCACATTGCTCTTTCCAACTCATTAAAGAAATGGGTTGAAATTTTGATGGAGATTGCATTAAATCTGTAGATTGCTTTTGGTAAGATGGTCATTTTTACAACGTTTATCCTTCCAATCCATGAGCATGGGAGATCTTTCCATTTTCTGAGATCTTCCTCGATTTCCTTCTTTAGAGATTGAAGTACTTATCATACAGTTCCTTGCTTAGAGTCACACCAAGGTATTTCATATTGTTTATGACTATTGTGAAGTCTACCTTTTCCCTAATTTCTTTATCCCCATGTTTGTTCTTTGAGTAGAGGAAGGTTACTAATTTGTTGACTTAATTTTATATCCAGACACTTTGCTGAACTTGTTTTTCAGCTTAGGTTTCTTCCTTAGGTTTGGTCTTCTCATTGTGTCTTGGACCTCTTGGATATTTTGGGTTAGGAGCTTTTGGGCTTTTGCATCATCTGACTGTTTTGTCTATGTTTTCCATGTTGTCTTTGGCCCCAGAGATTCTCTCTTCCATCTCTTGTAGTCTGTTGGAGATGCTTGCATCTGTGACTACTGATTTCTTTTTTATGTTTTCTACCTCCAGGGTTATTTCTTTTAGTGCTTTCTTTATTGCCGCCATTTCCATTTTAAATTCCTTGTTCTATTCCTTCATCTCGTTGGTTCTGTTTTCCTCTTGCTCTTTGATTTCTTTGAGTGTTTTTCTTGTTTCCTCTTTAAAACCTTCTATTTATGCTTTTCCTCCCATTCTTGTTTAAGGACCTCTATCATCATCTTGAGGTATGATTTCGCGTCTGAGTCTTCTTTTTCTGTAGTGTTTGGAGTTCTGCTGTTTGCAGTGATGGAAGAGCTGGGTTCTGGTGTTAGTCCAGACCTCTCTGAGCCCTGGCAACTTGCAGAGCAGCCTCACCAGGCCTGCATCCCTGGATCTTTGCTATTCCCAGTGGCAGATGGCCTAAGTGTTTAATCCGAAAGCACAGCCCCTCCTGGTGGAAAGGGAGTCCCTATGGCAGAGTTCCTGCTCCCCTGAACCACTGGGGGGGCTGCATTTTCCGTGCGGTCGGCCTAGACCTCTCTGTGCCCAGGTTACTTGCATAGCAGTCTCACCAGGCCTGTGTCCCTGGATCTCCTCTGTTCCAGGTGGTCGTTGTACCATGTTATAATCACCGTTTTTGTAGGCATTTATTTGCTACCTCTCTGAAAATATGGTTATAGATACAATGTTGTAGATGTTTTTCTATCTTAACAAAGAAAATATAAGAGGTAAACAGAATTTTACATTCTTAATTAGAATACCCTTTCCTGAAGCTTAAATACATGATGCCTTAATTTACAGATTTTTAGTTAATATATTGTGTTGGATAGTACAGAATTTTTACAATAGAATTATAAATTTGGCATCAAAAACTCCTGTGTCTTCACTGATGAAGTATTATTATGGACAATTTAACAAATTGCTTTGAGCATTGATTCTATCCACTACAAAAATGTACTGACAATGACTAACTTCTAATGTTATAGCAATCAAAACAAATGAACAAAAACCATGAGGATAGTATCTAGATCATATATGAAGATCAAAGCACAGAAGCTAATATTATGACTTTATAGATTTTAATTTCATTATTATACTATTAACTTATGTGTATACAGTTGCGCATTAATGGATGTACTTAATACATCATATTTTAATACTAAATACCATTATAGTTAGGTTATTGAAATTTTATTGAGTGATTATAATACATGTAACATATATGAAAGAAGTCTAGATAATCTATAGTTAATAAATGTCACTGTAGATACGCTAATGGAGTTGGGAAATGAATAAACTTCAAAGGCTCTTACTGAGAAGACAGAAATTAATTACAACAAATGAACTGGTATCAACTAAGGGAAGTATGCTTGAGAACTGAGTATGGCAGAAGGCAAAGCATGTATTAGGGAAAGAATCAGGCCCTGTAGCAAACTAAAAACCATGTTCTTCTGCTGCTGCTGCCTCTTGAACTAATTACCTAGAAATTATGGCCCCAGGTTAGACCCTGTCCTATTTCATTAAGATTCTCTATCACCACACTGAATAAATAAATGGAGAAAAGGAAACGAAAATTACAGAGCTGACAGGGACACTAAAGAGAGGTATTGACTCTGCTTCCCTCCAGTTTTAAGAAAGTAGGATTGCCTATACAGGTGGTGTTTATCAGAAGCATATACCCTTGTTGGCCCTAAATCATTTATCCAGCTTTTACATATATCGATTTGCCATATATGTACAGCAACTTGAAGTTTCCCTGAAACTATTCTCAATTGGTGGATATGAAGAAAAAGTAAGATAGTGGAACTTTGATCTTTTATGTTTTCTTTTCTTCATAGTGATTAAAACCACAGCATTTCAGCTAAGAATTGGAAGAATACAAGCTTATAACTTTGGTTATGAAGAGAAAACAAATACTAAACTTCTCTGAGTTGTCTTCAATTCTCAGAGAATATAGGTTTGCTGTGTAGAGGACACCTCAACCCCACCTGACAATCATCTTGGTTTCTACAATTCTCATTTCAGCATTTGAATTTAAAAATAATACTGGAACTTTAGATTCAATATTTTTCTCAGGGTTCCTGACGACAGGCATAAAGTACTTAATTGTTTCATACTGTGATTTAATATCTGTTTCTCATAATCCTAGCATTCTATAAAAATTCTTTAAGAACAGAAATGTGTGGAAAGCACTTGATAGTGTGTCTCCATTTTAGGAGATCTGGGAACTCCCACAGCCAAGTAAAGCAGATATGCTTAAATTATTTATATAACTAATAAAAACATGAATTTTACTATAATAAGATAATAGGAATTTGTTCCATTCCATCTACAAATTTCATGTGGAAAACTCATTAGAACCTAGGGATTAAAAGTCACATACTGTTATTTTCAAATATTGAAGTCATTCTTCATTGAATCCTTTAATACCAAAGGAATGTATCTTTAACTTATTTAAACTGCAAAACCCCAGCAGTTTCTCTGAGAATATATTCAATCCTCTATAATTAAATGTATTAACAGGGGTTCATTCAGTTATTTTAAGTATGTTTTTAATTATATAATACAGTAATATTATGGGTTTTGTTTGGGAAAAAGAACTCTCTATAAGAAAAGGAGAAAGCAATAGAATACATTGTCAGAACCCAAACTTTACATCCACAAATTAATTTGGACCTTATGGATTTTATATCACACTAAGGTTGTGTTCTCTAAATTTATAAATAAATAAATACATACATAATCTGCAGGAATAAAGAATTCAGAACAATTTTCAAAACAGTCAACCAAAAAGAAAAAGCTTAAGTAAATTAGAATAACTAACTTCAATAGTCTGAAAGATAAAGAAATTATCTTTTTTCCATCAAAGGCAGAGAAACAATAGTTTGATGCCTTTTTCTTAACAAGCAAAAATAGTGAATGTAAAAACAAAAAAAAAAAATAAAATAATGAATGAACAGGCAAATCCAGTACTATCTGGTGTATTTCCAATAAAAAATAGGGGCTAGGCGTGATCAGTGACCTGAACTATGAATTAAAGAAAATAACCTAAACTAAAAATAGCAAGAGAAATCTAGTTTTATTTTATTACATTTAGGATAGATTTGTTGGGCATTTGTCATAATTATAACTTGAAGTTAATCTCAGAGAATATCACACCAAAACTTGAAAATTCTTTTTAATGCCAACAGAGCAAGCATGTCAGGTATATAGAAGGTATCTAATGTCTTTTTGTTTCTTTTCGTGTGAACTGCACAGATTTCCTCCACTACATATTCCTGTGGATTCAGTGGTTTCACTGTCAGCTCCCATTCTGTTTCCTGCATTTGTCCCTCTCTTGATTCAAAACCATCCCTTTAACACATCATTCCTAATTAGATGATTAGTGCTTGGAAGGGCAGGAGATAAGTCATTTGCATAATTTAATCATAAAAAGAAGTTAAAGATACAGATTTTGCTGTTCGTTTGTACAATTATCTTCTTCAGCCTGGGGGGCTGAGATATTAATGTGATTAAACAGTATTTCTGCAAACAGGCAACTGTGTGTCCTCTATTAAAGCAAGGCTGGAGGCAAATGAAAAATTAATTTTAGAAGACAATCAATTTTATTCTACATGACTGTAATAAATAACAGCCCATCTGCAGACAACTCATTAAGCCTTGGGAGGATACATGTGTCACAAACTCTAAATGACACACAAGGCTGAATTTTCCACCAAAATAGAACTAGTAATAAATGGCCTACCAGCTGCCATATCAGCCTAAGAAGTCAGCACACAAGGATTTCTTAGAAACTGGTATGTACAATGTCAGTCACAGTCAACCTGTTAATTGAGACCTCATTACAAAAGTTACTATAACCTGCTTCATCTTATTCTGGGTGTTTATCTTTTGCTTCTATTCAGAAGTATGTCTATACACATATTAATATACATACATTTATTAGTATGGGCACCACTTTAGTAATGTCAAGGGCTAACATCTATAAAGTTATTTAATGTGCTAAGAATTTGGTATGCACTATCTCAATGTTAGAAATTCTGGGAGTTCTGTGACTAAAATTTCCCATATTCTTATATGAAAACCCGAGGCTTGGATGGTCATACATCTTGATAAAATGCTCAAAAGAGGATGAAGTGTCCATGTCAAGGAAAATCAATTCCCCAAGTTTCCATTTTTCAAGAATAGTTGTCAATCAGAATCATAATAATATACTCTTAAAACAAAGCAATAAATCTCCCTAAAATCAAATGTTTCCCAAAGTAAAAACATCCCAATTTAATAA
The DNA here is from genome assembly GCF_963924665.1 of Micromys minutus. Classification (NCBI taxonomy): domain Eukaryota; kingdom Metazoa; phylum Chordata; class Mammalia; order Rodentia; family Muridae; genus Micromys; species Micromys minutus. The sequence goes on along the minus strand of NC_137970.1, from coordinate 57,995,904 downwards.
CTCATAGTTGCACTAAGGAAACAACAAACAGAAAACATTCTGAGTGCTTACAACCACATAATATGTTTGGTAGTCTGAGTCATAAAACAACACATCAGAATTTTTTTGAGTATCTTACAAGCTACTGCTACTTTGAGGAAAAAGAAAACAAGAACATCTTAAAACTTGAACATATGTATACACACACATGCACACAGGCATTTATGTGAGAAGACAGATGTCCTGCAAATAAAGATTTACAGAGATCACTGAATGCAAGTGAGAGAATTATCTCTCCAGAGGTAATTCTTCAAGTCACTCTTTAAATATCACTATTTTCAACAAGACCTTGAATAGGGAAACTATTCTTAAGAAGGAATCTCAACTTTATTGTTTTCTGATATCAGTTTCCTGAAATAGTTTATATCATATCACTGCACTTCCATTCAGATTCTTAGTTCATTTTTTTTATTTTTGGAAATTGTAACATGAATATATAATGTCTCCCTTACTTTCCTCCCCATAAACATGCTCATATCCTCCCCTTGTTCTTTATCAAATTCATGGCCCCTTTTTTATTGCTATTACATACATATGTGCATATATATTTCTGTATATAACCTGTTCAGTCTGCACATTACTCCTATAGTTTAAGGACTGGCCTTTTTGAACTGGACAACCAATTCGTGTTCTCATCCCTAGACAAAAGACTGTCTCTCCAACTCTTAGCATTTCTTAGTTGCCAGTATTTTTTTGTATAGAGTTAAGGCTCTTGGACTTTTCCTTTATCCACTTTGACATGTCTATTGATGCCATACTGCCAATGATTCCTGTTGAAAAAAAAAATCTTCATTTGAAGTTTTTATCTCTTGAGATTTGAAATATTAGCTGTTTTAGCATATTTCTCTACTGTTCTCTCTTGTAGTAGATATTAGGTTCCATATACCTAAAATAATCTTTATATGATGTTTTGAACTATTTTTCCTAATTGAGACAGCCCAGTTTCAGTGTATTCATATTTCTTTCCAGTGCTAAATCGAGACAGAAAACAAGATTTTTTTGAACCAATTCAACAGAGCTAAAATAAACCTCTAACAATGGAATTGCCTTTTCACCCTTAAACAGGAGTCTTAATAGCAGATGTTACTACATCTGGTTTCCCTTGTTATTCTCCATCTGCAGAAATTAAAACTCACTCAGAATCCATGACAGGACCTAATGGGAGTTTGCAAATGCTGACCAAATCCTTCTTCTGAGCTACTCTACAAGGATGCCAGGTGAACGGCTGGGCAAGCTCCACCAGCGAAAATTTGTTTCCTAGATAATTAGCAAGGAATTAAAATCAAGGTCACCAACTTCTTAGCTTTCCTCAGCAATGGTTTTCCATGAGAATCTGATTGAAAGCTTAACTATTTGCTTATCATCAACCATCCAAAGTCACAGATCCCCTGAAGGACACTGTGGAGTTTTGAGAAGTGGTAACTAGAACATGGGCTTTGTAAGTAGCTTCCATGTGAGGCTCCTAATGCATGTGTCCAACAGAGTAAGGTGGTAAATAGATATCTATCTGGCTTCTACCACTTTGAATACATTATGACCTAACTATAGATAAGGAATGGTGGCTACATTGGAGTTATGCACTGTGTCAGGCATGTATAGTATCTTTCCAAAAAAAAAAAAAAAAACCATTAAAAAAATGATGTGGTGATTGAAAGTATTAATTTAATCTTCATGAATAGATGGCACACTAATAGTTCAAAAAATACACACCATGGGACATAGTATTTCTGGTAGAGGAACAGTTTGTAATAAAAGTAATCATTGCTTTCATTTTAAGAATATTAACACCATATAATGGAAAGCAGACACTATGCCAATTACTTAGAAAATGTCACATTTCAAAATATTCTTTAAGTATGGCTTACCTAAAGCATGGCACATGCATAACAACTCACAGGTTATTTCAGTATACAAACCTCCATGATTTGATGAATATGATTTGCTTTTACAACCCTTTTTGAAGCTTGAATACACAAGAAACAATTCACACAACTATTAAGTTTAAAAAAGAAGAAAGGCCAGAATGTGGATGCCTGAGTCCTTCTTAGAAGGTAGAACAAAACACTCATGGGAGGAAATAATGGGACAAATAGAGGAGCAGAGATTGAAGAAAAGATCATTCAGAGACTGCCTCACCAGGAAATCCACCCCATATGCAGCCACTAAACCCACTCAATATTGCTGATGCCAAGTAGTACTTACTGGCAGGAACCTGATATGGATGCTTCCTCAGAGGCTCTGGCAGAGTCATACTGATACAGAGGAGGATGTCTGCAGCTAACCATTGGACTGAACATGAGGACTCCAATGAACGAGCTAGAGAAAGGACTGAAGGAGTTGAAACTAACCCATGGGAAGAACAAAATGATCAACTAACCAAACCCATCACAGCTCCTAGGGACTAAAACACCAACCAATGAGTTTTCATGAAGAGACCCATGGCTCCAGGTGCATATGTAGCAGAAGATAGCATTGTTTGACATCAATGAGAGATGCCTTTGGTCCAGCAAAGGCTCATTTTCCCAGTATATGGGAATGCCAAGTTGCTTAGGTGGGAGCGGGCAGTTGGGAGAGGGAGCACCTTCATGGAGGCAAGGGGAGGGGGAAAGGGATGGGGTCGTGAAAAAGGGAATAACATCTGAAATATAACTGCAGAGAATATCCAAATTAAAAAAAAAAAAAAAACCTTTTTGAGCATGTTGAATTCAAAGACTTTTTTAGAAAATTTCAAGACTTTTACGTTTTAGAAAATAAGAGTGATTTCTTTTAACAAAACTATCTCAGATACCACAACTATACATAATGGGAAACTGTAAATAATATATATTGACTTTCTTAATCCTTAGCAATTTAAGTAAAAATGCACATACCATGACTGACACAAAGCATCACACAAATATCTGTGCCTCTCAATATCTTTCTTTGCCATCTTTACTTTAGGCACTCAAGCCATGGCCTTCAACACTGTGAGGACCATGACTGCATTTTCTCTCTCTATGGTCATCACATTTCGTTCAGTCCAAAGCTGAAAACACTTTGAATTTTTCCTGCAACTTCTATCCTTTCACTGTATCTCATCTTGCTATCCAACAACTTCCAGTGCATTGCCCTGTGTTATAATTATCTATTCCAAAGACATTCAATTCTGTTTTCACTTTGTTATGAAAGTACCTTGATGACAAAACCAGTTTTTGTAAAAATTGAATTATCAAATGACTCTGCATCAGTTTTCAGGCAATTCTACCTGGTAAAATTAAAACTCAAAATTTCATTGATCCTTTTACATTTATGAGCACAAGCATCAATGGGCATGTAATGACACCTGCCTTCTTTCAGTAGTAAATTCTCGTAGATACTCCAGTGGCTTTTTCAAACATTCCCTGTAAATCCTTCCTTCTATTACCACCTTTCCAGACCTCTTTTCTACTCCTTACTTTCAAGTAATTATCTATCTTTAATTCGCTAAAACAAAATAATTTCCTTGGATCTGCAAGTAGTTATTGACATAAATCTCTATCTACATACGTAGCTTCCCCACCTATGAGCATATATGTATTAATCTTGGAGTTGACTAATGTTATTTGTCACCCATGCCCTATTTTGTCTTTCTGACTATACAGTATCACTTCAGCAATAGTCCCTCTCTTACCTGCAATATTAGTTAGCTTTCATTTATTTCTGCTTAATTCCTATTTTCACAATATAAAATGCTGCTGTGTCTTCCAACAAAATGAAAACCAAATTCCTGAACCATTTACTCCTATACTTTCAGCCTGATTGTTTCCCATGTTTGTTCTGTATTTTGATTTTCCATCAATTTATTCATTTCCTTTACATCCCGATTGCAGCTCTTCCTCCTTACAGTCTCCTCTCACACAGCCCCTCTCCCTCCACCATATCCTTCTCTAAGAAGGGGAGGCCTCCCTCAGTACCAAATTACCCTCAGCCTGATTTTTTTTCTAGTAATCAATCCTTCACTTATGTGCAAATGTGTTGTCTCCTGATCAAATGTCTCCCTCAACCTCTCTTTCTCCTCCTCCCTCCCCCCCCACACAATTATATGTACATATGTATGTATGTATGTATCCCATTTGAACTCTAGTCTCAATCTAGCCAGCAAAGTAAGTTTTTAAAAATTTAAGTGTGAGCTGAGTGTTGGTGGCACATATCTTTAATCACAGCTCTTGGGAGGCAGAAGTAGGTGGATCTCTATGATTTCAAGGCTAGCTTGTTCGCTTGGTCTACAGAGGGAGTTTCAGAACAGCCAAGGCTACACAGAAAGAACTTGCTTCAAAACAAACAAGCAAACAAACAAAACACTTCAGTCAGATCCTCTTATACCCTTTCTTAAAACCCTGCATGTAAATCTCCCTCCATTATATAAGTTTGTGGTAAAAGCTAAAATCTTAAAAGTGACTACAAGGGCATGTGTAAACAAACCCCTTCATTACCCTTATGTTATCTTTCCAGTTTTCTTCCCTTAATCCACTATAGACATACTAGTATTTTTAATGTTCTTCAAATATGCTGAAAATGGTGCTGTTTTAAGACTTTGGGCCAAAATATTTCCTCAACCTTTGGTATTCTTTCCCCGAATTCCTTTGTGCTAACTGTGCTAACTCCCCTTTCTTTTTTCTCGTTTTCTCCATTGTGCTTACTGCCTTCTATCACGAAATGTAATTTGCTTTGGTGTGAAGCACTTCATTTGTTTATTTTTTTAAATGTTCACAAGGAAGAAAACCTAAGAGAACAGAATACCTCATGCCTATCTGGTAAAGAATGGAACGGAAAAAAAAAAAAAGAAGTGAAGGATGGGAGGAAAGAAGAAAGCAAGAGAGGGAAGGGTGTTTGTTTTAATCTCTATTGCTGTGCAAAACACTCTGACCAAAGGCAACTTAGGTTTATACATCCAGGTTTTAGCCTATCATTGAGTGATGTCAATTGAAGAACTCAAACAGGAAATCGAATTCAAAACCATAGAGGAACACCACCTATCTGGCTCATTTTGTGGCTCATAATTTTCTTGTACAGTTCAGACCCACCTGCCTAGGGATAGTATGCTCTACATAGAATGTACCCTCTACATTAATCTTCAGTCAAAACAGTTCCCCAAAAACATGGCTATAGGCTAATATTATCTAGGCAACACTAGGCTGTCCTCTCATTTGACTCTAGATTGTTTCAAGTTAAAGGTAACTAGGACAGATATAATTTCTGTACATTTGCATACAGTCTACCTATAGTAGAATTCAAAGCTCTCTGAAGGCACTCTTACATCATAGTATGTCATTTAAACAGACAAGATAATTGTTATGTTTCAGAAATTCAATGTTATGATTTGATGAATTATTGTAAATTCTACATAATTTCTCGAGTTATTGCTCCTTTCTATTTTCAATTCAGAATTCAATTTTTGATGATTCTCCAACATTTTTGTGCATGTATAAATAAATAAGTCTTGCTAGGCATGGTGGCTCATTCATTTCATCCCAGTACTCAGGAGACAAAGCCAGGATGATGATCTCTATGATGTCAAAGCTTCCCTGATTTATATAACAAAGTCCCATGCATGTTCAGGCTACATAATGGGTCCTGTTAAAAGGAACATGAATCAAAAGAATGAAAGAACTAAGAAAGGATTGGAGAAAGGAAGGAAGGGAGGGAGGTGGGAGGGAGGGAAGGAGGGAGGGAGGGAAAGAGGGAGGAAAGATAAGATGAAACTAGGATACATGCAAAGAAATTTTGTTACTGTATTTTTTTAAAACAACATAATTAAATGTCAGTTTTCTATAAGTGCAAGAACGTTAAAGATATTATAGTAAAATTTTTGAGTAGTATTTCTCCTTTTAGTTTCTTAATCTCCATTTGTCACTACTACATATCCCATAATCCCCTAACTATATGGAACAATACACTTATTGAGTCGTGTTGCTCAAGCCCATAATTCAAACAGCATAAAGAGTACAGTATAGCCAGGCAGGCACAAAAGAAGACTTCGGTTCCAGATGTAGCCTTCTTTACCAGATTGTATGTCTTTACGGAATTCATTTAACCTACTTACATTTCTATCTTCTCACCTAAATTTGAGATCAAATGGCCTGTTTCATAGAATTATAGTGAGAATTAAGTACAAATGTTTGAAGAGTTTTGTAGCCTGTGAACTTCATTATTGCTGTGGATAATGCAGATTATCATTGAGTGAAAATTGTATGAGTCTAAGCATTCACCAAACACACCATGGTGCAAAATGACCAGACAACTTGCTAGTAATTTTAAAATATCAGATATGTTTCCAGACTCAAAGACATGCATTACATATTTAAACTTTACTATTATCTTTGTCATTCTTTAATTCAAATTTTAATGTTAAGTAATTTTAGTGTAGTATTCCAATTATTCCCTAAAATAAAAACTTGTTCACCATTGAATTAAATATAAACTTCACATACACCACCCAAAACAAAATTTAATCCCTTGTAGAAACTTCATACTAAAAATAAGTTTCAAAAGCACACTATAAGAATCTATAGTCAAGCTAGTTGTAGTAAGATAACTTATCCAAGATAAACAAATCAATACTGTATAATTTTTTTTAAAGTTAAGCTGTTTTGTTGTCTTTTGGTTTAAGGAATTTATTTCTTTGAGACAAGGTCTCACCAGCTAGCCTGGAATTCTTTATTCAGACCAGGTTGGTCTTAAACTCACAAAGGTTTGCCTGCCTCTGCCTCCCTAAAGTAGGATTAAATGTGTAAGTCAGCCACCATATAAGGCAAGAATAGTATATTCTTCATAACAACACTCATACATGTGACCTATTCTCATTATTTCACCACCAGTTGGCTTCAAGTATAATAATATTTTAATACTTTGCAATTAGAATGTCTAGATTCATTCACTGTTGGTATTATGCCTATGCTTCTAGTACATGAATGTGTTTAAGCTCATCATTAAAAAAAATGACAAACCTAAAAAGATATTCAGGGGCAATATAAAGTTCATTGTTAAAGCATTTGCTCAGCATGTGTAAGATGCTGGGAATGATCCACAGTATGAGAGATTCATTCAAAAACTGTTAGAAAACCTCCATTTATACATTTTATACTGCCTTACTTCATTTTATACTATCATTGCCTGAGGATTGTTTTATCAAGTTTTCTATGATCTCATTTATTAGTACTTCAATTCCATGGTTTGTGTTCAAATAAAGCTATGATAATAATAGCATGAGCCAAATACAGTCCACCCCTCTTTAAGATAATAATTGGAATAAAAAGTGTTGCACTCTACTGCTTGTTCTTGGATTTGTTTATGTCAAGTACTTTTACATTTTTCTCACTAACATAAAAGAGATCTAAACAGAGAATTTTATTTTATTAAATGCACACTTAAAAACTAGCGGTGTACTTAGAAATAAACAAAAATCCAAGAAACAAGGCAAAACAAAAATATCAAAATGAACTCATAGCAAAGTAGTCATTTGATTTAAAATAACTGCAGAGAAAATAGAATCATAGATTCTGGCAGGATGGTATTAAAGAAACATATAAGCTCATGAAAAAGAGAGTGCTCCTAAAATAACAAAAACCCATGAGTCCTTTAGTGTGACAAAGGCCAATACAAAACAACTACAAATGTGAGAATGTATCTATATCAAAGGTACTTACAGAAATTAAGCTCTGCAACATTTACTATAATCTTCAGAGGTCACAATATTCAACTTAAACTTAGGTTAAAACAACTCCAGAACTCCCAGGGTACACATGGAGAGACTCATGGCCCAGTTGCATATGCAGCAGAGGATAGCATTGTCTAGCAACAATGGAAGGAGAGGCCTTTGATCCAGCGAAAGTGCATTTTCCCAGTGTATGGGAAATGCCAAGGCGCTAAGATGGGAGTGGGTGTTTGGGAGTGGAAGCATCTTCATGGAAGCAAGGGGCGGGAGGAGGAGGAATGGAAGGGGGGGGAAGGGGGATAACATTTGGAATGTAAAGACAGAGAATATCCAATTAAAAAGAAAATATTACAAAGAAAAAAAATAAAATATCTCATCTTGCTGGACCATAAGCAACATTGTGATCATATTGCTTCTTTCGTGAACTACAAATGGAGAATAAATTATACTTTCCACAGAGCAAAAATACCTCGTAAGACTGATTTCATCTACTGTGTTTTGACCTGTAAGTCATAGTAACCTCAAATGTTTAACACATAGAAGATTGTCAGGTAGTTTCTAAGCTCAGGACAAGAAAGCATGTTAAAATTAACAAACCTCATTAAATTTGTCAAATTTATGGCATGCTAACAGCCTATGATGAGTACTATATTGTTTAAGACTAAGATCTTTCCACAGACAACATAAGAGTAAATTCAAGAAAAAATATAGTGTTAGTGGTCACTAATCAATATGAACCAGCCCCCTTTGTTAGCTATGATACATATGCCGCATGCATATATATGCTTTGTATGAAATAGATGTTTTTACACAAATAATGTAATTTTTAAATTGAATTCGACCTCTACACGTTTCTACATTTTTACTCCAATTCATCACTCAATGTACATAAAAATGCAATAGAATTTAATGATAAAATAATGCAAAGCACATTAAGGCAAATCATCATTTTTTATTTTTATCATTATTTTTCCACTTTCTAAGTTGTGTTTATCATCTTCCATTCCTTCCTACATTACAGGTTAGCTGAGAAGTAACTATGTAATAAGAATATTCCCCTAAGGTATCTGCAAGTGAGAAAAGCAAGAATATACAATGTGCTTAGGTATACTACATTCCATTTCATAAGTAACCTTGCACTAGTAGTACTTAATAAACATTTGCTGAAATAAGAAATAAAATTAGCTTGGTAGGAAAACATCATGTGTTATAGATACCTTATCTGCTCAAACTTCATGCTGCAATTGGCTTATAAACTAAGATCAAATCTGAGTGAACTATACATAAAAGGTACTACGCATTTTAAAGCTTTTCTATGAATGAACTTCTTTTTATGTCTTCCTCAAATAAAAACTTGGCAAATACTCCTAAATTTTTCCACGAAATAAATTTAAAAGTTTAATAGATTACAGGCTGCTTCGAAAGGGTCAAGCTTCACATTAACATAAATGTGTATACATTTGTACAATGAATAAACATATTATCCAGTTACTTATGTTTAAGGGTGAATTGCTTAATAAACTAAAAATCCTTTCATTATTTTCATTTTAACTTTTGAAATATAATCTTGTACAAGACAATATGCCAAAAAGTAAAGGTCTGAACTAGAAGTTTAAAACTCTTAACACAAATAAAATGAAGCTTCTTCACATAAAAGCAAAACTTTTTTCTATAATTGAATGTTTAGTAACCGCACTATTTTAGCTTGATCTCTCTAATATAATTCTAAAGAATGTAAATAATCCCAATGTTTACTCCTACATATATGACTCAGATATGGCTATAAAATTTGGGACTATTTGACAACTCGTATTGCAAAACAGTTATCACAAATATTAAATTAGTAAATACAATGAGACATAATGTGATTACATCGCATATACCTAAGATAAAGATATAATGAGTACAAAATACACCCACAAGAACTATGGCTCTTGCTTATATATCACATGTTATATATACCTTAATATCACATGATACATAATTAATACGTGCTGAACACACACTATAATACATCTGATCAATGATGAGGAATCAAAATGATTGAAAAAGGACTTTTTATTTATTGAAAACATAAAACTTAAATAAGAAATTAATTTTACAAATGCCTTTAAGTTAAAGCCAATAATTCAAAAGCAAGAGTCCCTGAGGTCTGACATATGTCCTCAAAAGAACTTTCCGGAGATAAGAACTGAATGGAACTAAACTTCTTGGCACTGAATGTACAGGGGAATTGTATCAAAGCCAGATTTCCTTAATATTGATAGTGTTATTCAAAACAAAGATTCAGTTCGTGTATGTATATAGTTTCAGATAGATCATGATATAGCATACATACAAAATAACATCTTATGAGTAGTTATGTTAAGCTTTCTTATGAATGACCTAATAGGTCATTAATCTCCAATTTCTTCCAGTGAAGGTATATCTAAGTGATAAAGCATGTGCCTAGCAACTATAAGACTCTGAGGTCAGACCACAGTACCACTGGGGGAGTGGGAAAATAACTAAACTGACTCAATATTCTTAACTAAGAATTATGTTAATTACATTTATTACTGTACTATTGAAAACAAGGAAAAGATGATGACACAGTTTTACTCAATAATCGTGGGGTACTTTTAGTGTTTATATTTTAGTATAACAGAGTATCACAGAAAAAAAGGAATATAAATGATGCACAAGTGCTATAGTAACATAAATTTATCCCAGCACAGTTTGTTATGACAATACAATGCTATTTAGACAAATGTGGAGAACAGAATTCTTCCAAATTAACTGAAAGCTCAGAATCTAGCATATTGCTATAAGCTGTAATGGTTATAACTGTTAATCCAATACACCTTTTATACAAACCCATAAACACATGAGTGGAAAAATAGCACAGATGTTCATCTCTAATGCAATTTCCATTCAATTTCCTAAGTGCCGTCCCTGTGTGCAAACTAGCTTAACATTATGTTTAGCTTGCAAATTCTTTTAATAAATAATGAATGCAATAAAACTAGCAGATCAATGGCAAGCTGAGAAATCATAAAAAAAGCCTTTTGTGTTCTGGCTGTTGCCTATTTCAAACTTTAATCCAGAGACAGATCAATATTGTTTTTTTTTTTTTTCTTTTTAACCCATCACAGAAATAGCAGGTAGACTAAATGTAGCCTAAATGCTGTTGCCAGCTAACAGTTGCCAGCAACCTGATAAGATCATTGGACACAACAGCAATTGAATGTTTAATACCTTAACATACTTAGTACATTATATACTAAGCAACCCATATGTGGGAAAAGGGTCATACAGCAATTAAAACATTTTATGTCCTTATTTTCTTAAACTTTCCAATGTTCTATATTTTTACTGTAGTGCAATTAAAAAGTTTTCATTGCAGTTTTCGCTGATATACTAAATAATCACAAGGGCTGAAAACAGTTCATAGATAGAAATAACTTCAACCTCAAGGTTCCTAGATAAAAGTAATTTTTACTTTTAAAATTAATTATACCTAATAAAATACATTATTCTTTTAATTAGAAAGTGTAGAAGATGTGTCATGTAAATTTGAATTTGAGCATTATTGAAACTTCAAATTACTCAGGAAAATAATGAAGTATGTTTCTTCGTATATTTCTGTTTCTATTCTAGAAAGAATGAAGGAATCTTGTCTTCTTATCAATTCCTTTTAGACAAGTATTTTCTGTTTGAAAAAAAAAATCCCATGTCAAGTACCACACGTATTATGCTGATATACCAGTCTAAATAACTAAGACTAATTTTATGCCACTAGTCTTCTTTCACTTATTAATTATTGCCTATTTAGAACATTAGAACATCTCCCCTGGGCTTTCAGTAAAAGTAAATATTAAGAAATCATAATTTATATCAGAACATAATTCATGTCAAAGAATCTAATTCAGCATATTAGGTTTTGTATATGTAATTCTGAAAGTTTTATGGCATGATTACAATTGATTTTACACCAGAGTTAAAATTTCAGAATTAAGTCTAACAACTGCACCCTTTGTATAACTATTATGTAGCAGTTATGTAAAGAACAAAAATTGATGTAAATAATTATGTAAAAACTATAAATGTGTGCATGATTGTATTCATTCAGCCAATGTCAATTTGATGCCTAACATATAAAAAGTGTTAGGTTTACGATGTTTTGTAATGAATATTACTGATGTTAAAATTGGTTTCTAAGACAATATCACAAAAATATATACTTTATATATATTTAAGATTTTATTGTATATAATAAATTCAGTTACTCTGCAAATATTGTATATTCAATTCTATATGAAATAATTTGTATTTTATATTCTCAGTCTTATAATGATTTTCCTTATTATAACATATAAATTTAGCATTAAAATAGTATGAGAACTCACTGTAAAGGAATGCACAGGTTTTAAACAAAATGTTAAGAACCTAGTTAACTATACTTAATTCAGTCAAGTTCATAATAACTTTATGTTCATTCTTGACTATATAAATAAACCACGTCTTGAGCTTCTGAAATGACTACCTGAAGATAATCTTTTTCTGAAATGTTGACAATCTGAAGCTTGTTATTTGACAGTGCTTCTTGATGTCATAATCTAAGTAACAGTACAATTGTGCTTGTAGAATGTTTTGAATTTCTATAAAGAGACACTACTTCTAAACACCTATTCATTTGATATGCTTTTGATGGAACATAGGCCCTCGGAGGAGTGGTATGCCATCAAGCTACATCAAGCCATAAATGCATATGTGTTAAAACATATGTACTTCAACAAATACAAATCAAAGATTGAATTTTCTTTTTTATTCATTTTTATTAATCTAATATTAACTTAAAACTCTAGCTTTTAAAATATTAGACCATACACATTTCACGTCAATTGACATTGCTGTTTTTCTTTGAAAACCAATGTAAGAAGGCAAGAGATTAAATGTAAAAGTATAGGACATGTGATATTTAATGAAAGTAATTAATTCCACTATATTTATATGAAGGTCCTATAGGTTTACATATATTTTCTTTTCTAGTTTTAAAAAAATATGCTATAGAGAGAAATAACACTTATGGTTAAAAATATTTTATGGTTTGCAAGTAATTAGAATGTAAATGGATTATATATGCTAAGATGAAATAAAATTTTCTAACATTTCTCAGTATCACAAACTAAAGAAATGATTAATATACAGTAGACAGATATTCTCCTTCCTACTTAAAAATATTAAATACTGAAGCATTCCAAATCCCTTAGTAAAATTATATTGCAGCTGCATTAAGCCAACAAAAAGCTTATTAGTAAGGCTTTAAAAACTGACACCCTTCTATAATCAATTTGGATACAGTATTATTCTATTTATAATGGCATTTTCAATGTGTCCCAATCATATACTGCTAATTCTCATTTTTTGTTTTGTGATTAAATATTAATAGACTGGCATTATTAAGCAGGTCCCCTTTATTTAGGCTTATAATATATTGGGTTTCACCATTTCAGAATGATTAAAATATAATATAAAAATTAAAACTTTTCACAGAAATCTTATGACTGCTTTGATGTTTTACCCTGATTTCTAAATAAAATAATATAAATGTAGTTGTTCTAGCAGAAAATGGAAAAAGGGATGCCGCCACTTTAAAAGCTTCAATCTCTTTGACATTGCTGGTAGTGTATGGGAACATTAATGCATCTGTCATGATAACAAGCTAAGAATAACATCTAGACATCAAACCGAGCAGAGAATCCATCTGAAGTGATTCATTCAGATCTGTCTCATTGATTTATTAAACACGGGGCAACATCTGCAGCCTCACAGAGCCGCTTGGTGAAATTAATGCAAGATCAATTCAAATGGAAAAAAAGTGTAAAAGAGATAAATCAAAACACAATTTGCATTCAGTTCCACAATCAGGCTTATTGGGTGCAAATGTTCAATTTCCCTTCCAAAGCAAATGTGTTTAAATGTTGTTTTATCTTCATAGAATTGTGTGATCTGAAGTGACAGTGAAGAGTTTTGCAGGTTGAGCTGGTGAAATGGAAAAAAAAGAGAGAAAGGGAAAAATACTACTAGAGACCTCTTGAATATGCAACAAGAATATCATTAATACCTAATTGTTTTGCTTTTGAGACTATTTTTAGCAATAGACACAATATAGTCAGTTTTAGATCAACTAGGTTGGTTTTAAACATATTTGAAATATGTAGAGTGAATAAATCCAAATCATATGAATCTTTGCAAACAAGAAAAAGTGTAAGGGGAGATGTACATTGCCAAGTGAAATGCATTGTGATTAGGTATTCTCACAACTATACTCATCTGCAAGAAGGTTTTTAAGCATCTACACAAAATAAGAGTTCTTTAAATAGAACCAAATAAGTCAAATTTGGTAACTTCTACTTCAAGTATTAAGTATTTCTTACATAAAAGCATATAAATACTAATATCAGAAGACAATAACATTCTAATAATGTATTAACAATTATGTACCATGTGTGTACTGAGAATGATATCATACATAAAACTCCAAATAAGTACTAGTCTATCACATGCATCACCTAAGATGAAGGTATTTGAGGTAAACATGAGCAATCAGTCAGTAACTGGAGAATCTAGATGAATAAAAAATTTAGGCAGAAGAATATGGTTAAAATAAAGGTAATCATTAAAATGTTGTACATCGATATATGACTGCACTGCTATAATTGTAATATTAGCACCATTCATCTAAAACAAAACTGACGAATTTGGGTTATATGGCTGCATTTAAGAGACAATAACTAACTCATCACCACCTTGTGAAATAAGAGATACATATTCATTGTCCAGATTTATTTCTATAACATTTTTATTACCTGTGGAAGTATCTGTAATACAAAGCACCAGTCCAGAAAAGTTATACAAGCTCTTTAAAAACTTGATGATGTTTAATTTTATTATAAATGCAAAGCAACAGTTTCAAGTAAACTGTGTTACTATAAAGGATACATCAAGTTTGAGTGCAAAGCCAAATTCATTGAGTGCTTATAATAAACATCTTTCGCATTGTTTAAGAATAGTTTAAATATTACAAATGTCAGTAAATTCACATAAAATTATTCCAACACCAAAACACATATATGTTCATTTTATATACTGTCAAATGAAATACAAGTGAAGGATTATGAATTTTAATTGCAAAAAACCTTTTATTTCAATAATGTTAAGTCATGTCTCCAAATAATTGTTACAGTGTTGTCCTAATCATACACTCTTATTTCTACAATCATCTGTTTAACTATACTTCAGAGTGAATAACATGGAATTAATTTCTCTTGCACTGAAATGAAATTTTGATCCTGAAATCTGACAATGTAACTTTTATGTAGGCAAGTAGATTAAAAAGTGATATCACTAAAATACATTGGTCTATTTGCATATTTACTAAGAACAATTTGTCATTTAGTGCATAACTGCTGGTATACTTGAGACAGTGTAGTAAGGAAGACCCAGGACACAAAGAGTGAGGATTTTAGACATATGCTATCTGAAATTGCTTTTCTCTAGCATTAAAATGTCCAAGTTTTCACATAAACAATGAAACAAAAAATGTTCTTTCAGTCTAAGAGAAGATATTTTCCATTTGGTTTGGGGGATCTTTAAAATCATCATTTTCTTAATAATCTTCCAAATAATATCTTCACTATTCAGTTTAAGGTAAAACAGTATGTGAAGATATGTTGTACAGCCCCTTTCAGAGGCATCATTGTAATGATATGAAGCTTAACTTACCTAATAGAATAATATATGATCAGGAATTTTGTTGCACTATTCTCTAGTAGTTGAAGCATACATTATTTCACAACTTCTCTTCTGAGAAGACAACTTTGAATGCTTCAGTAATTAAAACATATGGCACAAATAGAGTTTTTACCATGACTCTTAGTATTATGAAGAAAATCATATATATATATATGTGTGTGTGTGTGTGTGTGTGTGTGTGTGTGTGTGTGCATCACTCGTGTTTCTTCAGTGTAAATTGCACTAAATTATATCAAAAGGCTACCTCAAACAATATATTAGGGTTTCTGAAAATAATAAATTTTAAAATGACCCCATTTTGTATGAGATAACGTAGAGAACATTACAAATTAAAAACACTCTAGTCAAAACACATACTCTTCTCCATGCATTTGACAAAGAAGGGGAAGTATGTTTGGAAATCAGGAAAAGACTTTTGCTAATATAAGTTTCCACTCAACTGAATGTGCACTTTTCCTTTTTCTTGTACTTTTCTCCCTTCTCTCCTTTAGCTCAAAGTCATGAATCTTTATGAACAATTCTCTTTAAGCGAGACTACATTGAGAACATCACTTATCTTCTTGGGTATGTGTATAGGATCTTCCCCTTCATTTTCTTCACCCTATGACATAATTCTACTCTTTAATGCATTTCTCTTTTCTTACCGTGTGTCTCAGCTACTTTGTGCTATCACTCTGGGCCTAATTCCTTGGTATACCTCTCATTTCTCCCTTTACTGAATTAAAAAGCGACAGAAATAGTGTTGACCTAAATACTAACTTCAGATTGCATTTAAAATCATAGATTTTTGTAAACAATGTTACTTAGAGTAATGAAGAGTTTTTCATATAAATCATATTTTGTAATTTTATTAACATATTCATGAGAGCATTTGCAGCAAAAAAATTAACTAACATTATATCATCATTAATTAAATTTTTCAAGTAATTGTACTTTTCTCTATTTAAAAATTACTATATATGTAGTATGTGTATTTCTGTCTAATAGCTTTCCTCATTCCTTTATGTGTTTTAGCCATAAAATAGGTTTCATAATATTTACAATTATATATTTCACTATTTGCAAGACAATTATTCAAACCATATATTATAAAATGTAGTAAAATGCACAGCCCATTGTATCACAAATACATTTTTCATATTTAATATTTTTCTATAACAATTTTACAAAAAATCAAGTAAAAATGTTAGCTATGCAAATGATAATGAATAAAGCCTAATCAAATTAAAACAGGAATCTAAAACATATTATAACAGGATCCCAAAATACTATAGAGTAACATATGTAAATAGGCTAAGTAATTTATCATTTATCTCTTGGTATGACTTGTTAAAATTTAAGAAAAGTTCTTATTTATAGAAAAAAATCATCAACAGCATAATAAAATACTAACCTGTTTATTCTGAGAGTGGAACTCATAAATATTTCTCAAGAATGAGAGTAATAACTATTGAAAAGGGGGGGAATGGTTCCTGTATAAAATTTTTGCTTTATGAATAACAGTTTAGGGGAGGGGAGTGATAAAGAAGAAAAGGGAAGGAAAAAAACCAAAGAGAGGGAGAAGAAAGAGAAAAGATGAATATGGCTTTTTCTCTCTGCAATTAGTTTTCAAGTTAGCATATCTGCACATCAATAAATGAATCACATGGCCTCCATTAGAAGTTCTGGTAACTCACTGAGTTCCTGTATTAGTAATATTCTTTGTAATCAAAATGAAAAATTTCTATTTTCTATAAAATGTTTCTATTTCTAAAACCCATAATTTTGTCTTGCATTGAGAGAGGCTTTTATCCTTTGTGTTTTAAAGTCATCTGCCTTAAGAAAAGTTTGATTTATAAAACCAGGTTTTTAAACTTGACATGGGAATCAGGTAAGAGTTTCCCTCTAGCCGGGCTCTGTTTAGTTGCTTGAACACAGAAGTTGTTCAGAGGGAACAAGAAAAGGTTCTCTTGTAAGTTCTATAGCAATGTTGTGTGTATTGCACTAGTAAGCAACAGTTTGCCTGTAAATTATCATCAGTGCGTTTCCGCTCAAGACAGCAATTTAGATTTTACAAGAGACATGACAATGCAGTTGCAGTTTCATTCCTCAGACCCAGAGATACCATTCTTTAAAGTTGTACTGTGGGACTAGACCTCAGGAGAAGTTCTGTATAAAATGACCAACTATGCTGCTGCTTTACAGCAAAGCTCTTTGCTCCTTTTTCATCCAGAAATTGTAATTTTCTGACTTATTTGTTAATCTAGTGTTTAAAATGATTGCTTTCCTGAGATATTGCCAGACTGGAGATGAAATGAGCACTAAGATTACCAGTTTATATTTTTGAATGTCAAATAATTCTCAACTGTTTCCTTTCTTAAAATTGTATTCAAAACATCTCACGTAAGTGCACGTGAACACCTCGTCTCCAATGCACTTCTAAACAGTGATATCAAGGAGGTAACACTTAGGACTTGGAAAGGTAGCTATTATTATTTAAACGATCCTTTCTAGGAGGAAATGGGATCCTTCCAACTAAGTAGTTTGTCTAGAGTGGAGGAGCTGGATCATACTCCCAGAAAAACAAAACAAAAACAAAAAAGCCTACTAACTTCTACACCAAGCCTCAGCCTAGCCTGAGCTCCAGCCCTCCTTACCCCACATTAACCTCTGCAGGCGGTCCAAAAGGGAGGATTCCAGGAAAGTGGCATCTGTCCTCTTAGTTTTTTTTTTTTTTTTTTTTTTTTTTAAGTAAGACTCATCTACTTTACCTTGCACCAGGGAGCTTTGCACAGCAGGCATGAGCATATGTCCTTGCAAGCACTTCTACAAGCTTACACACACACACACACACACACACACACACACACACACACACACACACACACACACCACCTCCACCATCACAGCACACACATCCCATACACTCACAACAAACATACAGGATGGGGATCAAATCACCCTCTGGGATGAATTCTAGACTTCAGTCCCCCTAAATGCCGTTTTCTCAGTTGCCAGCTTAGGAGCCCAGGATACAGCTCAGCCAGCTCTCACCCCCAAGAAAGCCCTTGGTGTCCCCTGTTCAGGGGAAAACTATCCGACCCGTATGGCCACAAAAGAGCAGGAAAGAAAACCAAATAAAGAAAATAACTACCATGAGCAGCCAAAAAGCCATGCGGGATGTAGGCGAAAGGCTGTAAAGTTTCAGTGGAGGATTGCTACTGAAGTTTGTGCGGGACTTTTTCAAATCGAAGCCCTACAAATGAGAGTAGCCTAGAAAGGACTGGCAATTAATTTATGAGCCCTTCTAGTTCTCTAAACCCGGCCGATTGCAGTGCAAAGTAGCGGATCTCTACAGACCAAGTTGGATGAGGCTGATTTAAGACATGCAGAAGAGGGCAAAGTGGGTAAGAAAAGAAAGAGTCAAGCAATGAGTGTCTCTCACCTGGCATTGGTGCAATCGGTGAACAAAGTTTCGAAGTCTTTCCTAGTGATGAGCTTGCAACGATTCACCCCCGGCTGGATGGCCCCCAGCCCGCGGAGGATTCGAACTTGCTCCACAGTGCACACCACCGGAGATATGTCCAGTCTCTTCAGCTTAGTGTACACTGTGTGCAACCCTCCCACCAGGTGCTTGAGGAAAAGGTCAAAGACTTGCGGTAGGCAGATCAGTTCCTGCCCGTCCATCAAGAATGAAGCCACCTTCACCCCGTGCATGTCGACCATCCGGCACTCGTTTGTGTTGGTGTTGCTGGTGCCACCGCTGCCACTAATCCCGCCACCCACGACACTGCCGTTGTGGTTATTGGCCATGAAACTGTTGATCATATTAGGGGTTAGACGAGGGGGCTCTCCTGGAGATGAATACAAGGGTTCAGCCCGGAATAAACCCCCTGGGACGCCGGCGCTGGTGGAAGTTGCAGAGATCACTGGAGGTGCAGAGACAGCCATGGTCACACTCTGTCTCAAACCTAGCTCTCTGAGCCCTTGCTTTCTCGCTCTGACTCCTCTAGGTCTCCTTGCACTCACTCGCCGACTCTCTCTCTCTCTCTCTCTTTCTCTCTCTTTCAGTCACGTTCTGACTCTCTGAACTGTTCGCAAGTCTGAAGCGCACTGGCTCTGGCTCCAGCTCCAGCTCATCCACCACCCTACACACTGTGAGCAGCCTAGACCCGGCGCGGTCCAAGAGCCCACCCCCACCACACCCCCTCCTGAGACTGGCAGCGCCCCCCAGCCAATGGGCCCCACCCCCTCAGCGGCCGAGCGCGCAGAATGGCTGCCGCCAGCAAGGGGTGGAGACTCCCTAGCCCGCCCCTGCCTACCTGAGGCCGAGTGGGACTTTCGGTGAGTGGAGGTGGAGCACGAGAAGGGGGCGGTATGCTGCCTTGCTTACTGCCTGGAGATCAGAGCAGAGAGTCCGATTGTCAGGTCTCTGAGGACAACTATGTTTTCAGCCTGTCTTCTCTTAAGTGAAAGATTAGTGGGGTCACAAATGGGACTCCCAAGTGTGTCTCCTTCAAACACCCCGAGCATCTCGCACCGGGTTCGGTGGAAGAAAGTGACTTAGCTCCAATTCAACTTGCACATTTCCCCCAAACTCAGGGGAACGAAGAGGTGGCTTCCGCCCAGCATCCTGGAGAAACAAATCAAACGAGTTCACAAGTGAACAACTCGGCCAATTCTCTTACACACTTAGCTCATTTTCTGTACTATCTTCCTTATCCAGAGTCCACAGGACCGCTCCCCAGAATTCTCGCATTCGTATCAGAGTTGCTGATTGTGACCAAGCAGGGTGGAACCTCTATATCAGATGGGTGGATTGTTTTACAGCACTTCCGCCACTGTCCTGGAACAGAACAGTGTTTTGGGTGTGTGTGTGTGTGTGTGTGTGTGTGTGTGTGTGTGTGTGTGTGTGTGTACACGTGCAAGAGAGTGTGCACCATATCTTAGTCTTGCTCTAATATTACCAAAAGGCTCAAAACACTATATAATTTATACTGGATATTTATAAGGATAGGGTTTAGCACTCAATTAAAACTTGGATTTTTTTTTCTCCCTCACAATGGGCTGTGAAAACCAGTGAATGGCCCAGGCATCCCAAAGGTTTTATATCATAATAGTACCTCCTGATTCTTCTTCCCCTACCTACCAAACCTCCCACACCTACTAGGAGAACACACTGTGAAGGAAATATCTGAGTAGGGTACCTGCCTTAGAAAAGCATGGCCGTTCCCATACAACACATAGCAGTTATGTCACCTTAGCCAGGTTGGTTTAAATTCTTTGTCAACGTTTGAATAAACTGTAAGGTATTTCCTTTACTATCCTCTCCTACAGGAGCTGGTAGTTATTCGGTGAGTTAAATTCAGATTTCAATTAGTTACAAAAGCTACTACACTCATAGCTACATACCTTCTCCTATAATCTTCCGGAAAATAAATACTTTTAGAAACTGGCTGAGTTTTATTAGCGCCAGCTGTATTTAGCATTATCATAGAGGGGAAGTGAGTATGTTCTTCTTTCCCAAGTTCTAAATTGAAAATGCCCTGGGTAAGGTATTTCTGTCACTCTTTCTACAGCTTATTGGTTTTTTGTTTGTTGGTTGGTTTGTTTTGCTTCGGCCATTTCATTAACCAAGTATTGCAAACTTCTTTTTGAGTCTCTTCACAGTGTGCCATTTCAAATGGAATGAGGTCAAACTATGAAAAACCTGTGATGATGGTGGCTTTGGAATACAGGACTAAGCAACTCTGACATAATAGGTTGAAATGCTTTCTATCACAAATCATTTTAAAGGCATGAAATTGTTTCTGCTTACTTGCTACAATCTTGGGAGGAAAATGAGAAGATATTAGGACAACAAGAAGATAGAGCGGAGATAGAAAAGGCTCCCAGAGAATGTAATGGTTTACAAAGACAATATAATAGCATCACCATGCTTTTCAGTATTTACTAATTCTTTTTTTTTGTTGTTGTTTTTTCTTTTTTGTAAAGAAACCTAAAATCTGTACAAAAGGTGTTGAATAGAATGTCTGTTAAACGATGTGTTTAAATATACCTCTGGTGATGCTGCAATAAAACCTTCCAAGAGAATAAGTTTTGTACAAAATTTTATTTGAGAAAACTCTACACTGATAATCCTAAGGTCAAGCAGCTCCCTGTGTATGGCTGAAACTACATTATGAATGTCTTTCTTTTATAGTAATTGGGAGTTTTCAGCAATAAGACTGAACATGTTTACAAGAGCCCACCATACCTTAGTCTTGCCCTAACATTACAAAAAGACTCAAGACAGTATATAGTTTATAAGGATGGTTTAACATTCTGAACGTGGTGATTTTTTCTCCTTCGCAAATGGGCTCATTCACAGATGTTTGGATATTTTATTTTTAAAAATTATTATATAAGAGAATAAAGTCTAGACAGTAAGGAAATATTAAATTAAAAATCAAAATAAATAAATAAAAACTAAACTGGTAATTAAACAAAACCTGTCCACAAGGAATAAAGTGAAAGTTTTATTTCTTCAAAAAAAATTACGGTATAAAGTGAAAAAGGTAGAACATTCACTAAGGCTGCAATCATTTCTTGTATTAGAAAACAAATGCATTTCGGTGTTAGGAAGGACATGAAATAAATGTTATGTATTCCAAGTGTCTATCAAGTTTATAACAGTGTTTTAATTATCAAATACTAATGCTAAATTCAGGTAGAACTGATAGAGCTTCAAATCGGCTGGTAGTCACTGAAGGATTAACAGCTCTTGGATGCCTTCGATGAAGAAAATACTTTTGGAGGCTCCGTGGAGCCGGTCTATTCAAAGAGACAGCTGAAAAGCGGCTCACCGAAGCACCACGGTCCACCTCACAACCTTTTTCTGCAAAGCCTAAAATGGAGGCCACCTAGTCATGTGCCTTGCTTTGGATGTCTGCACTAACTGGCCTTTCTACTGTATTGTGGTTGCTCACAACAAGTGTCCCCAGGGATGGCCAATTTGTGGAGCAGTTGGCTCCTCTGATCCACTAACCAATAGTCACTGAGAAAAACTAGTTGCCCTCAATCTGGTCCAGATCCGGCATTGGATTGGCTGTGGGGCTCACCTCTCTAAGCCTAATGAGAAACTTCTCAGTCTGTCTGGCTTTTTCCCCCTGCATCCAATGATGATCACTAGTGCTGAGAGACTATGGAGGAAGTCCTCTTAGCATCTCAGAAAAGAGAATCAGAGCCCAAAGATACAGAAGCAAGCTGACTTCAGCGAACACATCTGTGGCCTCAAGGTCAAGGGCCTGTAAAACTTGTGCATAGAGTTTTGTGTTGGGTTTAGGGAATCAATAAATGGAGCTTTCCAAGTCTCTGTCTTCCAGGAAAGGAAAAAAAAAAAAGAAAATACTTTTGGTTTCATTATTGAATTCCTTCCCATTGTGGCCCCGTAGAAAATTAGCATGTGAATTAATTTTAAGTGATACTTGTAACTTAACGACATCTAAATAAAGACTTCAGATACTGTGTCCTTGGGTTTTTTTTTTTTTTTTTTTTTTTTTTTTTTTTTTTTTGATGCTTTGATAACTTTATTTGTATTACTACTATCTATGTTTTGAGACTAAAATTATCAGATTCCACATACAGAGTTGTATTTTATTCCTTTTTGATTTGAATATCTACTGTCAGACAAACATATTTCTAAATAAGCCTGGTGTTGTACAAGACTGGAGGAAACTTTACATGTCAAAACCCTGTAACTTTGGAACTGTATGAAGTAGTATAAAATTGTAATGGCTACAGTAAACAGAGTGCCCTAATGTAGTGGGTCAGTCTGATGCCGCTTGCATCCTATAGCTAAAACTGGTTCCTCAAAATGTGATTGCCCCGATGAGTAGATGCTCAAGTCCTCTACCGATGGCATATGAACCTTCTTCCCAATTTAACTGGTCAACGTAAGCTATAGCCTAATATTGGGCAGTGGAGGTAGTCAGGTGAAACTAGATATTCAAGAGGAGGTTGCAGGTGGGAAGAGAAAGGAGGACCAACAGGGAGGAAACTGCCCTGGACCAGATCAGAGTGGCC
Organism: Micromys minutus; assembly: GCF_963924665.1. Lineage (NCBI taxonomy): Eukaryota > Metazoa > Chordata > Mammalia > Rodentia > Muridae > Micromys > Micromys minutus. The sequence continues at coordinate 57,972,353 of NC_137970.1, read as the reverse complement.
AGGAGAAACAGTAAGTACCAAGAGACTTCATAGCTGAGGAATAAGTTAGAATAGCTCTAGATCTGCCCAATCTAGTCATTTAGCTTATAAATAAAATATCTGGTGTGTCCTTTATATGAGCTTATTAGAACACTACTTCCAACAACACCTTTGGGAGATGAGACACACTGCATGAACAATAAGAAAATATCCCAGGTTTGTAAATTAATACCAGATAGAAACTCATCATTGGAGTAAACATAAATAAAATTAGTGTAAGAAGATATCATATCTCATAAGAAAAAGTTCTAGATGGCACTAGTTCTAATAGAATGGCTCAATAATTTGAGTCTTAAAACAGAACTTCCTGACCTTAATTAGAAATTTAAATTTTATCATAATTCACATTCAATTAGAAGGGGAGGTGCTCATTTATAATATATAATACATGGGCAAGCGTTCCACTTTTTTTGGCACAGCCTATAAAAAGATACCTTAATGAAAATAAATTCATTTTAAAAGATTTACTTATTTATTTTATGTGTCTGCATGTAGCTACACCATATGCATACTCAGGGAAGCCAGAAGGGGGCATTAGATTCTGCAGAAACAAGAATAAGAGACAGTTGTAAGCAGCCATGTGGGTTTTGGAAATCAAACTTGGAACCTTTGCAAATACTCTTAACTGTCAATCCATTTCTTCAGCCCTAATTTTCTTAATGTACTACATGGCATTTAGTGTGTGTGTGTGTGTGTGTGTGTGTGTGTGTGTGTGTGTGTGAGTGTGTGTGTGTGTGTGTGTTCACTCAGGATCAGTTCTCTCCTTCTACCATGTGAGTCCCGAGATCCAGCTCAAGTCCTCAGGCACAAGTGCCTTTATCTGTTGAGCCATCTTGTAACCCATCTATATTTTTAATATATTTATTTATCTTCTGGAAGTTTGATACATGTGTACAATGCATTTTGATCATATCTACTTTCTACTTTCCCATCCAACGCCGTCTCCCAGACCACTACCACCACCACCGCATCCCTCTGCCAACTTCATGTCTTCTTTTTAACCCACTAAGTTGAGTTACTTCTACTACCATATATACATGGATATAAGGCTGTTGACTGGAGAATGAAGCCCTATATTCTATATAATGATTTATACATACATACATACACATATATACATATATACATATACACACATATGTAAACACACACACACACACACACACACACACATATATATATATATATATATATATATATGCAAGCTTGAATAGAACTGCAAAGTATTTGAAGGGACTGTTTTTTAGAAGAGATATTTAAGAACATTCTAAGGTGTTGGAATCATTTGAAACCCACAGAGAACCCCTATAAGTGTACCTCCCCCTCCCCACAAACACACACATGATTAATCAATTCCCAGAAAACTGGCTACATAGAGATCAACTATAATGTGCCTTTTTTCCATTGAAAATGAATTCTAAGAAAGATTAAAGTAGAAAATATGACCCCTTCGGACAAAAAAATTGCCAAAACTGAAATAATTAACAGCTAAAAATTGAAGGCTTAAAAGAAAAATTATGTTTTTCTAATTGAATCAAAAAAGACTAAAATTTTAAAGTACTTATAAAATGCATATTTATTCCATCCTTTTAATATATGATACCCCATATTACACTGTCTAGAAGATATGTATCTTTTTAAATTTTAACTGCCATTGACACCTCACAATACATTTTTCCTTTTAAAACTGTACCGTTTTGACTGTTCAGGTTGGGGTCATCTGAACTCCTACCGGTACACAGTCTGGTTTTTATTTCTTTTGCTTACTCCCTGTAGAATTCACTGGAGTGTCCGCTCCAAGAGTTTGCAACACTCTCATCAGTTGCTGCTTCCCACTTTTGTATTTTACCACACAGTAATAGAGAGTTTTTCAAACCTCCATTCTTTCTTCAGAAATAGATTTTCTCCTTAATGTCTCTGATCTTCTTATATTCCCAGGGTCCTTCAGGAAATACAAAACTTCTTCCCCTGCCTCCCTTGATAGTTTTGACCCCTTTGTGTCCCACCGGCCACCAATCAATTTTAATCCCTAGTCTCCTCTCTTATGCATCTAAACTGTATCCCTCTCTGCTTACTCTGATTTTTATCCTTGTTAAAATAAACCACACGACTTTGAATGAACGCAAACAAAAATTCTCTCCAAACGTTCAATAATAATTCTCAGGAGTATTGCCCCCAGACTCTTTGCTTTGTCATCCTCTGAGTACTTTGAAAAAATATAAACTGTTTTCCCATCTCCAACACCTACAAAATCTACAGAATCTCTATGAGTTGAGGCCCAGAAATTTGAGTTTTAACAAAATTTATAGATGATTATGATGAAGGCAAACTACTGAGATCCACATGTAATCACTACTGATTTTTCAAACTTTATGAATGTCTCAGCTACTTACAATTATTTTCCTCTTTACTACACCTTTGACCTTAACCTTTTGAAATTTAATTCTTCACAATACAAAAGAAAGATTACTATACCAAACATGATCATTGAATTGCTCAATAACAATCTATATTTATTTTTCTACTTCTTCATCCTTTAATATTCTGGATCATTCTGTATTATATTTCTGTCATTCAAAAAATATATATTATTAAATTAAAACTTATTTTTATTATTTTTCATTTTAATATGCATTCGTTTATGCATATGCTTATCTGGGAGAATCTTATGAAATTGAGTGTTTTTTATCATTTTAATTGGATATTCTCTGTTTTTGCATTTCAAATGTTATGCCCTTTCCTCCCTGTTCAATTCCCCCTAATCTTTCCCCTTGCTTCTATGAATATGCTCCCACTCCCAACCACCAACACCCAGCTCAGCACGTTGGCATTTCTCTACACTAGGGAAACAAGCCTTCACTGAACCAAAGGTCTCTTCTCCCACTGATATCAGACAATGCTATGGGTCTCTTCATGTGTACTCATTGGTTGGTGTTTTAGTCCCTTGGGAGTTCTGGGGGTTTGGTTGGTTGATAGTGTTCTTCTTCCATGGGGTTGCAAACCCTTTCAGCTCCTTCCATTCTTTCTCTAGCTCCTCCACTGGCTTCCCCGTACTCAGTTTGATGATTAGCTGCAAGCATTCTCATCTGTATCAGTATGGCTCTGAAAGAGGCTCTGAGAAGACATTCATATCAGGCTCCTGTCAGTAAGCAATTCTTGGCATCCGTAACACTGACTGGGTTTGGTGGCTGCATATGAGATCGATACCTTGGTGAGGGAGGCAGTCTATGGATGATCTTTTCCTCAACTCCTGCTCCACTCTTTGTTCCTTAATTTTAATAATCAGTATTTTCAAAATTATTTGGTAATAACTACTCTTTCAGATTATTAAAGAATTATTTTGAGAGAAAGAGTTAGGCCACCACCATCAGGACTCATGATGACCTGCCAGCAGACTGCTGAGCCCTCAGAGGAGCCTCAGAAGCACTCGCTCACCTGAGTCCACAGGTGTGTCCCCACTTCCTTTCCACTGACTATTCAGGGAGAGACCACCGGGAACTCTCTGGGCACAGGTAGTACCATGCTGCCTGGGAACAGACTGTTCCAGCACTCATCTGTGGTCAGAGCCAGAGCATGTCCAGTGCCATCAGAACTCACAACCTACCCACAGAGAGCTGAACACCCAGCAGCAATCTCCCTCCTCCACCCATGGGCCCACAGACCCACAGGAGAAACAAGCTCCAGAAAGAGACAAGATCACTTATTATCACAGATAACAAGATGGCAAAAAGCAAGAACTTAAGCAATAGAAGACAAGACAACCTGGCAACATCAGAACCCTGTGCTCCCACTAAAAGTGGTAAGGGATATACCAACATATGGGGCAAACAAGATTTGGACTTAAAAATCATACCTTATGTTGATGATGAAGGTCCTGGAGAAACACACAAGTAATTCACTTAAAGAAATACAAGAGAATCAGGAGAACACACGTAAATATGTAGAAGCCCTTAAAGAGAAAATCAAAAATCCCTTAATAAACTACAAGAAAACACAACCAAACAGGTAAAGGACTTGAAAACAGAAATAGGAACAATAAAAAAAAATCACAAAAGGAGACAAACATAAAGATAGAAAACCTAAGAAAAAAATCAGGAGTCATAGATGCACCCATCACCAACAAAATATGAGAGATGGAAGAGAGAATGATGAGGGCAGAAGACAACATAGAAAACATTGACACAACAGTCAGAGAAAATGCAAAAACTTAAAAGTCCTAACCCTAAACTTCCAGGATATCCAGGACACAATGAGAAGACCAAACCTAAGGTTAATAGGTGTAGAAGAGAACAAAGACTCCCAACTAAAAGGCCCAGTAAATATATTTAACAAAATCATAGAAGGAAAGGTTCCTAACCTAAAGAAAGAAATGACCAATAAACATACAAGAAGCCTACAGAAAACTCAAATAACTTGGACCACAAAAAAAAAAAAAAAAAAAAAAAAAAAAAAATTCCTCTGCGCACATGATAGTCAAAACACCAAATGTTCAAAACAAAGAAAGAGCAGACATAATATGCAGTAACTGATAATTGGATACTAGCCCAAAAAAGTTCTGAGTACCCAAGAAACAACTCACAGACCATATGAAGCTCAAAAAGAAGAAAGGCCAAAATGTAGAAGCCTTAGTCCTTCTTAGAATAAAAAAAAAAGTATATAGCACCCTTTGAGAATGGGGTATACCTAGACATTAAATCATTAATAATAATTCAAGAGCTAAGAATGCAGCCTGGTGGTAATCCTTGATATTGAAAAGTCATTAGGTTTAATCTGTACACACAAAGAAAATTTTGACTATTTCCATGTTATGTTTTGTTTTATGTGTACTTTATGCTCATTGTAAATAGTAAGGTTTCAATGCATTCTATCAAATCTTTACAAAAAATGAACTACTGACTAAAATATATATTTATATAGTTTTATGTTAAAATTCTTTTAAAATCTGTACATTTATCTATGTTTTTAAAATAAATTTGTTTAATAAAAAAGAAAGAAAGAATACTAAAAGCAGTAGGGAAAAAGGACAAGTAACATATAAAAGCAGACAAATAAGAATTATTACCAGACTTCTCAACAGACAGTATAAAAGCTAGAAAATCCTGTTGTATGTTGGAGCATCTCTGGGGTATATGACCAGAAGTGCAATAACTGGGTCTTCAGGTAGTACTATGTCCAATTTTCTGAGGAATCACCAGACTGATTTCCAGAGTGGTTGTACCAGCTTACAACCCCACCAACAGTGGAGAAGTGTTCCTCTTTCTCCACATCCTAGCCATCATCTGCTATCATCTGAATTTTTTATCTTAGCCATTCTGACTGGTGTGAGGTGGAATCTCAAGATCCTTTTGATTTGCATTTCCCTGATGGCTAAGGATGTCAAGCACTTCCTTAGATGCTTCTCAGCCCTCTGATAATCCTCAACTGGGAACTTTTTGTTTAGCTCTGTACCCAATTTCTAATAGGATTGTTTGATTCTCTAGTATCTAGCTTCTTCAGTTCTTTGTATACCTTGGATATTAGGCCTCTGTCTGATGTGGGGTTGGTAAAGATCTTTTCCCACTCTGTTGGCTGCCATTTTGTTTTCTAGACAGTGTTCTTAGCCTTACAGAAATTTTGCAATCCCTTTAAGTCCCATTTCTTGATATTTGACCTTAGAGCATAAGCCATTGGTGTTCTGTTCAGGAAATTTTTTCCTCTGCCTATGTGTTCTAAGGTTTTCCCTACTTTCTCTTCTTATAGTTTCAGTGTACCTGGTTTAATGTGGAGATCTTTGATCCACTTTCACTTGAGCTTTGTACAAGGAGATAAGAAAAGGTTTATTTTCATTCTTCTGCATGCTGAGTGCCAGTTGGACCAGCACCATTTGTTGAATAGGCTGTCCTTTTTCCATTGATTGTTTTCAACTCCATTGTCAACAATCAAGTGACCATAGGTGTGTGGATTCATTTCTGGTCTTCAATTCTGTTCCATTGATCTACCTGCCTACCTCTGTACCAATACCATTCAGGTTTTTTTTTTTTTTTTTTTTTTTAACACAATTGCTTTGTAATATAGCTTGAGATCAAGGATGGTGATTCTCCCAGAAGTGTGTTTATTCTTGAGAATACATTTAGCTATTCTAGGATTTTTGTTATACCAGATGAAGTTTCAAATTGATTTTTCCAACTCTATGAAGAATTGAGTTGGAATTCTGGTGGGGATTGCACTGAATCTGTAGATTGCATTTGGCAAGATTGCCATTTTTACAATGTTGATCCTGCCAATCCATGAGCATGGGAGATCTTTCCATCTTCTGAGATCTTCTTCAATTTCCTTCTTCAGAGTCTTGAAGTCCTTATAATAAAGGGCCTTCATTTGCTTGGCTAGGGTCACCCCAAGGTACTTTATAGTTTTTGTGACTATTGTGAAGGGTGTCAATTCCCTAATTTCTTTCTCAGCCTGTTTATCCATTGAGTAGAGGAAGGTGTTGTTTTGTTTGAGTTAATTTTATATCCAGCCACTTTGCTGAAGTTGTTTATTAGTTGTAAAAGTTCTCTTGTAGAATTTTTGGGTCACTTAAGTATACTATCATGTCATCTGCAAATAGTGATATTTTAACTCTTCCTTTCCAAAGTGAATCCATTTGATTTCTTTTTGTTGTCTGATTGCTCTTGCCAGGACATCCAGTACTATATTGAATAGGCAGTGGAGAGTGGGGCAGCCTTGTCTAGTCTCTGATTTTAATGGAATTGCTGCAAGTTTCTTTTCATTTAGTTTGAGGTATGTTACTGGCTTTCTGTATATTGCTTTTACTATATTAAGGTATGGGCATTGGATTCCTGATGTTTCCAAGATTTTTATCATGAAAGGTTGTTGAATTTTGTCCAATGCTTTCTCAGCATCTAGTGAGAGGGTCATGTGTTTTTTTCCTTTGAGTTTGTTTATATATTGGAGTATGTTGATGGATTTCTGTATGTTGAACCATCCATACATCCCTGGGATAATGCAGACTTGGTCATTGTGTATGATTGTTTTGATGTGTTCTTAAAGTCAGTTTGCAAAAATTTTATTGAGTATTTTTGCATCGATGTTAATGGGAGAAATTGGTCTGAAGTTCTCTTTCTTTGTAGTTTGTGTGTGTGTGTGTGTGTGTGTGTGTGTGTGCGCGTGCGGTTTAGGTATGAGCGTAATTGTGGCTTCACAAAAGGAGTTCGGTAGTGTTTCTTCTGTTTCTATTTTGTGGAATAGTTTGGAATATAGGTATTAGGTCTTCTATAAAAGTCTGATAGAATTCCTCACTAAACTCATCTGGTCTTGGGCTTCTTTTGGTTGGGAGGCTTTTGTTGACTGCTTCTATTACTTTAGGGGCTATGGGACTGTTTAGATGGTTTATCTGATCCTCATTTAACTTTGTTTTTGTTCTCTGTCTAGAAAATTGTTCAATTCCTCCATATTTTCCAGTTTTGGTGAGTATTACCTTTTGTAGTAGGATTTGATGATTTATTGAATTTCCTCAGTTTCTTTTGTTATGTCTCCTCTTTCTTTTCTGATTTTGTTAATTTGGATACTTTCTCTTTGTCCTCAAATTACTCTGGATAAGGGTTTATCGATCTTGTTGATTTTCTCAAAGAACCAGCTCTTGGTTTTGTTGATTCTTTCAATGGTTCTTTTTGTTCCTATTTGGTTGATTTCTGCTCTGAGTTTGATTATTTCCTGCCATCTACTACTCAGGTTTATCTGCTTCTTTTTGTTCTAGGGCTTTCACCTGTGCTGCTAAGCTGCTAGTGTATGCTCTCCTCAGTTTCTTTTTGGAGGTACTCAGAGCTATGAGTTTTCCTCTCAGTACTGCTTTCATTGCATCTCATAAGTTTGGGTATGCAGTGGTGTGATTTTTGTTAAATTTCTAAAAGAAAGACTTGATTTCTTTATTTCTTCCTTGACCATGCTATCATTAAGCACAGCGTTATTTAGCTTACATGTTTATGTGGGGTTTGTTTTGTTGTTTTTATTGTTATTAATAACAATCCTTAGTCCACGGTGATGTGATAGGATGCATGGGAGTATTTTGATCTTCTTATATCTATTGGGGCCTGTTTTGTGTCTGACTATATGGTCAGTTTTGGAGAAGGTACCGTGAAGTGCTGAGAAGGTATAATCTTTTGTTTTTTGATGAAATGTCCTATAGATGTCTGTTAATTCCAGTTGGTTCATAACCACTGCTAGTTTTGCTGTGTCTCTGTTCAATTTCTGTCCCCATGATTTGTCAGTTGATGAAAGTGGGGTGATGAAGTCTCCCAATATTATTGTGTGTTGTACAATATATGCTTTGAGCTTTATTGGTTTTTTTTTTTTATAAATGTGGGTGCTCTTATATTTGGAGCATAGATGTTCAAGACTGAGAGTTCTTCTTCTTCTTTTTAAATATTAAAACACTGTTAAAAGCTGAAACAATATGAAAAGCATAGTTGTTGTCTTGAAAGTAAGATCTTGGTCCACAAACATGAAATAAAGGCACCATTCTCAGATCACAGCTAAAGCGACACAATCCCACAAAGCAGTGTAGCTGAGCTAATGCTTGAGCAGGGTGAGAAGCTGACCTACTTTTTTTGTTGTTGTTGTTGTTGTTGTTTCTTGAACTTGACACAGTCTTTACTTGTTTCTGGGGTGTTAAGAGATTTCTGGGGTTAGTATCCAATTATCAGTGACTGCATATTATGTCTGTTCTTTTGTGACTGGGTTATCTCACTCGGAATGATATTCTCTAGATGCATCCATTTTCTTAAGAATTTGGTTAAGTCATTGTTTCTGGTAGCTGAGTAGTACTCCATTGTGTAAATGTACCACAATTTTTGTATCCATTCATCTACTGAAGGACATCTGGGTACTTCCAGCTTCTGGCTATTATAAATAGAGCTGCTATGAACATTGTGGTGCACGTGTCTTTGTTGTATGTTGGAGTGTCTCTGGGGTATATGCCCAGAAGTGGAATAGCAGGATCTTCAGGTAGTACTATGTCCAATTTTCTGAGGTATCGCCAGACTGATATCCAGAGTGGTTGTATCAGTTTACAACCCCGCCAACAGTAGAGAAGTGTTCCTCTTTCTCCGCAACCTCGCCAGCATCTGCTGTCATCTGAGTTTTGGATCTTGGGCAATCTGACTGGTGTGAGGTGGAATCTCAGGGTTGTTTTGATTTGCATTTCCCTGATGGCTAAGAATGTTGAGCACTTCCTTAGATGTTTCTCAGCCGTTTGATATTCCTTGAATGAGAACTTTTTGTTTAACTATGTATGTACCACATTTTTAACAGGGTTGTTTGATTCTCTGGCATCTAGCTTTTTGAGTTCTTTGTATACCTTGGATATTAGGCATCTATCTGATGTGGGGTTGGTAAAGATCTTTTCCCACTCTGTTGGCTGTCGTTTTGTTTTCTTGAAAGTGTCTTTAGCCTTACAGAAACTTTGCAATCTCATTAAGTCCCATTTGTCAATCTTTGACCTTAGGGCTGGAGCCATTGGTGTTCTGTTCAGGAAATTTTTTCCTCTGCCTATGTGTTCTAAGGTTTTCCCTTGTTTCTCTTCTAATAGTTTCAGTGTAACTGGTTTAATGTGGAGATCTTTGATCCACTTACACTTGAGCTTTGTAAAAGGAGATAAGAAAGGGTCTATTTTCATTCTTCTGCATGCTGAGTGCCAGTTGGGCCAAAACCATTTGGTGAATAGGCTGTCCTTTTTCCATTGAATGTTTACAGCTCCTTTGTCAAAAATCAGGTGACCATATACATGAGGGCTCATTTCTGAATCTTCTATTCTATTCCATTGATCCACATGCCTATTTCTGTACCAGTACTATGCAGTTTTCAGAACAATTTCCTTGTAATATAGCTTGAGGTCAGGGATAGTGATTCCCGCAGATGTTTTCTTGTTGTTGAGGATGGATTTCGCTATTCTAGGTCTTTTGTTATTCCAGATGAAATTGCACATTGCTCTTTCCAACTCAGTGAAGAACTGGGTTAGAGTTTTGATGGGGATTGCATTGAATCTGTAGATTGCTTTTGGTAAGATGGCCATTCTTGATCGATTTTTTCTGCGATGAGCAAAAAGGGTTCTTGTCTTTTTAAATAACTTTTGTTTGAAAATCTTTTTTATTTTATATTACCATAGCCACTCCAGCTTGTTTTCTGGGTCCATTTGCTTGGAAGTTTTTTTTTTTTTTTTTTTTTTTTTTCCCCAGCCTTTTACTCGGAGGTAGTGTCTGTCTTTGTCTCTAAGATGAGTTTCCTGTGTGCAGCAAAATGCTGGATCCTGTTTACCTATCCAGTCTGATAATCTATGTCATTTTATTTGGGAATTGAGTCCATTGTTGTTAAGAGAAATGATGGAATAGTTACTTTTATTTCCTGTTATTTTTGTTGTTAGAGGTAGACTTATGTTTGTGTGCTTTTCTTCTTTTGGTTTCCATGTGTGATTATTTCTTTTGATTTTCCTTTGGTTTAGTTTCTATCCTTACGTTGGATTTTTCTATTTTTTATCTTTTGTAGGGCTGGGTTTGTGGACAGATATTGGGTTAATTTGGTTTTGTCTTGTAATGTATTGTTTTCTTCATCTATGGTGATTGAGAGTTTTGCTGGATATAGTAACCTTGGTTGGCATTTGTGTTCTCTTAGGGTCTGTATGACATCTGTCCAGGATCTTCTAACTTTCATAGTTAGTTGAGAAGTCTAGTGCAATTCTTATTGGTCTGCCTTTATATGTTACTTTGTACTTTTTCTCTTACAGCTTTTAGGATTCTTTCTTTCTCTGGAATATTCAGAGTTTTGACTGTTATGTGTTGGAAAGAGTTTCTTTTCTGGTCCAATTTATTTGGAGTTCTGTAGGCTTCTTGTATGTTCATGGTCATCTTGTTCTTAATGGCAGGGGAGTTTTCTTCTATGATTTTGTTGAAGATATTTACTGTGCCTTTTAGTTGATATTCTTCCCACTCTTCTATAACTATTATCCTTAGTTTGGTTCTCTCATTGTGTCCTGGATCTCCTGGATATTTTGGGTTAGGAGCTTTTTTTTATTTTTGCATCTTCTCTGACTCTTTTGTCTCTGTTTTCTATGTTGTCTTAGGCCGCTGAGATCCTCTCTTCCATCTCTTGTAGTCTGTTGTGGAAGCTTCCATCTGTGACTCCTGATTTCTTTCTTTTTTTTTTTTTTTTTCTATCTCCAGGGTTGTCTCTTTTTCTGTTTTCTTTATTGTTTCTTTTTCCATTTTCAATTCCTTCAACTGTTTGATTGTGTTTTCCTGTAGTTCTATCAGTGACTTATGTGGTTCCTCTTTAAGGGCCTATATTGTTTTTGTGTGTTCTCATATAATTGTTTAAAAAAGTCATCCATGAGCTTCTAAAAGATCTTGCTCATCATCATGAAGTATTATTTCAAGTCTAGATTTTGTTTTTCTGGCATGTTTGGCAATACACTACTTCCTGTGGTGGAAGAGCTGAGTTCTGATTTTGCCAGGTGGTCTTGGTTTCCATTATTTACAGGTCTCTAATACTCATCAATAAGAATGCTATATTAAAAAGAAACTGGATAGAGCATACATCAGCAACTTGACAGCACAGCTAAAAGCTCTAGAACAAAAGGAAGCAGATACACCGAAGAGGAGTAGACTGCAAGAAATAATCAAACTTAGAGCAGAAATAGACCAAATAGAAACAAAAAGTACCATCGAAAGAATCAACAAAACCAAGAGATGGTTCTTTGAGAAAATCAACAGGATTGATAAACCCGTACCAAGACTAACTAGAGAGCAAAGAGAGAGTATAAAAATTAACAGAATCAGAAAGGAAAGTGGAGACATAACAACTGAAACTGAGGAAATTCAAGAAATCATCAGATCCTACTACAAAAGCCTATACTCCACAAAGTTGGAAAATCTGGAGGAAATGGATGAATTCCTAGACAGATAAAAGATCCTAAAGTTAAACCAGGACAAGGTAAACCATGTAAATAATCCCATAACACCTAAAGAAATAGAAGAAGTCATCAAAAGCCTCCCAACCAAAAAAAGCCCAGGTCCAGATGGGTTCAGTGCAGTATTTTATCAGACATTTATTGCAGACATACCACCAATACTCTCCGAAATATTCCACAAGATAGAATCAGATGGAATACTCCCTAACTCATTTTTTTGAGGGTACAATAACCCTCGTTCCGAAAAAACACAAAGACCCTACAAGGAAAAAGTACTTCATACCAATCTCACTTATGAACACTGATGCAAAAATACTCAACAAAATCATTGCAAACCAAATCCAAGAACACATCAAAACGATCATTCACCATGACCAAGTAGGCTTCATCCCTTGGATGCAGGGATGGTTTAATATAAGTAAATCCACCAATGTAATCCACCATATAAACAAACTCAAAGAACAAAATCACATGGTCATCTCACTAGATGCTGAGAAAGCATTTGACAAAATTCAACACCTCTTCATGTTAAAGTCTTGGAAAGAACAGGAATCCAAGGTCCATACTTAAACATAATAAAAGCAATATACAGCAAGCCAACAGCCAACATCAAACTTAATGGTGGGAAACTTGAAGCAATCCCACTAAAATCAGGGACTCGACAAGGCTGCCCACTCTCCCCCTACCTATTCAACATAGTACTGGAAGTCCTGGCGGGAGCAATTAGAAAGCAAAAGGAGATCAAGGGGATACAAATCGGAAAGGGAGAAGTAAAAACATCACTCTTTGCAGATGACATGATAGTGTACTTAAGTGACCCCACAAATTCCACCAGAGAACTCCTACAGCTGATACACAAGTTCAGCAAAGTGGCTGGATATAAAATTAACTCAAACAAATCAGTAGCCTCATATATTCAAAGGACAAATATGTATAGAAAGAAATTATGGAAAAGATACCCTTCACAATAGTCACAAAAACTATGAAATACCTTGGTGTGACTCTAACTAAGCAAGTGAAGGACCTGTATGACAAGAAATTCAAACCTCTAAAGAAGGAAATTGAGGAGGATCTCAGAAAATGGAAAGATCTCCCTTGCTCATGGATTGGAAAGATCAACATTTTAAAAATGGCCATCCTACCAAAAGCAATCTACAGATTCAATGCAATCCCCATCAAAATTCCAACACAGTTCTTCTTGGAATTGGAAAGCTCAATGTGCAATTTCATATGGATCAACAAAAGACCTAGAATAGCGAAATCCATCCTCAGCAACAAGAAAACATCTGCGGGAATCACTATCCCTGACCTCAAGCTATATTACAAGGCAATTGTGCTGAAAACTGCATGGTACTGGTACAGAAATAGGCATGTGGATCAATGGAATAGAATAGAAGATCCAGAAATGAGCCCTCATATATATGGTCACCTGATTTTTGACAAAGGAGCTGTAAACACTCAATGGAAAAAGGACAGCCTATTCAACAAATGGTGTTGGTCCAACTGGCACTCAGCATGCAGAAGAATGAAAATAGACCCTTTCTTATCTTCGTTAAAAAAGGCTAGGCTCACAACCAAAAAAAAAAAAAAAAAGTCAAAGAAAAATGTTCCATGTTGACACTCTGGATTAATTCAAATTTTCTTATTTAATATCAGTTTGAAGGGCAGAATTTTAGTTATAATAATAGATAGAAACCTTTCTTGCGAATACTCTGGAGAGGGGAATATTGTTATGGCTTCCTATATCTATACCAAGAGACCCTACATTATTGTGTTCTATATCATCATAAGAATGAGATAAAAAAATGAGTCTTGATTTTCACATTTGAGAAAAGACAAAAATTTGAAATCTAAGTGATATTAAGCAATTAGTTCAAAGAAAAGACTGTAAGCTTATCTGCTAATTCTAGTAAATCAATATATATTAATAGGGCAAATATATCTCAAAAATGGAATTCTCAATATATAATTCAAAAGAATTTGTAAATTCAGCAGTTGGTGGTGCACACCATTAATCCTAGCACTTGGCTGAAGCCAAGGATTGAAAATTCCAGAGCAACCTAAGATAGTCAAAGGAATGACTCCTACATAAATAAGTAAACTCTAAGTGAAAGAACATGGAGAATAAATCTAAAGATACGGCCAGATAGGGAATTCATGAGTGAGCTTACATTATAAAGAAAGGTTTGCACAGGATGAAAACATAAACATTGTAAAAACAACTGTTTTTAATGGCACAGATAACAAAAAAATGCCTTTGAAGTAAGCCTCCCAGGCGTGTTGAATACCTGTTGTGCTGGTAATTTTCTGCACTAGTTTTCTTATTCTTTAATCTTTTTTACTGATTTACTCTCCTGTACTAGTGAGAACATATATCCCCAGTCAGTTTCTGGATAATAAATAAAAGACACTTTAAATGAATGCAAAAGCCAATAATTAAGGGAGACCTCTGATATTAGAAAATCAGAGGCCAAATTAAACACCAGAATTTCAAAGTGAAAAAAAATAGCTAAATATGAAACTTTAAAAAGTAATATATACTATACTGAGACAGGTAACATCTGTGAAACAATGACAAAGTGTGTTGAAAATACTTTGCAGAGCACATACAGATTTTGCAATTTAAACAAAATGAATAGAAAATAAGTCTTATATTCTCTTGATGTCTTATCCCACATTGGAAGACATAGGTCAGTCTTCTCAACATTTAATGTAACCACAACAGACCCTGCCGATTACACAACGAAGAAAAAGAATTATTCACATAAAAAATAGTAAAGATATGTGCCACTGCTGGATCCTTCTGTGTTTTGCATGAGAAAATGTTACTTATCCAAAGTATCATAAAAATATTTCTTATATCCTATCATATTAGTTGTTTTCTTACACAGAAATTTTCATTCACTTAGAGCTGCAGTTTGGTTTTGGTTTTGGTTTTCACATTTTTTATGTATCTGAGTGTTTTCCCTACATGTATTTATGTGCATTGTGTGCAAGCCTTATTTGAGAAGAGGATGTCAGATCCCCTGAGACTTAGAATTATGTATGGATGGCTGTGAGGCACAATGTAGATGCTGGAAACTAAACTCATATCCTCTGGAAAAGCAGCAAATACCCTAACTGCTAAACATTAATGCATTTTTCTAGCATTGGAGAATTAGTTTCTTCTGATAGTACTGTTATTAATGTCTTTAGAAATAGATAAAAAATGATGAATTTGGGGGGTAAAACATTTTTCCACCTTTGCATTGTTCTTTATAAACTATGTGATCTACTTCTAAATTCCATATTAAACTCCTTTAATCTACTTCTTAGTTTATCAATAATATTGGTTTATTGTTAATATACAGTATTTTAGAGTCTTGATTTATGGTACTTTAGTTGTATTCTCTGCAAAGTTTGTTTGGGATATCCTTGGGCTTTATCATTTATATATATCCATTGCAAGTAGAACATGAAGGCAGACCTATCAGAATTACACAGCAACCTAGATGTCCCTCAAGTAAAGAATGGCTGAAGAAAATGTGGTACATTTACAGGATGGTATATTGCTCAACTAGGGAAGTATGCAGGAGGGAGCTGGGGGAAGGGACTAGGAGGAAAGGAAGGGGGAGGAAATTCGGTAAGGACATAAACATAATAAAATAGAGAAAGAAAGAAATCTGTTTTGTTAAAAAAAAACAAACAAAACAATAACAACAACAAACCACTATGATAAAGTCATCATAAAGAAGAAAAGGGTTCATATTGACTTATGGTTCCAGAAGATTTGAGTCCATAATATTGGGAACAACATGATAGTAGCAACAGAAAGCTGGGAACTCACCTTTTGAACAAAACATACAAAGTAGAGAAAGTAAACTGGAAATGGGAAATGACTTTTAATATCTATCCCCAGTGACAGACTTCCTCCAGCACAGGAGCACAACCAAAACATCCCGAAACAACACCACCAAGTAGGTGAAGATTTTTCACATTTCTGAGACTACAGAGGACATTTCTCTTTCAAACCACCACAGTTAACAGCTGAACTCTCTTTAGACCTCTCTTCTATGGAGAACAAAATTTCAACAAATGAATCATTGGTGACCACCCAAACAATACATGATCACGCTCATGTTCATGAATTTCACATTTTTCAATGTAAAACGGACTTTGATCATATAGTTGCAGAGAGAATGAATTTTTTGAACTTCAACCTAAATATTTCATGCTGATTTTCTATTATCCTTTATTTCATTAAAAATATTTATTGCCCTCCTTCCAGTCTGCACATATACCTTCAGTCATGGATCAGTGCATCAAGTCTCACACCACAGCTTTGCCTGTCTCTCAGATGGCTTGCTCCAACCAGGGACACCTAGGGCAGCCAACACCAGAACCAACTAGATTCTGAAAGACAAGTACAATAGAAGCCACTGCAATATGGCACGGTCAGAACCTAGCTATGCTTCTATATCAATCCCTTCCTACAAATGTGTACTGCCTACAAGATGTGAACAAACAGGAAATGGAGCAGAGACCAAAGAAATAGCCAACCAATAACCGGTCCAATTTGAAACCCATCCCATGGGCAAGAACCAATCCCTGACATTATTAATGATACTCTGCTATGCTTGTAGACTGGAGACAAGCAAAACTGTCCTCTGGGAGCTCTGTTTATCAGCTGACTGAAACCGACAAATGTAACCATAGCCAAACATTGGGTGGAGGTTAGGGACTCTTATGAACGAGTTGGGAAAAGGACTGAAGACCCCTGAAGGTGATGGGAACACCACAGGAGGACCAACAGAGTCAACTAATCTGTATGTTTCAAATACTGAGAAACCAACCCCACCCCCAAAATATATACATGAACTTGAACAAGGCCCCTGGCACATGTTTAGCATATGTGCATCTCAGTCTCAATGTGGGATCCCCAATAACTGGAAGCTCTCTTTAAGCTATAGCCTGATTATGGGATCAAGTCTTCAACAGGGCTGCCTTGTCTGGCCTCAGTGAGAGAGGACGCGCCTACCCTAGCAGAAATTTGATGTACCAAGTTATGGGGATATCCAGGGGGAGCCCCACTCTCTCATCGAAGGGGAGCGGGAATGAGAGATGGGTCTCTATGAGGGTAGGACAAGGATTGGGGCACTGTCTGATGTAAATTTAAAAAAAAAAAAAAACATTAAAAAAAAGAAAGAAATTGTTTATTGTCCCTCAATTCTTTCATATTTAATGTTTTCATTTCTATATAATAGCTATGCAGGATTATGAGGTAAAGGTGACATTACAAGAAATGTACAGTGAGGACTAACTGTATTGGGATGATTAGTGTAACCTCTAGTTGAACTATTTAACATGTCTTTGTGCTAGAAACATTCAATCATCTTTTGACTAGTTATTTTGAAGTATGCAACTAATTGTCACTAAATAAATGTTTGTCTTTTGTATCTTCTTGTATGTAAGGAAATTGAGTTTTTTTATTACAAAGCTAGTAATAAATAAGTAAAGACATCTTTTAGAATATTTAATAATTTTTAACACATTCTTTAAAAAGCACACTAAGAATAATATCAATGACATAAGAAGATTGGTTAGACCACAGAACAGTGGTAAGCTTATCCTTCATTGTCCACAGCAAGCAGTCTTACAAATATTCATCTACAGCTCTGTTTGACCTTATGAGAAATCATAATGAGGTGAGAAAAATCTAATAATTCTTAGAATAGCTTCATATGTATTAACCACATAGCCTAAGTAGAAACTTGCTAGTTGGTAATCCAAACTCTTATCAGTAATAACCATTTACTAATACAGACTCTCAGTAGAGGAGAAGCAATAGCCTTCTTGCATAAAAGAATTATTTATCCTTCCCTTGAAGTAACATCAAAAGCAATTTAGGAAGATCACACTTAAAACTGAATCTTTGTATAAACTTATTTGTCTCAAAGAGTGTCTACTAGTTATTATAGAATTATTTTATTTACATGGGGCTTTACATGCCATTTCTCTCTCTCTCTCTAGACCATTTAAGTATATTTTTCTAACATAACTTTTCTTGGGTTTTGGTCAACCCAAGAATAAATAGCCATCAACATGTTTTCAGAAATGGTGCACAAAAAGAAATGACTGATAAAGCATCCAAATTACACTCTGAATCTGTTATGTAGTGGGTATATCTATTCCCTTCAAGGGAAAAAATTAAAAGTGTGAAGTAAATGTATAAAAGGAAATAAATTCACAACAGAAGTCTTAATGTTTTCTTTTAAATAATGTCTTCCGCTGCCTTTTGGCTTCTTGCTTGAGAAGTATGAAAATTTACTTAATGGTAGAAACTTATAGGAAGATTTAAGATCCAGGGAATTATTTTAAATCTGATAAATGTCAATAGAGTCAAGTACCAAACTGCAAAGAAATTCTGTCAGCCCTCGAGCAATATTTAATGGATCGATGAGATGGATTTTGATCTAATTTGGAGCATCTAGCTATGATGTTATCTATAGGAACAAGTTATATTGCATTTGTGTAGACAAAGATATTAGATTTGCTAATTAAAATTCCAGGTGAAAAAGTGCTGTGTTGCCTTCTTACCAATACATGCCAAGGGCTCTTTTTCTCACCACAGTGATTTCAAGTTCTTAATATTGTTGACAAAATTTAATTAACAGTATTTTTAAAACACTTATTTGATAAAAGTACTATGTACAAGTCAACTTCCCAAAACGTTTGCAAAGGGACTTGTGACTTTTATAAATGATTCAAACACATAATATGCTAAGATGCTCAGCCCTTTAATCACAATTAAAAGCAATCCTTTAAATTATTCTTGAGATAAAATATTACTAGCAGTGATAACTGCACCCATGCTGCCTGGTTCTTCAGGAAAGGGAATGGTTTTGTTTGCTTGATGTGTCTACTCAGCTCCCACTAATGTGAACAGGGAATCCCCAAGGATGAAAAAAGTAGAAATTATAGATCTGGCAAAAGAAGTACAAGCTCAGTAAGCTTCATTCTGCAAAGGGATGTGAAATTCCTCCAGACACAATGAGAACAGCGAGGAAACTAAACAGAGGGGAAAAGAATTTGAGAAGAGAAGCAATTTCCTTATCAAATCACGACAATGAATATCACCAAGATTTTGATAATCTGTCTTGAAATCTATGGTGCCTTCAGTGCATCTCAATTTAACTACAATGCTAAAGACCAATGAAGCGTGTTTGTTTAGTTCACAATTGTTATAAAAGTTTGTTAAATGTTCATTTAATCATGGTGCATGAGTATTTGAAAACAAATAATTTGAGAGTTTTTTTTCACTACCAATACAAAGTTTGTAAAATAAAAAAGGCCTTCAGAGCATAGTTGAAATTTATTTTCAAACTCCTATAGGAACTGGATTTTCTATCTATTCTTAGAATGAAGGGTTTAGAGGCACAGTATAAGGATGATTACATGGAAACAGTGTCTTTAGGACAAGACAAGATCAGTGCACTCCTGAACTCACTGCATTGTGATTTCCTGCCCTGAAGGAAGGTCAGGGGAGTCAACCTTCCAACCCGGAAGCATGAGCTACTCAAGAACCCACCCTAATCCAGGAGCCATTAATACTTTATAGTTTCTTAAAAAAATGATCATAGGGACTTTTCTTTTCCTTTTTTATTTAATTACCTTCTCATGTTTTTACTCCCCAATCTTCTACCCTCAGGGGAAACAAGGAAAAGTAAGGGAGGAAAAGGCCCAAACAAAAAAGAATTTGTTAAGGACCTGGTAGGTTAACCATGTTCCAGTGGGTAGTTCCTCTCACACAAATACCTCTTCCCACTACTCCATGCCTCTTTTCAGAGAAGAGGAAGCCCCTCCCCTGTGAGATACCACACCACTCCAGGACATCCATTCCTAGCAGAACCAATCACCTCTTCTCACATTGAAGCAAGTGCAAGTAAGGGAAGGAGACCCAATGGCAGGTGATAGAATCAGAGACAGCCCCTGCTTCAATTGTGGTAGACCCACATTGCTTGGTGGTTCAGTCTCTGCAAGCCCCATGGGTCCAAATCAATCAACTGGGTAGGTCTTTCTGTGCTGTCCTTGACCCCTCCAGCTTGCTCCATCCTATTCTCCACTTGAAATTTGACTATGGGTCTCTGCATCTGTTTCCATACAGTGCTGGATGAAGCCACTCGGAAAACAGTTGTGCTAGGTTCCTGTCTGCAAGCATAACAGAATATCAGTAGTGTCAGGGGTTGGCTCTATCCCTTAGAATGGGTCGCAAGTTGAGCCAGTGATTGGTTGGCCATTATCTCAGTCTCTGCTCCATCTTTATCCCTTTGCATCTTGTAGGCAGGACAAATTTGAGGCTGAAGGTTTTGGAGGTGAGTTGATGCTCATGTCCTCCCACTGGAAGTCCTGCTTGGCAATAAAAGATGGCCAATTAAGTCTCTATATACCCTGTTGGTAGAAGTCTCAGGGATGGTCACCACCATCGACTTCCTGTAGCCACCCCGGCCCTAGGTCTCTAGTTAGTCCCAGATATGCTTCCTCCTTATTTCCATTCTCACTCCTAGCCCTCTCCTGGCTCCTTTCTACATGCCTGATCACCATTCCCATACCTCTTCTTATCCCCCTCTCCCACCCACTTCCCCCACCTCATCTACCTCTGATGATTATTTTGTTTCCCCTTCTGAGTAAGATTCACAATCCTCCCTTAGGCCCTCCTTATTACCCGGATTCTTTGGATCTGTGGATTGTAGCATGGTTATCCTAAATTGTATGACTTATGTCGAAATATAAGTAAATACATACCATAGGTGTCTTTCTGGGTCTTTATTGCCTCATTCAGAATGATATCCTCAAGTTCCTTTCCTTAGCCTTCAAATTTCAGGATCAGCAGGATTAATAAATTCAAAATTACCATCTTACCAAAAGCAATCTACAGATTTAATGCAATTGTCATAAAAAGTTCAGCACAATTCTTTTCAGACATTGAGAGAACAATTCTCAACTTGATAATGCAAATCAAAAATACCAGGATAGTTTTAAGAATCCTGAATTTTCTGGATGTTACACCATCCCTGAGCTCAAGCTGTATAACAGCAATAGTAATAAAAACTGCATGGTATTGATATAGGAACAGACAGGCTGATCAACTGAATTGAATTGAAGGCCCTGGAAAAAACTTCCACAACTATGAACACTTTATAGTTAACAAAGAAGACAAAAGTATACAATGGAAAAATGAAAACATCTTCAACAAATGGTGGTGGTCTAACTGGGTGTCTGCATGTAGAAAAATTCGAAATTGACCTATATCTGCCATGCTGCAAAAACTCAAATCCAAGTGGATCAGAGATCTCAACATAAAACAGACACACTAAATCTAATAGAAGTGGAAGTGGGGTACTGCATTGAACTCATTGACACAGGAAGCAAATTTTTGAACAGAATACCAATAGTTCAGGGACTATGATCAAAAATTAATGAATGGGAACCTCATAAATCTGAAAAGCTCTTGCAAGGTATATGTGAACTTTATTGATCACAGAGCTGAGTTTGAATATTTGTTGCCATCAACTTCTTGTGGGTTTGATTTCTTCCTTTTGTTATAGAGTATTAAATTGGGGGATAAGATAATAGTATATTTTTCCAATATTTTATGTAGGCACTTAATGCTATAAACTTGCCTCTTAGAACCAACTTAATTGTGCCCTACAAATTTGGATATATTATGTACCCATTTTCACTCAATACTAGAAAATCTGTACATTTTAAGTTTCTGTTTTGATTCTTTTAATAATCAGTAATTTAGTTCCTATGGGTTTGTAAGTTTTCTGTTTTGTTGTTGTTATTTGTTTGTTTGTTTTCCGTTGTTTCTAATAGTCAGTTTTTATCTGTTCTGGTCAGATGGGATTCAAGCTATTTCAATTTGCTGGTATCTGTTGAGGCTGGCTTTGGTCCACAGATGTGATCTATTTTGGAGAAATTTCCTTGATATTCTCAGAAGAAAGCATATTATTTTGTCTTTCGGTGAAATATTCTGTAAATATTTGTTCAGTACATTGGTTTTTTACAGTCAGTTACCTCCAGAAATTTTCTGTTTAGTTTTGGTCTTGACAGCCAGTCTATTAGCAAGAATGGCATATTGAAGTGTTCCATTATCACTGTGTGATATTATGTGATTTAAACTGTAGTAATGTTTCTTAGAAACTTGAATTTCTTGTGTTTGATGCATAGATGTTAAGAATTGAAATATCAACTTGCTGAACTTTTGCTTTGATAAATTTGTGGTATTTTTTTCTTTTTTGATTAGGTTTGGTTAGTAGAACATTTTGTTGTATGTTAAGATGGCCACAAGGGCCATGTCAGCCCAGAGCCACAGACAGATCAGGCACACTGACATCAGGACCTGACTGCCTGCCCACAGAGAACTGAGTGCCGAGGGAAGACATAGGAGCACTCTCCACACTGAAATCATGGATGAGTCCAAGCTCTCTCCCCACTCATTGGAAATCTCAGGGTACAGGGATTGCAATGCAGTCTGGGATCGGACTGGTCCCGCGTCTCCATCTTGGCCCAAAGACACAGACAAATCAGGCACACTGAAATCAGGACTGGCGGCCTGCCCCTAGAGAACTCAGCGCCCAAGGAAGACACAGGAGTGCTCTACCTACGGAGCCCACTGGCCTTAATCTGCACCCAGATCTAGTGCTGGCCCATTGCCCTCAGAACTCACAGATTGCCCACAGACAATTGAACACCTATCAGGACTGATAGCCTGATTGGTGCAGGGGGCAGTGCTGCCTGGAAACAAACACTTCTATGAAAGGGCTGGACTACCCCAGTTGCTTCAGGACTGGATACTGCCTTTGGAACTCACAGCCTAACCAGAAAGCAGAACACCCAGGAACGATCTCCCTCTGGAGACACATAGGAGAGACAAGCTCCAGTAAGAGACAACAGGATCACCTAGCATCACCGATAAAAATATGGCAAGAAGCTAGCACAAGAATCTAAGAAACGGAAACCAAGAAAACCTCAAAACTTCAGAACCAAGTTCTTCCAACACTGTAAATAGTGGATAACACAACCAACCAGAAAAACAAGATTCAGAATTAAAATCATACCTCATGATGAAGTTGGAGATCCTCGAGAAGCACGTAAATAACACACTTAAAGATGTACAGGAGAGCACACACAAACAATTTGATACCCTTAAAGAGAAAACACAAAAATCAATTAAAGAGCTAAAGGAGAATTCAAACAAACAGATGAAGGAACTGAAAACAGAAATAGAAACAATGAAGAAATCACAAAATGAGACAACCCTGAAGTTGGAAAACATAGGAAAGACATCAGAAGTCGTAGATACAAGCATCATTTACAGAGATGGAAGAGAGAATCACATGAGCAGAAGTTAACATAGAAATCATTGACACAACAATCAGAGAAAATGCAAAAATCAAAAAGATTCTAAGGCGAAACATCCAGGAAATCCAGGACACAATGCAAAGACCAAACCTAAGGATAATAGATGTAGAAGAGAGCAAAGACTCCCAACTAAAAGGCTCAGTAAATATCTTCAACAAAATTATAGAAGAAAACTTTCCTAACCTAAAGAAAGAGATAACCATGAACATACAAGAAACCTACAAAACCCCAAATAAATTGGACCAGAAAAAAATTCTTCCTAACACATAATAGTCAAAACAACAAGTGTTCAAAACAAAAAAGGAATACTAAAAGCAGTAAGGGGAAAAGGTCATGTAATATATAAAGGCAGACTGATCATAATTAAACCAGACTTTTCAACAGAGACTATGAAAACTAGAAGATCCTGGACAGATGTCATACAGACCCCAAAAGAACACAACTTCCAGCCCAGGTTACTATATCCAGCAAAACTCTCAATTGCCATAGATGGAGACACCAAGGCATTCCAGGACAATAGCAAATTTACAAACTATCTGTCCACAAATCCAGAACTACAAAGAATAATTTACAGAAAACTCCATCACAAAGAGGAAAACTTCACCCTAAGATCAAGAAACTAATCTTACTGTGCTAAACACCAAAGAAGGAAAACATACAAACATAATTCTACTTCTAACAACAAAAATAGCAAGAAGTAATAATCACTATTCCTGAATATCTCTTAATATCAATGGACTCAATTCCCCCAATAAAAAGATATAGAATATAAGACTGGGTAGGTAAACAGGATCAGGCATTTGTTGCATACAGGAAACTCACCTCAGCAACAAAGGCAGGCACTACCTCAGGGTAAAAGGTTGGGAAAAATCTTTCCAAGCAAATGGTCCAAAGAAACAAGCCTCTTCAACAAATGGTGTTGGTTCAACTGAAAGTCATCATGCAGAAGAACGCAAAATGATCCTTTCTTATCTCCTGGTACAAAGCTCAAGTGCAAGTGGATCAAAAACCTCCACATAAAACCAGGTACAGTGAAATTAATAGAAGAGAAAGTGGGGAAGAGCTTAGAACACATAAGCACAGGGGAAAAAATCCTGAACAGAACACCAGTGGCTTATGCTCTAAGAGCAAGAATTGACAAATGAGGCCTCATACAATTACAAAGCTTCTGTAAGGCAAAGGACACCGTCATTAGGCCAAACCTGCAACCAACAGTTTGGGAAAAGATCTTTACCAATCCTACATCTGATAGAGGGCTAATATCCAATATATACAAAGAACTCAAGATGTTAGACCCAGAGAATCAAATAATCCTATTAAAAATGGGGTGCAGAGCTAAACAAAGAATTCTCACCTGATAAATATTGAATGGCTGAGAAGCACCAAAAGAACTGTTCAACATCCTTAGTCATTAGAGAAATGTAAATCAAAACAGCCCTGAGATTCTATCTCACACCAGTCAGAATGGCTAAGTTCAAAAACTCAAGTGATAGTAGATGCTGGTGAGGATGTGGAGAAAGAGGAACACTCCTGCATTGTTGGTGGGTTTGCAAGCTGGTACAACCACTCTGGAAATCAGTCTGGAAGTTTATCAAAATATTGGACTAATACTATCTGAGGACCCAGCTAAACAAATCCGGGGCACATACCCAAAAGATGCACCAACATATGGCATGGACAAATAAATGCTCCACTATGTTCATAGCAGCCTTATTTATAATAGCCAGAAGCTGGAAAGAACCCAGATGTCCTTCAGTAGATGAATGGATACAGAAAATGTGGTACATTTACACAATGGAGTACCACTCAGCTATTAAAAATAATGACTTTCTGAAATTCTTAGGCAAATTGATGGTACTAGAAAATATCATCCAGAGTGAGGTAACTGAATCACAAAAGAACAGATATGGTATGTACTCTGTGATAATTGGATGTTACGCAAAAAGAAACTCAGATGCCCATGATACAACTCAGAGGCCATATGAAACCCAAGAAGAAGGAACATCACATCAAAGTGTGGGCATTACAGTACTACTCAGAAGTCCAGAAGAAAGTAATCTCCAGGAAGTAGATGGAGAGAGGGAAATGAGAGGGACATAAGAGGGGAAGTCAAAAGGGGGACAGTTCAGATATGGGAGGAGATGGGGAAGACATACAGAAGGTTAGGAAATTGAGCATAGGGAGATAGGGAACTGGGTGTAGCCACCAGAAAATTTCAGGTGCCAGGAAAGCAAGAGGCTCCGAGGAACCACCTAGGATGAAATTAATGCAGAGGCGAGAGAATGTAGAGAGCATATGTTGAGGTTAGGCATGGCTCCCCAGTTGAGGGATAGGGCTCCCCACCCTTTTCAAAAATATTAATCTAGACTTGCTCCTGCCTAAAGGAAATACAGGACAGTGGAGCAGAGGCTGAAAGAAAGGCTATCCAGAAATTGCCTCACTTGGAAATCTACCCCACATGCAGACTCCAAAGCCAGACACTATCGCTGATGTCAAAAAGCGCTTGCTGACAGGAGCCTGATATAGCTGTCTCCTGAGAGGTTCTGCCAGAGTCTGAAAAATACAGATCAAGATGCTCACAGCCAACCATTGTACTGAGTATGGGGGTCCCAATGGAGGAGTTAGTGGAAGGACTGAAGGAGCTAAAGGTGTTTATAACCCCTTAGGGAGAACAACAATATCAACCAAGCACACCCTCACCCCAGAGCTCCCAGGGACTAAACCACCAACCAAAGTGTACTCATAGAAAGACTCATGGCTCAAACTGCATATATAGCAGAGAATGGCATTTGTCTGGCATCAATGTTGGGGCAAGCCCTTTGTCCTGTGAAGGCTTGATGCTCTAGTGCAGGCAAATGCAGGAGCATTGGGAGGTGATAGTGGATTTGAGAAAAGAAAACTGGGAAGGGCATAACATTTGAAATGTAAACAAATAAAATAACCAATAAAAAACAAATATTCTTTCATATGTTTCAAGAGAGATCTGAAATCACATATTCATAACTATTTATACTCTCTAGTGTGTCAGTTTGTGTAACAGTTTATGTGTGTAAGAAGATACTTTTCCCAGCAAAAGTGATAAAACTTGTGGCTGGTAAAATATCTCAGTGGTTACGTATGATATGTGTTTTGGGGTCCAGCTATGATTCTGTGTCCTCTTCTCTTTCCCTCACACTGTGCTGGAAGGATGAAGCAGAGTCTGTGAAGAGTGGAGTTTTGCATTATCCTGGTCTGGCTGTGAGGTGGGGCACTTGAGGTTGGGGTGGGGGTGAGGAGTGTGGCACTTGGCCTTCTCTGATGGTCTTCAATGAAACAGTTCTCTGATATGATTGTACCTTGTGCATATACCTTTATTCATGGTGACCTTGTATTTATACACTTTATTCAGGGCAATGCTGGTATATATTGTCCTTGGAGAGTGGGAAGGAGTTTTCAGGGTGAAGGAAAATCATAGGATAGTATTTAACGTTCTGAGAATGCCTCATTTGTTTAGAGAAGTTTTCCAGGAATCCTAGGTACTTTTAGGGCATGTTCTTAAGTTGGGGAGGAGAGGAAGTTTGTAAGTATGCCAAGGACTACTCACCCTTCCCCGGGTAAAGAGTTTGGGAAGATGGGATCCACAGATAGGGTCAGAAAAGGAAAGTCCTGCAGGTAAAGGGAATCTTCTATTTTGTGCTGGTCTCAAAGGAAGTATCCAATAATGGGATACTACCACCTTAATTAGTCCTGTTTCCTCACAGGTGAGGGTGTTTTTCTTGACTAGGACCCAGGTTTGGTTGCCAGTGCCTACATGACATTATTTTTAACCTCAATGCCTCAGGTAACAGAACACAGCTCAAGAATGGAGTTTTGTGAGGAGAATTCTAAGTGGTTGTAAGAAAATTACTGGCAAAACACAAGTGTTGTAACTTCCGTCCCTTAAAAAAGAAACAAAGAAACAAAAATTATTCTTGAATTAAGCCTTTGTGCCCCTCCCAGAAGATAGGAGTTTCCTTAGACTTTTCATTAAAACTGTCTGTCACTATTTGTTTATACGCCTCTATAGAAATGTGGTTTTGAGGCTTGTGGCTTGCATGCCACCTGCAGCTAACCCTTGTGGTTGTACACTTTACTCATGTGGCTCGTCTTAACCATCTGAGTATAAATGATCTGATGCTTTGAATAAACTCGGCTATTGCATGAAGCTTTAGCTTGCCTCCCTTATCAGCCCCAATACCAACCAGAGCAATAAATAATGGGGATTTGATGATCTTTTCAGACCTTTGGTAGCAGCAGTCATACTCATGTTGCATATACATCCATGTAGTCAAAAGGATTATATATCTAAAATAAAATAAATAAATATATTTCTTAACAAATAAATCATGTTTTGCATAAAATTTTTTATGCTGCTGCGATTTTACTTTTAACTAGTAAATAATATAGGCATATGAATTAAAAAGATGAGAATGTTTGAATAATTCAGAGGTTAAACAATTTCTTAAAGAAAAGTTTTTAAAAAAGAAAGAAAAGTATGATGGTAAAGAATTAACAAAATTAATTTACACTACATTCCAAATTGGTCACTAAAGCTTCCAAGAAATGGTTAGTGTAATAACAGTAATCAAGTTAAAATAGCATTCTAACTTACTTATTTTATCAATATAAAAACACATTTTTCTTCCCAATAAAATATGACCATCTCAAAGCAGGTCTTTTTATTAGTTTTCTCCTAAATGCCTCTGTCAAAATGAGGAATGGAAGAGTCATTCATTCTGTGCCAAAGTTTTCAGTAGATGCTTTGACTTCTAAGGAAGATACAGAATTTTATCCGTATAATGTTTTGTCCTAGAATAAAGCTTATAGTGTATTTTCCTACATAGGTATTAAATGCAGCCTGAAATGTATTTTTTTACTTTATTAAGATTTGAACCTATTACAATAACTTACTACTGTTTTTTTGACAAACTATTCATTGGAAAAGGATAGAATATAAAAATAGACAAACTTTTTTTTATTTTTTTTTTGTTTTGTTTTGTATTGTTTTCTTTATTTCTTGGACTTCATACAGTCTGTGAGTTGTTTCTGGGGCAGTGCGAGCCTCGGGGGTTAGCATCCCATTATCAGTGACTGCATATTATATCTGTTCTTTTGTGACTGGGTTATCTCACTCAGAATGATACTCTCTAGATGCAGCCATTTTCTTAAGAATTTGGTCAAGTCATTGTTTCTGGTGGCTGAGTAGAATTCCATTGTGTAATTGTACCACAATTTTTGTATCCATTCATCTTCTGAAGGACATCTGGGTTCTTCCAGCTTCTGGCTATTATAAATAGAGCTGCTATGAACATTGTGGTGCATATATCTTTGTTGTGTACTAAGGTGTCTCTGGGGTATATGCCCAGAAGTGGGATAGCTGGGTCTTCAGATAGTATTATGTCCAATTTTCGGGGTTTTGCCAGACTGATTTCCAGAGTGGTTGTATTAGTTTGCAACCCCACCAACAATGGAGAAGTGTTCCTCTTTCTCCACAACCTCACCAGCATCTGTTGTCATCTGAGTTTTGGATCTTGACCAATCTGACTGGTGTGAGGTGGAATCTCAGGGTTGTTTTGATTTGCATTTCCCTGATGGCTAAGGATGTCCAGCACTTCCTCAGATATTTCTCAGCCATTCGATATTCCTCAACTGAGAACATTTTGTTTAGCTCTGTACCCCATTTTTAATAGGGTTATTTGATTCTCTGGTGTCTAGCTTTTTGAGTTCTTTGTATACCTTAGATATTAGGCCTCTATCTGATGTGGAGTTGGTAAAAATCATTCCCCATTCTGTTGGCTGCCATTTTGTTTTCTTGACAATATCCTTAGCCTTACAGGAACTTTGCAATCTCATTAAGTCCCATTTGTTAATCTTTGACCTTAGAGCTTGAGCCACTGGTGTTTTGTTCAGAAAATTTTCTCCTGTGCCTATATGTTCTAAAGTTTTCCCTACTTTCTCATCTAATAGTTTTAGTGTATCTGGTTTAATGTGGGGATCTTTGATCCACTTACAATTGAGTATTGTACAAGGAGATAAGAAAGGGTCTATTTTCATTCTTTTGTATGTTGACTGCCAGTTGGACCAGCACCATTTGTTGAATTGGCTGTCCTTTTTCCATTGAATGTTTAAGGCTCCTTTGTCAAAAATCAGGTGACCATATATGTGAGGGCTCATTTCTGGATCTTCTATTCTATTCGATTGATCCACATGCCTATTTCTGTACCAGTACCATGCAGTTTTCAGCACAATTGCCTTGTAATATAGCTTGAGGTCAGGGATAGTGATTCCCCAAGATGTTTTTTTGTTGTTGTTGTTGTTGAGGATGGATTTCGCTATTCTAGGTCTTTTGTTGTTCCATATGAAATTGCACATTGATCTTTCCAATTCCATGAAGAACTGTGTTGGAATTTTGATGGGGATTGCTTTGAATCTGTAGATTGCTTTTGGTAGGATGGCCATTTTTAAGATGTTGATTTTTCCAATCCATGAGCAGGGGAGATCTTTCCATTTTCTGAGATCCTCCTCAATTTCCTTCTTTAGAGGTTTGAAGTTCTTGTCGTACAGGTCCTTCACTTGCTTAGTTAGAGTCACACCAAGGTATTTCATAGTTTTTGTGACAATTGTGAAGGGTACCTTTTCCATAATTTCTTTCTCCACATGTTTGTCCTTTCAGTATAGGAAGGCTACTGATTTGTTTGAGTTGATTTTATATCCTGCCACTTTGCTGAAGTTGTTTATCAGCTGTAGGAGTTCTCTGGTGAAGTTTTTGGGGTCACTTAAGTACACTATCATGTCATCGGCAAAGAGCCATGTTTTTATCTCTTCCTTTCCTATTTGTATTCCCTTGATCTCCTTTTGCTGTCTAATTGCTCCAGCCAGGACTTCCAGTAATATGTTGAATAGGTAGGGGGAGAGTGGGCAGCCTTGTCGAGTCCCTGATTTTAGTGGGATTGGTTCAAGTTTCCCACCATTAAGTTTGATGTTGGCTGTTGGTTTGCTGTATATTGCTTTTATTATGTTTAAGTATCGACCTTGGATTCCTGTTCTTTCCAGGACTATTAACATGAAGGGGTGTTAAATTTTGTCAAATGCTTTCTCAGCATCTAGTGAGATGACCATGTGATTTTGTTCTTTGAGTTTGTTTATATGGTGGATTACATTGATGGATTTCCTTATATTAAACCATCCCTGCATCCCAGCGATGAAGCCTACTCGGTCATGATGAATCATCATTTTGATGTGTTCTTGGATTCAGTTTGCAAGGATTTTGTTGAGTATTTTTGCATCAATGTTCATAAGTGAGATTGGTCTGAAGTTCTCTTTCCTTGTGGGGTCTTTGTGTAGTTTAGGTACTAGGGTTATTGTAGCCTCAAAAAATGAGTTGGGTAGTATTCCATCTGATTCTATGTTTTGGAATAGTTTGGAGAGTATTGGTGTAATATCCGCAATAAATGTCTGATAAAATTCTTCACTGAACCTGTCTGGACCTCGGCTTTTTTTGGTTGGGAGGCTTTTGATGACTTCTTCTATTTCTTTAGGTGTTATAGGGTTATTTAGATGGTTTACTTGGTCCTGGTTTAACTTTGTTATCTTGTATCTGTCTAGGAATTCGTCCATTTCCTCCAGATTTTCCAATTTTGTGGAGTATAAGTTTTTGTAGTAGGATCTGATGATTTCTTGAATTTCCTCAGTTTCAGTTGTTATGTCTCCACTTTCCTTTCTGATTTTGTTAATTTGTATACTCTCTCTTTGCCCTTTAGTTAGTCTGGCTAGGGGTTTATCAATCTTGTTGATTTTCTCAAAGAACCAACTCTTGGTTTTGTTAATTTTTTTTCAATGGTTCTTTTTGTTTCTATTTGGTCTATTTCTGCCCTAATTTTGATTATTTCTTGTTGTCTACTCTTCTTGGGTATATCTGCTTCCTTTTGTTCTAGAGCTTTTAGCTGTGCTGTCAGGTTGCTGATGTAAGCTCTCTCCAATTTCTTTTTGGAAGCACTTACGGCTATGAGTTTTCCTCTCAGTACTGCTTTCATTGCATCCTATAGGTTTGGGTATGTTGTGTTTTCGTTTTCGTTGAATTCTAGAAAGTCCTTAATTTCTTTCTTTATTTCTTCTTTGACCCTCTATCGTTTAACAGAGCGTTGTTTAGTTTCCATGTGTACGTAGCCTTTTTTTTTTTTTAGTCTTTGTTGTTGTTAAAGACCAGCCGTAGACCATGGTGATCTGAGAGGATGCATGGGAGTATTTCAATCTTCTTATATCAATTGAGGCTCGTTCTGTGTCCAATTATGTGGTCAATTTTTGAGAGGGTGCCATGGGGTGCTGAGAAGAAGGTGTATTCTTTTACTTTAGGATGATATGTTCTGTATATATCTATTAATTCTAGTTGGTTCAAAGTTTCTGCTTGTTTTGCAGTGTCCTTGTTCAGTTTCTGTTTCCATGATCTGTCCATCGGTGAGAGTGGGGTATTAAAGTCTCCCAATATTATTGTGTGGGGTGAAATGTATTTGTTGAGCTTTAGTAGGGTTTCTTTTATGAATGTGGATGCTTTTTTATTTGGAGCAAATATGTTAACAATTGAGAGATCCTCCTTACAGATTTCCCTGGTAATGAGTAAAAAGTGTCCTTCCTTATCTTTTTTGATAACTTTTGGTTGGAAATTTACTTTATTCGATATTAGAATAACCACTCCAGCTTGCTTCTTGGGGCTGTTTGCTTGGAAGTGTTTTTCCCACCCTTTTACTCTGAGATAATGTCTGTCTTTGTCTCTGAGATGAGTTTCCTGTATGCAGTAAAAGGCTGGATTTTGTTTATGTATCCAGTCTGATAGTCTATGTCTCTTTATTGGGGAGTTGAGTCCATTTATGTTAATAGATATCAAGGAATAGTGGTTGCTGTTTCCGGCCATTATTGCTTTTGT
Organism: Micromys minutus; assembly: GCF_963924665.1. Lineage (NCBI taxonomy): Eukaryota > Metazoa > Chordata > Mammalia > Rodentia > Muridae > Micromys > Micromys minutus. The sequence continues at coordinate 57,940,035 of NC_137970.1, read as the reverse complement.
GGTTTGAGTTGTGACTGTGTCTTTTTCTTCTTTTAGTTTTCTTGTTTAGGAGTTTTCTTGTTTTTAACTAGGCTGTATTTTTCCTCATTGTAATGGGTTTTCCACCTAGAATTCGTTGTAGTGCTGGGTTTGTGGTCAGATATTGTGTAAATTTTGATTTGTCTTGAAATATCTTCATCTCTCCATCGATGGTGATTGATAGTTTTGCTGGGTATTGCAGCTTGGGCTGGCACTGGTGCTCTCTTCGGGTCTGCATGATGTCTGTCCAGGCTCTTTTAGCTTTCATAGTCTCTGTTGAGAAATCGGGTGTGATTCTGATTGGCATGCCTTTATATGTTACCTGACCTTTTTCCCTTACTGCTTTTAGTATTCTTTCTTTGCTTTGGGCACTTGGTGTTTTGACTATTATGTGTTGGGAGGTATTTCTTTTCTGGTCCAACCTATTTGGAGTTCTGAAGGCTTCTTTTATGCTCGTGGTCATCTCATTCTTGAGGGTAGGGAAGTTTTCTTCTACGATTTTGTTGAAGATATTTACTGTGCCTCTTAGTTGATACTCTTCTCCCTCTTCTATTCCTATAATCCTTAGTTTCGGTCTTCTCATTGTGTCCTGGATTTCCTGGACATTTTGGGTTAGGAGCTTTTTGTTTTTTGCATCTTCTCTGGCTGTTTTGTCTGTGTTTACGATGTTGTCTTCTGCCCCCGAGATTCTCTCTTGTAGTCTATTGGAAATGCTTGCTTTTGTGACTCCTGATTTCTTTTTTGGTGTTTTGCCTCTAGGGTTATCTCTTTTAGTGTTTTCTTTATTGTGTCAATTTCCGTTTTAATTTCCCTCTTCTATTCCTTCATCTCTTTGGTTCTATTTTCCTCTAGTTCTTTGAATTCTTTAAGTGTTTTTCTTGTTTCCTCTTTAAAAGCTTCTGAATCTTTTTGCTTTTCCTCCCTTTCTTGTTTAAGTATCTGTATCAGCATCTTGAGGTATGATTTCAGGTCTGTGTCTTCTTTCTCTGGAGTGTTTGGAATTTCGATGTTTGCTACTATCGGAGAGCTGGGTTCCGGTGTTGCCAGGTTGTCTTGTTTTCCTTGGGATATACTCTTTCGCTTTCCTCTTGCCATTTTGTTGTCAGTGATATGTTCTCGCCTTTCTCTTGTATCTGGTCTGTGTCCCTGGATCTCCACTGGTCCAGGTGGCAGATGGGCCCAGCCCTGTTCTATGCCTCAGAGTCGCTGGGTGGGAACAGAGTTTCCAAAGTTCTGTTCCTGGTCCCTGGATCAGGAAGGTTGGAGGGTGTGCCCCGTGTATGCACTCTGCAGAGATCTCTCTGCTCCCCGGCCTCCCAGATCTCCCACTCACCAGTCTCTCAACCTTAGGAGCTGGTGGTTCGCCTGGTAGATGTGCCGGGCTCTGCTCCGTGCCCTCAAAATGGACAAACTCTTGAGAGACATTCAGGCAAAACACCGATGCTTGGCACCTTCTAGACTCTTTTGTATGTCCTAACAACAAAATAAAGCCTTCTACCAATCTGGTACAGAACACAGACAGATTTAATCTATAAAAAATAATGCAAGTAAAACTATAATAAATGATAAATTTTATAAAAGGTATTATTCATTAGAACTCCCTTAATAATTTAAGTGATCAGAAAAAAAAGACTTGATAGGCAAAAACAGAGAGAGAGAGGGAGGGAGGGAAGTGAGAGGGAGACAGAGAGAAAGGGCGGGGGAAGAGAGAGAATAATTCAAATCAAAGAATGTAAAATTCTTGTGGGAAATGTTGCATTCTATTAAAAAGTTTTAAAAAACTTCTCCCAACCATGAAAAATAGTAAACAAACAAAAAATTGATTTTCTAGTTAAGTGGGAATTTTAGGAAGATAATCCAGAATAGTGAGCTTTGTTTTTCTGTTTCTTATGGAAAAAAATAAACACAAATGCATAAAATAATCAACTGCATTCTATTCAGCAAGAGTTCAACAATGTAAAATTATAACCCATAGAGCTGCTAAGTTTAGGAAAATCTAAGGTGAATTTTTCAGGAAGTGCTAAAAGCAGCTTTAACTTAACACAGCCACTTTTAAGCTCTTTTGAAAACAAACTCAAAGAGGATACTTGTAACATGTTCTTCTGATTATTCTCCTCTTTCTGAAGTCCTCTGTCTCAATTTTGACACTACATAAATAAATTGTTTCTGAAAGAACGGAAAACATGAAATTTAACCTGTAACTTATGTTTTACATCATTATGGGTACTAAAGTTTCATATTTGTTTTTTATCCCTTTTGAATTTGGAGTGTCTTCCTCAACAAATCTCAGTTTCAAAACCTCATTTCATGTGATATCTTTATGGCCATTTGTTTATGGATTCCCTTTAAAATGTCAAGTTAAAATATTGCATATGGAAGCCATCAAGACTAGTTTTTATGGACCACCTAAAACTCTTAGTTTTGTGATGAAATGTAAAGTAAAATTCTTAAAACAAAATTTTCAGTTTCAAAATTTGTACAATGTCAAACATTTTGTCATGGTTACTTTTTATTTTTCAGGGTTATAGGGGTTATAATTTAACATTTTTTATTTTCCCCAATTTTGGGGGAGTTAGAAAATGTTCAAATTACATCTTTGCTGTGCTCTGACTTAGAACTTTCAGAACAGGAAAAAGGGAAACACATTGTGGGTGGTTTCAATTAATTTTAGCTGACTACTCAGAGCCAGCTCGATAGTAGAGATTTGGTATATCTGCTTATCAGGAATTAAAAAATAACATTTATATGTATGTACATTTTCAGGGCTGAACATTTAGTATTTACGTATTTAGGAATGCATATGTCTGTATATATGTATGAATTACATCTCTCTATACATATTTGCAATACACATTTAATGATTAGTGAAAAAACAAAGCTCCAAATTTGAAAGAGAGCAAGGAAGTGTACGTGGAAGGGGTTGGAAAGAGGAAAGAAAAGAAAATTATGCAATCATACCACATTTCAAAAATAATATTTTTAAATCTCATTTACAGAGAAAATTGATAACATAAACTAATAAAGCTATCTTGAATAAGAAAATATGTCTTAAGATTCATTTTGATCTATTTTTTTCTACTTCTGGTTTATAACAGCCCTGAAACATTTTCCCCATTCAGTTACCAAAAGAAATATTACTGTGTATGAAAACAAGAATTAGCAATTGACCCTTAAATTCAAATGGGTCTATGTTCAATATTTGGCTATGTGCTTTAAGGGTAAGATTTAAAGGAAATACCAACATTGTCGGGTTACCTGGACACTGACATCAGAGTAAACTTTTATTCATAGAAATATGAAGGATAGAAAGACAAGTGCATTGGTAGCTCTAGGAAGCAAGCAAGAAGAAAATATAGTGACATGGTCCATAGGAACCACTAATGTGGCAACTCCAAAATGATAGTGGTGGAGAAAACCAAAATTGCAATAATATAGTACTGCAGTTTTAAAGAGAACAAGAAAGAAGCATATTCATCAAATTTATGTTATGGATCTTGGTTAAATACTTATCTAAACACACATTTTTTACCTCAAGAAATACTTTATATAAGACATTAGACACTACATAAATTATTTGTATTTGTATAGACATAGTACAAGAACTTTGATTATGTAGAATAGCTATGGCTTTTAGGGATGAATACAGAAATATAATGACATGAAAAAATTATAGTGTCTAAAGGACTTGTCTACGCCCCCTTGAGGATAGCTAGGTTTATTATTAATGTACCATCAATGGATATTAAAAACCCAATAGTCCCATGCCCGAGCAAGGAAGTTTAAAAGCTTTAACAAAAAGAGCCTATGCTAGGGAGTCAGAAATTCTGTGACATGCCATCTCTGCTTTGGCACCCAAAACGGAGTGTGTAAGACTCTTTAAGGCTTCCAAAGCCTCTGGAAGTTCAGGGTCATTTTGGAAAGACTCTTCAGGGTTCTGCTTGGCAGTTCCTATGGGTGTGGAATTCCTTTCCCAAGTCTTGTACCACAGGTATATTAAACTCTGGGATCAGACTTTGACCCATAGTTTCCTACAGAGTGAGACCCAAAAGTATGATCCCTTGACTTGTACATAGACTTCAGCTCAGATGTGTGGGCCTCAAACAATTGCTGGAACTTCATCTCATGCCTTCGAGAAAGTGTCTTCTTTTGTCAGTTTAAATGTGTCAGCTAAGGCCTCCAGAGTTTCCTCATTAGGTTTGGGGTATGTCTCTAAGTGGTTTTTTTGTTTGTTTCTTGTTTGTTTGTTTTAGTTGTTGTTGTTTGCTCCTAGAATTGCTCACAGGTGAACCCAGAGTTTCTATCCCAGCAGGACAAATTCAGAGTCCTCTCCATCTCAGTTACTTCCATCAAGCTCACCTGAGTTCCGTCCTTCAGTTTTAGAGGACTTATCTTTAATGCTTTAAAACAATGAGAGATCATAGTTGCACAAATGTTATAGAAATAACCAACTATCTTTTGGTTAAATTTAAGACCCACTCCATCAGGTGGAACCAATTCCTGATACTGCTAAAGTGACCAAGAACTTGAGATTATATAGTTCATAAGCCTAAGAGAAATCCTAACACCAAAGGAACATAGCAATAAAATGATTCCTAATGAAAAACTTCTATACCCTTAAATCTGTGCATCATTCAATACCCCATCACAGAGATTGTAGCTAACACAGATAGATACCCATAGTAAACAATGTGTAGAGACTTAGACTTTGGAAAAATTGGTCCTAAATGGGATGTCTGTACCAAACTCCTCCCCTCAAGGCTCAGAAAAAGAATGTAAGACCCAGATGTGATGCATGGCTCCTAAAAACCAGTGTTTCCAGAAACAACAGGCTTGTTGTGCATACAAACTCACAGTGGCTATAAAAATATATACAAGTTCAATACAAATAGGGTCCCTCAACTGAGGTGGGGGAGTAGAGTCCCTACTCATAACTGAAAAGTTATTTGAAACTAATAGTTGTGCGACAAAGGGAAAATCAATTTTCTGTAATGAAGTGTCACAATCCAGGGCAGACACCATGAACAGCAGTAGCTAATCAACACAAAACAAACTTTTCTATTTTTAATTAATTAATTAATTTGCAGAACTTTTGTTACACTTTTGTTTGGGCTACGTTTTTCATTGTTAGTCTTCTTTTTTTGCTTTTTGTTTTAGAAAAAGGAGAACACAAATCTGGGTGGGTAGGGAGGTGGGAGGATCTGAAAGGAGATTTGTGAAGGGAAACAATATTGAAGATATGCTAGCTGAAGAAAGCCTGTGAAACCCACTGCATTATTTCACTTATATGTGTAATATAAAAGAAACTCAGCTTATTATGTCCAATATATAACAAGAATATAGCATACATGTTAGCAGAATTCATGAATACTGAGTACTGAAGGGAATAAATCTAAACTATAAAGCTCTAGAAATTACCCCCAAGTTAATGTTAATTAGATTATTATAATTTGTAAATTCTGAAATGTGAGGGTATCAGGGTTTTAAATAAAATAAATTACATGAAAATTTAAAATGTCAACAAAATAGAAAATATAACCCAGTACATTCTGTAGTGGTTACCTATTTCCTTGATGAAACATTCAATCATCACTAGTTTTATGACAAAATATACTATAGTAGTTTTGCCATGACTGGTCTCTCTTCTGTTTTTAGTTTGACACTCTAGAATATATGCATATTACTTGATTCTTTTCATACAAAACTTCAGTTCTCCTCAATCAATGTGGCATCAGAAGAAGGTGGGGACATGGCCTTGCTTCGAATAGAGACTTTCTCTGAGATGAATATTGAAAGGCAGGTATTTTAATTGGATTTTGATAGCTATGATAAACATCATAACCAAAAGGAATATGAGGGAAGAAAACATTTATTAGTCCTACCTATTTGAATCACAACCCATCTTGATGGAAAATGAGAGCAAGAACACAAGATAGAAACCTGGACGCAAGAATAGAAGCAGAAGTCATGAAGAAATGATTCTTATCAGTTTGCTTCTCATGGTTTGCTCAGCTTGTTTTTTCATACTGCTCAGGACCTCCTATTTAGGAGTAGCACTATCCTTTATCAGGTCAGCCAGCTTAGCCTGACCATGTCAATCAATAATCAAGAAAGTACCCTATAGACTTGCCTATACTTTCATTGGAGGTATTTTCTCAATTGAGGTACCTCTTTTCAGATAACACTAGTTTGTGACAAGTTGGCATACATGCATGTAAACACACACACACACACAAATACACACAGGGAGAGAGACAGAGACAGAGAGAGACAGACACAGAGACAGAGATAGACAGAGACAGAGAGACAGTGGGAGAAATTGAGAGGGGGAAGAGTGGTCAGGAAGTAACCTTTTTTGCTGGAAGTTTGTTTGTCTAAGTCAAGCAAGCCATGCTGATGCAACTATCAGGAGAAAAAAAAAAAAGCCTAGAGTAACTGAGGACCACTACATTCTGGAAAAGTGAATAACATCATAAAAGCAGAGCTAAAGATAGAATGTATACTCTATAGGCATTTCAGAGCCATGACCCTTAATATTCATTTACACGAGGCAATAAATTCTCATTTAGACTTCAAGGAGTTTGATTTTCTGTCTGATAAAATGTATTACAATTATGTTTGTGAAGAATGATAAGTTGTGAGCTTTGTATGCTTGTATCTTACCATAGTCACCATAATGTTCTGAAGGAGAAATCCTGAAACACTTCAAAGTCCTATAAGTGTTTAGAACAAAGTAGAATGCTTATCCAGGACAAGTTGAACATATAAGTTGACAGAACTAGGAGGTAGAAGAAACTAATAACAGGTTAAAAAAAAACTTACTTGTCTGGGGGTAAATGTGGGAGACTACACATATAATGCTCTCTTCTTTGAGTACCAAATCATTTGAAAGTATTTTAAATGAGTAAGAAGTTCTATTAGTAAACAATGAGGAATATTTCTTTGAATTTAAAAAAAAAATTACTTAGGAAACCTATGTTTACTCTTTGGAACCAATCATCTTACTTTGAAGTTGTATTTTTGTTTTATCTTTATTACTGTGTATGCATGTGCATATGTGTACATGTTGGTGTATGAGTGTATGTACTTGGGTGTGCAGATGCAAAGCTGAAGAAGTATTGTGTTCATGTGAAGTTAGATTACAACCACACATGTAATTATGCATGTGTCTTCTACCTTTTGCTTGAGACAGTATCTGTCTTTGGCTCAGAACTTAAATACATATGGTAGACTACCTCTCTAGCAAGCTTCTGAAGATTCATCCAACTCCACTTTCCGTCTCACCACCACTGTAATTACAGGTGCTTACCAACACACTTGTCATTTTTGTGGGTTCTGGACATCTGAATTCAGAACTTCATGCTTAAAAGACAAGTGTTTTAAAGGCTGAACCATCTCCCCAATACTATACTTACTATATGCATTTTAAAGTAATGAATCACATTTCTAGCCCAGAGAGAGGGCCAGGTGACCGCCATCAGGACTCAGGAAATACACAAAGACAGCTGAGCTCCCAGAACAGCCTCACAAGCATTCTCACACCTGAGCAAATGTGAGAAAACATCACAACACCACTGGATTTCCAGGGAGAGAACCCCCTGATCCAGATAGCATGGTGCACTCTGGGATCCGGTCCTGGTCCTTTCTGGCCCAAAGAGTGGGCCTGGTGAATGCCATCAGGACTCAGGAAATGCACAAAGACTCCCAGAACAAAGAGCTCCCAGAACAGCCTCCTAAGGACTCTCACACCTCAACCCACAGAGACAGAACCAAGTCACTGCCATCAGAACTCACGGCCTGCCTTCAAAGAGCCAAACACAGAGGACCAATCTCCCTCCTGAGTTCACAGGCCCTCAGACCTACAGGAGAGATAAGCTCCAGTCAGAGACAACAAGATCACCTATAATCAAACAGATAACAAGATGACAAGAGGAAAGCAGAACCTATGAAATGCAATGGAAACAAAGACAACCTGGCAACATCAGAACCCAGCTCTCCCACCACAGCAAGTAGTGGATTGCCAAACACACCAGAAAAAAAAATTAGACTTTAAATCATACTTCATGTTGATGATGGAGGTCTTCGAGAAGCACATGAACAATGCCCTTAAATAATTACAGGAATCAGAACACATGTAAACAAATTGAAGCTTGTAAAGAGGAAACTCAAAATTGACTCAAAGAACTAAGGGAAGCCCAACTAACAGGCGAAGTAATTGAAAATAAAAATAGAAACAATTAAGAAATCACAAAAAGAGACATCCCGGAAATAGAAAACCTAAGAAAAAAATCAGGAGTCATAGATGCAAGCATCACCAACAGACTACAAGAGATGGAAGAGAGAATCTCAGGGGCATAAGACAACATAGAATACCTTGATACAACAGCCATATAAAATGCAAAAAAACTGAAAGGTTCCTAACACAAAACATCCATGATATCTAGGACACGAGGAGAATCCCAAACCTAAGAATAATGGGTGTAGAAGAGGACAAAGATTCCCAACTAAAAGGTCCAGTAAATATCTTCAACAAAATCATAGAAGAAAACGTCCTCATCCTTAAGAACAAGATAATCATGAACATACAGAACTCCACATAGATTGGACCAGAAAAGAAACATCTCCTGATATATAATAGTCAAAACACCAAATGTTAAAAACAAATAAAGAATCCTAAAATCAGTAAGGGAAAAGGGACAAATATTATATAAAGGTAGACCAATCAGAATTACACGAGACTTCTAAACAGAACCTATGAAAGCTAGAAGATCCTGGATAGATTTCGTACAGACCCTAAAAGAACACACATTCGAAACCAGGTTATTATATCCAGCAAATTCTCAATTAACATAGATGGGGAAACTAAGATATTCCAGGACAGGAACAAATTTACACAATATTTGTCCACAAATATAGTCCTACAAAGGATAATAGATGGAAAATCCAATGCAAGGAGGAAAAATAGACCCAAGGAAAAGCAAGAAAATAAAAAAAAAGAAAAACAAAAGAAGAAAAGCACGCAAAAATAAGTCTACCTCTAACAAAAAGATAACAGGAAACGACAATCACTATTCCTTAATATCTCTTAACAATCCCTTAACACCTAAAGAAATAAAAGTTGTCAAAAGCATCTGAACCAAAAGAAGCCAAGGACTAGGTGAGTTCAGTGTAGAAATCTATCAGACTTTTATAGAAGACCTAATAATTTCCAAACAATTCCACAAAACAGAAAAAGAAGGAACACTACCCATGCTGGATTGGAAGGATCAACATTGTAAAAATGCCCATCTTACCAAAAGCAATCTACAGATTCAATGCAATCCCCATCAAAATTCCAACCCAATTACTCATAGAGTTGGAAAGAGCAATGTGCAATTTCATCTGGAATAACAAAAATCCTAGAATAGTGAAATCCATCCTCAACAACAAGAAACCATCTATGGGAATCACCATCTCTGACCTCAAGCTATATTACAAGGCAATTATGTTAAAAACTGCATGGTACTGGTACAGAGATGGGCACATGGATCAATGTGATAGAATGGAATATTAAAGTTTTCATTACTATGTTTTCTTGGCTTTATAAAATGTGTACAGATTGGATAATTCCATAGTATTTTTTAACATTAGCATTTTGTTTTCTTCAAAAAACCAAGGCAACCCATTATTTGCCTTTATAATCCCATACTTACTTTGATACCTTTATTAGTAGATAATAGATTATTTTAGATGGTAGATTAAATTGTATTTTCACAGTTTTGTAATGTGAGATCAATATAATGTAAACATATCATTTTAATTCCACACCTAATGCTAAACATTTGAGAGGCTACTGTTGTACCTAATTGTAGAATAAATGTTTAGTAAGCATGAGACACTGGGTTTGATTCCCAGAATGGTAAACAAAAATTATGGAGAAATTCCATGTTTTCAAACTTGTTTACTTTGTGAAACCAAATACAGAAAACTATGTGGTTTAAACATTGAGAATAATAGAGAAGGAAATAATTTATTGAACAATAAAATAAAAATAGTGTTTATATTTATTTTTCCAGTGTGTATTCTTGAATATATTTAGGAAATTCTGATTAAATAAGCGCTAATTTGATATAATATCAGAAACTTTGTAATTAGGCAACTGAATACTCTGTTTAATTATGTTGGTATGCACTTCTTGCTTCTAATGCCAATGATCCATTGGTAAAATGAATGCCTATTTTGTGGTCTGTTATGCAGAAAACATTTAATCCAGTATTTCATTTACTCTGTTAAATCTTTCCTTATTGAATGTGTTTATTCATCCATGCAGAATCAGGTATGCTGCTTTCTGTTAATATGACATTATAATTAAATACCTAAATTAAGAACAGGCAGCTTTTCAGTAAAAGTTCATGAAGTTCCCACAGAATTATTTGTACTTTTCTGTTTTGTTGGCTTTGCAAGGACTATGAAAATGCAAATGTGTTCTGAATACTTCTATATTGAATAAGCTGACAAATATGACAATACAAATAATCATTTTGTTACTAAAACTGGCAGTTAAAACATATTTCTCATATGGTGCAATGATTGCTGTCTTGACATTGATTATCTTGTAAAAAACGCAATGTACATGCACTTGAAGAATGAGGTTTATAAACAGAAAACAGATAATGGCTTAGTATTTCTGTGTATTTGAAATGAAATGGTTAAATCTGATTCAAGTTATATAAACTTTATGTAATTTGAAATTATTCTACAGTATACAGAACTTTCTCTATTGTTAGCTATGTTTGGTTACCCAGAACATTTGTGTTTGAAGTCTTTTATCACTACCACAAATAATGACTTCCCAGCAGAAAGATTTCAATTCAAAGAAGCCATGGCAGTGACTCTGCATTAAGCATCATTTCCTTTGTAAATATGTAACTTCCTTTTGTATTGCAAGTGTTTATTGTTCATGGTGTTAAGAGACTCACATTACCTACACAAATAATTAATATTGAATATGTTTTCTTTAACTTAAAGACCTCAAAGAAACAGTGATTCATCTGACACTGGTGCTTTTATTTATGCAGAAAGAAGGGGTTTGTTAAGTTAATAGTTTTAATATGGTGTGAAGCAGGTTCTGTGGTGGTGGAAGATGTATGCAAATGGAAGGAAAACTATGTGATCTAGAGCATAAACTGTACCATTCCACTAATGCTGTTATCCGAGGAAAGTATGCAATCATTTTGGTCCATCTGGTTTAGTGAGACTCACAAAAAAACTATTTTCTTTGTGTATGCCTTATTGATAAGACCATGACATCGTTTATTAAAAATGAGAAATACATTCCTGAGCATCCCAATAGTCCAGCCTAGTGTATCCTACAGTTAGCAAGTTACGAAACCCTCCTGGCTCATATATATGTTCATTATAAAACACTTTAAAAGAAATTCTATTCTTTTATTTTTACAGAAAAAAATGTGTTTATAGCATATATAAAAATTGTACATTATATTTTTCTTATTAGTTCATATTACTTAATTTTATTTTTTTCATTTCTTCACTTTTTGAAATATTTTATTGGATATTTTATGCATTTACATTTCAAAAGTTATCCCCTTTTTCCCCACTCCCATAAACCCTTCTTCCCCTTGCTTCCATGAAGATACTTTCTCTCCCAACTACCCACTCCTACCTCCTTGACTTGGAATTCGCCTACACTATGCAGAACCAAAGGCTTATCCTCCTATTGATGCCAGATAATGCCATCCTCTGCTACATAACTGGCTGGAATCGTGGGTTTCTGCATGTGAACTCATTGGTTGGTGTTTTAGTCCATGGGAGCTCTGAAGGGTTTGATTGGTTGATAATGTTGTTCTTCCGAAAGGGTTTCAGCTCCTGCAGTCCTTTTTCTGGCTCTTTCCTTGGGGTCCCAGTGTTAAGTCCAATGGTTAGCTGAAAGCATCCTCAACTGTGTCTATATGACTCTGGCAGAGTCTCTGAGGAGGCATCCATAACTGGTTCCTGCCAGTAAGCGCTTCTTTGCATCAGCAATAGTGCTTGGGTTTGGTAGCTACATATGAATGGGGTGGATCCCCAGGTGAGGCAGTCTCTCAAGGACCTTTCTTCAGTTCCTGATCCACTCTTTGTCCCTGTGAGTATGTTTTTGTCCCTTCTAAGAAGGACTGAAGTATCCACATTTTTTCTTCCTTCTTTTTAAGCTTCATATGGTTTGTACATTGTTTCTTGTGCTTGCCTCGTGCCATGATCATTTTGATGTGTTCTTAGATTTGGTTTGAAAGAACTTTATTGCGTATTTTTGTTCACGATTGAGAGTTCATCTTGATAGATTTTTTTCTTTGATGAGTAAAAAGTGTCCTTCCTTATATTTTTTGATAGCTTTTGGTTGAAAATCTATTTTATTTAATACTAGAATAGCCACTACAGCTTTTTTCTTGGGACCATTTTTCTTGAAATATTTATTCCCAGACTTGAATTCTGAGGTAGTGTCTGTCTTTGTCACTGAGCTGTTTCTTTTATGCAACAATATGCTGGGTTCCCTTTATGTATCCAGTATGTTAGTCTATGTTTTTTATTAGGAAAATGAGTCTATTGATGTTAAGAGATATTAAGGAATAGTGCTTGTTGTTTCCTGTTATTTTTCTTGTTAGAAGTAGAATTATGTGTGGCTATCTTCTTTCTGGTTTGTTGGAGGAAGATGAATTTCTGGCTTTTCCTACGGTGTAGTTTCCCTCTTTGTGTTGTAGCTTTCCATTTATTATCCTTTGTAGGACTGTATTGTAGAAAGATACTTTGTAAAATTGTTTTTTATCATAGAATATCTTGGTTTCTCCATCTATGGTAATTTAGAATTTTGCTGGATATAGTAGCCTGGGCTGGCATTTGTTTTCTCTTAGGGTCTCTATAACATCTGGTCAGAATCTTCTGCTTCCATAGTCTCTGTTGAGAAGTCTGGTATAATTCTGATAGGTCTGCCTTTATATGTTACTTTTTTTTTTTTTTTACTGATTTAATAGTATTTCTTTGCTTTGTGCATTTGGTGTTTTGATTATTTTGTGATTGGAGGAATTTCTTTTCTGGTCCAATCTATTTGTAGTTCTGTAGGCTTCTTCTATGTTCTGATGATGTCAAGTTGTCTTGGTTTCTGTTGCCTAGGTTATTGAGCTTGCCATTTTGTTATCTCTGATGTTAGTTGGTCTTGCTGTCTCTGATAGGAGCTTGTCCTCTTTGTGATCCTTTGAGCCTGTGTGGGATCTTAGGAGTGAAAACAATTCTTGGAGAGTTGCTCTCTCCAGGCAAGTTTTGGGTCTGGAGTGCTGTGGGACAATCTTAGCTCTGGGCACAGATGCAGACCAGACCAAATGGGTCTTTCCCCAGGAAGCTCTGAGGTTCCTGTGCCCTTTGTGATCCAAGCTGGTCTCTTCTTTGAACAGTTAGTGAGGAGAAAATGGGGTCCCACCTGTGGGCTTAGGGATTAGAGCTCTCCTGGGAGATCAGCTCTCTGAGGGCAGGGTTTGGGTCTTGATGGCTGTAGAACACAACTCTCAAAATCCTGATATATTCTAATATAGGCACTCTTTCAGATGCCTATATTAATAAATATAAGACTTGCTAAAATATGTTTAGCAAATAAGTTAAATTTGTATGTTTATACCTAGGCTGTCTTGTGTATAAAACACTCAAATTTTATTTAAAGAAAGAGTAGCTCCATTGTGGTACTAAATGTCAAAATAACTACCTGCATGCAAAATTATTTCTTGATCACAAGATTTTAAAACTCTAAGATCAGCAAATAGTGAAATGATATATAGTATTGTATCTATCTTTACAAATCACAAACCACATTTGTGAGTCTGTAGTGGTAAATTGTCAAGTACATAATGTTAACATGTTGACAGATATTGCCAAACTACTATATAATGGCTGTATATGCGTGTGCCTGCTTACATATTCTTTTATTCATACTGTACCTTTTATTTATACTGTGTGTTTTCAAACAGTTCCAATCTTTATAATCTGATAGATTAAAATGCTGTGTCCTATTTGCAAGTTAAAACTGTCACTAGTAATAACAACAATATTACTGAATATGTATACTAATAGAAATATAATCCAAGTAGTGTATTTATTTACCTTGGAGGTAAGTTATATTTTCATTGTTATGTTAAGGCCTAAGGAAATGAAGTTCCCAAAGCCATTCAGTTGATAGTAATGGAACTGGAATAAAGTTTTGATAATATTCACATGAGTCCTAATGCATAGTAAATGTTTTATACTGCATTTGTAGAAAAAAAGTTCATTGCAGTATAATTCTAATAGAAAGTACACATTGAATGTAAATACAAATATAATGTAAACATTGAATATCAATTAGTAAATGAATGTAAAATCAATCATAATATACCCATACAATAGAATTGTAGAAAATTATTGTAAAGAAAGTAAAATAATTTTATACAACAAAAGCAGATCTACAAGTTAAAACAATAGTGAATGAAGGTGTCAAGAGAGGAATACTATTTATAGTAGGGTGTGATTTATAATACACACATACAATCTCTAGCAGAGTTCACAAGAAACTAAATGCTCTAGTATTTATGCATAGGGAAAAAGTTGACGGAAAAGAAGGGTAGAAAGAGTTATTACTTGTGTCATTCATTGTAATGTCCTTGGTGATTCTTTGATTTTGCATTACTTATCTATTTGATATTTGCTCAACAACACTCACAGACCCCTAAAATTGAGTAAATTACTGAGTAAAATGGATATTTTAAACTAATATTAATCATTACAACTCACATGCTGTTTCTCTAGCCTACTTATACTTTATTATTCAGCACACACTGTTCTATCACTATGTGATATGCACTGGAGCATGCACTGGAAATGAAAGATCAGTATAAGGTACACACCAGGTCTCTGAAGATTGTTCCTTCTAAGCATATAAAATAAGTTATTCACCAAATAATGAGCTATTTCCAATGATGTTCAACAAGAGGGGACCAAAAGATGATAGAATTTAAGCCTAAAGGTGTGCTCAACAAAGACTGGCCAGAATGCTTTCGTTTTCTAAAACTAACATAAATGATGAATAGAATGGTGACAGGAGAAAGTGATAGAAAAACAGGCAGAGGTGTAGTTCAGTCACACATAAGACGTACCATGTGTCAAAGCCTTGAACAAGAAGGAACACAACCAATTTGGGAAGTGAAGAAAGTGTAATATGACTGTAGCCTACAGAGGAAAGGCAAAAACAGTGTTCTGCGACTGAAAATAGTGTATTTATAAATCAGTGCGAGCTCATCAGTGTTTATAATAAATGAATACATAGTAATATTTGAGTTAAAACTCTTGCCAATATGGTGAACAGTGGACTGCAAAGAAGCAAGTATGAATCGTGCATTTAAATGGGACTTATTGCAATTGTCCGGGCATAATTTATAGTGGTAGCCTAAATTGAGAGAAATAAATATATTTATTTGTATTTGTCTTTCATTTCTTTTTAATTGAGAATTTTATGCATGTATACAATATGTTACAATCAAATTTACCCCGGTCTATTACTTCCAGTTTCTCTCCTATTCCTCCTAATTTTTTTTTAACTTTTCAACTCCAGGTGTACGCTCTCTCTCTCTCTCTCTCTCTCTCTCTCTCTCTCTCTCTCTCTCTCTCTCTCTCTCTCTCGTTCACTCTCTCTCATTCTCTCTCCTTCTGTTCTCCACATATCTGAAGAAACTGACTCCCTTCTTTTACAACCATCAGCTGTCAGCAGCTAAGTGTAGCACTTTATAAGAACGTCAGAGTCTATTCTGAAATTTTGGCAAGCTTGATCTTGTGCATGAAGTGACAGCCACTTTAAGTTCATATATTCAGTAGCCTGTCATATCAAGCTGTTGATATCTACTACTTCTGACCCTCACAATCTTTCAGCACTTTCTTCTACAAGGATAGAGCCTGGGGTCAAGAAGGGTTACATATACTTCACATTTAGTGTTAAACACTCCATACACTCTTTTTTTCCCTCTGCACACGAATCAATTGTGGGTCTCTGGAAGAGCAGTCGGTGTTGTTAACCACTGAACCATCTCTCCAGCCCCTATTGTGGGTCTTTGTATTAATTGATATAAACTATCAAAAGAAGTTTCTCTCATGAGGGTTGAGAGATGTACCAATCAAGAACTTGGGGGAAAGTTTAATACTATGCCATTTAGTATGACAATGGAATTGGGTTCTCTGCTAAGGCTTTTGTCACATCTTTAGTTATAGGACACAGAGAAATAAAGCTGAAACTGACATAGTAGCTTTATCTCCTCTGAGTAGGTTTCATGTGCCTAAGGGATCTATTTATGTTACCAGAAAAGAAACAGCCATAAAACAAACAAACAAATGAACTTATGCCACTGTGAACCCAGTGAGATACAACACTGAGCATCTTGTGAAGATATGATGGCTGGTAAAATAGTGACATGAATGTTATAGGAGTAACCAAGAACTTTCTGAATGAATTTAGGCATTGTCCACAATATTAGATAGAACTAATATCTGGTATAGTAAACTGTACCACAAACTGTTGCAGTACGTTTTAAAGACAAATCTGGTGTGTATTGATATGGTTTAAGAGTAGAAGAAAAATGTGTTCAGATTGATTTTTTTCGATTTT
Source organism: Micromys minutus (assembly GCF_963924665.1). Lineage (NCBI taxonomy): Eukaryota > Metazoa > Chordata > Mammalia > Rodentia > Muridae > Micromys > Micromys minutus. The sequence goes on along the minus strand of NC_137970.1, from coordinate 57,923,372 downwards.
GACTTAAATGAGTAGAAGGTAGAACAATATCTAAGATAGAGATTATTATACAAAGAGGTTTTGGGAATGTAGTTGGAATATTTTGGAGTGTACTAGTGGATATTCTGGAAAGAGAGTAAGGAGTTAAATATAGGTCTAGAGCTGGGAAGAAAGATCCTAGAGAGGAAAACTTATTAAACTATTAATTTGTACAAAGGCAGTCTTTTCATAGTAGAATGTACTTTTAAACAAAATAAATATATAAGAAAGAATATTTTTAACTCAGAAAACCTTTGTGAACAAAACAGGTGTTATAATGATTTAATAGGTATTTACTTCTTTTTTGAAATTGAAAAACTTTATTTAAAAAAACAAAGATAAATGCACAGATTTTAAAAGCCTTTTTACATACAAGTATATGAATACATCTTTGTCAGTACTTGAGTTTTTTAAAGGTTTGATAGTATGTATTAAAATCTTACTAGTTACAATGAGCATAAAGTACATATTAAACAAGATGTGACCTGGAAATAGTCAAAGTTTTCTTGGTGTGTAAAGATTAAACATAATGATTTTTCATTTTTTTTGGCCTTTGTTTTTTCTTGAACTTTATACACTCTGTGAGTTGTTTCTGGGGTGTTCAGAGCATTATGAGTTAGTATCCAATTATCAGTGACTGCATATTATATCTGTTCTTTTGTGACTGGGTTACCTCACTCAGGATGATATTCTCTAGATGCATTCATTTTCTTAAGAATATCATGAAGTCATTGTTTTTGATAGCTGAGTAGTACTCCATTGTGTAAATATACCACAATGTTTGTATCCATTCATCTACTGAAGGATATCTGGGTTCTTTCCAGCTTCTGGCTATTATAAATAGAGCTGCTATGAACATTGTGGTGCATGTGTCTTTGTTGTATGTTGGAGCATCTCTGGGGTATATGCCCAGAAGTGGAATAACTGGGTCTTCAGGTAGTACTATGGCCAATTTTCTGAGGAATCGCCAGACTTATTTTCCAGAGTGGTTGTATCAGTTTACAACCCCACCAACAGTGGATAAGTGTTCCTCTTTCTCTACATCCTTACCAGCATCTGCTGTCATCTGAATTTTTTATCTTAACCATTCTGACTGGTGTGATGTGGAATCTCAGGGTTGTTTTGATTTGCATTTCCCTGATGGCTAAGAATGTCAAGCACTTCCTTAGATGCTTCTCAGCCATTCGATATTCCTCAATTGAGAACGTTTTGTTTAGCTCTGTACCCCATTTTTTAACAGGATTGTTTGATTCTCTGGTGTCTAGCTTCTTGAGTTCTTTGTATACCTTGAATATTAGGTCTCTATAAGATGTGGGGTTGGAAAAGATCTTTTTCCAATCTGTTGGCTGCCGTTTTGTTTTCTTGACAGTTTCTTTAGCCTTACAGAAACTTTGTAATCTCATTAAGTCCCATTTGTTGATATTTGACCTTAGAGCACAAGCCATTGGTGTTCTGTTCAGGAAATTTTCTCCTGTGCCTATATGTTCTAAGGTTTTCCCTACTTTCTCTTCTAATATTTTCAGTGTACTTGGTTTAATGTGGAGATTTTGATCCACTTGCACTTGAGCTTTGTACAAGGAGGTAGGAAAGGGTCTATTTTCATTCTTCTACATGCTGAGTGCCAGTTGGACCAACACCATTTGTTGAAGAGGCTGTCCTTTTTCCATTGAATGTTTACGGCTCCTTTGTCAAAAATCAGGTGACCATATATGTGAGGGCTCATTTCTGTATCTTCTATTCTTTTCCATTCATCCACATGCCTATTTCTGTACCAGTACCATGCAGTTTTCAGTACAATTGCCTTGTAATATAGCTTGAGGTTAGGGATGGTGATTTCCGCAGATGTTTTCTTGTTGTTGAGGATGCATTTCCCGGTGGCAACCGGTCTGGGCCAGGTATTTACTTCTTAGATAAAATTCTGTGTACTATGACTTATCAAAAAATTTCAGATCTCAAAAATAAATGTCCTTGGAACAAGCACCAATAATTTCTAGCTGTTTTGTTTTATTCTGTTTCCTGACATTGAAAAATCCTGTATTTTATTTATTTGCATGACCTATAAACAATATTTTAAAATATATTGTAACATTTATTCACTAAGAAGATTTATATTTTTAATACAGTGATTATTTTTAATGGATAATACATTTATAAAAGTATCACATACTTAGAAAAATACAGCTAAACATGTTGTTAATATTATCTTCACAAATACCATGCTTTTATATTCAAGGGGAAAAAATAACTTCAAACACAGGGCATGAAAGAATAGAAATTCAGCAGAATCACACATAAACCTTCTGAAGTCTGGTCCTTTGTCTTTTATATGTTCAAATCTCAGCATTTTAGATTATAACCCATCTATTTACTATAAGATTAATTAATTTTTAAAGAATAAATAAATTTATTATTAACTTCTATTCTCACACTGATTATTAGAAAATGTTATGAATCACAGTAAGTTATTTATATTTAAAATACAATGTGCTCATACAATGTGTATGCACAATTGTATACCATAAATCTCCTAAGAAAAATGTAATGGTGTTTGTTTGTATTCTATCTTATTGTGGTTTCTCATTTGCAGCGATTTTGGAAAGATTTCTGTATTTTCTCTGATCTGTTTTTATTTACATTTCTATTGGTATAATGGACACTTCATAGATAACATCTACTTTAGTTCTGATAATACTCAAAACTTTCTTGTCATGGCAAGGCAAATAATTTAGTGAATAATATGTTGTAACTTTTAAAAACTATGTTTCATAAGAGATACATACTTCTTATTGAATCATACCACAAGAGAATGCTGAGGAATAACAAGGTCCTTCATAAATAAATTGAAGAAAACTACAATATTGATAATTATTGTACCCAAATGTATAAAAGTGTAGAAAATATATCTATCAAAATTTATTTTAAACCAGTTTTCATGGAATGTTTAAAATTAAACTTCTCATACATATTAAAAAATTCATTGTGGTGTGTAGAGGAATTTTAATCTAGCAACATGGCTGCTCTGGCAAGGGATCACATCCCTATGTCTGTTCTGTCTCTCTGGAATACAGACATGCCACACAAGTCCAAACACTCTGGCTGGCATACAGAGACATGCACTTATTATACACGCTAAGGTAAAGTGATTTTGTATAATAAATCAACTATGATTGAATGTAGAGTCTATCTAATTAAGGGCCAGATAACATGATGAATCAGAGAAAGATTTGACATAATGAGTCAGAGTCAGGATATGCCCAACTGTCATGAGAGCAGTACAGGGAAGAGAAGCAACTTAAGGGCAGCACAGGGAATTCAGGTGAGTTCAGTCCAGTCATTTGAGTTTATTTGTGAGTTTGTGCAATTCATTGCAGGTCAGCAGAGGCAGTTTAAGATAGATAATATGGAGCCACAAATCTTAGAACAAAATTGGCAGAGCAATTCAGACAGATGAAAGAAAAGCCAGGTTGAATCCGTCAACTTGGGGAGGAGTTTTAGCCAGAACAGCTGAGTTGAACCAGCCAGCCAGATTCAGAAAGAACTAGAGAGGGTGAGATTACTGAGCAATAAGCCTCTGGGATGACAATTACATCAGATGAATAAAAATGATTTTTAAAGTGACAGGTAAAATAATAGTTTGTCTTTATGTCACTATCCGTCAAAGAAGTCATAATTAATTTTAGTTCAGGAAATATTTGTTGAATTCTTACTGTGGAAACACATTGGGTAAAAATGGCGTTTGACATGCTAAAGTTACACTTTCTAATACTTTATGTCTGGATGTGCATTTTGTGTGTATGGGTGGGAGATGAGTACTATATAGGAGTCAATATACATGAACACTTAGAGCAATGTGATAAAGTGGAAGTGGTACAATATAGGGAAAGAGTAAAAGATAAAGTAGATGCTGAGCTAAATCTTTTTTACAATATTCCTAAACCAATCTTGCTAGCTGTATATCTGTAATATCAATACTTGGAAAGATTAGCATTCTAGGCTGGCCTAAATAAAACCTTTGACATATTCTCTGAGAAGTTGTTCTTACTTTTCTTTTATTATGCTTATTATTTTTACAAGTTTGTTTTTAATGTGTATGTATTTGTGTGTTTATCTGTGTATTATGTGCACATGGTGCCTCGGGAGGACTGAAAAGAATGGCAGATCCCTTGGAGTTGGAGTTATAGAAGTTTATAAACTGTCATATGAATACAGGAAACAGAAAAATAGAATATGGTCCTCTAGTAGAACAGTCTGTGATCTTAACCATTGAGGTACATTTTTAGCTTCTCCTTTATTATTTTTTAACTGATACATAAAGTTGTACATAATTATGTGGAATCATATGTTGTTTGGAAACACACATATTAGTTAATATTTTAATAATGTTAAGTCTATCCCTTCCTTGTTATTAAGCATGTTACCTAGAGATTGAGAAGATCATTCATTGCTGAAGGAAAGCTAGTGTCATAGAGACTGAGAAGAAAACAATGTATGGAGAACGGTATGTAGCTGAGACTGTAGGTGACATAAAGGATTGCCACACTAGTGCAATCTTGCATTCAAATTTAGTTTGAAACTCTTTGAAAATAACTATAAGAACAATTCCTTGGATTAAAAAGTACTTTACCTATTTCAGTGTACCCCTCTGTCGATTATTGCTTTACTATTTTTCAGACAAATTTATTTTAAATAAGGTGGAGTGGGAGCTGACAGACCTTGATAAAACTCGCGAGAGTTTTATTAACTGCTTAAGCTCCCTTATCAAATATACCTACTTCTATATTAAGTGCATTTTACTTTAATCATTTCGCCTCAGCACTGTAGAAGAAACTTGTACGGGTTCTTATTTAGGCAGAAAATCAGATTCTGAAACAAGATTTATTAACCATCTACTATTCTTTAATACTCTTTCACACTCCACTGTCCCCCACTCTTAATGCAGACTAACTTACTCTGCCAGGCATCAAGTTGGAATTCCATGAGGAATTCCATTCTGTGAGAGCTAGGCAGAGTTTTTTGTTTGGCTGTTTTCACTGGGAAGGCACAGAGACAAAAGACACAGAGTATAGTTGGCCAGTATTGGTATAAATTGAAAAGAGATGCCTCAGGTTCTAAAAATACAAATACAGACGCGCTAGGGGAAAAAGTTTCCCTGGCTTGAATGACTCCTTTGTTCAAAGTTAGCCCTTTGGATTTTCACTACTGCCTGAGCATCTCTGACCAATTTTTGCTTGGTAATTGACAAAGGGGTATACAAACTTTCCTCATTCATCCTTTCTTGAGGAGTCGCATACTTACATTTCATTTCCATATCAAACCTCTAGGATAAATGAGGTGTTTTACTGAAGTCTGTGAAATAAATCGAGCTTTTACCATTTGCATTGACATTTTAAATACTATTCCGTTGTTGCCAGCCTGCACCCGCCACCCTAGAACTACAACACCCAGAATGCACTGTTTTTCTTTCCGCTTTCTACCTTGGGAGTGCCTTAGAAATTCACAGCTACAAACTACAGTCACATGACACATTTCCTGTCAAGATGGCGGATAATCTCCCTTCGGACTTTGATGTGATCGTAATAGGGACGGGTATGTGTGGGCCTGATTTTTCCTGGACAAAATATAGGAGATCATTCGCGGTTTTTATTTTCTCTGTCGGTGGTGAGGGTTGGCGAGAAACGGCGGGGGTCGAGCCTGGGAGGAAGGACAGAAAGGAAGTGAGGTAGTCTGGAGTCAGCGCGGGACTTGGCAGCTCCAGGGAGGGGCTTGGACCCGCGGTGTTTTGCGCTGTTTGAGTAGGGGTCGATCTGGTCGATGCCGATTGCTGAGGTTGGTTGCTGTGGTGATTCCTGTCAATTTCCTTAGAGGAGGGTGGGTTTGCAGTGTCATGAGAATGGAGGTTCGGTATTTGATCAATGGAGACGCCATTGGCACAAATAATTGCCACCTTCCCTCCTTGTTGATTTCAAGGTTATATTCCCCATCGTTTCAGGTCGCCATTTCATAGAACCCCCTGCCCCCCGTCTCCATATACTTATATGTTTCTAGGATACAGTTGCAGCTCAGATGGAGCCTAATTTGCAGTTTTATAGGAATGATGCTCAGTCGTTTCCCGTGTTTATTTTTACTAAAGGAAAGGAAACGTACTCTTCTCTGTTGTGTTGAGTAGCTTAAGGATTTTTTATTCTTGAGGTAGTCATTATTCCTGCATTACGAAGTTTAAAGCATCCTAGTTTATGATGCAGAAAGGAAGCATCTAGTTTTCTGTCAACCATCCATACACCACAACTACTTGTGCTGAGAGTAAGAGCCAACGATCCATATCCCATGCCTGACCTCAGCTTCTCCTTGCTTTTCCATCATTAGCTCTCCGTGATTTGGGTGGAGCCAGAAATCCTTTTCAGCTTCTAGATGACTAGTTGATCCTATAACACTTGGCAACAATTAGCAATTCTTTTCTTAACTGTAAGGGATGTAGTTTGCATAGGATAAAAGAGATAGCTTGGGGAGGGCTAGGGGTTCTATGGTCTTAGAATGTGCTAGGCCACAGAGGCTTGGTGAATGGGATCTTGTCCATTGTGTTAATGAATTATGTTTGCTTTCTTACCAAACAGTAAGAGCAGCCATATTTTTAGGTTTAGAGTAAAAATAATAGCAACCGGTTTTCAAAAGCTTACTATTCCCTAATCTGTGGACTAAGCCATATAATCTGGACAACAACCTTGCTGAAATTGATATTCTTTTCAGTACACAAGAACAGAAACAGCCTGGAAGTATGACTTGCCAAAATCACACAGCTAGTAAATGTCCAATGGCCATTACCGTCCAAGAAATGGAATTCAGGGTTTTGTTTTTGCTTTTGCTTTTGTTTTTGACTCAAAATTTAACTGTGTTGTCACATACACCTGTGAAACCTGCTCTAGATCCTTCAATGTGAGAGTCAGACACTCTCAGTGTTTCAAGTTCCACAATTCTGAATATAAGGAAGATAAATCAGATAGCCTTTAAGTTGTTATCAAGAACACAACTTCTCATCTTCTAGATGTACCTGGGTAATTGTTCTCAAAACAGTGGGGGTGGGGTTACTCCCCGCCTGAAGAGAGCTGCACTGCAGCAGCTAACATGGTTGTGCCTGCAGTGAGCAGATGTTACAGGAGAGCCTGAAAGACACAGTAGGACATTCACTTTTCCCACCCAGCCTGCCTAAGACAGAAAACACCAGCCATTTTAGAACAAGTCTTTTTAGAATTAGACTTGAAGTCTAAGTTGATTTGGGCGACATGTGTTACTTTTATTAAATATTGTAATTCTTTTGTATACCCTAAAATTGAAAATAGTTGTTGAAGGTCATTTTTTTTTAAATAAAATTATTCTTTTGATTTCAATCATTACTTTTAATTGGCTTCATTTTAAAAACCTTGTGATTTTCTTCTCAAACACATTGCTAAGGGTAGACTTTAAATGTGTTGGCTTTATTAAATCAGCACTTGGTAAATTTATAGGAAAATCAGTGTTTTATAACCAGTTCTGTTATCCAAACATGTTGTTACAGGAGAACATCTCATAATTAAGCATCTCATAATTACATCTCATAATGAAGCATGTCATTATGAGAAAGAGTAAAGGCATAGGCTATGAGTTGTAGTTTCCTTTTAGCAAATGTTTAATTAAAATGTCATCAAATGACAGTAGTATCATCACGTAGAATCATCCAAGAATATTTTAAAAATTTGTCAACCTTAAATAATTTGTATTTTTACTTTTTGCATGATATGGTTTAAAGCTTTCCTTTAAGGTCATAGTTTAAAGATATTATGAGAAAATGATTTCAGAATACCCAAAGAAAGAGAAATAAGATACAGTACTTGAATTGGGGAAAGATAAAAGGAAAATAGATTAAAGAAGGAAAACCAATTGGAATCTCAATGGGGAAAAAAATGGACATAAATTCTTAGAATGTGATCTTCCCTTTGGTACACAATTGTCATTTCAGAATAGTTTGACATTTAAAGTATAATTTTCATGACAATTATGTGGAGTGTAGAAAAGTTATCATTGGGTACATTTCCTGAAGGTGACTTTTCTGGTAACTTGTATGATCTTCAGCAAAGCCAAGAAGTTACAAGTGAAGAAGAAATCTAAGTTATAAGAGTTTTATGATAATGTTGACATATGTAATATATAGGGGGATTCTTCAGTTCTTCACTTGGAATATATTGTTATTTTAGAAAGAACTCTAGCATGCTTAGAATATACTATAACCACCTCATTTATAGGCATATGTGATTGAGTGGTGCTATTAGATATACAACTGGCTGACAGCTTCTATGTATATAAGAAAGGGAATGAATGAGGTGGCATAAGTGATATTTAGTGTAAACACACACACACACACACACACACACACAAGGTCAATATGTGTGATACTTGACTCCTGTTGAGTACCTACTCCTGTTGTGGTTGTAATATGTCTTTTCTTTTTTTAAACATTTTTTATTATAAAATATTATTATAGCTCACAAAATTTGTTACATAATAATATATGATGAATGCACATTTTTTCCCTTTTTTTTTCCTTAAGGAGGACTGAGGCTTTCACATTTTGGCCTTTCTTCTTTTTGATCTTCATGTGGTCTTAGGGTTGTTTCTTGGGTATTCAGAACTTTCTAGGGCTAGTATCCAATTGTCAGTGAGTGCATACCATGTGTGTTCTTTTGTGACTGGGTTACCTCACTCAGGATGATAATCTCTAGTTAGGAACTTTTTAAACTTCTTCAGCGTTAAAATGATGATTTTTTTTCCTTAAAACCATGGAAAAATTTCTTGTCATTGGTTCTTTATGCTTTCAGAACACCACATAGGAATTTAGTCTGCACACTATTCTTTCTTAACTACACTGCTTTATCTTTGGGCAGAGTTTCTCCTCTAAGATATTATGTAAGCTAGCTTATTTAATTTCTTAGGTGTTTCCTTAAAAAATAAGACAGATATGTTCTCTTTTTTTCACTCCCTCCCTCTAGTCTTGTGCTGGTGGTCTTTGAACCTGGGCCTTTGCATATGCTATGGAAGTCCTGTACTGGGCCATATCCCTTACCCTAGTCATTTTTTTTTTTAAGAGCTGTGTAGCTAATGCTTCTCTAAAGGATTTACCATTATGTGTGTAATATCTTGTAGGCTGCCTTTTTAGGAATGCTCATGTAAAATAAATAGTGCAGTCCCATTCTTGATGTTTCAGATTGCAACATTAATGCAGTTAATTTTGACTGGCTTCTCATTCAAGAATTTTAATACTTTGGATAGCAGTAGGGTACAATTATAATGCTGCAGGAAGTGGTGTGAAAACTGGTATTTGCTAAATTTCATGAAAGTTAGTCTCAATACGAGTGACTTCTTATACTACCTCTTAGGATGTGTGTGTGTGTGTGTGTGTGTGTGTGCGCGTGTGTGTGCGCTTCTGTTATCACAGTGGATACATATTCCTTCCTTAACTCTCCATTCTTATACCTACTGTTGAGAGTGGCTTTCTTTTTTAAATTGTAAGTTTGTACTTCTCTGTAATTCATGAAATGGATGCTAACCCTTAAATTGAGTAGAGTATGTCATTATATATGTGTGTGTGTGTGTGTGTGTGTATGTATATATATAATACATGATGAAATACATATAATAAAGATATTATCTGTATACACAAAAAATAATACCTAGAAAGCAGTATGCAATTTAATAGTAAATAAAATTGAAAGTAGTATTTCAAAAGTCCTTTAGATTCGTCAGTGTTAGACTTTCTGTAGTGGTTTGAATATGGTTACCCTAGGAAGTGGCACTATTTGGAGGTATGGCTTTGTTGGAGTAAGTGTAGCCTGTTGGAAGCAAGTCTGCTAGCAGCCTTTAGATAAAGATGTCGAACTCTCAGCTCCTCCTGTACCATGTCTGCCTGGATGCTGCCATGTTCCTGCCTTCCTGATAATGGACTGAACCTCTGAACCTGTAAGCCAGCTCCAACTAAATGTTGTTTTTATAAGAGTTGCCTTGGTCATGGTGTCTCTTTACAGCAGATAAAACCCTAAGATTCCGTCCATATAATTTTCATACTTTTACATGTATGTATCTCATTTGAGCAGTATATAACTTGTGCCATGTTAGGTACATTCTCAGACCTTCTTAAGTTTCACCTTATTTCTAAATAGGATGAGTTTCACCGAGCTGTGTTAAATATTGAAGAAATAATTCCAATAAAATGTTTAGATGATTTTTTTATGGCCTAAAAAGCCATACTGAAGTGCTTTTATTATCATTAGTATTGCCTGAAGGGTGTCAAGGAAGGGTTCACGATTTTCATGGAAAGTCCTGTAAGGATGGTATTGTAAAGTCCATTATTTTGACTAGATTTATCATTCATTTTAACTGGGCACATAGTGTGAAGTGCTTTTTCATTGCTTAGAGATGCTGTAGGAGGTAAAGAAAGCCTATAGATCTTGCTGTTTGAGTTTTTACTTCTTTGATCTTTTTCTTTCTTTCTTTCTTTCTTTCTTTCTTTCTTTCTTTCTTTCTTTCTTTCTTTTTTATTTTTAAGAAAAATTGTCTTTTTCTCTTTCAAGACCTAACAAAGTAAGGAGGATTTATTTAATTCTGAGGATTCTCTGAGCTGCTCTGTAAATCATACATTTGAGCCAGTCCTAAGAGAGAGCCGCATCTGTTACCAGAGTTCCCTGGGCAGCATCATTTTCATCTCCCAGGCTGCTTGTCATTTTCTCGTTTTCTCCAGTGTTCTCATAATGTTTTGGATAACGCAGGCTACAGCAATTAAAATCAAATGTGGTTGCTCAGCCTCACATTCTCATGTTTAACATAAACTCCCAATGCACAGAAACAATTATAATTCCATATAATTGACCTGTAACTCATGTGAAATCATCTGCCATTCAGTTTCATTGCAAACTGAAAAGTGAGGCTGTGCCTGTTATGTGTGTAAAACCTTAAAGCTAATGTGTGTGCCCAGTGGACAATATGGAGCATAGAAAGATTTGGAATTGGGAGACATGTAGTTGTTGCTAATGAATTGGGGGTACTTTCCTAAAAATTTACTTTTTGTTTTTCTAATAATTTAATTAAAGGATAATATACAAAGAGAATAATTTGCCATAGTTAGTGACTTATTGGCACATGATTATAGGAGTTGACATGTTTTCAAATTGAGGCAGATAGGGAAAACAGCTAAGCAAAACAAACTAAACCATACCAAAACCCTAAACAGTTTACAAATAGTTCCTTAGACAGAGGCAACCGACTTTATTTCTTCTCAAACTAGGTTTTATTGTTTAGGCTGGTTTGATTTTCTAGTACCTATTCCTCCCCTCACCAGCGTTTTCTAATACTATGCTTGTCCACATCAATTTGATATAATACTTAGTTTCTCGCTACTACCACATCTGGAGTAAATACTATCTCACCTCAAGTAAGTGTAAAACCTTAGATTTTGCCAATTTTGACCTAGTTTGTGTAGGTTGGACAAATCATTGACAGCTAAAATTGAGATACTGAATTGAGCTTGTTGGAGTTTCCCAAGTGAAAAGAAACACCATATCCTCTGAAAATTAGATTAGCTTGTCCTGGGTTTATGGTTTGCATTTTTTAAAAAACTGTTGCCAACAATAGCTTCATGTCTGGTCCTTAATTATTGCCAACATTATGCATGGAAGTCAGCGTACAAACCCTTATATGAAGGCAGACAGGATGATCTAGTTATGTTTATTCCCCTTACCCCCCCAAAACCTCAAAGCAAAAACCAAAGAATTATAGTCACTAAAGCAGTGAGATTAGAGATCTTAGTCATGTTTTAAGATACAGGTTGTTTAAGTTGAATTTCATTCATTCCAATCAAGATTTGCAGTCACATAATAACGATGTGGTTATGAGAATGATCCATTTTTCAGTATTGGCATGCTTGTCTTATTTTTCTTTATTGTCAGCTTGTTTTATGGCCATTGCAACAAATGCTAAAACTTGGTGTTCTTGGAAGAGAAGAAGTGTGATGCATGCAGAGAGTCATGCAGACTCTCTGGGCTTCTTTTACTAAGAAAAAAGAACAACTTTATTTTACAGTTTGGTATAATGAAAGGACAGAGCAGGGTGACTCGTAGTCAGGGCTTAACTAGAGGTCACAGGGGCTCAGAATTAGTGAGCAGACTTCTCCAAAATGGTTCACCATAAAGCATTTTCCTTCTGGTTATTAGATAGCCATGCAGTTTTCTGCAAAGACATGTGACCACCCATGGGGAGGATTAATTGTATCACAGGTTACCCTTGAATTTAAGTTTGTCCTCAATGAAAGCCTTACAGTCATAAGTATAACAAACTTGATAAACAAATATTACTCTTTGGCCACATACTTGACACAAAAATAATATTTCTTGTTTGAATTTGTATTTTATGATAAATAAGGGTGAATATTTATGTAATTTGGCCACTACGTTTTCTTTGTGAATTGCCTTAACCTATTTATTAGATCATTACCTGTCTTATTATAAATATATAGTAATTAATTAACTTTTCATTTTCTCATATATTGAAATACCATTGATATTTTGATTAGGACATACTTGTATAATGTACATACTTGTTAGGATACCTATCAGTTTAAACTTTTATTATTTATTATCCATATTCTTGAAATCACTTCTAATTATTGCTAAATATACAGTTTGGTATATTCATTATGGTGTATCAGGTCACCAGAACTTACTCTTCTTAATGAGCAACCTCTCTTCCTCTCACCTTTCTTCCCCAGTTTCTGTTATAACACTGTTCTCTTAACTGTGAGATGGTATGGATTCCATAAAGATCTCATGGTGCTTGTATTTCTGTATTGACTTGTTTTATTTCACATACAATGTTGTTCCAGGTGGCAAGATTTCATTCTTTTTCTAAAAACCTTACTTTATGAGTATTTTGCTTACATATATGTATATGCACCAGGTGGACACTTGAAGAGATTAGAGACGGGGATTAGAACTGGCATTATGTATGGATGGCTGTGAATCACCTTCTAGGTGCTGGAAATTGGACATGGTTCCTCTGGAAGATAAATAAGTGCTCTTAACCCTCAGCTATGTCTCCAAGCCCCAGTTTCATTCTTCCTCTTTTTTCAGTGGCAGAATACTGTTCCATTGTGCCTACATACTACATTCTCTTTATTCATTCATCAAATGACAGACATTTTAGTTTCCATACCTTGGCTGTTGTGAACTAGAGTGCAATTAAATATATACTTGCTCTTTGGTTGGTGTTCCTGGGAGGCCAGCTTTTTTTCTGAAGACATGCGGGAAGGAGGTTGATCTGGAGGACAGGGGAAGTGGGGGGTTAGAATGAGGTGAGGAGGAGAAACTGTGGTCAGGTTTTAGTGTGTGTGTATGAGAGAAGAATTAAAAAACAGGAAAAGACAAGGAAGAATGTACTTGTCTCTTTAACATGAACATTGTTTCCTTTTGGTATATACTCAGTAGTGGAAAGGCTAGAAATAACAGTAGTCCTATTTTTAGGATCTTGAGAGAAACCCTTATACCTTTTTTTTTTTTTTTTTTTTTTTTTTTTGCAATGGCTATACAAATTTACAGTCTTATTAACAGTGGATGAGAGTTTCTTTTCTTTTTTTGTCTATTCAGTTATTGTGATAAAGTTATAAATCAATGTTTTTTAATTTGCATTTCCTAGTTGAGAGATTTCTCATGTAGCAGAGGATGGTCTTATCCAGCATTAGTGGTAGTAGAGGCTCGTGGTCTACAGAACAGCCACAGCTACACAGAGAAACCCTGTCTTAAAAAGCAAGCAATCAATCAAACAAATAAACAGATGCCTAATCTGTTCTTTAGTCCCTTTTTAATTTGATTGTCTTTTTTGCTATTAACTTTAGTTCCTTGTGTATTCTGTATATTAATGTAACTGCTTATCAGATGTATCATTTACAAATAATTTCTACTGTCCTATCAGTTGTATTTGTCTTTTCAGTCATCCCCCCAAGTGAAGACAGCTGACCAATGCTATCTTGTATACTATGTAAGCACTGTATTTATTTCTTAAACCTTTTATTGGATATTTTTTGTATTTACATTTTAAATGTTATTCCCTTTCCTTGCTCTCCTATCCCTCCTCTCCCTCCCCTTGCTTCCATGAAGATGCTCCCACTCCCACCTCCCTGCCCTGGCATCCCCCTACACTGATGCTGGGATAAGGCCATCCTCTGCTACATATATGGCTGGAGCCATGGGTATCTCCATGTGCACTCTTTGGATGGTGGTTTAGTTCCTGGGAGCTTTGGGGAGATTGAAGCACTGTATTTATTACCAAACCCATCTCTTCAATTTTGATTTTTGTTTTTGTTTTTGTTGTTGTTGTTGTGGAGATGCCTTTTAAGTTGATAAGAACTCTCTCTTTCTCTCTCTTTTTAGTTTTAGTTTTTGTTGATTTTATAATTGGAGTCATTTCCAAAAAATTCTTTACCCATACCAATGCCTGCGATTACTTTTCATGTTTGTTTTTGCAGGGCGCATAGATTTAGGCCTCTCAGATGTCTTTAGTTTCCTTTGGGTTGATAGCTGTATGTAGTGAGAGACAGGGGTTTGGTTTCATTCTTTGGCACACTGATACTATTTTCACTGCAAAACTTACTGAGAAGTTTGTCCCCTTTCTGCTGTGGGTCTTGGTTCTTCTTGTCAGAGTCAGTTAGTTGTAAATGTAGAGGGTGGGTTGAATATTGTGCTGTCACTTCTTTTCTATTGGTTTGTCTAGTTGTTGTTTTTACTTACATCATACTGTTTTAGTTCATTATTAGTTTCCATTAATTTGTAATGTTAAAATAAGGTAGAACTTCATTGTTTTTTGCCTTCTTAGCATTTGGATATTTTAGGCCTTTTGTGGCTCTTTCAGATTCTGTGAAAAAAATTAATATTTTGATAGTGTATTGAATCTGTAGCTGGTATTGGATAGTATTTTAACAAGATTAATTCTATATCTTTTTTTCTTTTTTCCTTCCTCTTTTCCTTTCCTTTCCATTGTATTCTCTTTCTTTCCTTTTTTTCCTTGAGTTATACTCTAACTGCATAGCCCTGGCTGGCCTGAAACTCAGTTTGTAGACCAGGCTGGTCTTCAACTCCCAGAAGTATGCCTACTTGTGCCTTTGCCTCCTGAGTCCTAGAATTAAGGATGTTTGCCAACCACACCCACCATCCTTCCATGCCCTCTTTTTTATGATTTTTTTCAGTTTCTTTTATCATTTTTTATGATTTTCATAGACAGTTTTCATCTCTTTTTCTTTTGTTCTTACGGATATTGACTTTTTGTGTGTGTTTTATATTGTTATATTCAATTCTAAGTGTGCTTTATATTTTTATACGATATTTTATGTGGGAATATATGAATTTATATTTTCTTACTCTTTAATGTATTATTTTTATAGGCATTGTAACTGGGATTGTTAGTTCTTTGTTCAGATAATTCACTATTAGTGTCTGAGAATACTAATACTTGTCTGTTGTTTTTATGTCTCGAGTTTTGCTGAACTTCCTTATTCATTAGTTCCAGCAATTTCTTTGTGAGTGGCGACTGTATTAGTTTTCTGCGTAAATGCAATTGTCTTGTCAAGGACAGTTTGGTTTTCTTTCATTTTGAATTTAGATGCCCTATGTCCTTTTCTTGTTCCATTTCTCTGGTGAGCACCTACAGTACTATGTTGAACAAAAGTGGTAACATCCTGGTCTAATTCCAAATCTTAAGAGAGCTTCTATTCTGGCAAGGTTCAGTCCTTTTATATATACTGAGTTGCTTGGAAGTCTTCTTCATGATGGTTTGTTAGATCCTCTCAAATGTCTCTTCCCATATCTATTTAAATAACTACATTTTTGTGGCTGGTTCTGTTACTGACTTACATATGTTTAACTGTCTTTGCAGTGCAGAGGCCAGTCTTACTGTGTCCTTGAATTTGGTTTGTGGAGATATTAGCATTTTGCATGTGATTTTTATTGCCATATTTGATTTCTAATTGTGTCCTATGTTTATGGTGATATCCCATGTGGATATGTATAAATTTCACATTTCTAGTCTATCCAAAATTTTCTTCTTTGGTTTCTGGCATTTGCATATATACATAGAAAACCTTTTTCTTCTCACAACGAGTAGGTGAAAATATTAGTTTGATTTATCATTCTTGAAAGTGTAGTATAGAATTGTTAATGCACTAAAGCTAATTTTAATTAGACAAATTTTTATCATTTAATGGCTTTACATTTTAAATAATCAGTTAGTTGATGTGGTAGAGGTCAAAACTAGGTTTTCTATTTGCTAGACAAGCCTAGACAGATAGGTGTGTATGGTGGCTCACATTTAAAGTACCAGCACTTTGGAACCTGAGGCAGGAGGATTGCCATGAGTTCAAGGCCAGGCTAGGCTCTGAGGGGAGACATTGTCTCAAAAACAAAAATGAAAATGCCTGTGGATTCTCAGATTCCAATACAGGTTCTACGAAATGAACTCAAATTGTTAGGTTCAATTTTTTCCCCACTGTGCCATCTTGCTGGCTCCACCTGCACTTAAAAAAATAAAGTTTATAAGGAGATTCTTTCATTCATTCATTCATTCATTCATTCATTCATTCATTCATTCATTCTGGTACTCTGTTATATGTCTGTGTTGCAGCCCTATCTCCTGGGAAGAGCACACCATTTAGTTTTCCAGTGCCAAACAATCAGCCTTGAAAACATACATACAAATAGCATTATATGGACTAAACAGGTTATAGGAATGCATATGCACATTGCATATACATAATAAAAAATAGTGATACAAGAAACCATGACTTTTTGAAGGACAGCAGGGAGGGTTATACAGAGAGAATTTGGAAGGAGAAAAGTGGAAGCAATGTAATTATAATCACAAAAATAAAGTAAAAAACAAAAGTAGATTTTGATTTTATAAGCCTTGAAATGAGCACTTAGTCTATTTCATCATCTGTTGTAGACTCCATTTTATTATCAAAAATTATAAAACATAATGAAGCAGTATAAAGTTCTATCAGATTCCCAGTTTGATCAGTTATCTAGTCCCCAGAGCCACTTCTCTCTCATGTCACCATCCAACCCCAGATGACTTAGAAAGAACTTCAAGATCTAATATCATTTTATTTATAAATACAGTTTCAACAAGTATCTGAAGGATAAAAGCTCTCCTTCTAAGTGCAGTATTGTCATCTCATACTCTTGCATTATCAATTATTTCATTGATTATCTATGCTTGTGTAATACATAGCTTAGTTTTTATTTCTGAAACGAGATTTGTAAACTTTCTTTCTGATTGATATCAGTCTTTCTTCGGATTTCTGTTGTGATAAAACCCCATGACCAAAGCAGCTTGGAGAGGAAAGGGTTTTTACTTCCTCTTAGAACTTCCAGGTCTCTGTCCATCACTGTGGCAAGTCAGGGCCAGAACTCTGGACAGGAGCCTGGTGTACAGGTCACTGAGCTTTGCTGTTTACTGGTATGCTCCTCCTCCTTTGTTTATCATGGTGTCTTTCTTTTTTTAAGGTTGCACTATTGTGTTTTTATTCACTTTACATCCCAGTTGCAGCTCCCCTCCCTGTCACCTCATTCCATAATCCTTCCTCATTAATAGTGTCAAGGATTGGTACTTGCCCATGGGATGGTTCTCAAGTTGGGCCAGTTATTGCTTGGTCATTCCCTAAGTCTCTGCTCCATCCCCTGTTCCTACATTTCTTGTAGAATTGATAAATTTTGGGTCTAAAGTTTGTGGGTAAGTTAGTGTCTCTGTTGCTCCACTGTGATTCCTGCCTGGCTACAGGAGTTGGCTTCTTCAGGTTCCATATCCCCAGTGCTGGTTTTACTCTGCTCTTTTTTTTTTTTTTTTAAGATTTTCTAACTTGTAGAGTCTTCCTTCCTTCCTTCCTTCCTTCCTTCCTTCCTTCCTCCCTTCCTTCCTTCCTTCCTTCCTTCCTTCTTTCCTTCCTTCTTTCTTCCCTCCCTCCCTCACTCTCTCCCTCTCTTTTTTTCTTTCTTTTTTATTGGACGTTTTCTTAACTTACATTTCAAATGTTATCCCCTTTACCTGTTTCCCCCCTGAAATCCCCCATCCCATTGCCCCTCCCTCTGCCTCATGAGACTGTTCCCACACCCACCCACTCCTTCCTACCTCCCAACCCTGACATTCCCCTACTTTGGGGCATTGAGCCTTCACAGGATCACAGGCCTCTCTTCTTGTTGATGCCAGATAAGTCCATCCTCTGCTACATATGCAGCTGGAGCCATGGGTTCCTCCATGTGTACTCTTTGGTTGGTGGTTTAATCTCTGGGAGTTCGGGGAGGGGGTATGCTTGGTTGATATTGTTGTTCTTCCTATGGGGTTGAAAATTTCTTCAACTCCTTCAGTCCTTTTCCTAACTTCTTCATTGGGGACCCCATTTTCATTGCAGTGGTTGGTTGAGATTATCTAATTCTGTATTTCTCAGGCTCTGGCAGAGCCTTGCTCTCTATATAGAGGCTATATCAGGCTCCTGTCAGCATGCACTTCTTGGCATCTACAATAGTGTCTGGATTTGGTGACTGTATATAGGATGGATCCCTAGGTGGGGCAGTCTCTGGATGGCCTTTCCTTCGGTCTCTACTCCACACTTTGTATTTCCTCCTTCTTAAACCACACATGCTCTACTGCCTATGTACTACACATAGTGGGCTGGCTAGGTCCTTCCACATCCATCATTAGCCATGAAAATACCCCACAGAGTTTCTATCACGATACTCGTATGAAAGCATTTTCTTATTTGATAGTCCTTTCCAGATGACTCTAGTTTATATAAAGTTGATAAAACAAACAAAACAATAACAACCAGGAGATTGTCTTTCAAATGTTCTTGCTTTCTAATCACCCTGCATTTGAAGTTTTCTTATTTTGATTTATAGCTGAGATTTGTAATGATTTTCTTAAATTCTCTCAGCTTGTATTAACTAGGTTAACATTGTCATTGAACTTGTCTGGTAGTTTTTGATATTTTTTTTTGTTTTTGCTTTTCGTTTTTTTTGGAGTGTTTTCTTGTTGTGTTTTATTTTTCTTAATGTGCCTTGACTGGAATTTAACCACAGTGTTTTTGAGCGAAATGTTCTTTCCTTGTGTTTTTTAATAGGCCACTGTAGCTTTTTGAACATTATTGTTCCAGATCTTTCTCTTCTCTTTTCAATCATTGAGCAAACATACTGGGATTTGAGATCTATTGGCTATTTCCCTTGGCCAATTTTGTCTTTCCCATTCCTTGTTCCTCGTTTTATCTGTTTTGATGGATTTTCAAGATGTCACACAGTCACTTATTCCTTTTAATCTAGTATTTTTTATTCATTGGGAAATTTACACATGTTCAGTGTAGTTGACAGTACTCTCCACTTCCCTCTTCAACTCCCCAGGTTACTTTCCTCCATATATGGGGAAGAGAGAACACACAATTTGAAGCTGTATCTGTTTAGTACAATGGAAGTTGCTCCACCTCAAAGGCCAGAGTTCCAGGGTTTGTTTCTTGGCCAGCTTTAAAGTACAAGGCATGAGTCTCTTTTTCTGGGTTGAGAAAGAAAGTGGTTGGCTATCCCAAGGAACATTCACGCCACTGTTGCATGTCTAGCTGTACCAGCCATCATTGTAACTCACAGGGTTCATACTTTGGTAAAGTGCTGATGTCATTTTTCTCCCCTAGCAGTATATATAGCACTTTCTGGCACTATGAAAAATAGCCAGCAAGGAGGGTTAATATCAATGTGATTTCTCGGAATCCTGAGTCAAAAATGTGTACAATGTTTACCAGTAAGGTCTTAACACCAAGTTCTGTTAGACAATCAATAGCAGTGGCCATAGCCTGTATTCTGGTTTTTGCTTGTACAGATTGTTAAAGGCATTTTGGCATAAAACTAAATGAATATATTTTTGTCAGTACTTAATTGTTTTAGAGGTTTGAGGGTATGCACTGAAATCTTACTAGTTACCATATGTATAAAGTACATGTAGAACAGAACGTTAACATGGAAGTAGTCAGAGTTTTCTTGGTGTGTATAGATTAAGTATAATGATCTTTAAATAACAAAAATTGCCACAAGGTTATATTCTTAGCTTTACAATTATTAATGATTTAAGGTCCAGGTGTATCACACTCTGAGACGGTGCTATACACTTTTTTTTTCTAAGAAGGACAGAGGTTTTCACTTTTTGTCCTTTGTTTTTTGTTTTTGTTTTTTTTTTTGTTTTGTTTTGTTATTTTCTTTTGAGCTTCATATAGCCTGTGAGTTGTTTCTGGGGTATTCAGAGCTTTCTGGAGCTAATATCCATTTATCAGTGACTGCTGTCTGTTCTTTTGTGACTGGGTTACTTCACTCAGGATGATATTCTCTAGATGTATCCATTTTCTTAAGAATTTGGTTAAGTCATTGTTTCTGGTGCCTGAGTAGTATTCCATTGTGTATATGTACCACAATTTTTGTATCCATTCATCTACTGAAGGACATCTGGGTTCTTTTCAGCTTCTGGCTATTATAAATAGGGCTGCTATGAACATGGTAGTGCATGTGTCCTTATTATATGTTGGAGCAACACTGGGGTATATGCCCAGAAGTAGAATAACTGAGTCTTCAGGTAGTACTATGGCCAATTTTTTGAGGAATCACCAGACTGATTTCCAGAGTGGTTGTATCAGCTTACAACCCCACCAACAGTGGAGAAGTGTTCCTCTTTCTCCACAACCTCTCCAGCATCTATTGTCATCTGAGTTTTTGATTTTAGCCATTCTGACTGGTGTGAGGTGGAATCTCAGGGTTGTTTTGATTTGCATTTCCCTGATGACTAGGGATGTCGAGCACTTCCTTAGAAACTTCTCAGCCATTCAATATTCCTCAATTGAGAATTTTTTGTTAAGCTCTGTACCCCATTTTTAATAGGATTGTTTGACTCTCTGGTGTCTAGCTTTTTGAGTTCTTTGTATATATTGGATATTAGACCTCTATCAGATGTGGGGTTGGTAAAGATCTTTTCCCAATCTGTTGGTTGTTGTTTTATTTTCTTGATAGTGTCCTTAGCTTTACAGAAACTTTGCAATCTCATTAAGTCCCATTTCTTGATATTTGACCTTCGAGCACAAGCCATTGGTGTTTTGTTCAGGAAATTTTCTCCTGTGCCTATGTGTTCTAAGGTTTTTTCTACTTTCTCATCTAATAGTTTCAGTGTACCTGGTTTAATGTGGAGATCTTTGATCCACTTGCACTTGAGTTTTATACAAGGAGATAAGAAAGGGTCTATTTTCATTCTTCTGCATGCTGAGTGCCAGTTGAACCAACACCATTTGTTGAAGAGGATGTTCTTTTTCCATTGAATGTTTTCAGCTCCTTTGTCAAAAATCAAGTGACCATACTAGTACAGATATAGGCAGGTAGATCAATGGAACAGAATAGAAGATCTAGTACTATACCTTTAATTTGGCACATTTTGGCTTTCGGGAAGAATGTTTTCCATATGGTTTTTCCCAAAAATCTTAGTGTTAGTTTTGCCTTCCCCCCACTACTTCTTTTTCCTACCCTCTCATTCCTCTTTCTATGTAAACTTAGACTCTTAGCACCACTCAGAAGAGTTTGATTTATCAGTTTCTCAGAATTCTGACCCATTTTTATGTCCCCATTTCATTTTACTCATCATTAAAACCTTCAGCATCTTCTGGTTCCTCTCCCCGCCTTATTCTCAGAACACCCTGACAACCTTCTATCCAGAATATCATGTCAATTTGGAGATTTTCTAGTTTTAAGTTATTGTCTTTGCCTTACCCTCATTTTCTTATAGCTATTGGCTGTTGGAATTGATACATTTATATTATGAAGTTTATGGTGGTGATATGGTGCCAGGTTTTGTTGTAGATGTTGTAGCATTTGATACTTTGAAGGTCTTCATGGAGATTCATCAACTTCTTTGCTCCTGTGGTCTTCCAAAAATTTCATCTTTTTCCATTTCAAATCGTTTGTCTAAAAATATTGGCCTGTATAGTATTACCATTCATGTTTTTTTTTTTTTTGCAGTCTGAAATTAACATTTGCATCATTTATTCTAAGCCCTTCATTTTCTTCAAAGGGTATGTATGTATAGAAGGTAATTTCAGGGAGGGAAGCACAGTTGCTTTCTCAATGTCAGAGCTATTTAATGTGAACTTGAAAAGAACAAGCCAGTTCTCTTAGTGTTTGGTTCAGTATTCAGCACTCTGAATCCTGCAACAGCATTCTTATTATTAGCCATTCCTAAACCCTTCTATTATATGGGACCTTCATTAATGTTTTAATACGTGGCATAATTTATAAATGATAGAAAAATATACATACATAAACACACACACAGACACACACACACACACACACATATATACAATATTTTACAAGGAAGATATTTATTATGTTTTTAAACATAATTTATTAATAATGTATTTGATATTTTGTGAGGAATTCATGTTAATTAAATTTGAATTTATAAACACTATCTGTTTTTGTTGTTGTCTAGGTTGTTTCCCTGGCATTCTTCTCTTTTCATTTTAAAGTGTCCACTAAAAGTATTCTGGATGTGAAAGTCAAATTAGGAATAAACAAAATGACTTGAGCCTCAGCTGAAATTGAGTTTCAGCTTAATTTAAGTCATCTTTTTTTGAGTGTTTGTGACTGATCAAGTGGAGTCTTACCCTTGCATTGCTCTCTAGTCATTTCTATACTTAATGTTGCTTTCTGTTTAGTTTGTGATGTGCAGGGCTCAACATAGGGTTGATTTAAGTAGTAAAGTAAAAGCCATGGCCCACTAAAAGCTTGATGTACTCACAAGTTGCTTCTTGCCATCCATTCTGTTTCTTTTCAAAAAAAAGAAAGAAAGAAAAAAAGAAAAGAAAGAAATTGTTCTTCATAAAAGTAGTCACAGTAAATTTTCTAGTTCTATATAATATTCTTTCCATTCTGGTCTTCACTAGTTATAAATAACACATGAAATGACTTTCAAGGTAGAAAGCAGGAATCCATTTTGAAATGTTCTATAAAATAAAGAGTGATTTATGGTTTCATATGATTTGGGCTGAAAGCACTCGGGCTTTTCCAGGTCATCAAAGTCCTGTCAGGGGAATCTATTATTTATTGTTTGAGTCACTAGGATTGGTGTAAGTACTTTATTTTATGTTTTCATTATGTAAGGGTACTGTTAGGAAAAATCAGTTACAAGTGCAAATCCTGTTTTAAGACTATATCATGGAGAACTAACCTAAATATTTTAGTTGTAAATGACAAATTTCTACATTGAAGATTTGGATTAAAGGTTAACAGCAAATGAATAACTTTTTTATTCCTATAAATATTTAAGATAATATTTTTGAAAATATTCACTTTATTACTGTGACCTGATTTTAATCTTGAGTCTTCATTTGATAATTAAATATATTTTATTTTAATAAATATGAAATAATTGGAAAGGATGGGACTATTCATGATAGTATGTGTTCATATAACAGTCCAGAAGCTCCACAGATACTATGTAGCTGACAGCTCAGTAGTAGACTGTTAACTGAGAAGATCTGATGACCAACACTCCCGATTCTCCATTACAACTGTTAAGAAAAGCCATTTTCTTACCTTATATTTATCTGTTTTTACTGTCCTTTCAGTCAAAGTTGTTCATATATAAGAATTATGCATATGTCCTATAGTTGAATGGCTGAACAGATTCTTTGAGACAGCCTCAACTAATTAATAATCATATTTAATGTGAAATGTTTAAAATATCAAATGTTTGAGGGACTTCTGTAGAATATATAAAATTATTTATTTGCTTTTTATAAACAAGATTAACTTAAATAATAACTAATAGAACATTGTACAAGTGTCAAATACATACATGAAAACTTTAATATATATATCAAGTCTATTCATATTTATATATTGTTTTATATGTAATATAATATGCTGCTTATATTTTAATATATATAATATATACATTTATTATATAATATATATTTTTAAATATATGTTTAGATATATTTATAAATGTATATTTAGATATGTATTTGTAATATAAAATTTATATTAAACTTTAAAACTTTTGTTTTTATTTATTTACTTTACATACATTGTACTCACTGCCCTCTTCCTGGTCACCCCTATCACACTCCTTCTTCTATCCTCCTTTCCCTTCTCCTCTGAGTGGGTGGGGCTTCCTTGGGTATCCTCGAACCCTGTCCCATGAAGTCTCTGTAGTGCTAGGTTCATCCTCCACCACTGAGATCAGACAAGGCAGCCCAGCCAGAAGAATACATCCTACAGACAGGTAACAGCTTTTGGGAAACCATCCCCCTCCCCACACAAACATTTGTTTAGGACACACATGAAGACCCCAAGCTGTATATCTGCTACATATGTGCCGGGAAGCCTAGGTTCAGCCTGTGTGTTCTTTGGCTGGTGTTTCAGACTCTGAGAGCCCTAGTTGTCCAGTTTAGTTGACTCTTGGTCTTGTGGAGTCTCTATCTCCTTTGGCTTCCTCAATCTTTCCCCAACTCTTCCACAAGACTTCTGGAGCTCTGTCTAATGTTTGGCTCTGGGCCTCTGCATCTCTTTCAGTCAGCTGCCAGGTGGAGCCTCCCAGAGGACAGTTAAGCTACACTCTTGTTTGCAAGCATAACAGTATCATTAACATTGTCAGAGATTGGTGACTGCCCATGGGATAGGTCTTAAATTGGACCAGTCATTGTGTGGCCATTCACTCAGTGTCTGTTCCATCTTTGTCCCTACATTTCTTGTGTGCATGGCAAATTTTAGGTCAAAGGTTTTGTGGGTGGGTTGGTGTCCTTATCCCTCCACTGTGAGTCCTGCTTGGATACAGGAGGTGGCCACTTCAGGCTCCATTACCCACCCTTTCTAGCAATATTAGCCAGAGTCACCCTTGTAGACTTCCAGGACCTTTCCCCACCCCAGGTCTATGGTATATCCTAGAGATGCCCCCACTCCATTTCTCTTCACTCCCCTGGTCCTCTCTTCCAGGCCCTTTCTACACCTAATGCCCCCCACACTTCTCTCCCCATTCCCACTCCCTTCTACTTCCTTCCCTCTATTTGCTGCCCTTATCTTATTTTATTTCCCCTTCTGAGTGAGATTCTAGCCTCCTTCCTTTGGCCCTGGTTCTTTAGGTCTGTGGATTGTTATGTGGGTATCCTGTACTTTATGGCTAATATTCTAAGATATGTCTTACAAGCATGTTCTTTGGGTCTGACTTACCTCACTCAGGATGCTATTTTCTAGTTCTGTGCATTTGCCTGCAAGTTTCATGATGTCCTTGTTTTTAATTGCTGTGTAAATGTACCACATTTTCTTTATCCATTCTTCACTTGAGGGGCATCTTGGTTGTTTCCAGTTTCTGGTTATTATGATTAAAGCTATGATGAACATATTTGAGTAGGTGTCCTTGTGGTGTGATGGAGCTTTTGGGCATATGCCTAGGAGTGGTATATAGCTGCCTCTTAAGATAGAACTATTCCTAGTTTTATGAAAAACCACCAAATTGGTTTTGCACTCCCAGTAGCAGGGGAGGAATGTGGTATTAAGGCTGAAAACACACATACACACACACAGATACACACATCTATATTTAAGCAAAATAAGAAAAACAAAGGGGTTGGAGAGGTAGCTTGGTGAGTAAAGGTGCTTACTGACAAGTCTGACAACATGAGTTTGATTTCCAGGACCCACATGGTTGGAAGGAGAGAACCTACTCCTGCAAGTTGTCCTCTCCCACCTTCACAAGTGTATCATGGCACATATTTTCCTGCCAAGAACCATCCTCAGGATAGGGTGTCTGGGAGCAGAGAAAGAATGACTCAAAGTCAAATCCTGTATCCAAGCTGAAGACCTGTGATTGGCTTGATATAGCTTTTCTAGTCTGCTTCTCTATATCTTCCACTTTCTCTGGACTTTTCTCTGTCTGTATTGTGTTTGCTTGCTGTTCGAAAATATTTTTCTGTCCTTGTCCTGTGTACTTGCTTGCTTGTGTGATTGTGTGTGTGTGTGTGTGTGTATATATTTGTGTGTGTGTGTGTGTGTGTGTGTGTGTGTTCGAGGGTGCACACTCTCCAAGCAGTTCTCTCTTTTTTTATCCTAAAAAATCCTCTGGATTACTCTTCTCCTTCTGAACACAGGTTTTGTTTTTTATTTACATATCAATCCAGTCATTGACTCCAGGTTTCCTTTTGATTATCCTATGAATCAGCATCCCTAGACCCCAGCCCCTTAATTCTTAGGAGACTGCAAACAGTTTCTTTTCTTTTTTTTTTTTTTTTTTTTTTTTTTAGTAAACAGTAGAATTTATTTAGATCATGGGAGAGTTAAGAGGGTGGTAGAGGCAAAGAGAGAAAGAGAGAGAGGGAGAGAGGAGGGAGGGAGAGAGAGAGAGAGAGAGAGCCTTCCATAAGCACTTGGAGAGAGAGGGGGGAAGGGAAGGGGAGGGGTACGGGTGGGAGAGCAAGGCCTGGACTGGCTGTGTCCCAGACTGACCTTGAACTCAATAATCTGCCTGCCTTTGTAACTCCCTGTCTTTCTATCTTTCTGACAAGCTGGCTTATAATATAGCTTTGTTCCTTTAAATTCATGAAGACCTTATATTTCATATTGCATTCATATATTTCCATTGAGAAATTATATGTTTTCAAACTCATGTACTTAGAACTCCTACAGCCTTAAGGGCTGTCCTGAAGGTCCCAGTATTTTTGCCAAGATATAGCCACACCCTTGACTCCTGGGCTCATGTTTTTAGTCATCATGGGGTCAGTAACATTAGTAGGGAGGACATTTCTTAGAAGGGAAGTAGGTCTTGAAATATATATATTATTACACCAACAAACCTTACACAGTCATTTACTCTGGGGTGCTGTCCTAGGGGCAGGAACCATGTCACTCTGTTCCTATCAAGGCCATGTCGAGCTGGGTGTTTCTTCCTAACCCAGTATATTAAAACAAACACTCATTTTATTAAGTAGAGAACAGTTTTAGTGATGTTACTTTTTTCTTTTAAGTCTTTTTATACTTAAAGCTTCCACATTATACAAGTTGATTTCCTGCTGTGATAGAGCAATACTTAATTTTGTTCTTTCATTCATTTATTTTATTCATATGAACATTTTATCTATAAGCATGTATGCATACTACCTGTATGCCTGCAAAGGTCCGAAGAGGGCATCAGATCAATTGGAATAGGCTAGGTGGTTGTGAGCTTCCATGTGGGTGCCCGGACTGAACCTGAGTCCACTGTGAGAATAAATGCCCTTAACCACTGAGCAATCTCTCCAACCTTGAGTCGAAGTATAGTTTTATACACTGCTTTTCTCACTGAAATCATTTACAAACTCTGAATGTTGCTCAAAGAATGACATTCAGGCTTGCCAGTTTGGCTCCAACTACTTTTTTTGAAAAAAAAAATACTGTTTTATTGTAAAAACATTTGAAATAATATATAACCTCCTGACATTTTCTTCTTGCTCTGCCCTTTCCTCAGAAACTATTTATTGACTGAGTGGAACAAAATAATGTAACCTTGGCCACAAAGACATTGCTAAGTGTATTTGTAGATTGTTATTTTAATAATTTTAAGCATAAAGTAATGGACTCTCAGCATTTAACATTGGAGCAGCCTATGGATTTCACAAAGTTGTGGTGATATCTGGATGGAAGAATTAAGGGAATTCACAAATAATAGTTATTTTGTTTTCAGTAGTTTGGGCTCAGATCACATTCCCTATTAAAAACCATTTTGGCTTTGCATTGTCAGCAGTCTTGACTTCTGATTGTTGGTTTCAGGCATAGAAATTTCCACACATATATCTGCCTACCCAAAGAAATAGCTAGTTTGAATGAAACAGAAGAGAGTTATATTGTTTACAGTTGGTGTTGGCATTTGGTATAAAGAGGTATATATTCAGTGTGATATCAAATGAAAGTTTGATGCTTCTAAACAATCCTCAAGGATGCTAAGAATATTTTCTTCTAGGTTATGTATTATGTATTTAGGGATATTTATGAGCATATATAAACATATATGTATATGTGTACATATAATTAGTGAAAAAAAAAGAGGCCACAAATTTAAAAGAGTGAAATAAAGGGGTATTTGGAAGGTTTTAAAAGGGAGGAATGATTCAGTTATCATAATCTTAAAAACCAATAATTAAAAGAAGAATATTTCTACTATAGATAGTCTTACTAATAAGTAAATAATCCTATGAATATTGTCATTAATAGAAGAAAAAAGAAGCCCTGGAATTCTGACTTGTCTGAAGTTGCACTGTGAGTGAACCAGTGAACCAAAGATTCAAATCTAGTCTCAGTGATCAAGATGGCACTCAGTTCATTGCATTACCTATATTGCCCTTACAGCCTGTTCTCCGACTTAGGTCAAGTTGGAGGTAGTGAACAGCTGCTGTTATTTGAATGAGAGAGATGAAATTCCCTTATATTTGGCTTGCTTTGTCCCTTAGATAGCATTGTCCAGTACTTAGATAGTATTATGACAGTGATGCATAAATGAGATTATAGGTATAAGCATGGTACAAAGCATAAACTGTCTACCATTTTAATACTATCACTATTATATAGAAAACTACTTTTAAACACAACTTTATTAGTAATATTTGTTTGCTTATCCACTTTTAAAATATATTGGTTACAGTTTTTTAGCAACAAAAGTTATTAAGTATAGCAGAAAGTTCTGATCGTTGTAAGAGACATTAGAATAATAGTTTTAACAGAAGAATATAGTATGTGTAGTTATTTGATACTCCTATTTCCATCTATTCTAAAAAAAAGAGGGGGTTCGTTCTTTCTCATTTTAAAACTTTATGATGGTTTGATTCCAATAATTGTTATTTAATAGTTATATCTTATACACTTGGTCACAACTTCTTTTTCCAAACCAGACATTATATACCCACAAATTGTTCAACACTGGAAAAATAGTTTTTTTTGAAGGTGGTTGGTGCTTGTGTTTAATGTGGGTTTTAGCTGAAGACTGACTATATCAACAGCTTCCATGTGTGTATTACTTTAAAACTGCTTTTAAAATCCATTTCTCTCTCTCTCTCTCTCTCTCTCTCTCTCTCTCTCTCTCTCTCTCTCTCTCTCTCTCTCTCTCTCTTTCTCTCTCTCTGTGTGTGTGTGTGTGTTTCTCTGTGTAAGTGTGTATGTAGGAAGGAGGATAGAGGATAGCTTTATGGAATTTTTTTTTTTTTTTTTTTTTTTTTTGGTCCACAGTGTGAGCTCTGGAGGTCAAGCTCAGTAGCTGGCACCTTTATAACTACCCTAGCTCCTTGCTTCATTTTTATATAAGGAAGATAACAATTACCATTTTTTGAACTCTTTGATTCTTGATGAGTGCTTTAAATGCTCATCAAAGTAAGGTGCTTATCTATATTACTAGGTAAAAGTGCAGAACAGCCATGATTTTTCATGGTGATAGTGGTGGTGGTTCTATAGGCTTGTATTGAACTTTCAAAATATGCTTTATTCATATGACTGATAATATAGGATCTATTGACCTCTATTGAAATGATAAATCTGATGATGAAAATTGTGGAGGAGTTTTGAACTTATAATAAGATATTTTATTAATGTAACAGAAAACCTGGTCTTTAGTATAAAAATGAGTTTGGTAATTTGAATTTTTTATTTATATTGTTAGTAGTAAAATATATTTCCTTTGAAGATAATAAGCTTTATGATATGACTACATTTGATTCCAAAGCAATAATCTTTTCAATCTTCTATAGTGACCATCAAGCAATATGGTTAAGTAACATAATTTTTAACTTAAGAAAAATGTATTCCTTTCTCAATTAGAGACTTTGTGGCTTTGGAGGAAGATCTGAGTTTAAATTTCAGTTCCTGAGCTTTTAGCAGTAAGTTCACATCCTTGAGCAGCAGCATCTTTGTTGTCTCACAGGGGTGGATTCTTATCTCTCTGTGCCTTTGGGAAGATCAGATAAGCTGAGTGCTCAGCTTGGTTCCTAAGTAACAAAGCCCCCTTCCTTTTTAAACAGTTGTCCATTTATGATAATATATAGATGAAAAGACTTCGGGAACTTGTCTTATTAAGAAGTATCCCTTCTACCTAAACCAACTCAGTTTCCACTTTGCATGTTTAGGAAATATTTATTATTAGTACAAGACTTATAATTTTAAAAATTGTAAATTTTCTTTATTGTAAATACTTTTATTTAAAATTGCAAGCAATAGTATGAATAGAATATTTTCTATAAAATACACATATATATCTATATATATGTCAACATTCTAAGTGATATAGCTGTGTGTTTTTGTAGGTTTGCCTGAATCCATCATTGCAGCTGCATGTTCAAGGAGTGGCCAGAGGGTTCTGCATGTTGATTCGTAAGTTTTAACTCTGGTAGCATTTAACACACATATGTGTTTATGTATTTATGTATGTGCCAAGTGAAATTTCATAACATAGATGAAGCACTGGAATTACTTTCATTTTCATTAGTAATGTGTAAAACATACAGGGTTTTTTTTAGTCTATTCTTTGAAATGAGGATATTTGTCATTTAAGATTCAACTAAATGAATTTCAATTTTTTTACTTAGGAATGAGCTTGTTATTAAAATATGTCTTTAGTAGGCTTGAAAACCTCACATGTGTCTTTTATATAAATAAGTGTATGTCTGTGAGTACATTATCACATTTATTTGGTATTGTATTTTAGGCTTTATGTTTTATCATAAAATTTGGCCAGTAGATTTGAATTCATGATTTTCTTAAAGGATGTCAACATTGGAACTTAAAAATCTTAATTAGGAAAAATATCTAGAATCGTTTTCTCTTGAAAGCATGAATAACATGTAAGTAAAAGGAAAAGTAATTGGTGTATAACTTAAATCTTAATTCCTATGCCCACTGAAAGCAGACCTTAGGTGTGCCATATAAGCATTTACTCATTTTCAATAGTGACTTGACAACTCAGTAAAGAAAATAAGTGAACGATCTACAGTGTTTTCCAGAGTGCTAGGAAGCAAAGTAGCAGTAGATACAGTGTATAGTGATTTCCCTTTCATTCCTTCATTTATACTGTAAAAACTAACATTCATTAATATACTTAACATTTCATAAATTTATTAATTTTTAAGGAGTCACATGAATATGATTTTTATTTGCATTTTCATATATATATATGTGTGTGTGTGTGTGTATGTGTGTGTGTGTGTCATTATACCTTGTTCATATCCATGCCCCTTTGTCTTCCCTGACCCATTATTCCATCTCTTACTGACCCCCTTCCCTCCAGTGACCCTTTTCTGTGTTCATGTCCCGTCTCTTCAGCTATCTTCTTTACCTGCTCTGACACCTCCCTTCAGATCATTTCTTTTCCTCTTATGCATTCCTTTCTAGTTTATGACGGTCTGTCTTGTCTCAGTAAATATTAAAAAGTAAATAAGGTTTATCTCTTTTTCGGCCCCGAGGTCTCAAACCCAAGGGCCGATTTTAGTATGGAACTGCAGGTACCTCTGTAGCTCTGTCCGAGCCACCCCCACGGCTTAACTTTGTCCTCCAAACTCCCTTCCCTTACCATAATGGCTAAGGATCAGATCAGATTTGGATGATTGCTTTGATAGGAGCACCATGCTACTATGGACAATACCATTCCCTGGACAGATTGTTCTGGGTTTTATAAGAAAGCATGGGTCTGTGATTGAGTCAACAAGCAGCATTCCTCTATAGTTTGGGCGATAGTGCCTTGTCTGTGAGTGACTTTGCTATTACTAGGTAATGCATGTACTTACTTATAAGCCAGCCTACCTTCAGTTTCTTACCCTTAGTTCCTGTCCTAACTTCTCTGATGGACTATGACCTGAAAATATGAGGCAAATAAACCTTTTTCTCCCTTAAGTTGCTTTTGGGCAGGGTTTTATTACAACAGAAAAGAAAGAACAGTGTACCTTTTTTTTCAAAAATAGTATATGACACATATAGCATGCACACATGTCTTTCTCCCTCCCCCTCCCTGTGTGTGTGTGTGTGTGTGTGTGTGTAGAGAAATTGCTTTGTATCAAATTAAGGGATTTATGTATACTAGGCAAGCTACATCTTTTGTCCTGAAGTTTGTTGCTTTCGTCTGGCAATTTGTCTTTTAACTGCATCTTGTTGATTTTTATGGTGTAACTCATTAATATTCAGATATATTTCTGCAATCTTATTTTTAGCTTTTTCATTTTTTTTCTACCTTTTTTCATTTCAGCCTTTCAGTGAATAGATTCAGTGTTGGAGGTCAACATTGGAGGTCAACATTCTTTTCTGTCTGGGCCCAGCCCTAGCCATTGACTGAATGGCCCTAGAGGAGACAAGGAGTCAAAGAGGGAGAAGTGAGTCAGGTGCTGTGGTCAGAGGAATCTTGCAGCTCTGTCTGACTAGCAGTCAGGTTGCTTCTTTTATTTATTCAGGTTTCACAGAACAAAGATAGACTAATGATTATCCAAGAAGTACATATCATTTTGTCTCTACACATGTGTTTGATTTTTTTTCATTACATTTACAGAGCTACAAGTTCAAACACAATTAGAAAGTACAAATAGAACAGATTTTTTTTTTAAATATCAGCCCTTTAACTCCAATTCAAAGAATCTAAAGAATGTCTCCACCAAAGCAAACACATTTATTACATGACAGCCTGCTTTTAGACTGAGAGTATTTGTAGTTTTAAAGCACTCCAGGCAAACAGAAAATATCTGAACTGGTCTTGTTTATGAATAGCAAATACTAATATTTAACTTGTTTTATTTATATCTTATTTACTGAGTTCGTTTCCTTCAGGGGTATACCCTGTGTGGTCCGCTATCTTAAAACTACATTTTCAGAGAGCTATAAGCATTTTGTAAAAACATTGGATACTTTCTATCTTGTTGTATTGGCTGGTGGTAGTTTATTTTTCTACTTGGAACAGGGCAAATAGTAATGGGTATTAGAAACACTTGCAAAGAGCAGGCATTCTTGATGTCTGTTTTTGTATTTGCTTTCTGGATATGAAAGAATTCAAAGTTACTTCTGTTCTTACTTCTAAATGCCTAGTTTGCACGGTGGACAGTGAGGGATTTGGCTGAACTGTACCCCTATGTGCCTAATAGCTGGTATTCTGGGGTTGGTTATGGCCACTCATTTAAAGATAGAGGCCTGACATTGGCTTTGCCAGGCTGACTTACTGGTTGCTTTCTGAGTGACTGCTGACCATTCTGCTGGTGGTATGGGGAAGGTTATTGCAGTCTCCCTTATTGATCTGGAGAGTACAATATTTCATATTGCTATGAAATAAGTGTAGATTGTCTGGGAAATAATTTCACCTCTCAGTGACCATGAAGGCTGTGAGAAAATCCATCTGGTAGCAGATGGCTTCACTACAGGCTTTAGCACTTCTTTGGGTGTTATCATTGGAAGTGGAAATCAAGTGATAGTTGAAGTATCTGTGAAATGCCATGTGGTAGCTTCATGAGCTTGCTTAAAGGTTGATGAAAAGCTTTGTGGTAAGTAGGGACAGGGTACAGCTAGCCCATTTGCGGAGGAAGCCAGAGGCCTGGGGCCATAAACTGATGTCACATACAGGTTCATTCTCTTTTTCATTCCTCTTAAGGTAACTTTCTATTTTCATTTTTATGCCTTTAATGTTACATTTTGGGTAATTTCCAATATTATTTTGTTTTGTAGTTGCCAGCTAGCTGTGGCCTATAGGTTGGCTACTTTTAAGTGTTCTTATTGTATATATAACCAATTATATCCATACTTACACATGTTTACATGTTCCATGGATCACATGGCCTACAAAGCCAATAATGCCTGTCTAGAACTTCATAACTTACAGGTGTCTTTTCTAACAATAGTTTTTTCAGATGCATATTCATAGATAACATAGCTTTCAGTTTTTATAAATTGACATTCACTTCTGAAGATGATTCTGCTTGTTTAATTTTTGAAACCAGGTCTTGTGTCACAGCTGTCACTTTCCAATTCTCATGTCCTTAAGGGCCAGCTCATGTACCCCATGCCACCAGGGTCAACCCTACTATGCTGCCCAGTTAAGGTACAGGCCCACTCTCCTGAGCCAGCAAGGGGCAGTGCCAGCTCTCTTGCCTGCTGGTATTATTTTGGGTGGGGAGTAGAGGGCAGTTTTCCTTCACCCCACCCCACCACATGGCACATGAAGAGTTGTGTCTGCTCTCCCACACTCATCAGGACCAGCTCTCTGGAACATTTTTTAACTGCTGTCTTGGCTGGAAGGAGCTATGGGAAGGTTTTTATTTTTTCTGGTCCAGTCTATTTGGTGTTAGGGGAATTGTCTTCTATGACTTTGTTAAAAATACTTTCAGTCTCTATGAGCTGTGTTTCTTCTGTTCTTTCTATTATTCATAGGTTTTGTTTTTTCATGGTGTCCCAGATTTCTGGGATGTTGTATTCTTGGATTGCTTTAGATTTGTGTGTGTGTGTTTTTTTTTTTTTTTTTTTTTTTTTTTTCTTGTCTGATATGTTCAGTTCTCCTATCTTGTATTTTAGACCTGGCTTTTTCTGTTCTGTGTCTTGTAATCTGTTTGGTGATGCTCACTTTTTAAGTTTTTGATTGGCATCCTAAGTTTATCATGTCAAGCTATATTTATTTCTGTTAAGGGACTTTTCAGTCATTCTATTTTCGCTTTCATGTTTTGAGATGTTATTATTTAATTTCACTTTGTTTTCATAGACTTCATTAAAGTATTTAATTATATTCACTTGAACATATTTATAATTGGTATTTTGAAGTTATTGTGCTTTTGCTCTGTTGCATTTCTTAGGTTATATTGCTGGAGGGTTCCGGGCTTCTGAAGAAGGTATATTACAGTGGCTGTTGAGGTTTGTGGTTTTGCACTGGCATCTGGAGTTAAGATGTTTAAAGTATTTCTTGTAAATACCTGGTCTCATGCTTGATGGGTACTATGTGTTCTGTTCTTTGATTGCTTTTGCCTTCTCTGGATCCTAGGGAAGTGTGGTGGCTGTGGGGTTTTTGGAAGAGAGTGTTTCTGCTGGCCTGTGGTAGATCCCACAAAGGAATGGAGATGGCCTAGAACTAAAGCTACGAGGGGCAGGGGGGAAGGGGCAAGGTGTACTGTGGTCCACACCAAGAGGCAGAATGCCCAGAAAATGGACATGGGGTGGGAAGAGGTGTTTCTGAATTAAGTTGTTATAGGACTAAGAATAAGCCTGGAGAAATTAGAGTGGAGGGCTGGAGCGATAGAGAACTGATTCCCAGCATAGTGGCCACTGGGGTTCCTGGTAGAAAGTGTTTTTGTGGATAGGAGATTTAGAGAGTAGGCAGGGAAATAGCTAAGCTGGGTCAGCACACCAAGAGACAGAGTCCCCAAGGAGTAGAGGTGGGGGTGAGTTTTACATTATTCTTAAGTGAGAAGTAATCTGTAGAAGTTCTGCTTTCTTCAGGAAGGCCTTTATATTTCTTTTGGCTTTGCTACCAAATGATGCTACTAGCAGTATTATTTTTATTTTCCTCGAGGAACAAATGATCATAAATATAGTTGTTTTAAAATTCAGATTTATTATATAATTATTTTTCTATAGACTAGAAGTCTGAAATGAAATGTGTGGTCTAGAACACAAGGTTGGAGAACGGAATATATTAGTCAAGGAAAAATGAACAGTATCTAAGCTATGAGTATAACATAGATACTTCTGTACTTCTCTTGGTGGCTCTAGGGCATACCTGCTTCCCTATCTTTTTGCTAGAGGCCATTGCTATCTTTTCCTCTGTTTTGAAAGTACATCACTCCAATTTTTCCATCTGTTATTTATCTGTCTGTCCATCTTTGCCTTGACACCATAAGGAATATTGTGGTTACATGCAACCTATGTGGATAATTCAGAATAAGTTTTTCATTTTGACATCCTTAATCATGTTAGCAAAAATATTTTTTATTAGGAAAAAAAGTATTTCATCAAATGCAGATGAAAATGTGGACATTGTGTAAAGTCATTATGTGTGTGTGTATATATATCTCATTGGTTCAAAGCAGATTTTTAGGGGGCTTTGGTTTGGGTTTTGTTGTTTCTGTATAATAAACAAGTACTACATTCATGTGTGCTATAAATTTACTTAGCTAAGTTTTCCACTCTAACCATAGAAATCCTTCTGCCACACCCCACCCAGTACTCTTTGTGAATATGTTTTACTTGTTCACAACTTTATGCTTTTATCTATTCTGTGTGGATAATTCATTTTATTGAAAATAGAAATTTTACATACAATATATTCTGATTATAGTTTCCCTTCCCCCAACTCCTTCTACTCTACCCCTCATTTTTCTGGGTACCCAGATGCATATTTTTAACTCTCTTTCAAACAGGCATCTAAATGCATGTTAATAATCAAATAAAATAAAACTGGAATAGAAAAAGACAAACACACTGAAAATAAAGAGTCAAGGAAAAAGGACAAGAAACACCTAGATGTAGAGATACACATTTACACATGCAGAAATCCCACGAAACCACAAAACCAGAAACAATAATAATAAGCAAAAGACCCGTAAGATTAAGAAAAGATGCCCAGATAAAGCATTGTGAGACAAAAACCAAACCAACCAAACAAACAAACACCTTCCACCATCCTTATTCTTTTCCTAAGAACAGAGAAAATATAGTTTTCCAGTGAAGCTTTCCATAATATTTCTAGTAACATCACATTTTCTATTTGTTTGTACTTTCAAATTTATGTAGCATTTCTAATATGAAGGTTTTATATTGTGTTATTGTTTGTAGATATTTGAGGTCATTCTTTGTTCATTTATATATCCTCACAGCCTAAGGGTATCTAGAACATAGCAATTCTTCAATGAACGTTTGATAAATTAATAAAATTTAGCAGTGTTACAGTATACATAGTGCTATATAGCAGAATATATATTGCCATTATGTTATTCTGGAACGGGTACTACATAAAATAATATAGCTAGTAGCACCACTAGGTAACAAGAAGAGGGACAACATTTGGAATGTAAACAAAGCAAAAAATATAAAAATAAGCTTTTAAACATAGGTACATATTTGGCTTAAACTATACAACTAAATGAGATCATGTGGGGACTTACAAGGAAAATTTGTCTCAGTTGATATTTTAGAAGTTAATACAATATTGGCCATTCGTCATTTAAGAGTTGGGCTTCATATTGGGCTGGTTCATGGCACCTTGCACATGTGTAACAGAGGATTGCTTTGTATAGCCTTAGTGGTTGAGGATGCCCTTAATCCTGTGGAAACTTGATGCCCCAGGCAAGAGGAATGCTGCTGGGGTGAGCTTGGGGTGAGGTGGGGGTGGGTGGGCAGGTGGAGGAGGACCTTTGCTGAGGCAGGGGGAAAGAAGGGGAGATGAAAAACTTGGGGCCAGGGAACCAAGAAGGGGGGCAACTTTTGGAATGTAAATAAATAAAATACTTTAATTTTAAAAAGAAAGAAAAAGCAAGCAAACAAACAAAAAAAGCAGAGTGGGCCTTCAGTTTCCATTGTGCCATATCAGAAAATCAGGATTTCTGGTAACTTCACCTCTCTAGGATACTCACCTCCAGAGCTTTCTAAGGCCAGAAGATGTAGGTGTGGAACCATTTGTGTTCATTCTTTCCTTACCATTGAATCAGCATGCCTTCTTCTCAGTGTAGTTACTAGGTGTGGCGCCACTGTGAGAAAGCACCTCTGCTTTGTCAAGAATTATAATTCTTCAAGAAATGCATACAAGAAGCTGGCTTAAATCAGCTGAACTCATCATATAGATTTCTAGTCCTTGGAAACCATGAGGGGAACTCCCGCCTTCATTTATTAGCTTTTAACCCTAATATGGGTTATGGATTTTTAAACATCTTAAATTACACCATGAAGAAGAAATCAGAGTTATTGCAGAATAATAGAAAATGTAACATCTTTTAGATTTTGTGGTTGGAGAGTTCAATGAGTGGAAGTTGTCATGACAATCCCTCTAGATTTTATCTTGGATATAAGACACTGTATATGGCATTGACAGGTAGCATCATTTTCTGCCTTACTCCTTTCATGGAAAACGGTGGATTTCTTACTAGAGGTAGGTTTTGTAGCTTGATATAATTAAACTGTGTATAAACAGAGTTAAATAAAATGATGTGTTACTTCTTTAATGAAAGAAAAAAAATACTCTAGGTGTGCAATGATTATTCACTCATCAGAAAGGAAACCAGTATTAATTAAAAAAACTGCTTTTACTGTGTAGTTTCATTGTAGTAACATTCCTATGTGGAAATCAGGGTTAGGTTGTCTGCTTTTGTGCTCCTGTTCCTAACCTAGAAGGTATCTCTTATTGATAAGCACCCACAAAGGACAATTAGTTTCTTCAAGGAGTCTCACTGGGGTATGCAAAACACACTTAAAGACAGACCCCAGCAGTACATGTTTAAAAGAAAGTCTTTTTTTCCCTCTCTACAAGCATTCAAATTTTGTATCTTTATGAGTTTTCTTTTTGTGTGAATGTGTGTGTCCTCAAGTCTGTGTTTTTTGTTTGTTTATTTGTGTTTTGACTTTTTTCTATTCCTCTGTTTTGTTTTATCCTATACATGTTCGTTTGTTTTTATTTTATTATTTATTTTCCTTCCTTGTTTAAAAGATGCATATTTGTTTTCAAAACAGAAGGAGTTAAAAAAGGGCATGGATTTGGGCGGTAGGGAGGTGGCAGGGTCTCAGAGGACTTGGAGGAGGGGAAATTACAATCAGAATAAATTGTATGTAAAAACTATTTTCAAAAATTATATAAAATGAAAAAGGGAGGGAATACAATGAGAACCACTGCTTATAGGTGACTACCGCAACTGAGAGTGATAATATTAGTTTCTATCTTAATACTAATGTCAATAAATTACACAGTATAGGAAAAAATGCAAGTCATTTCCTCTACCAAAATAAAGAGATATTTGATTAAGATAGCACAAAGTTATATAGTTTGAAGGTTTTATGAATAAGACTCACTTTACTGCATTAAGAAGAAAACTTATTTACAAAAAAGAGCACTGTGACAGAACTCTTATACAGGTAAGTGCAAAGTTATGGGAGCATGCAGTTTTTTTTTGTTGTTTTGTTTTGTTTTTGTTTTGTTTTTGTTTTGTTTTTGGTTTTTTTCTTTTTTTGATTATGCTGGAGAACTTCTGACTGCACAGAAGAGGTGAGAATTCTGAATGGTTTGGTTAATAGTGTTATTAGTTTAGTGATGGACTAGAATTTTGGCATAGTATAGACAACCAATATCACAAATAAAAGTGGCATGGAGGTATTTGGCTCAGTCATTGCTGTATGGGCACTTGGTCCCATTGCTGTAGCTGAATATGAACATGTGACTGATACATAGAGACTGAAGTTGGTATTAACTTGTGAAACATTTTGTGATCCCAATGATTTTGTATTTGATTCCCTAAAAGCATTAGTGAGCCATCAGACATCTTTAAATCTGAAAACAGACATAATGGGCTCTCTCCAGACCAGATCATGGTGGCCTTAGTGTTGAGGTTGGATTGAAAAGGGAAGAAGCTAGAGGTAGGAAACCTTTAAGACTAAAGACATTAAGGCAGGTAAGCAAATCCTTAGAGTATCAAAGTAAGACACTTGAAGGGAGGGTTGGAAAGGGCAGAAGAGCTTTGGCAAACTAAATACACTTGATACTTGAAGACATCTTTTGGAAGTTCATTTTTTCATCATCAATAACTATAATGGTGCCATTGTTTTTGTTGGCTTTCTGTTTGTTTTCTGTTTCTTTGAAGATTTTACCCTTTGGATATATAGAATTGAAGTACATGTTGGCTGTTTAAGAAAGGGAGATGTATAATAAGCTGATGGCTCATAGTTTGTGTTTTCAGATCTGAGTTTGGAGATAAGCAGAGGGGCCCAGGTTGGAGTACCAATTTATGAGTCATCAGTAGAGGAGTGATAAGTGACATGATAAATGCAAACATTTTTGTTACTTAAAACACCAAAAATGAATAGAGGGTCTGGTATCTTCTTTAATATTATAATTAATCTGCAGTGTTATCATGGAGGTCCAACCTAATAGTCTAAGAATGCAGGGGATGGTAGAAGGCATACAACTTTCTTGTATGGCATATATTTTTGAACTTTTGCTAAATAAAAAATTAGATTATTAGGGGTCAAGTTCAATATATTTTCTGTGTCCTAGAATTATGATATATTGTTTGTTAACAGGGTGATACTGGCATATCATGACATTGTAGGATTCCAACAAATTTAAATGGAACCAACCTGTTTTTGCTGAGATTGACACTGCCCACTGTACTAAGGAGGGCAGGTTTAATCCATTGTTAATTTACAGGGCACATTGTACTCATTAGTAGCTGGCAAACCGATACTAGCTGATAATTTTTTTTTGTTTGTTCATTCTGAATTTGAGACCCAGTTTTGGGTCCTAGAATAGAATAGCCCTCCCAGCTCTGACATTAGAAATAGACAGTGTTGAGATTACTATAATGTTTTTATGAAACAAAGCAAAACAAAACTATACTTCCTGCAATCCGGAGTTTGTAAACAGACACAACTGGTTTTGCTTTGGGATAGTTATACCATGGGCTCAAGTTCCAACTTTACTATTTCTTAGCTGAATTAATTAGAAAAGGCACTTAAATGAAAGAGTGAATATCAAATGCCAACCACAATGCATGTGGGTTTTTCTTCCCCTTAATAGGAATTCAGCTAATATTCCTCAGAATGTGTTATTAAATGCCCTTTCTTCAAAATTCTGAAAAAATGTGCTCATTGGTCATTTTATGTTTAGAAATGATATATAGAGCTGTATTACCACAGACACTGGAATAGTCAATGGTGCCAAGAAGCCATGACACTAGGAACCATTTCTTTCTTGTTTTAAGGTTCTCTCTCTCTCTCTCTCTCTCTCTCTCTCTCTCTCTCTCTCTCTCTCTCTCTCTCTCTCTCTCTCTCTCTCTCTCCCTCAAAAGATTTATTTATTTATTATATATGAGAACACTATAGCTGTCTTCAGACACACCAGAGGAGGGCATATGGGATATAGAGGAATATTATTAGAGTTGTGCTAGACTGGCTCCTTTTCTCACTGAGCAATCTTAAAACCCATTGAGTACCTGTCTGAATGTATTTTCCACTATGAGCTTCTTAAGTAAAATGATTCCCAGAGGAATCTGTCTGAATGCCAGTAGCTCTGTCTTTTGTTAGTGTTTGGGGCTAGTTCAACAATAGCTCTTCAACAATACAGCATGTAATATAGCATCCTGTGGTTGTCCCTGCAACTGAATAGTCAGTAAAGAATTATAATTATGCCAAATAAGAAAGAAAGGGGTTAGTGCTTAATTGATGGTGTCTACCCAATGTATTTAATGGTCATCATCTCTGCTTATTATATATTTTTGTAGAATAAAATGAAGAAAAGTGATATAAAACCTATGGAGAGTCTAAGAAACATCTGAAATTATTATGTCATCAGTATTCTACTGATTGGTATTAATTGATACATTTGTTGAAATCATTTTTTTAAAATTTCATCTGGAAAACTTAGGTGGTATTTGAACTAGGTTATATGAAATTATAGAAAAAAATTAAAACTATGTTTTGTACAGTTTTAAGATCAGCATCTCACACAATATGGTATTATAACACAGGGGGTTGTCTTTAAAAATACTCCATTATACATTTTTGTCTACATTTGCTAAAGACTTTAGGACATAATTTTTATGGAACATTAGAGGACTTTTAGATTTTAGCTTTATGTTTCATGTTTAAATATCATCACTGTCTATTTTCTGATTTCCCAGAGAATCCAGTTTTAAGGAAGTCTTTTTCATTGTCAGAAACTGTCCCTGACAGTGGAAATGTACTTTGTTTTCCCTCAAGTGCTTCTTCTTTTACTTAATGTACAGAGGCAGTGATGATACAAAATTGGCAGAAAACATGCTGTACCATTTTTTTTCTTTTTTCCTCATTCTCACTTTGTCTTTGAATCATGTCTCTAAGGCTTAAAAATCAAGACTAGTAACTAAGTTGTATTTGCCCCTGCAGAATCAGTTTTAAACATAATGGAAAAGCAGTTTATAAATTGGATTTAAATGTCACAGTTCTAAAGTCACATCTTTAAAGATAAAAAAAAAAATCCCATGGCTTTAATTTCTATCAGATCTATTATAGTTTGCTCCAGAGATCATATTGGAATGTCATATTGATTTTTTTATATTTCTCTCAATCCTCTCAATATTGATACCTAATATTTTTAAGAGATGTCATCAACCATATTTAAAACCATAGAGATATCAAAATGAGTTTTGTCAGAATCTTCTGGTTTTACAATTTGTTTACTAATAGTTGTCTTGGCATGTTTTGTCTGAAAGACCAAAGTAATGAAAACCATGCTTCACCTTTTACATACATAATTGGAGGAGATCACCAGATGTTGATGTTAGGAACAAATCAGGAAAAGTTGAAAATGGGAGCTGCATGGAAACTACAAGGGCCAATTAGCTCGTCAAAAACCATTTGACCAAGTGTAGAGGAGAAAAATAGGTTTGCCCAGGAACTGACCTCAAG
This sequence comes from Micromys minutus, assembly GCF_963924665.1. Taxonomy (NCBI): domain Eukaryota; kingdom Metazoa; phylum Chordata; class Mammalia; order Rodentia; family Muridae; genus Micromys; species Micromys minutus. Next base: position 57,880,671 of record NC_137970.1, on the reverse strand, counting down.
TCACTTAATAGTGACACTAGAGTGGCTCTACTGAGAGTTTTCTTAGTCTCTTCATAATTAGGTGAAAATACCTTGGAAATGAACTCATTGCAGTTAGTGCTGAAAATTTCAGATTGCTTCTGTTTTTCCTACATTTTATTGTGATAATCTTCAAGTGTACAGAAAACTTGGAAAACAAAACCAAACCAATGCATTTGATCACCTATGAGTTCACTACAGAGGTTCTAGGGTTGCCATTTTGATGTAGTTTCTGTGTATCACGTAAGCATCTACATACTTATTCTGGGGTCCATTACAGCTCTCAGTCTTAATGATTTGTACACTTCAGTAATTTCTGTCACTTGGGATTTCTGCATTCACATTATTAGCACATATTAATATTTGCTTATGGTACTTTCAAAGTCAAATTTTATATAATGTGAAATATACAGATTTTAAGTATATTACTTAGATATGTTCTTAAAATGCAAATACTTATGTAATTAAAAACTTAACACCCCCATTCTGACGTAACACCTTTTTAAAAAAAAATCATAGATGGATTTAGCTTGTTCTTGAATGCCACATTAATGGAATTATGGAAAATATATTCCCTGTGGCTTAAGGTTTCATTAAGAACAAAAATTGTGAGATTGACCTACATTGTTAATGTCAGTTTTTGTCTTTTTACAATGCTAAAAAGTGTACATTCTGTGGATACAGCTTAACCTGTTTACACATTTTTCTGGATATAATCACTTTGATTAAAATTCCAATTTGATGAAAAGTCATTTTTTCAAAATATGCTTTTCTCTTATGTAATTGTTTAGGAATTTCTGGATTATAGGGAAATTGTATCATTTTAAAAGAAGCTGACATATATTTTTGAAAGTTTATCAACTTACAAACACTATCCCGCAGCTCCTAGCACTGTAACTCTTGATGAGTCAATGCTGGAACTCATTATGTTACTGATTGAAACTGATTTTCCCTGTGATCCCCCCCCCAAAAAAAAACAATTTTGTTTCTCTGGAAGGCAAATAATTGTTAAACTGTTATATCAGAAAAGGTTGCCTTTGAGATCTGAGAATAACCATTTCCTCCCATTTACTATTTCCTCTTTCTTAAAAGAACTCAGTCATGTGATTTGGGATACTTGGGACAACAATATTGGAAAATAACATGAGTTGAAAGGTCAATGATGGCTTAGCTTATAGAGATCAGTGACTTAATTTTTACATTCTTTTAATTTTCATTTTTTACAGAAGAAGTTACTATGGAGGAAACTGGGCCAGTTTCAGCTTTTCAGGACTGTTGTCCTGGATAAAGGAATACCAGGTAAAATTGTGATCTGATATTACAAGTCTCTATGTTATATCTTGTGTCATATAATATTTATTCATTGATGAAATATTTTCTCTTTCTGTCATGTGAGATAGATACCTTTTGACAAAAATTCATGCAATTACTTCTTAAGCTAATGTTATATAAGGACAGACTTTCTACGAAATCATTTACAGAAATTTTACTAGCCATTCTAAAATCTCACCTTATAATAGTTGTTCTTTACGTTATGACATTTTTAAAATGTTACATGTACTATCATTTATTTGAGAAAAACAGTGTGGAATATTCTCTGGTCTGCTGTGGCAGAATCACTTAAAAGAAAGAGAAAAACATTGACTTTCAAAAATTGTTTTTTCTAAAGTACCTTCTTAATGCTACAGCTGAGTACCCCCAGTAAAGGGGGCTTTAGAGATAACTGGCTGTGCAGTGGAGAGATTTAGTCCTGCTATTATATATTTTAACATTTTGTATAAGACTTGTTTTATGTAAATGGGTATATGTGGTTTGAAATGAAATTTTGCTGAAAAGATCCTACTTACATGAACTCACATCCTGCTGTTTCTTAAATAAGCTGAGAAGGTTGGGGAAAGAGATGCTAATATTCCAGAAATTGTCTTCAGTTAGCTAAGAATTGTCACTTAGAGCAAACAATTAGTCTACTAAGCATGGTACTTGCTTTTGATTTAATAGAGTATATCAGTAATGACTCTCCTGAAGACAAAAACATGGGTAGGTAAAGCTGCAGTGAGGCTATAGTTTAAATACCATTGCATAAAATGGCTGTGGCCTACTGGACAACATTCGGAGAATTAGAGACTTTGAAATGCTCGCCCTAATGTGATGTCTTTGTCATATCACATCCCTCCCATCAAAGCTCAGGGATCTATGCAGAAGAGGGAACAGAAAGAATGTAAGAGCCAGAGGGAGTGGATCACTCCAGACACAACAGGGTCTCATAGACACCTGTACAACAAAGCTAGCTATTGGTCCAGTTTGTGCATTGTTTGCCTCCTTTAAAGCTGGTACACTGTTGGAGTAAGTTCAGTTATTCTGAAGTCATTTCTAATTTGATGTGATTACAAATAAAAACATGAATATAAGACAAGATACAATTTCTCTTGGGAATCTTTTAGTTCATACCTTTCAATTTAGTTAAAACTTCTTTTCTGTGTTTTTTTTAGGAAAATAGTGATGTTGTGACTGAAAATTCAATGTGGCAAGAACAGATACTTGAAAACGAAGAAGCTATTCTTCTTAGTAGCAAGGACAAAACAATTCAACATGTAGAAGTATTTTGTTATGCCAGGTATGAAACTCATTTATGTAGCATTCAATAAGACAAGTTCTTTCCCCTTTTCACACTTCTTCCGGACACCTGAGTAGTACGGATGCTGCTATGGTGAAATCTATACATTGGCTTTCTCTCCTTTGTAAGCTGTAGCTCTCAGTGTTCTCTGCTTTTGGTTTAGTAATGTCTAACATTAAGGCAAGTTCCTGGAGGCATTTTGTTAATTAATGATTGATATAGGAGGGACCAGCTCACAGGGGCTAGTGCCACCCTTGGCCAGGTGGTCCTGAGTGGTATAAGAAAGTAGGCTCAAGAGGTGGCTTGTTGAGAGCACTTGCTTCTCTTACAGAGGATCCAGGGTTTATTCCCAACATCAACATGGTGGCCCACAACTATCTCTAACTCCAGTTCTAAGATTTCTGATGTCCTCTTCTTACCTCCTTGGACAAAAGGTATGCATGTGGCATACACATATACATGCAGGCAGAACACTCATACACAGGAAATAAATATGTTCTTAGGAAAAATACAAAGAATGTAAACAAAAGGCCATTTTTATATACTGCTGTATAAGTATGGCAAGGCACTATAGAAGTCAATATGGATGTTTCTTAAATAAAGTAGGAATAGATCTTTGATTTTAAAATCAAGTTTGTTTTCTTGAGGTTAAATTGTTTGAGTATGTTGCGCATACTATCCTAGTCCTGTCAGAAATATAGTTGGCTAAGGTTTTCTTCTATTCTGTGGGCTGCCTCTTCACTTGATTTGCAGCTTCCTTTGCTAGTCACAGGCTAGAAGCTTTTTTTCTGTGGTCCCATTATCTATTGCAAGGGCTCTGTTTCTTCCTCTACTGGGACATGAGGTAGAGCAATAGGACAGTACAAATAATTTTTTTCACTTATTTTTGGATATTTGGCACTAGATCTTTTTATATTGTTTTGGTTAGCCATGGGCTCTCAGCCCTCCTGCCTCATCCTTCAGCCTGCTGAGGCTACAGGTGTGCACCCCTCCAGTGTTCCTGCAGTGTTAGGGTCACACTCCATCAGGTGAGCTACATCTCATCTCAGCCCACTTTTTTGATGTTAGTATGAATTTCACTGATGTCTTCTTTTGGATATCATTTTCTGTAGTTACTTGGCACTTATTTGTGCTTTGGGAGAACTGTCATTCCATGCCTTTTGCATATTTTTAAAGTGAATTGATTTTTTTTTCCTTGTTGGTTACATAATTCTTTTTGTAGATACTAATTCTTCGGTTAACTAGTTTAAAAATACTTTCCCTGATCTGTAACTTGTCTTTTTATCCTCTTTAAACAAGCATTGTTCCCACCAGCTATTAACGAGGTGCCATTTATTCGTTTTTTTCCCTTCTATGGATTATGTCTTTGCATTGAATGTGAGATATGGTCATTTGGATGTATTTTCAGAAGACATGTTAGAAAAGTACTTCTGTAGTTACATTGTGCTTCTTTGTGCACGGCCTACTTTGAGTTTTTTCCTGTGTGTGGTGTGAGGATTATGTCGATATTCTCCTCACTCCTCAGAACACCATTCTCATCAACATAGGACTCTAGGAGAGTGTGGAGATCGCTTTGTCAGAGTTTTGTTCCGCACCCTGACTCTTGGAACCTTCTAGTGCTTTTTCTATTCAAAGATTGTCTCTCTTAAGCAACTGACTAAGGGAAGGAAGAAAGTACACCTGAAATCATTGGCTGTTAGTTTTGAAGCAGTCACTATAGCCTTCCTTTCTATATCTTACTATGTTTGTTGTTGTTGTTGTTTTCTGTGCCAACACCATGTGCATGAGTTGTTGCAAGAGAATAAACGGTAATGAGCAGCAGAGATCATAGTGCCGTAATTGAACTCATAGCTCTATAAATTCTAGTCCTCTGCTGTGCTCACTGTACCTCCTTTCAGTTTTGGGTTTGGTTTTGTGAGACAGGATCTTCCTATGCTACCCAGCACTATATCTTGAACTCATGAGAACATAAGGAAATTCCAGTATCCTTGCTTTGTGGTGATTATAGTTTTTATACTCAGGAATATTTCTTAGTCTGGATGGGGGAAGTAAAGTTGCCATTATTTCTAGCTTTAAATATTGTACAGACTTGGGTCATACACACATGCAAATAATTTTTAGATAAAAAAATATTGCATGTTAATTTTATACTCATGTTTTCTCTCTCTCTCTCTCTCTCTCTCTCTCTCTCTCTCTCTCTCTCTATCTCTCTCTCTGTGTGTGTGTGTATATGTGTGTGTGTGTGTGTGTGTGTGTGTGTAATCACATGCATATGTGTGGAAGACAGAGGGAAAAGCTTGTTGGAGTTACTTCCCTTTTTTACCATATACTGCCTGATATCCAAAAATAAGTGAAAAAAAATCATTGTGTAAAGACATTTTAATTGGACACAACTGGAGACATTTATACTCTGTATTATATGGAGAAATTCAAGATTAATATAACTTCTGGAACAGTGTAAGTAGTCTGATCTGTAGTTCTTTTGCATAGTCATGAAATATTTATGCATTTTGAAATAAAGACCCTAAAAGTATAATATACCATGCAAATCAGAATGGATAGCCATAGAACAAAATGTATATTTAAAAGTAAAATAATACACTTTCCACAATTTTCTATATTGGGGAAGAAAATGTGCAAAAGGTGAAAAATAGTGAATACCTTTGTTGAATAAATTAACTAGCTGGTTGGTAGTTGTTTTGTGTTTTTGTTTTTTAACTTATGTAAAGGATTGCACGATATTATTATGGCATATTCATTTGGAAGTGCCCCATGTTTATTATCATTAATTGATGAATATTAGATAGTAATAGAATTAATATTTCCAAGCTCTTTGACAATTAGTAAAGCAAGTGCATTTATACAAAGCAGTCAGCATTGTTTTTAGTTAAGATAAATGAAAAAAAAATACAGTCTACCTATAATGGTAAATTAGCATTATAAGTACTAATTCTGTTGATTTTCTCCTTCATATGTTAAAATCACTTTAGTATTTTATAATTAAAAGCTTCTTTTGAGCTATTATAATCCATTAATGTCTTTTATCTAGAAGATACATTTTTATTTTTTCAAATACATTTGAGTTACTAAAATTGAACTGTTATTCTGAAGTTTTCTTTGGCAGTGGAATATCTTTTTACAAAATGCTGCTCACATATGGACCACAGTATAAGGTTTTAAATTCATGGGTATATTATCCTTTTGGTTAAAAGAATTTTCTTTACTGAGTAATTATGTGGGTATTTAGGAGTTTCTAGTTCTTGATTACTTTTAGATATCAACCTTACACTTGGTGGCATTCCAAAAATACTTTGGCTATTAGCAAAACTTGGGAGTAATAGTATGTTTTTCTATAGAGCTAGGAATTTCACCAACTAGTTAGATGTTTGCTTCTATGTTTTTTGTAGAACTAGGAACTTCACCACCTTGTGATATTGAAAACATTGTAACTTAGTACTTTGTCAAAATAGGACAAATTCAAGAATACTTTATTCCTTACATATTCCCCACAGTACTAGATTTACTCAACCATTGATTATACCTTTAATTAAATGTTTCGACTCTCAGCTTTCACATTGTCTAGCACTGGATAATGGATTTTGTTTACTACATAATACCTCTTTTACTTAATGTGCAAGATAGACACTGAGTAAATCCGTTGCTGTGCTCAATTTACATGTTGTTCTCATCATATAAAATATAAGAAGTGTCTATATTCTGTCTTATCTATGCCTTGTAATCAATTACCCTGTCATGTTTTAGTTTAATCTGTAGGCATGGAACATTTGCTGAAAGTTGTCATCTTTAGTTTTATTGATTTTTTTTTTTTCCAAAATGAAAGCAAATTCAGTCATTTAAACGTTACTGTGGAAAACATATAAATCACATTTTCTATCATAACTTTTAATTTTTAAAGATTTAATTACTATGCCCTTTATTCATGTATATGATATTATGAATGTATGCCACATGTGTGGGTTCTCTCTGAAGAGGGCATTGGATCCTCTGGAGCTGCAGTTGCAGACACTTTTGATCTGCTGGACATGGCATTGGAACCCTGTTTGTTTGTTTGTTTGTTTTGCAAGTGTAGTGTGCTGGTTAATTTTCATAAGTTTGGCAAAACTAGAATCATTTGAGGAAAGGCTATAACACTGAGAAATGTGGGTCTATGGGTTATTTTCATAACTGTAAAATGATGGAGAAGGATCTAGCTCACTGTGGGCAGTGCAGTCCTTATGCAGGTTTTCTGAGCTACTTAAGAAAGGTAGCTGATATAGTGTACTCACAAAATGGGGTCTATTATGACTGCCCTCTGAAAGGACTAACAAGCAGCTAAAATGCAGATATTAACACCCAGCCAATGAACAGAAGCTGCTGACCTCTGTGGTTGAATTAGAAAAAAGCTGGAAGAAGTTTAGGAAGAGGGCGACCCCATAGGAAGTCCAGCAGTCTCAACTAACCTAGACCCCCCCCCCCCGACATCTCTCACATACTGGGTCACCAATCAAGCAGCATATATCAGCTGATATGAGTTTCAGTCAGAGAAGATGCACCTAAGAGACTTGAGGCCCCAGGGAGTTTGGGAGATCTGGTGGGGTAGCGACATGCTCCTGGAGACAGGGGAGGAGTTATGGGATGTGGAACAGTCAGAGGATAGACCATGAGGGGGAAAAATCTGGACTGTAAAAAAAGATTCAATAAAATTTAAAAAGAAAGAAAGAGACAGAGGGAGGGAGGGAGGGAGGAAAGAAAGAAAGAAAGAAAAGAAAGAAAGAAAGAAAAGAAAGAAAGAAAGAAAGAAAAAGAAAGAAAGAGAAAGGAAGGTAGGTAGGTAGGTAGGTAGGTAGCTGGGATAGCTAGAGGAAATCATTCAGTACACAATATTGCTTTTAAGTGTCTGCTTCAATTCTGACCTCTAGGTTCCTGCCTTAAGTTCCTGGTTCCTTGCCATGATAAATCATCTCATCTAAACCAAATAGATACTTTCTCCCCAATACTGCTGATCAGTATATTCTCAGAGCAACTGACATGAAAATAGATCATCTTAAACTGCTAAGCCATCTTTCTAGCTCTGACTTTGGTTTTAATGTTAATTGTAATGGTATTTTTTGTGTACTTTATGGTCATATTTTCCATCATGTGAGACAATGTAGGTATAAGTTCTGAGGTTTTTCTTTTGACCTAAAGACAGTTAATCAGTACTTTACATTTAATCTCTAGCTTATGTTTGATTAATGTTTTTGAGTTTCTTAAATACTTTTTACATAAGTTACTTCATTTTTTAACTCTATTAGGAAAGGTACTGTAAATAAACTTACACCTATTTTACAGGTGAAAAATGAATGTGATACTAAGTATCTTACTTAGGATCTCTCAAGAGATGACATAAGGTAGTAGAACTTAGGTCATTTCTTTTCTATTGTTACCTACTTAGAAAACTTGTGCTGCATCATTAGTGATATCAGTTGCTATTTAAATTAACTTTATTCAAGTTATTACTACATTTTGACAATAAATTTGATGACATTTTATTTTATATTGGAAATAGATTGTTCTCTCATGTAATATATTCTGACCACAATTTTCCTTCTGTCCAATCCTCCCAATACTGTCATCATCTTCCCTCTCCCCCAGATTTCTCTACTTTTCATCAAAGCTTCAGCAAGCCTCTAAGAGACAACAGCCAAATTTGATGAAACAAAATACAATTAGACAAAGTAAAATCGCTCACACTGAAGGTGGACAAGGCAATCCCACAGGAGGAAAAAGAGTCTCATGTATAGGCAAAAGAGTTGGGGATATACTCACTCCTACGGTTAAGAGTCCTACAAAAAAAAAACAGCAAGCTAACATCCATAACACGTATTCAGAAGACCTGGTATGGACCCATGGAGTCTCTGTGCTTGCAGTTTCAGTCTTTGCGAGCCCATGTGAGTCCTGCTTAGTTGATTCAGTGGAAATGTTCTGATGCAGTCATTACTCCCCATCCTCTGGTAGTTCCCTAAGCTTCAAGAGGAAGGACTCAATGGAGACCTTCAACTTAGACCCAGCATAATATTTGGCTTTGGCTCTCTCCATCCACTCCCATCTGCTGCTGGTGAAAGCATCTTTGATGATAATAAGACACTAAATCATTTCATTATCAAAAGTATGTTTGGTCTCAGAGCCATCCAGTCTCCGGTTTCTGGCTATCCAAGTAGTGTCAGGCATGGGCTGCCTCTTGTGCAGTGAGACTTAAGTTATATCAAATACTGATTACTCATACAAGCATTGTACAATTGCTCTAGTATATCTAGCAGGCAGGACAAATTGTAGGCTGGAGGTTTTGTAGCTGCGTTGCTGTCCACATTTCATCTTCAGTAGCCATACTTCCCCATACCAAAGAAACTAGAATACAGTAGTGAAGGCTCAACACAGGTATCACATCTACTACTCTACTTCAAGAACTATGTGGATGTTGTCCTCAGCAATGTGCCCTACTGTCAGTTTGCAGAAAGAAACCTCTGTCCTAGCATCACCCTGGCTTTTGGGGGGATCTCCACAAGATTACCTTAGCCAACAACTCAATCAAATACCACCCTTTCCGGTGACTGCGAGCCTTGTCAGGCTATAGTAGATAACCAGTTCCAGCTCCATGTTCTCCATTACCAGAAATCTTCACAGACTCCAGGAAGTTTCCACTGTACTAGGTTTCCACATTGTCTCCATGTTGTCCCCCAATTCCAGTCATCTTTCCCCACATTCTCCTTCTGTCCCATCTCCCACACACATCCTTCCCACTCTTGTCCTCACCCAACCCCAATTCACATGAAATTTTTATTCTTTTTCTCTTTCCTTGAAAGTTCCATGCATCCCCACTAGTGCTCTCCTCTTTATACAACCTCTCAGGTTCTGCCAATAACTTGGTTATCATTTACTTAATGGCTAATATTATCTTATAAGTGAATATATTCAATGTTTTTCTTTCTGGGTCTGAGTTGCCTAACAAAGAATGATTTTTTTTTTTTTAAGTTTCATTTGAAAATTTCATGATGTCATTTTTAACAGCTGAGTGATATTCCATTGTGTAAATGTCACAGATTTTGTTTATCCATTCTTCTGTCCATGGGCATTTAGGTTGTTTCGAGTTTCTGAGTATTATGAATAAAGCCATGATAAACATGATTGAGTTAGTGCCCTTGTGGTAGGAATATCCTTTGGGTATATATCCATGTGTGGTATAGCTTGATCTTGAGGTAGATTGATTTTCAGTTTTCTGAAGAACCACTATATTGATTTCCATAGTGACTATAAAATTTGTAGTCCCACCAGCAATGAACAGGTGTTTCTCTTGCTCTCCATCTTCACCAACATGAGCTGTCACTTGTGTTACTGATATCAGGCATTATAGCAAGTGTAAGATCAATTTCAATGTAGTTTTAATTTGCATTTCCCTGATTTTTAAGGACATAGAACATTTAAGCATTTCTCAGCCACTTGCAATTCCTCTATTAACAATTCTCTGTTTTGATCTGTTCTCCAGTTTAATTGAAATTTTTTATATCTAATCTTGAATTCTTTATATATTTTGGATATCAGTCCTCTTTTGGATTATAGAGTTGATAAAAAATATTTTCCTATTCTGTAGACAGTCATATTTTTATGATTGAAGTTCCTTAGCCTTAGGGATGCTTTTTAGTTTCATGAGATCTCTCCCATTTATAATTTTTTTGGAGGTGTAGGGTTTTGGTTTGATCATGGAAGGTTAGCTTTTAACACTCAGCATATTACTTAACAGACCTATCAAGAGAAGGTATTGGGATCAGGTATTGAACAAGAAGGCAGCTTAATGAGAAGAGTGAATTTTCTAGCAGAGAAATGTACAATATAGGCAAACCGAATGTGAGTCTATTGCATCAAAATACCATTAGACTAAAAATGCTTACTATAGTAATAACTTTGGAAATGAAGCTTTCAGTTGAGTAATAAATACCAAGGGTAAATTGGAAACACTATAAAAAGATCCTGGTAGGTACCACAGAATAATAAGAAAACTGAATTTTTTCATGTCAGAATTTTCCCACTGGACTCAAGGTATTCTGTCATACTATCAAATCCAAAGGACTCCATGTTATTCCTCCTTGATAATTAACACTATTGAACATTTTCTCTGTCCCAGGCACAATGTTGGGCTCTTTACATGCAATGTGTCAGTTTTGTTTTAGATCAAACTTGATGGTAGGTCCTATTGTCTCTGGATATTGTAGGGCTAGAGACTACATTAAGAGAGTTAATCAGCAATGATGTTGGGATTTATAGATCTACTTGTTCATTTTAAAGATTACACTGGGTTGGTTTGCTTTGAAAATAAGATTTCTCTGTCTCCTGTAAATTTTCAAAAAGTTCATGTTATGGTCTCTTTAATATTAACATTTTTATGGATTTCATATCTTAAAGTTTCATATTTCATTGAAACTTTAACAGATGGTGGTTTAATGTATGTGTCATGTGAGACAATATGTACCCTGAACTTAAGACAAAAAGGATACAGGAATAAAACTTGCTATGAATTTTGAAACCGTAAGTAAATTGTAGCAGGATATAACTATTAGAAACCTGATATTAATTTTGTATCATATTTCTTATTAGTCAGGATTTGCACAAAGATGTTGAAGAAGCTGGAGCACTGCAGAAAAATCATGTTTCTGTGACATCTGCACACTCCACAGAGGCTGCAGATGCTGTTTGCCTTCCTACTACAGAGGAGTCATTAAGCGTGGGGAGCTGTGAAATACCTGCAGAACAAAGTCAGTGCCCTGGTCCAGAGAGTTCACCCGAAGTAAATGATGCTGAAGCAGCAGGAGAGAAAGAAAACAGTGATGCTAAAAGTTCAACAGAAGAAACAAGTGAAAATGTGCCTGAAGTACAAGAGACACCAAAGAAACATAGACTTACTTACTCACAGATTATTAAGGAAGGCAGAAGATTTAACATTGATTTAGTTTCAAAAGTAAGTCCCAGTTTTATGCATCTTAACATAGAACAGTAATAAATTTTAATTGATTGAAAAAAGCATCTGGACCTCTAAGTGTACTTTTCTTTATTTTAGTTTCTGAATTGTAGAGTTTTTAATGCTTTATATAATAATAGTAAACAAAATTTTATAATTTGGTAACAGCAAACTTTTAAGTATAAGATAAAGATCTTAGTATTAATATACATAATGTGCTTTTAAACACTATAATTTTTTATATGAAGAATGCTGTTGTATTAGTGCAGGTAGTTTATCCTAATATTCTAATGCATTGGCACTATCCATTATAACAATTCTATTTGTGTTCAATATTTGTGTTCTAATTTCATGTTCTTTGCAATAAATTTTATATAAATATACCTTAGCCCTTATAAAATTTAACCTGTATAAGTATTCTAAATAAATCAATGCATTTTTGAAAATCTTATGGTCAGGGTTGAGGACACTGGAGTATACCTTCTTACTCATGGTAGATTATGTGAGGATTTCTTTTGTCTTTGCTGGTGTTTCCATAACTAACTCTAACAGTAGCTCTGATAGTAATAATTTCTGATGCTGAAACATGGGGAGCTTCAAAATTGCATGGGGTTCATAAGAAACAAGTCTATTTTTGTTCAAAACAATAATAAAATATCCAGTCAGACATTGCCTTAAGAGATGTGATAAAATAAAGGGATGGATTCATGTGCCCTTCATTTTATTGATGAATTCGGGTATGTGTGGTCCCCTATTTGATTTGAATTTAGCGTGTGAAAATGTGGCTATCTTCCTACACAAAATATACTATTCATAATATTAGAGAAAAATCAACATAAAGGTTTTTTTTCTAATTTAAGCATATTTTAAGTAAGCTTATCTGCCTCAACTATGAAGCCAGTATGCAACAGAGACAAAAAAAAAATGTTTAAAACATCTTCTTACTATTTTAATGTAATTACAGAGTTGTTTCTACTCTCAGTGTGAAATTGCTATGGTAGATCACTTAGGCAATGTTGAAAACAAAGGGTAACGATTAAACATGGTACATGCATTATTTCCACACTTTCAAAATTTGAACCTAAGATAATTTTAATAAAATTTGGCTTTACTCTTTAGTGATAACTGAAACTCACTTGCCTTAATGTTTATTTGACTATATGAGAAAAAAATTTGAGTATAAATATATTTGCATTTATAAAATTTTGCGTCTTGGTAGAGTATTAAATCAGAAATGGTTACATTTTGAACAAATAAATTTGCAGTTTATTTTATAGAGTTAGACTTGTAAATATAAAAAGTAAGACATATCAGTTGTATATTTCATTAGGAATGAGGTAATCAAATAAACATGGCATACTTATTTAGTCAGAGTATTAGATTAATTTTTAAAATAAACAAAAATTTATTTAAAAATAGCACAGAATTTCTAAATGACTTAAAGATCATCTTCTTGTATGCTCAAACAAGTAATTGAGAAAAAAATTGGGACGCTATTTTTTTTTTTTGTATAGTCAAACATTTTATTTAATTTTCTCAGTTACTATAGATAGAGCTTTTATGGTTTTAGTATACTGAGTTACAAATTATGAGTCTATTGATCATAGGAAACAGCAGGATATACAATATTTATCCACATGCTTAAATTTCAAACATCTGAGATAATAAGTGTTTAATTTTTTGTTGTTTTTCTCTCAGCTATTAATGTTGAGATATACTGAAAGATTAAATCACTTCCTCACATATGTATCAATAATAAAATTGTTCATGTCTTATAAAGGCCATATATCATATTAACAGATTATGAGAGCTTAGAATTTGGTTCTGTTATGGTAGTGTATCACAAATCCATGTGCGGTTATTTGATTTGATTTTGGTTTGTTTGTCTGTATTGGTGGCATGGGTGGTACACTGTACAGCCTTCTTATAACCAACTGTCTCTGTTTCTTGCCCAAAATCTTGTATCAACCTTAGACATTTAGATGCTGGGTATTATATCTTTCAGATAACAAGGATATTTTAGAAGGAAATACAAGTGAATCATAAATGTATTGTGTGCAGTGGAACATTCTTACCAGAGCTGAGAAGAGACTTCATAACTAAATGTATTAACATTTTTTAACAAAATTCAGAAATGTTCATATGTCTAGGCAAGAGTAGAAGAACCGTGTAGGGTGTAGGAGTTTACATATGATTTTACTGCCAAAACAAGTTACAAGCAATCTATCAGAGTAAAAAAATTGGGTTGAATTTTCATAATTAATTGTGAACATTTAATGAATTCTTATACTATATTTTTAGATTTTTAAATGTATATACATATATATATATATACACACATATATATGATGTATGTGTGAGTGTGTGTACGCACATGCATATGCATGGTAGTTGCCATTTTTGTTTTGCCTTTGATGATATTCTCTAAAATACTTTCTGTCTGCAGCTTCTGTATTCTCGGGGATTACTAATTGATCTTCTAATCAAATCAAATGTTAGTCGATATGCAGAGTTTAAGAATATTACGAGGATTCTTGCATTTCGAGAAGGAACTGTGGAACAGGTACTGTGCTACTCAACTATCTGAGCCAAGTTACCATTACTCATTTTGGAAGGATAAGCAACACTTACTCTTTTTCTTAGTAAGGCCATACATTTCAACTTTTCATGGTGGTTCATAAAATGTAAACATAAAATTAGCTCCATTAAAATTTATGTTTTATTTTTGAACATTTATTCCCCAGGTTGATTTTAATGTTGAGAAAATGCTAGTTTCAGTCAGCAGTACTATATTTGAATCGTCATTTGTTCACTATTAGGGGTGTCATGCCATTGGCCTTTTAAACTCATGAAGACCAACTTGGCAGAATTAAGTAACAGAGCTCTCAAGTTAATTATCTCTGTAGTTAACAGCCATGCTATTAGAAGTGATGAAAGGTGACTTGAAGCAGTGAGAATGGAATGGAAATGATAACCTTGTAATGCGGGAAGGACTGTAAACTGGGATCCTGGAATCCGGATGTCAATAGGAAGTACTTTGAAACCTTCACCTTCAAATGCCTTTCAGGTTCCATGTTCCAGAGCAGATGTCTTCAATAGCAAACAACTTACTATGGTAGAAAAGCGAATGCTTATGAAATTTCTTACATTTTGTATGGAATATGAGGAACATCCTGATGAATACAGAGGTATTGCTTTCCACTAACTTGTATTTTCTTTTTTTTTTCTTACAATTTTATTTAAAAACAGAGGGATACATATACAGATTTTTAAAGGAATTTTGGCGTAACACTATATGAATATTTTGTCAGTACTTAATTCTTTTAGTGGTTTGATAGCATGCATTGAAATCTCACTAGTTACCATAAGCATAAAATACATGTAGGACAGAACGTAACATGGAAACGGATTTCTTGGTGAGTATAGATTAAGCACAATGATCTGTGAATACCAGCTCTTGGATTATTAATGATTGTATTTTCTGATGATTAGAGATTTTAATTTTAATATGCTTCCTCAGTTTGGGAAACAACTGATTATTCTAAAATGTATTCTATCTGCTACATTTAGTAAGCTATAGCAAAGGCTACTATATGAATTCATTCAAATGACACACTATATAGTTTGTTCCTCAGTCATGCTAGACATATTTTAAGTGCTTGGTACCTAAATGCAGCTAGTAGCTACAATGCAAATATTTTCAACATTTCAAGAATGTCACACTAGCTCCCCTATTTAAGTTTTTAAAATTAAACAGTGTTAACTGATTATTTAAATCGTGTGTGGCACCAGGAATTGAATGTAAGACTTGGCTCTTGAGATACAGTATGTTACCTGATTCTTGGTATATGACATGCCTTTTTCGTTATTTCACCTTGAACTTGTTTTTGTTGTTGTTACTACTGCTACTACTACAAATAATAATAATAATAACAATAGTAATAATAATAATATTTTAATAACTTGTTAGTTGTTATTTTTCTGGGCTGCTTTTACGTAGGAAATTGAGCTATTTATTTGGTTGATATGTGCTGTATCATATATAGAAGAAACCTCCAGATCTAGAGATGCTGAGGTTTAATCCTCCTACTCTATTATTTTATTTTATTAGATACTCTCTGTATTTACATTTGAAATGTTATCCCCCCTTCCCCTCCACTTGTCTCCATGAAAGTGTTCCCTCTCCCAGTCACTCTCTCCACCCCATTGCCTTGTCATTCCCCTACATTGGGAAAACATGCCCTCCCTGGAACAAAAGCCTTTTCTCACATTGATGCTAGACACTGCTATCTTCAGCTACATGTGCAACTGAATTAATAATAGGTCAAATCAATTGTGTGTTCAGTGGCTGGTGTTTTAGTCCATAAGAGATAAGCCTGATTTTAACTGATAAATTTTCATTTTGCTTTTCATAGCATATGAGGAAACTACATTTTCTGAATATTTAAAAACTCAAAAATTAACCCCCAACCTACAGTATTTTGTCCTGCACTCAATTGCAATGACACCAGAGACAACAAGCTGTACTGTAGATGGTCTCAAAGCTACTAAAAAGTTTCTTCAGTGTCTTGGGCGGTACGGCAATACTCCATTTCTGTTTCCTTTATATGGCCAAGGAGAACTTCCCCAGTGTTTTTGCAGGTAAGTTATGATTTATATCTTCCAGAAGAGTTGTATGGGTAACATAAAAATTAGACAAAAGTGAGCTGCCTAATTCATCCCTGTAATCCTAGCATGTGGGTGTGAAGGTAGGAGGGTCAGGAGTTTAAAGTTACTCTTGGCTATATAGCATGTTGAGACTAGGCTGAGTTACTGATGCTCCCATCTTAAAATAAATTCAGTGAAAAGTTAGTATATGCAAACATAGTTCATTTTATTTTTTACAAGTGATTTAATGTTTATTTCTCCATCTAAACAGTATATTCAATTTGGCCTGATTTTGAACGAATAACAGATATATATATATATATATATATATATATATATATATATATATATAGAGAGAGAGAGAGAGAGAGAGAGAGAGAGAGAGAGAGAGAGAGAGAAACACAATTTTTATTGTTATGTAATAGTAATAATTGATTGGGAATTTACCATGAGTTACTTTTGCATTTTCTGCTGTTTTCTATTAACATCTTTTTGTATGTATTTAGTTAGGATTTTCATTGCTGTGATGAAACACCATGACCCAAGCATCGTGGGTGGGAAGGATTTATTTGCCTTATACTTCCACATTGTTCTTCATCACCAAAGAAGTCAGGACAGGAACTCAAGCCTCACAAGAACCTGGAGGCAGGAGTTGATGTAGAGGCCACCTAGGAGGGTATTGCTTACTAGCTTGTTCTTTATGGCTTGCTTAGCCTGCTACCTTATAGATCCTATGACCACCAGCTCAGGGATAGCACCATTCACAATGTGCTGGACCTTCATCTAATAGTCACTAATTAAGAAAACACCATACAGCTAGATCTTACAGGGGCATTTTCTCAATTGAGTTTCCTTCCTTTAGGATAACTCTAGTTTGTGTATCAAGTTGACATAAGATTAGCCAACACAGCATGTCTTTTGATATATGTGCTCAGGATTTTTTTTTAGGATTTTAGAGAGATAAATAAGTAGAAAGAATCTGAGTTCATGTCCACAGGATCCCCATAAAAAGTCAAGTGTAGTTTCCTGTGTACCTGTAAACCAGTACCTTCTTTTGGGGAAGAAGTCTGAGAAGGTCTTTATGGGTTGCTACTACAAACCTAGCTTCAAATTTAGTGAGAAGTCCTGTCTTAAATTTAATATTGCAGTGATAAAATACCTTAACTAAGGCAACTTGTGGAAGAAAGGGTCTATGTAGGCTTACATTTTCAGAGAGAAAGGAGCCCTATCATGGTGTGGGGCCATAACAGCAAGTGGCAATTACGATGGCAGGGACAGGTATCTATCTCCCATCTTTATTTGTAAGCTGGAGGCAGAGTGAATTTGGTGTGTGCTGAGACTGAATGCTCAAAGCTCACTTGCAGTAACACAATTCCGTGGCAAGGCCACGCCTGCTAAGCCTCTCCAAACAAGGCCTATCTTACAAGGATTATTTTCATTCAAACCAGTATATCCTGTTGTAAGGGTATAAAGTGAAATGTATTAGAGAAGAACATCCATGTATACACACACACACACACACACACACACACACACACACACACACACACTCATGTAAACATATAGAAGGACTTTCCAAGAATGAACTTTTATAATTTCATGTGTATGAGTGTTTTGCCTGTATGTATATATGTGTATCATGTGTGTGCCTGATGGCCATGGAAGCCACACAAGGGTGTATAATCCACTGGAACTGGACTTACAGATAGTACTGACACAAAACTTTTAAACACATTATGTTTTGTCCAAGTGCTTATTGTTGAGGCTTTCATTTCAAATTTAGTCTTGTGTACACAATTTGGCTGTGGTATTTATCATACATAGGTCCCTTCCTTCAGTATAAATGGATGCATTCTTGCGCTTGTATTTTCTAAATACTTGGTTATAGGAGTGGGAGTGACTAATTTCTGAATATTATAGGTCTCTTCTAACTAGGGGAAAAGGTAGAGATGAGTGACAGAGTGCTAGGACCATATTTCATCACATCAATTGAAATTAAATAGGGACTTGTGATCTTCCTTAGTCTGCCTCTTTAGCATATCCTACTGGCATGTGCCACCCAGATTATATTTAGGAATATATATGTATATCCGAATACTTATATGCATGCAGTAACAATTAGTTATTATAAACAAGGCCATGAATTTGAAGGAGAATGTAGAGTGATATACAGGAAAGCTTGGAGGGAGGAAAAGGAAGGGAAAAACATACTCACTATAATCTCAAAAAAAAATAATGGTTAAAAATAATAAGTAGAGAGTTTTAGAGTTTTCACATGTAATTGCTGCTTTTTTTCCAGAAACTATACTATCTTTTCTTATATTGCCACATTCGCTCCTCCCAAACTAGGTGAAGACCAGGACTAGAAAGAAAAGTTCTCTGTGAAGTGATCTGCAGCCTACTGATTTACTTATTGATACTTTATATGAATAGAAAACAGCAACCAAGTGTCAGGTCACACTGTGCCAATCTTGGATCACCATAAATTTGAGGCCAGCCTGGGCTACATAGTTAGATCCTATCTAAAAATTGTCATGCAAAAATGCAATAGTCTTTTCCTAACAACTTGAAATCCTTAATATGCTGAAGTCTGAAATCTGTGAGGGCTGACACAGTACTACAAGTGGGGAATTTTACATGATCTCTTGTAGGTCATAGTTAAAAACTCATGCAGCAAACATACTGTATAAAGTTACTTTTAGAGGTTTCATTAGCTGTGTGTTAAACACAAATAAATTTAATGTTTAAATTTGGATCTCATCACTCATCATTAATATACCTGGCCAAATTTTATGTATTGCAAATATCCCAAAATATGAAAATATTTCATAATGAGATCTATGTGTTATGTCCTAGATAAATACGAGCATTTTCTCCTACGTTGGTGGTTAATCTTTTTAAGGCTAAAATGTCAGTCAGAACTTTTTTTTTTTTTTAAAAAAAGAACTTTCATTTTGTATTCTTCTACTGAGTTACAAGTATTGTGCCTGTGATTCAACTTCAGTGTTTCTTATGTAAATTATATGTGATCTTCTCCAACTTGAACTAGTCTCTCCAGGAATGAAATGCATGTATACTGGAAGTAACAAACAACCCTTTCCCTGTAATGCCTGAAGTATTATATCAATCTTCTAAGTAGTTCTTACTATATTTTAAATACATGGGACTGTGTGAATTACAGTAAAAATGCATTAACTTGGCTTGTGGAGATTATTTTCAAAGTTTTTAATGGATTTACTGCATAGTGCACTATAATTTCATGTAACTATTGATCTGTTTATATCCTAAACTACTAAGACTCCTACTATCTATACATCATAGCCAATGCTTTTTATCACCAGGTTATCAGAATAAGGTGTCACCTGTTCTATGATTTCTAACCACCGTTCTCTATTCTGTTTAATATAAGCCTCTTAAGCATTTCTCACAGCCAGTTACAACGTGCTCTCATCAAGGCTACTGTTCTAAATGGTGCACATGCATATTTATGGGAAGGATTCAAAGACATTTGTAAGTCATATACTTGCATCCTAAATGAATTCTGGGTAAGCAGTATAACATTTTAACTACTAGAGATAACTTCCATGAATAAATGCCATTTGAGGCTTTTATCATTTTAAGTAGGTAGATTTTTTTTAGCAACGAAAATGAAGCTTATTTATTGTGCTACCAAGTAGGCATTAATATGTCAAAGCATATAATTTGGGCCATATTGGAAAGAAAGTCATCGAAACTATGTATTTTTCTAGTCTTCCAAGCCTTACAGTTTTTCTTATTATGAATTAGTCAGTTAATAGTTTTTCTGTCACATTGGACAGAATGTGTGCGTAGTATGTAGATTTTTAAACACAGTTTTTTTTTTTCTAAACATAAGTTCTTTTTCTGCTCCTACTTTAGGAATTCATTATTGCAATCTGTATAATATAATATAATAAGTTTTGGAACTACTTTCAAGTTCAGAATGAATTTTATAAACTCTGTCATGTCTTCTGTAATCTGGGAAGTGGAGCAACACAGTGGAAACAAATTTTAATTTTCTAAAACTTTAATTTATTTATTTATTCATTCATTGTATGTGTATGTGCATGTGTCATGCAAGTCCTGCTGCACATAAGTCCATGTCAAAGAACAGTGTGCAGTGATTTGTTCATTTCTTCCATCGTGAGGTTTTAGCAATCAAATTCCTGTGTTTCATGCTTGGCAGCAAGTGATTTATTTGTTGAGATTTCAGTTTTGATAGCTAGATTGGAACTGCCCAGAGAGTTTTGTTTGAGGTGAAAATGGAAATAAGAAGAGGGAAATTGGCTATTAGATTATCCAGTCCTTCTGATGTGAAAAAGTATTTAAGGATGAGCAGTAGGAATGTTTCAGTTTTTGCACCTATGCATAAACATATATATGTATATGTGTGTGTAAAACCACACTCACTCAAATAAATTATCACCAGCAAACAGTTTTGCTCAGTGTTCAGACTCAGCATTTCCCTGCATATTGTTATATATGAAAAATCAACTAATTTCAATACAATTATGTTGCCTGTTATTGCAGGAAAATTGTATACCTGAAGCTGGTCTCTGAAGTAATGATTTTAAAACAAAGCTTGAGTGAGACCCAAATGTTAAAAAAATGTGAATGGATATGTACATATTTAACAACCTTATTTGAGATGATTGGAACAACAGAAACAGAAAGAAGGGGGACTTTTCTATTGAATGCATTAAATTAATAATGTCAGAACTCAACCCTAAATGGAGCACACAGATGCTGCTCTGATTTGATAGTAAGCCTTGATTTTGGAGTTTTAATATAGACTGAGATATTCGCTGTTGCTGTGCTCCCCCCCCAACCTTGTTTTATCTTTTAAAGCCTTCAGTCTAGAGTTCAATGTTAGATCAGTAGATCAATGCAGTTTGCTTAATGTTTTGTAGTTCCTTTTGGACAAATAATGGTTGCAACATTGCTTGGGCCAAAGTAATCCACTCAGGTCATTCTTTAATAGCCAGGACTTCTTTTTTCCTCTACACAATTCTTAGAACCATTACGAGCCACTTGCTAATTTGGATGACTTTCTGAAAATCATGGAAAAGTCTTAAATGACCAGAGATTATATTTTTGAGAAACTGAACGTGTATTTTAATTACATAAGAAAGCAGAAAGAATTAAATAAGGATTTTTGATGTCTGCCTCATTGTTATTGCCAGTGACAAATAAGCCTTAGAAAATCCTCTTAATATCTTTTCATACAAGAAAAATCAAACTATAATTCTGGGAAAAATAGACCTGGGGGAAATGTTCATAGGGATTGTTTTGATTGGTTGTCTGATTTTACAAATGAGAATTCAAGTCAAAGGACATGGGGCTAAAATACAGACTTCCTAATGCATTTTTTGTGGCTCATTGACTATACAAAAGCTACAATAACTTTTTCTGAAAAGGAGATATATCATAATGTCTTAATCTGCAGTACATTGATCCTTGGAATTTGTATATGTGAAATATTATACATGCATTTTCTTATAAGAGGAGTTTATAGTTTCATCAGATTTTCAAAGGCAGCTATGATTCAAAAGAATTGAGCTACTGACATGAGTTTTCATCATTTAGTATTTGTTAAGAGATCATGAAACCAAAATGTTTCAAGCACTGAATAATAAGTGTGCTTCTGGGATTTATTAAGATATATGATGTGGGTCAGGACACAGAAAACTTGGAATGCATTACTACTGGAAGAGTAATTGGAATGTGCTTCTCCAGTTGGATACAAATGGCTACTTAATGTCCTGGTCATGTGGGCAAGAAGTAATTATACGAATTGGGTGACAGGAACTCATGAGATTAAATGATGGCCCTGCTGTTTATTTGGTATGCATATTTGAGCAGGTACTTAGTATCTTGCTCTTTTCCATATCTGTGAGAATAATAATGATATCTACCACACAGTGGCTAATATCTGGAAAATTCTTACAGTAATGTTTATTCATGTGTTATGGAAATATTAACTGTTACTACTATTGTTGTTATTGTTGCTATGATTATTAATGGCCATTGCTGCTGCATTTATAGAATGACACTAGAGAAAATGTGAGGTAGATTTGGAAGTAATACTTATCAGTTGTCTGAAGCTGCTTTAATTTACTGTGGTGTATGAATGTATAATATGTAGTTTTTTATAGGACAGAGTGATGTCTACATTTTCTGGAGTGACTACCATCTGCTTGCTGAGAATCATCTTCATTCTCACAGTAGATGAGCCAAAGAGAGAACCCAATAGAACAATTGAAGTAGAAAATTTAGCATTATTACATGTAGGAGATTCTTAATACATATTACAAAGTGAATTGGGCAATGTAAGATCTTCATATTTAGGGGGAAAATAAAAAATCCTGAAGGTACAAAAGGATCACAAACCTTTATCTTCATAAAGAAGCACAAGGCCCATTCTGTCTTTGAATTCCATTCTTCCTTTAGACTAAGTTGATTGTGTTTGCTCTCACCTCTTCTATTCTAGTATGGACACCCTTATATAAATGAGTGCATATGCAAACATACTTTAAATTTTCAATGGTGAAAAACCTACTTTATGGATATACACACCATAATGTAATAATTACCCTATGTTGACACCAATATATAAATCCTAACATGGTATTTACTGTGTAAGATACATAATTTTGAGGGCAAATTTTTTTTAAAAACAAGAACAAAACCATTATTTATTGTTAAAAGAATTCAAATCCTCTGGTTGTAACTGTGTGATAGTTTTTATGCACAATTTTGGGTTCTATTACCAGAACCACAACATAAATAAGAAAGGAAATTCAAATTACATTACTATTTTTGTTTTTTTTTTTTTTTTTTTTTTTTTTTTTTTATGACACAGGTTCTGCTGTGTAGCCCAGACTTATATTAAACTTAGTATGTAGCCAAAGCTGACCTCAAACTCTTATGGATACTTGCCAGAGTCTCTCAAGTGCTAGGATTATAATCATGGATTACCATGCCTGGTTTCTGTAACCTATTATCATCACATTGAACAGTTTGGTATGTTTTCTTTTCTATTTGCTTAGTCTACAGTCTAAAAGAATATATATGATTATAATTTTCTTACTCTTTTGTATTTGGCTTTCGGTTATACCACAAACTTAAAGCCAGCATTTAAAAAGCAAATCTCAGTTTAAAATAAAAATTAGAAGTAGCCTCAATAGAGCAAAGGAATTTTCTAAATTCCTGATCCATAACTTCAAATCCAGTTTGTCATCATTTGTTTAAATTTCACAAATCTTGGGATACTGTAAAATCACATGCCTAGTTTTATCTGAATAATATGTGTAACTGTATTTATTTACAAAATCTCTGAGTACCTTAAAAATATTTCCAGTCTGTACCTTGTGCTAATGATAAAATTACTGAGATGCACTCAGTTGAGAATTATTCTCATTAAATCACAAGAGCAACACAGAATAAACTATTCTTAAAAAACTTTTTGGAAAGTTCCCAAGCTATAATTCAAGAATTAGTATGGACTCTAGAATTCTGGAAGGCAAAATAAATGCATCAGTATACCTAATCAGTTGTATATTATTTTAAGAACAGTTTTCTTCCTCGTTACTAGTTTAAATTGTCATAGAAGTGATGTAGGGTAAGCATGGTTATGTTTGAATGATTGTTTGTGTGTTTCTCCCTTGAGGAGACAGTGTTGTCTGGGATCAACGGCAGGGTGGTGAGATAATCCATCATTCTGAAACCTGTTCTGTGGTGATGGATGGATAGATTGGTTAAGTAACTCAATAATCTTCATTCTTTTTCTAGGTTATTCACAGATCAGTGAGCATTGCTGTTAATAAAGCAATGGAATGCTTTGTATTCTTGCCTATATTACTCCTCAGATTTTGACAGGGAAAGAATTAATGTGTATAACCTCTTGCTAATATTTAAGTGTATTGTGGGGAGGGCAGGATTCCATTGTAACTCTTTAAGAGTTTATTGGCGCTTCATTGGCTAAGTAATACATTAAGCTTCTATTTTTGGAAATAGCTCACTTCAATTCTGATTCAGGTAATAGGTTATCCTGATAGGAGGTATGAAAACTTACCCAAGCTCATTTCCTCCTCTTATTAGATAGGTATAATATTCTAGATCTTAAACTTCCAGGAATATATATTAAGGTCAAATATAACTGGCTCGTTCCTGAGTAAGGGTGATGTTTTTAAGAAGGCCGGTCTTTGAAACTGAAAGTTTAGCTTGATTGAACTAGAAGATAATACATTATTAATGTACAAAGCTTTAAAAAATATTCAAAGCCACATTTTACCATCTCTTTGGAATACCTACAGTTTCCTATAAGTATGATAGAAATAGTATGTAAAGTATGATTATTTTAAATATAAATTTATGGTTGTCATTCAACATGAAACAAAACACAAGTAAAACAACAAACTAAAAACAGTCTCCAAATTAAGTTCTGACTGTCTTTTAAATTATTTGTAAGTGTTTATTGCTGAACATTTCTTTTAAATTCACAATACTTCATTAGTTTTATTTATATTATGGGAAAGGTAAAAGAAAATCTAATCTTACCTACAACACTTGGAATTTTATAAATTATATAAAAAAAAAAAAAACAATTATGTCTATGGTTCTGCCTGCATGAATGCCTGCACTATGTTTGCTTGGTGCCCATGGCATCCACGAAGGCATTGGATTTCCTGGAACTGGAGTTACAGAGAGTTGTAAACTCCATGTGGGTACTGTGAATCGAACCCTGGTCCTTAAGAAGGACAGCCAGTATTCTTAATTAATGAACCATCTTTCCAGCTCTTACCACTGGACATATTGAGACTCAAATGTAATGACATAAGAGAACATATCTCTATTATCTAAAGTAAATGAAGAATATTGTTTTATCAAATTTGTATAAATTCACAGTCCTTAACTTACAAATGTTTTGGTGACAACTGTGCAATCAATTTAGATATTGTAGACTTTTTCAGGTAATATAACTGGATGTAGCATTAAAATTCACTAATGTAATAACCCAATAATTTGTTTCCGTTGATAGCTCTGCTTGGCGTATTAAAACTCTGTCATCTTTGTCTCTCTGTAGTTCCTATCACAAAATGGGTGCCCTACCAGTTTTTAATGGTGGTGAATTGTTACGTTTTGCTCATATGTCATTACAGTTAAAACTCTGGCTAGTAATGTTGTGAGACAACTTTTCCTGTGGAGATACAACACACGTGTCTGTTCACCCTACATAGGGATTCCACAACAGACCAAAGCACAGGTACCACCAAAGTCTGTAATGGTGAACCAATGAGTTTTGTTCAGGTCACTTATGGGAATATGGTTACTGGGTTACTTATAGGAGCAGAAATGAGTTAAGGCAACCAAGACCCCCCTTACCGCCAGCATGGGCAACATCTCATAGAAGCTGGGAACCTAGAGCACACTGCACAGTCTGGAAGCAGTACAACAGGTTGGAGAGTATCCCTTACAACTCTGGTCTAAACTTCAAGGCAGGTATTCTGCTCTGAGTCTGTAGAGTTTCTCATTTGAAAGTCTTTACAGCTTGGCTTGTGTGAGAGTCTTCTTTATAGCTTGTCTTCTTTGAGAGAGCTTGTCAGCCTTCATTGTTCACTCTGGCAGGGAAGGTCCCAAAGAATCAGCTCATCCTAAATTTATTTTGAGAAAACTGTTATGCAGTGGATACATAGTATGGGCTTAACAAATTAAATATTTTAGTTGAGTTATACTCCAATGTAGGGGGAGGCTGGATCACTGGGGTGGGAGAGGGTGGGTAGGTAGGTGGCTGAGCACCCTCATATAGGCAAAGGGGAGAAGAGAGAGCTGATATGGGATGGGACATTGGAGGAAGGGAAACCGGGAAGTGGGATATCATTGATATAAATGGATGGAATAGTTAATGTGTGTGTGTGTGAGAGAGAGAGAGAGAGAGAGAGAGAGAGAGAGAGAGAGAGAGAGAGAGAGAGAGAGAGAGAGGGAGGGAGGGGGGGGAGGGAGAGAGGGAGGGAGGGGGAGAGAGGGGGAGGGGGGCATTATAAAATAAATACTGAAGTACAAAACTATTTTTGTTTTATTCACTAGATAGATAAAAGACACCTAGCTTGAGACTGAGATAGTTAATGTAGCTTCTAGTTCATCCTTATTTCTTTAAGCCAACCTCCTTCCTGCAAATTAAATGATATTGAAGAAATAGAGTAAAACCTTGTTCTTGACTGGAAAGATACCTCAGTTAGTAGAGTTGTTTCCATGCAAATATTAGACTCTGAGTTTGGCTCCTAGAACCCACATGCAAAAGTTTTTTGTAGGATTTGAGAGATAGTTTATTAGTGAAACTTCGTGACAGTCGGGTGTGAAGACCCAATATACAGATCCCCAGTATACTTGTAAAAATACCGACACAGTTGCTTGAAACCAAAGTAGGGAGGGCCAGAGATAGGTGGATCACCAGAGTTCATTGGCAGGTCAGTGTAGGGAGCAAGTCTCAGTAGGAGACACTCCCTCAAGAAATGAGGAACAGCACCCATGGTTGACCTCTGCCTTCCACATGTATGCAAGTATAAGTAGTTCTATACACACATGAAATCCCAAAATACTTTTATCTCCTAAAATTTGTCTGATTTGAATTTTACAATTAACTGTTTTTTCATAACCATTTAAATAGTGCTGCTTTATATGTAGACAATGTGTTAAACAAATAAAAGACATGAATAGGAAAGCATATAACTTTTCTACTATCTTAACCTATTAAGAAATCAGACTACTTTAAATTACTTCTAAGTGATTCCTGTCATCTTGAGTTATGTTCTGTGGTAACAGAAACCACATGGAAGTTGTTAACCAGGATTTTATGATGTGCACTTAGATTCACTGTGCTGATGCACAAATGTCTGTACTTTTACCTTTTTGAAACACCTGTACGTTTCAAGCTTTTTGCATTGCCATTTTTAGGGTGTTTTTGTTGTTTTTTTAGAAAACAGTGTCACTATTTTAAAATGAATTTGTAGAACTTTAAAATATTATTTTCTTAACCTGCAGAGTTTTTTTTTTGTATATACCAATATTCATAAGCTGTATCTAGAGGAAATTATCTCTAAAGTAACCTTGTTTGTTTAAATTTGGTTTTAACTTTATGTTTTAAATCATTACTTCACAAAGTTTGTTTTAAGGAAACAGATATTTCCAAAGCTCTTAGAATGTACTTGACACATAAATCTATGATATCTAAGCTACTTTTAATAAAATAATTTCTAAGTTACGTTGTAATGATAATGTATGAATTTCGATTTTTTTTAATAGAAAGGCCTGAGATGCCTAATATCTCAAGGGCCAACATTCTGACTGCATTGTTTCTGTTCTTTCTGGTATTTCATAATGAGTATTTACTAGTTATGCTTCAGTAGCTCTAAGTACCTAGATTGGAGCTGCTGCTGTCTCATATCTCCTTATAGTAGTACTTCTTCCTCTCATTGGAATGGACTCTTGGCTTATCACCATTTGTGAGGGTTGACTTTATTCTTCCCAATATTCTGCTCATATATGTATCATTATGTACTTCTTTTACTAGTGAATGTAGATGAAAATAAGTATTACCTTTTCTGCATGCCAAAACAGTAAAGTATTATTTTTATTTTTTTTAATTGAACAACTTTATTTAAAAAAAAACAAAGATAAATGTACAGATTTTAAGCATTTTTGTATAAAAGTATACGAATACATTTTTGTCAGTGCTTGGTTTTTTTTAAAGTTTTGATAATGTGCATTAAGATCTTACTAGTTACAATGAGCATAAAGTACATGTAAAACAGGATGTAACCTGGAATTAGTCAAAGTTTTCTTGGTGTGTAAGGATTGAGCATAATGATTTTTTTTCTTTTCTTTCTTTTCTTTCTTTCTTTCTTTCTTTTTTTTTTTTTTCTTGAGCTTCACACAGTCTGTAAGTTGTTTCTGGAGTGTTCAGTGCTTTCTGGGGTTAGTATCCCATTATCAGTGACCGCATATTATGTCTGTTCTTTTGTGACTGGGTTACCTCACTCAGGATGATCTTCTCTAGATGCAGCCATTTTCTTAAGAATTTCGTTATGTCATTGTTTCTGATAGCTGAGTAGTACTCCATTGTGTAAATGTACCACAAGTTTTGTATCCATTCATCTATTGAAGGACATCTGGGTTCTTTCCAGCTTCTGGCTATTATAAATAGGGCTGCTAGGAACATTGTGGTGTATGTGTCTTTGTTGTATGTTGGAGCGTCTCTGGAGTATATGCCCAGAAGTCGAATAACTGGGTCTTCAGGTAGTACTATGCCCAATATTCTGATTTTTTATTTATTTATTTATTTTACATTTATTTATTGACATCCTACTCAATGCCCCTCCCTCACACACAAAATCCTCCCCCCCATATCACCTTCACTTCTCCTCTGGGTGGGTCTGGTTTCCCCTGAGCGTAGTCCCCACTCCCCCCCACACACACCTAATCTCTTGAGAGGCTAAGCCCTTCCTCTCCCACTGATGCCAGTCAAGGCATTCCAGATAATAGAACATATCTCACCTATAGGCAACAGCTTTTAGGATTGACCCATCCCAGTTCTTAGGAATCCTCATGAAGGCCAAGCAACACATCTGCTACATATGTGTAGGGAGGCCTAGGTCCATCCCTTATATGTTCTTTGGCTGGTGGTTCAGACTCTTGAGAGCCAAGGGTCCAGGTTAGTTTGTTAGACTCTGTTTTTCTTTTTGTGGAGTTCCTATCCCCTTCGGGTCCTGCAATCCTTCCTCATATTCTTCCATAAGAGTCCCTAAGTTCTATCCACAGTTTGGCTGGGGATGTCTGCATCTGTCTGAGTCAGCTGCTGGGTAGAGCCTCTCAGAGGACAACATGCTCCTGTCTCCAAGCATAACAGAGTATCATTCATAGTGTCAGGGATTGGTGCTTGCCCATGGGATGGGTCACAAGTAGGGCAGATTATTGGTTGGCCATTCCCCTTGTCTCTACTTCATCCCCTGTGCCTGTATTTCTTGTAAACAGGATAAATTTTGGGTTGAAAGTTTTATGGGTGAGTTGGTTTCTCTATTTTTCTACTGTGGTACATCTATACAATGTAATACTATTCAGCTATTTAAAACAAAGACATCATGACTTTTGCAGGCAAATGGATAGAACTTGAGAATATCATCCTAAGTAACGTAACCGAGTCCCAAAAAGACATGGATGGTATGTACTTACCTATAAGTAGATATTAGCCATAAAAATATAGGTACCATGTTATACTCCACAGACCCAAAGAAGCTAAACAAGAAGGAATGCCCAAGAGAGGATTCTTGAATCTTACTTACAAGGGGGAATAAAATAGTCATAGGAGACAGATCTAGGGAGGGAACTGGAAGGAAGGGGATGTGGGTTTCAGTATAATGTGTGGAGACAGATAGAAGAAATAACTAGATGGTCATAAAAATGTGTAGAAACCTGCAATTGATGGGGTTGAGGAGGTGGGGAGTATCTGGAGGAGGAAATAGATACCTGGGATAAGGGAGGTGCCCAGGAATCAATGGGGTGACTGTAGCTGTGCCTCTGTACACTGGGGATATGGAATATGAAAAGGCCACCTCCTGTAGAAAGGCAAAAACCCCAGTGGGACAGTAAAGTATTAGTTACTATATTTTTGGACATAATTGTGCTGGTGCTTGAAACCAGCTAATGGGAGGCCTATAGAATACAGATTAATCATGCATGGCCAAAGCTCTTGATCTTCTACTTTTTATTTTACTGTAATAGATCATGCATCACCTATCTCTGATACAGTTTTTATTTTATAGTGGAAGTCAAATAACACCACAACTTACACAGAAATTTTTTTTTTATTTCTGAAATAGTTATTTGAGTCAAAAATATTTTTCCTAGGATATGTAAATATGGAACTATGGTTTTCTTTTTTGCTTCAGTAAATTTACTGAACCCTGATGATATTCAGAGGCAACAGAAAAAAAAGCAAGTATTTATGCTTTTCAGCCATGCCTCCCTCATGCACATGCTCTTAATCACACGTAACATGTGATAAAATCATTCTGACCATTGCATTTGGAAAGATTTCAAAGGTCCCTTAGATGTTAAGATGAAAAGATAATAATCTACCAGTCTCAACATCTTATGTTTGAGATTCTAAGAAACACCCACTTTCTGAAATTTATCAGAGTACTAGAATATAGTGATATAAACCTAAGTTTTTATACCTTATGCATCTATCAAAAATCAGGGTAACAAGATAGCCAAGAACAAAAGCTCAATGCAGGGCACTTGAGTAGCTGTGAAGTTCCTTCTGACACAAGTCCTTCTTGTTTTGCTGAGAACGAATGGGGTTAAGTAATGAGTAGCTCGCAACCCCGCTAACCCAACACATATTTCCGTGACTCATTCATTCCCAGCCATGTACCCAAGAGGGTTGACCAGTTTTAACACAGATAAGAAAAGTTAGAGGCTTCGAGATGCCACTTGTTTTTCCTTCAGTAAACAGGAGGCTCTTGGCCTCTTGGAGCTTCAAAGTTTTATCAATCTAAGCATGGGGTTCTTACTCCTTTAGCCAGATAGTGCTGGTAAGTTATCGTTGGTCTTGTAGATAAAAATTGTCTTGTTAACAACTGATATGTGTTTCCTTACACTTCAGTGAAAAAATAAAAGGATTTTAGATGTTGGAAGAAATGGGTAGTTCTACAAATAACTTGACCAAATGGATGTCAGGGTGATCTAGCTATGACATTTGATCACCACAGTTGATTCTGGCGGTCTTATTGGCTGACTAGGTGGGTTCACTTTCTGCCTCACCACTACATCTCCATTCTTCCCAAAGCTGTCATTCAGTGGAAAATGACCATTTCCTTCCATTATAGAGGAGGACTGAACTTCACTTAAGTTTGTAGTACATTTCCTTCCTAGAATACCTAAATAGGCACCCAAATAACTGGGTAAGAATTTGAATGTCCCTTTAGGGGAAAACGCTATTCTAGGAAATTAATTTGTATCCATTCATATAGCTTGGAAGTTATTCCAGTTTGCTTTCTAGTGTTGCAATAAAACAACATACTAATTAGCAACTTGAGGATGAAACGGGTTGCGTGCTTCAGTTCACCATTGAGGGGAGTTGGGTCAGGAATTTAGACAGGAACCCTGAGTCAGGAATTAATTGAAACCGAGACCTAGACTGTGGAAGAACACTTCTTGCCCTTGCTTTCCATGGCATAATCAACTTATTGGCCTTGATTTTTTTACATAAGACAGACTGGTGCTCAGGAGTGGCATCATTCACTGTAGGCTGGGCCCTCTCTCATCAGTCATTAACCAAGAAAATTCCCCACAGACTTGCATTCAGTCTGATGAAGGAGTTTTCTCAATTGAGACTACACCTCTTGGTAGGTAACTATAGTTTGTGTCAAGTTGATAGAAAAGTAGCACAGAAATTTTCTAGAACAAAAGGGTGATTGTATTACTTTCCTCTCTGCTTCCCATATTCTCTCTCTCCCTGCATCTTCCCTGGCCACAGACTGAATCCCTAAATCTGATTAGGTGGGTTCACTTTCTGCCTCACCACTACATCCCCATCCTTTCCCAATCTTCACATTCAGCAGAAGAGGACCATTTTTCTTCCATTATAGGGGGAACTGGTTTTCACTTAAGTGTGTAGTGCACTTCTTTCCTGTTTTGTCTTGAAAAATATGTCCTTTTGGACATGAGAAGGACTTAGTAATAAGAGTGGGGTTAGTTACTTGTCTCCTATGGCCAATACACATTGGTTTTGGTGGTTTTGAGGCCTATGAATCCTCTCTCCAACCAAGTGAGTTAGGTAAGCAACTGACTATAAACTCAGGCTTGTTGCTGTACCATATGCAACTTTAGACTAAGAAAAATTAATACAAAATACTCCAGTGTTTTGATAGATGTTCAAGATAAACTGTTGAAGGAACATTTTATTTGAGAGAATATTGAGAGACATAAAATAATAGTAGTGAATGTGCTGTGAGAAAAATGCGTTTTTCATGTGATAATTTTTGGAAAGGACATATGGTAGGTGATGGTGGGTAGCGGGTATCGCAGGAAGGTTACATTTGAGGGTAGTGCCAGAGTATGACAGAACAGCATCTTGCTAAATTTGAAGCAGGACTTTCAGAGCTGGAATGTAGAATTTTTTTTATATATTATACAGGGGTGGGTTCAGAGTATATCAGAGCAGTTACACACTAATGTAATATGTGGTAGAAGTCCAATTGAGGTTGCATGAAGGTTGCTGCCTATTTCTTTGTGGTATCACTGCACCTCTATAATTTATTATATTCAGACTTTCAGTCTTTTGAAATATTATTTCCTGAATTTGAGGATTGCTTCTTACTTCTATGGGAAAATATGCATCATTTAATTTGCTTTATTGGTTTGATACAGTTGTATGATTCATCAGCTTTGATGATCGGACCTCAAGCTGAAGGGCTGGGGAACTTTAAAAAATAATAAAATAAAACATTAAATCTAGGACACAGAATGTTCTGTGTGTAAAAGTAGATTAAATAAGAGTAATGTATTAATATGAGCCCTGACTGTTTTTCTTCTGATCTCCCTCCAACCTCTCAGGGCCCTGTGCCCATTACTTATCTTATGGAGCATAGACAGTCTCTTTCTGCCTCCAGGAAAGATCTGGTTAAAGCAGTGACCCACTGTTCCTTTCCCATGTGCAGAACGTCACTTACATATTTTTAGAAGTGAAAATAATGCTTTATATTTTATAATATACATTTAGGGACTATTTTTAGATATTCTTTTATATATTTTTAATTGTAAAACACTAATACAGTTGGGTTTTGAAATTTAAGTATTAGCATCAATAAATATAATACTTTTGTAGTTAAGGTGTTAGATAAAGGGATACTTTGTATTGTATTGTCTTGTGTATGTTATATTCACACAGTACAACAGATGAGTGACCCTGAAGCCTATCTTCTTTCTTGTTACATTAGTTTTTAATTAAAGAAAACAACTAGTTGGAGGCAGTTACTTTCTGTGAAATGTAATGAAGATTTATTTTGGAAGTGACCTTCAGTTTATTAGCTGAAGCAGTAATCAGCAGAATTAATAGAATAATCAAATTATATACAAACTCATAAATCATCTTGAATAGTGCTGTCAAAAGTTCAGCTATTAATGGGTCCTATTGTTTTGCAGCTGTATTAAAAAATTACAACTGCTGATTCCTACCTTGATAGGAACTGAAATTGCTTTTTTAAAGGCTATGTATGATGAGGGCTAGAAGCCAAAATGTTTCATGACTCTTAATTGATCTATAATACTATTTGATGTCACCAGGGCAAAGTTGAAATTCAGTCCAGAGTTGGTATGCAGTTTCAGTAAAATCTGACTCATTGTTGGAACTGTACTCTACTAATTAGGCTTATATTGCTTCACTGTCTGTTCTTTGAGGTTAATAACATCAAAGGGTTTGGATGTACTCCAAATATACACAATCATCTGAATAATATATTGTATGGATATTATGCTGCTTTCAGAATGTTTTTCAGCTCTTAATTGTAGGGGCAGTTTATAATAACTGAAACAATCTCTAAAATGAGGTTTTTCATGTTTTTCCCAAAACAGTTTCTAAGTCCTTCTATTAAAATGAGAGAAGTGAGGAATTCTTGGGGCTGAGCTGTCTGTTTCATGTATAGTAACAGTAGGTGTTGACCATGCTTGTCATATACTTGATTATACTGAAAAATTAGCCCTAGCAATGTTTCTGTGCAGTCAAGCATTACATTCTGCCAGAATCTATTAAAATGAAGTGAATTTGGTTTTGAAAAAAGGCCAAGGCTTGTGAAACTAGAAAACAAATGTGTGTGTGTGTGTGTGTGTGTGTGTGTGTGTGTGTTTGAGTTAATATGTAATTTAAATATTGTATATGGGAGAAAATAGCATTTTTAAATGGAAAGTTTATAAAGAAAGCCCTGCCCACAAGCGAAGATTTTCTATAATTCAATGTTCTTAGTAAGAATCATTCACTAGTCTCAGAGACGATCAATATTCTGCTCTCTGTGTTTTAGTTTCTTTGGGCTAATTTGAGAACCGCAAAATTCCTGTAAAGTACGAAAATTATTTTGATATTAACTGGCAAGTAACTATAAAAATAACTTTAAGATAATTTGAAATGTGTGAACATCCTAAATACATATAGATTCATAATGAAGTTTAAATTTTAATTAATCTTAGAAATTTTACATCAGTTTTGTATTCATTTTAGATTTTTTAATCTAAAGAAAAAAATGATGTAAGTCTGAAATCACAGACACTTCTAAAAGTTTTTTTTATCACTAGAATAGATGGATATGAAAAAATCCTGTTGTTTTTTTCTTTTAAAAAATGGACATCTCAGAGCATAAAATACATTTCGCTCTTTCCATATATTTCATGTTTACTTGTATCACATGTATGTTGGTAGTCAAGTGGGATCAAAAGTCTATATCTGGTGTCTTTCTGAGTCCCTGTTCACCTTACTTTTTGAGACACATTTCTTTCCAAACCTGTAACATGGACATTACGTAGCCAGAAAGCTATTGAGACCATCCTCCCAGCCCCCTTTATAAGTCTTGAAAAGATAGTTAAGTGAATACACACTTCCCCTCTTTGATTTTTCCCCAGTTCATACAAGTCATTCAAGTATTCATTTGCCTAAATAACTTGACCTTTTCATATATTTTTCTGCTTTTTATTTTATTTTTACCTTTTTGGGGGGGGTTTTGAGGTAGGGCCTCTGTGATGCAGACCTGATTGTCCTGGAACTCCCTCTGTAGACCAGACTGTCTTCCCGCTCACAGAGATACTCCTACTGCTGCCAGAGTATTGGGATTAAGGCATGCACCATGCCTGTCTTTTTCCTGCTTTTAAAAATCTGTCCCTCTACTGAAAAAAAGAAAAAGGTAGCCTGTTATCTGGAGTCTCGATTATTCCATTTCTTAGTTCTTCAACAATCTGACCATTAGAAACCATCTCCTTTTTAGGTAAGGAGATTAAGTTCTTGCAGGTTCTGTAATAGAGAACCTTTTCAAAGGTTTCCTTTACTTCTTAAAATATGTAATTCCTGCTTTCCTGAATTTATACTGACTTCCTTTTCCTCTAAACGGCCTTGCATCAGGACTGTATAGTTTTATCTTTAGTATTCCTCCAGTTGCTAAATGAATACCATCTTTGCTATGCTTATCAGAAAGCT
This sequence comes from Micromys minutus, assembly GCF_963924665.1. Lineage (NCBI taxonomy): Eukaryota > Metazoa > Chordata > Mammalia > Rodentia > Muridae > Micromys > Micromys minutus. The sequence goes on along the minus strand of NC_137970.1, from coordinate 57,845,148 downwards.
AAATCTGTGAATTACTCGTTCATATTCATTCTAAAATTAACACAGTTGAGAAACTGGGGCAGGGTAGTAAGGAGTAACTGGTTGATTTGTTTTCAGCCAAATGTCCATGTGTAGGTGAATAGCAGCTGACCTTTGTCCTTTCAGTCCCTGGCTAGGACCATTAACAGTTATACGAAGGAGGCCTGAAGGCCTTAGCTAGGTTTTGCCTAACACAGCTGAATACTCCCTGTTTTACTTTGACTTTATAACTTCATGTATGTTAACAAAGGATAAATTATGAAAATACTGTCTGGGGTAACAAGCAAACAGCTGGGTCCTGATGGAATTTTGAACCATCTCAGTTTGACAACATTGTCTTGAACTTTTGTTTTTAGAGTAGACAGGTAAAGGATATGAGCTGCCATGTGGAGTAGAAACATGCAAGAAGTAGCGCAGGAGTGGCAGAGCATTAAGGCAAATGATTAATTGATCATGAAAGTCAGTTTTCTAATAAATTACAGAAGGGGGGAATTCTTGAATATAGAATCTACAGGAGGAAAGGTTTTTGTGAGAGAATTATAGCTTGACATTCTTTTTTTATTAGATACTCTCTGTATTTACATTTGAGATGTTTTCCCTTTCCCCCTCCCCCTACCATTCCTGCTCCCCCTCCACTTGTCTTCACAAAGGTGCACTTGCTCCTATCCCTATCTCTACTTCATTGCCTTGGCATTCCCCTACACTGGAAAAATGTGCCTTCCCTGGACCAAAGGACTCTTCTCACATCGATGCCAGACACTGCTATCTTCAGCTACGTATGCACTTGGAGCCAAAGTTCTCTCAGTGAATGTGTGTTCAATATACCTCGATATTCTGAAAGTTATTTGACACAGGAGTAAATAAGGTGTAATGAACAGGGAGCCAATGAACATTTAAATTTTCAAAATGCCATTGGTAACATTTTGTATCAAAAACTATTTTCAAAATTAAGTCCTCTCTCACCATGGGGTCAGGGGTGATGTTCATGCTTATAGTCTGGTTTAAGCACAAGAAGGAGGAAGGAAGGAAACAAGGAAAGAAGGAGGAAGGAAAGGTGTGCTTTAATTGAGCTCTTACTTGCAAGGTGAGCTTTTTATAGAAACAATGTTCAGGGCTTTTTTTTTTATTATTATGAAATGTTGTTTTAAATGATAGGGAGTCAGCATAGTAACTTCCCACTTCAGTGGTTATCTGCTTTCCAATTTATAGTTGAAACTTAGAGATTTATTATATACATAGTAAATTTCAAAATTGAAAAATATTAACTGAAGGAAAATCCCACAAATATGAATGTGGAATAAGTAGAAAAATGTTAAGAGCAGCTGTCTGCCCACACTTTGAATAGTGAAAGGGACCTGTGAGTTATAGTACAGGTCAGAAGACTGGAGTATTGGCTATTCACTGTAAAATCTTTATTTAAACTTAACATACAAAATTATGATTTTGTTATAGCATTTTAAAAAATATGGAATTATACATTGTACTCATTGTTTTCATCCCCCGCTGGCTCCCTCCCTGCTGTCTGTTGCTGCAAACACCTTGTCTTCCATAGAGATCTCCTTTTCCTTATTACATAGATTCCCATACCCTGACTCTTCCCTCCCACATTCAGTAGCTTCCTCTGCTCTCAGAACCCGCTCTTTACTTTTATGTCCTGCACATGCATGCACACAATTGCATGCATGTACAATATTAAATTTATATTCTTTATCTATGGAAAATATGTGCTATTTATCTTTCTCCATCTGGCAAACTACACTTAAGAAAATGTTTTCAAGCTGTCCATTCCTGCTGTCATAAAGAATGCACATAACAAGCAATGCCTGGAAGATGTAGGAAAGAAAAATCAATAAGCATTGCTGGTGGAAATGTATCCATATTGGGACTGTGGAGGTCGGTGTGGAGGTTCCTTAAGAAACGAACATAAAAGAACATGTAGCAATTAGTAACTCCTGAGAAAGGGAGCAATATTCTCTAAGAAGAGCCCCCTAGTGGGTTAACCAGTACTAAGTGGTCATCTATGAAATCACATGCATGCGAATAACATTAAACAAATCCGTGTGTGTGTCTGTGTGTGTATGTGTGTGTGTATGTATGTATGTACACACATGGGCATACATGTAATAATCATTAGAGAATGTATCATAAGAGAGAATACAGATATCACAGTAATAAGAGGTAATGAAATTGAGAAGGAGTTAGAGGGAAATAAAGGAGAAGTTGAGAGGGAAAAGAGGGATAGTGGGGATGATGGTAATGGTATTTATGTATGAAGTTCTCAACAAAATTTTGAAATTTCGAAAACACCCGAAAATAGAACCATCATTCAATCAAAGATGCTTGCATATATACTTAAAGGACTATTAAACTAAAATATCACAGAAATATCTATATGTGCCTTATTTTGTTATACTATTCACAATGGGAAATAAATAGGCTTAGATGTCCAGCAACAGATAAGTAGATAATAAATGTAGTGCATTATGCAGGGAAATTTAATTGTCATATAGCTTAGGTCATTTTTTTTCTGCACTTAAAAATAGCCATATGATACTGGATATAACCATGGAGTGTCTTAGAAATTAAGGAGACAAGCATATTCTTATATTTGTAAAGAATAGATTTATTTTTATCTCTGTGTTATGAAATTTGGATCTTCAGTTTTGGGGTAGCAAATGGAAAAAAAAGTTTCACATAAAAGTTATTCAAACAAGAAATGTACTGGTTTATCATGTACATTGTCATACCCGAGAAAGGGGCAGAGAAAAGATACTGATCAAAGGAAATTGAATAGTGTACAAAGGTTTTTTATATACTTCAATTTAAAAGAAGTCCTTTAAAATGATGTTTGTGTAGATCTGCCACCATAAAAGGACGATGCTCTTAGTAATAGTGTTTTGACTGAAAAGTTAAATGTCACTAAGAGCATTTTTTAAAGTTATGTTTTAAGACTAGTTAGGAAACCCTAATGTTTTCCATTTCTAGTCCTTTTGGTATCACTATAAGCTGTATTAAGGAATTGCCTGGGTTTTGATTGTTGGAACACTTGTACCAGCTCGTGAACTGCAGATCTGTAGCCTAGCTTGTGACTGAAGCATACAAATTGAACCCCAGTCTTTGTAGAGGCTTTATTTTCTAAGGCTTGAGTGATGACTAGTGTTCTATAATTTATGCTAAGTTATTCTGAAGCCCTGGTGCAGTCATTAATAGAGATCTGTTTCTGTCATCCAATACATGGTTTTATTGTGACTTTCCTATAGAAGGTTAAATTTAAGGACAGCTAGAAAAGCTGGGCAAAAAGTGAATATATCATCTACAGAATGGCACCAAGAACAGAAGAGGCAAGATATATGGCTAAGATGTATGAAATAAAGGCAGTTTCTGGGAGTGAGCTTTTTGAAGGCTATGCATTCTCTTTGGACAGCTTTTTCTAAGTTAAGCATGATGATTAGGCCTTCTAAGAGTGACTGCAGTGCCTAAAGGGCTGCCTGTCTGCCCAGTACCCACTTAGGACGGAAGTCTGTCTGAGCAGTCCCACCGGATTCAGATACATTCACCTGATAATTTATTAAGTTATCAAGAGTACTGTGTCCTGTCCAACCCATGGTGACTTCTTCAAGGAACAGAAACTAGTCTGTGTATTCCCCATCTGGAAATGAGGATGTACTGTGTTAAGTGCTGATGGTGACACAGCTGAGAGACAGTGCTTATTGGTAATAGTAGCAGTTAACTTTTCTAGTAATTAATTGCTCAGCTGTAGGTAGAAAGTTAGAGAGTAAGTGTCCCTAGATGCTCCTTCAATTCCAATGCCTGAGTAGGAGGCTTGAGAAAGTGCATTTAATTATTACATATTTCAATGGAGACACTATACTTAGAACTTTATGCATTTCTTTGAACTGTTCTTAATTAATCTGCATTCCACCTTACATATCCAGTTCTTTAGCAGTTGTGTCTTAATTGTGGCCCCAATCTTTCTATGTTCTTGTCTCTATTATCACTACTATGCTTCAGGTCATTGTCGTCACTCATTCCAAAAATGGATGACATCCATTGATGGGATTTTCCCCCCTCTCTCATCCTTCAGATAATTTTCCATTGAGTAGCAAAGACCATCTTTAAAAAGCAAACAGACAGACTAACTAGAAATCCAATCATTTTTCTTGAGAAATAAACAACTGTTTGTTTACCCCAGAAAGGGTGCCAGTATCAGACCAAAATATGACTCTCTCCTAGGTTAATACAGTGGAATCAGTAGGACATCGGTGATGGGTTAATCTGTAGAAACATGAACAACTTTTGGGTGGCTACAACAAGGAAGAAAAAAAAAGCCCCAGTTCTGGCCTTGCATTATCAGATCCCTTGCTTCTTTTATGATTTTGCTTCATATGATCTTTATCCCCCATATTTTAGCACTATTAGTCATTTTCTACTCTCTAAAATACACTGAGCCATGCTATACCTCAAGTGCTGGTGGTTATTTGCTCTGGTTGAAATATTCTTCCTCCGTATCTTCACATGGTCACATGTTTCGTTTTCCTTGATTCTTTGCTAAAATATCAGTTGAGTTTGTCTTATGCTCTCATTCCCTGTATATCAGTATGCTCTTGCCAAAATCAGAAGTCTGAATACCGTGGCAAACACAGCTAAACAGTCCAAATAGGAAGACTGTTTTCTTAATCTCATAGATTATAATGTCTTAACATCAAAGATTACTGCAAAATTTGCCATCCTATTGGTGAGCAAGATTAACAGGAAAAAAAGACTGTCTTTAGTGTCCTGCATAAAATGTATAGTCTATAGGTTCTTAACCATGTGGCTTTTTGCTTAGTGGCTCTATTGTGTTCTTAATTGCATTATTCCACTTTTCTCAGTGTAAGGAAAGTATAAGTTTTCTTTCACACTGGTATTGTATACCAGAAAATATTACCTAATCCCTACTCAACTGCCTATGTGCATCCAAAAGGATTCAATTTGGAAAGACAGGAAATATTAAATCAATATACTCAGATTTGCCAAATTTCAAAATGTGGCTGCATTTACTTTACTTTTTAAAGCTTTACTCATTTTCATTTCTATATGCCTGCATATTTGCAGCATGTGCATGTAGGTTCCTGGGGAGACCAGAAGAGGGTCTCAGATGCCCTTGCTATTGGAGTTGGAAATGGTTGTGAGCCTCTTTATTTTTTTCAAAATTATTTTATTGGATACTCTCTGTATTTACATTTCAAATGTTATCCTCCTCCTCCCTCCTCCTCCCTCTCAACTTGTGGAGCCTCTTGATATAGGTGATGAGAACCAAACCTCTGAAACTGCAGTAAAGAAACTAAGCAACTGATTCTCTTCACTGTAACTCTCATTCTCTACTTTCCTAGAGGAAGTATTATGCCAGTGTATTTACTTCTAGTTTCCTCTAGTTTTCTGCATTACATATTTGTGTATACTTTTAATGTATAATGAGATTTTTTTGTATGTGAAGTTGATTTTTTTAAGTATTTGTTACAGGTCTGGAACATTCTTTCTTAAATTTATGTTGTCAATAATCTGCTTTTGCATTTTTAAATACAACATATTAGTAGATGAGATTAGCTTTCATGTATTTTTATTAGTTATGACATTCCCTTGTATGATATGAGAATTTGGACAGTGGTTTCCATGTTTATAGGGTGTAGTCATCAGAATCTATTCATACTTTTAAAGCCAAATGCACAGTTTTTAGTTTTGCAAGGTTGGTCTCAGGTATAATGGTTAGCTTGAGGGACTCTGTACAAGTAAGTATGTAATAATATTGTTCATTAGAGGGAATACATAGAGAACTAGGTTATTCAAGGTTTATAGGGCAGAACACTGAGGGATTCCAAATTGTAATTTCTAGCCTGTTTCTTCACTGCAATAATTTGAATATTATGTTTCTCTAAATGCAGTTATATAAGCAATCTGTATGGTCAACAAAGAAAACTCAACTTGACCACCAATATTCAACTTTTTTTTTTTTTAAATGATGCCTCAACACTTAGGCACAACTAACCTCAGAGCTTAGGTCAGTACCCACCTCTTTAGAGTTTAGTTGATATTTATCAAATGACGCAAAGTTTTCACCCCCAACCAAACTGTTGTCCCAACCACTCCCATTGTAAGGCAATCAGGTCAATCCTGTCCTGTCCCTAAATTGATTCCTTAAAGCTGTCTGTTGAAACAGCATCTCTAGGCAAACAAACAAATAACCACTCCTTTCAGGCATGACATTTAGAGGTCATAGAGATTACCCCCAGAGCTGGAGACAGTGGCTAGATCTTACATCATCTTCTTTGGTTAAACTAAAATTATTTATTGCACATAATTCTTCTCTGGATATTTTGGGTTTATATTGGTACATAAAACACTATTGTAAAATGAACATTTCTGCATATCATATACTTTATAACTTCTTTACAAACATTTTTTTTATTCTTCAAAAGGAAATTAAGTGAATAAATGCTAATATAGGGCTAGTGTGCAAAATTGGATACACTGGAGCTCATTATCCTGTTTCCATGGTCACACAGCTATTATGTACCGTACTTGGCATATGAAGCCAGGCAGTCAAAACTCTTTTTTAACTCCTGTGTCTAAAATGTGTGCATTAAGAAAGAAAAAAGTTGTGTATATCTTCTTCCAAAGCTAGGATTACCTAAAATATTTAAGAAGCAATAAAATTTGCTACCTCTTCAACTTTACTGTTACAGCTTGTTATCCTTACAGAAAGAGTTAATAACTACTACTGTATCTGTATATATTTTCCTAATTATTGCTTACCTTTTAAGTTGCTTTTCTCTGTGTTCCAATGTTTAAAGTTCTATATTTTGTCGATTTTAGGCTGTTGTATGTTTTATTGGAGAATCTGTTTCTGACGCACATCTTCCTATATTCTTGTCTTGCTTCTCATACTTATGCTTGTACTTTTCCAGGAATTGATTCTGAACACAGTGTGAATCAGAGATAATTCTTCTGATAAAAATAACTTGTTGTACCCAACTCTTTCTGCCATGGCCCATTTTACCCTGATTCATAGTGCTACTACTTTCATAATCATTTCCATGTATACATATCTATATGTTTTTCTGTTTCTGCAAAAAACTGACTCAGTAGGATAAAACAAGACAAACTTAATATCTTAAATTCCTGGAGGTCAGCAGACTGAAAGAGACTGGCAGGACTGCATTCCTTCTTAGGGCATGAAGGGATGCTCTGTTCCTTTCCTTTTCTAGTTTAAAAAGGCCACCTGCATTCTTTGGCATGTGTCCACCTTATACAGACAGCATCACTCTGACCTCTATGATCATCTGCACATCCATTTGTCTGACTTTAACCCTCCTGTTTCTTCTTTTGAAGACCCTTGTAATTGTGTTGAGCTCACCAGGATTATCTGATTGCAGGGACCCTAATATTATGAACTTGTAATGTCTCCTATGACATGCAGTGTAATATGTCTATAGATCTCTACAATTAAAACATGGACATGTAGTGGTGGGAATATTCATTCAGTCTACCATAGATAGACAGTTTTTCAGATATTCTTTTGTTCTTTTTTACGTTTTTGATTAATTCAATTGATTAATTCAAAAATTCTCACTAAAGGCTTGGTATGTTTCTTTCAGTGTTGTGTAATTGTAGGTTTTAAAATTATCACTGTGGAACTCTAAACTTTGAAAGTAATCAAAATTCAGAAATATCATTTACCCAGAGCCATTTTTTTTGATATTTTCTTGGTTATGTGTGTAATTTCTAATTTTTGGCATCTGTGAGGGTGGAACCCTGATTCTGATACAGAGGTATAAGCTTCCTCTACCCTGAACTTAGACAAATCAGCATTCTGTTTCTTCCCTACCCCAGTAATGAATTCATTTCTTTCCTAGATCATTTCAGAGAGGTGTAGTTCCTTAAATCATCAGATGTCATAAAAGATGATTTTCTTTTCTTCTCCCTGTCCTGTCCATATCTTAAAGCTTGTTTTTCCTAAATGGGTACTGAGTTGTTAGTACTTGGCTGAATGACACAGCATACTCCTTACAGCTTCTGCTGCACTAACTCATGCTCTGTTCTGAGGTTTAGGTTCTACTTAGTCTCAGTTCCTAGAGATGTTGTTTACCTCTATGGTAACTGACATCTTCAAAAGTCTCCTAAAATCTTGCTTGTTTGGTCTTTCTTTATGCATCTCTGAGTGTCTTATGTATCTCCTCTGGAGGATACTTGTGCTTTATGCACATTAGAAATGCAGGAGCTCATTTTAGGGGGACATTTAACTCTTGCGTAGGGACACTTTGAACTTGGCTACAGTTTTAGATATCAATATTACATTATTAATCATGGTTTCTTTGATGTATAAAGAAATTGCTAATACTACATCAGAGAAATAGTAATATAGTAAAAATTATATGTTATTAGATTTCTTTTTGCATAATGCCACTTACTATTTGTAAGATACCTAAATATTTTTACCTTATTTTCAACCCAATTATCCTAATTCTCATTTTTCTATTCATTTTCCAGAATGTGTGCTGTATTTGGTGGAGTCTATTGTCTTCGACATTCTGTACAGTGCCTTGTAGTGGACAAAGAATCCAGAGAGTAAGTAACATTCCTATATTTATAACACTAGACAGGGGTGAAAAATATACAAGTTGCTTTTTTAAAAGTGATTCTTGAAAAATCCTCCTTGGTATTAATAACATATCAACCTTGATTAAAAGTAATTTGTGTTTAGGTCTTCCAGAACAAGGAAAGTGAGTTCAGAATATAGAAACTAAATTAATTCCCCTGCAATATGACTATAGCTCCTGATCATTCAAGCTTGGAAGACAAATCATTTCAGCTGCCAGGGGTAGGTGATGAGTGATGTTAGTTTTCCTTGTGGCCTTACCTCCTCTAATTGATTTTCATCAGATGACAACAAAGCCCTCTGTTATTGCATTTTTAAAAATGGAGCTCACCTAAAGACTCATCAGATTAATCTCTGCTGATAATGCATGTCACTTCAAGAGAAAAGACTTTAATGAGTTTTTGGGTAGATTGTTGTCATAAACTATGCTGCCCTGTTATCTGAGGATAAATTCTTTTACAACAGAATCAGGCTACAAGCTGGCTGAGGATTAAAGTATGAGTTTCCCACTTTCTTACAACAGCTGAGCACCATCTATTTACTTCCATTTTGTATTTTAATTATTTTTTCTAGAATTTGTTATTATTTACTAATACACATACTTGTCTGAATTAAATTCAGGTAAAACACCATTGTACAATTTCTAAGTATTACCTTGAAAAGGAAATAGCTCAACTGAATGGAGTTTTGGGAGCTATTGAAACTGTTATTTTTCTTCTTTTTTAGACATTCTCGAGTACCTATTGACCAGTATTTCATAGATGAATATTTTAGGGCTATATTAAAAGTGTCAGTGAAATTATAATACTTAATACCTAAAATTTTAAACAGCTTGTTTCTTTATGTAGTAATTTTATAGAGTCTAAATTTAATAAGTTGGCCGTTAATTTTTCTATAATATAGTTAATTTCTCTATAAACACTATAAGTGAATTATAGTGTTTTAAGTAGTAAATTTAGCTAAGATTTAGTTCTAGAAGTAAGTAATACAGAGGGGCTTTACAGCTCTGTGCTGTAAAAATTGACATATAATTTTAAGTTCTTATAAATTATCATTTAAAAATCAAACAGTACAGAGCATCCTCTCTAAATAAAAGCGGTAACAGTATACAGGGGACTATCACTATAAGTCTTTGGATATTCAGATTTTAGCATGAGGGACTCTATATAAGATAATGAGAAAGCAGTTGTCTTTATGCCACACAGTTTATTTTTCCTTGTACAGTGATTTTGAAACACAAATGCTTCCCTGTGATAGAAAGCCGGATAACAAACTGCTTGCTTGATCTTGATTTGCTTAGGTCATTTTTATCATCTTTGGGCACTATTCCAGTACCACATGTCTCAGTGACATGAAGAATTTGCATGGCTCATATTTCTTGTTGATTCTTTATTTTTTGCCTGCTTGCTTTCTTAAAATTACATATGCTAGTACTGTAATAGCATTTGTTGAAATAAAGGATGCATTTACTTCTGACTTAAATTGATGAAATATTCTGAACAAACTATCTACTTTTCTGAACTTATACTGATTCTAGTGGGAACAGATAAGTGAAAACTAAATGTCTTAGATACCATAAGAACCTCCAGACTGGTCATTTTAAAACTCTAAAGTGACCAAGGAAATTGACTAAGTATTCTTTTAGATATCACCAGGAATTAAGTTTTTATTGGGCTGGGTTGTTTGGTGTTTTGAGATATGTTTCCACAGCATACCCCAGATTACAGATGCTTGTTACCACTTTTGGATAGGAAACTAGTTATAAGCAATACTCCAGTAGGATCTAAAATAGATCATATTTAGATGACATTGAAAAAACAGCGCTCTGCAAGGTGAATTTAAAGATTTAGGCAAAAGTACTGTGTTCCCTGATGAGCTTGGGAATCCTAGATATTAATTTCTGTAAAGCATTGTCTAGATGTACTTGCCTGATATACAGGCACTATGAGCTTTAGGTATTAGGCAGCTTGCTTCTAGTTTAAAGCCTTTCGTATCATTATACAAGTCCCAGAGCACCATATTTATTAGCAAAACCCAATCCTGCAATAAGAGGGGCTATTGAATACTATTATTTCTCTGAATGATAGCAAGTTCTTCTTATGGAAAATTTCCTTATTTGTAAGATAGTTTAGAGGAATTCAGAAATAGTCATTGAGTCTTCTCTTAGATTTGACCTATTATTTGGTTACATTAAATAATATTGGAAAGTACTTAGCTGGCTGTTCTTTAACATTTAGAAATAAGCGATCATAAAATGTTTTCATATGCCAAAGTGTGGGCCAGTTGTCACATTATTGGGTAATAAGAAATTAGAAACAAATTGAACACTTTATCTATGTCTATTTTTTAAGCAACTAGCACAGTGCCTCCTTTTTTATGCTTGCCCTTTACCAACCCCCATGCTCGTTGTTATTGTATGATATGTGAGGTAAAAAAGTAAATAAAATATAGGTCCTCTGTTTGTAATTTGAGATTCTAGGGAACAGTGCAGCCTTCAATGTCACAAAGAGTGTATTTGAATTCTGACATTGATATTTTTAATCTCTGTGAACCTGAACAAGAGGTTTAACCCCTCTGTATCCTAATGTTATTATAAAAAGTGGAGTTGCTGACAAGCCATACTTTGTATGGTTATTGTAATATTACCAGAACAGATAAACATCATAAAACCATAGCTTACACATACAGGTAGTTTTGTAGTATATGTAATTGGAAACCTTGCATGCCAAAAAGAAGAAGCGTTCTACGATTTGCCAAGAAGTGTGACTTAGAATTTTTAAACAGTGTTAAGTAATATCTGCAGTAATTTGAAAGGAACATATGAAAAGAGACTCTTTACATCCAGAATCACAGTTGCTTTCCCTTTTCCTGTCTATATACTATTTGCTTTCACAGAAGATTTCAGTCATCTATCCTTTCCCCAATTCATGCAAGTCTTAGCTGGTTTCTATGTACCATGCAGTGGGAATACAAAGATCAAGATAGTCAGGATTTTATTTCTGTGCATCTTACAAAGTTCACTGGAAGACATTCTAAAGCAATTAAATTAGCCAAGTAATTATATATTGAGTCATCTGGTTCACAGATCAAGTTTTCCACTATGAAGAGGAAATGCAGACAGCCTTTGTGGCTTTGAATCATCTCCAAATAAACTTGAAGGCATTCTAGGAGACGGTTGACCACTGTCTGGCACTCATTGCTTTCCCCCTTTTAGTTTCTCATCTTGACAGATAATACTGAAGTGATTGTGCATTTCTGTACCTGAGACATCCTCTTATTTCTTCACTCTGTTTGAGCCGTTCAAACATTGTGAATGTATCACTGCTATCAAACTACACTCTCTGATTCTCTGCCCATTTATTCAAATCTGAGTTAGATACCTCACTTAATATTCTACAATGGCTTTTCCTTGCCTTACCACTGAGCAATACTATTATTTTTTAAATTGCCCATGTCTCCTCTTCATTATTACCTATATGGACAGTACTTGGCATATTTTTTGTGTTGATTAAATGAGGTGTCATCTTATCAGTCCACTGCCATATTAAATGCACCCAGAGTCTAAGGCAGTAGCAGTAGGGTGAGAGGGTGGCTAATTGCAAGAAATACTTTAAGATGGAACCTACAATAGTAACAGATTAGATATAAAGAGGGATTTAGATGAGAAAGTTAGAAGTGCTGGTTAAAACTGTAATTGATAGAGAGCTTACAAAGGGAGGTAAACAGATGTAGTACTGTGATAAAGTCTGTTTGGAGCATACCATGCTAATGTATAAAGGAAGTAGGTAATAACTTAATTGTATACTTGAAATGTGATAAGAACAGATTTGAAGCATTTTTGCTCCCAGTGGTAACTGTGGGTGGTGACTGGGTGTGTTAACTTTATTCTGTTATTCATTATAGTGTATAATACACCAAATTATCACATTGTATTCCTTGAGTATATGTTTTTTTATTTACAAATTAGATAATCTTAAAAGATTAAGTAGACTTTATCAAGAAAGAACAAATCAGTACATAATTTAAAAGATACTATACAACTTATGAAAAGGTCAAAGCAACAACTAAAAACCCCAATCTTGTTAATGGGTTTAAATGACTGTAGTAGATGTTCATTCAGGTCAGAAATGTCATTGTGAATATTTGATACCATGTTTTGAAAGAAGTAAAACCGGAACCTAATGCCTTTGAGAAAACTCACACGCTGTGTCCAATAGGAACACCTGTTTTATTTCCTTCCATGATTAGGAATCTTAACATTTCCTTAATTAACATTTTCTTATTTTGTGTAATTACCTGGGGTTTCTGGCGATCAAAGAGACTGCATACCTGTTAATGCTGTTGTTTTCTCTTCTTGACTGAGTTCCAGATGTTTTGTTTTAGACTTGCTGAGTATTTTTCCCTCCCTTATTGTCCTTTTGCTATGGATGCTCTCATATCAGTGAATCAAGAGCTGAGTAAGTGCTGCGGTTTGTTGATTTAGAAAGCTTTGCCCATGAAATGTTCTGTCTGGCTTCACTGATTCTTATGATCAGCTTGGTCATTGTGTCCCTGTAACTAAGAACTCCTATCATGTTCCTTCTCAATTTACTATTTATGAGGCTCAGCAAGGCCCTCTGCTAAGTCCGAAATGCTGTTAATCTTAATGGCTTCCTCAGGTTTATGTGGGAGGAGTAGGCAGGAGGGTATTTTAATGTGTCTGGCAGCACTGTTTCATTTTGTTGTTTTCCATTAAGCGAATGTCACCTAATTTTTATATTAATCTTTATAATACAGATTAAGAGTAGGTCCCAAATCAATATCCATTCTTCATTGTTATCCCAATTAGACTGAATTTATGGCAATAAGTCAAGTATCTGAGGGAAAACAAATCTTACCACTTGCTTAACATGCCTTGGTTTGCAGAGATTTGCTTAGGCCTACTGCCTCAGTACTTCAGGGCAAGAATAAGGCTAACAGGTGAGTCATGTTACCCTCTACCAGACTGACTGAGACTGGGCCTAAGTAATTGTCACCTCCCTTTCTCTGTACAGAGGTGCGTCATTTCTCTCTATAGCTCTTTTCTCACACAACAGAAAGATGCTGCAATAGCAGAGGCTTCACTCTGATTCTTTCTTGGGACTCGGAAGCTTATCAGAATCTCCAGGGGTACTTAGTATTTGAAAAGTCCCCCAGGCGTGATTCTGATTTGTTTCCCTCTCCTGCTCCTCCTCCTCCTTCCTTGGAAATCAGTTCCATCTGAAGCTTCTGCATAAACAGGCGCATTCCTTTGCATCTTATCCCCTGCATAGTTGAGCTTGCATTATTTACTATCTTCATTATCTGCATTAATTCTTTCTAATGCTATAACACCTGAAGCTAGTGTTTGCCAGTGAACAAGGGATCTCTATTAGACTTTGGAAGCAAACAAAGTAGCAAAGACTTCATAAACTTGACTTGAAGGCCAGGTTTATTTCTACTTTGCTTTGTTCGTTTGCTTGTTTGTTTGATAATGGGAGCACTTTGAAAAGTCACCGAGGTTCAAGATATGTATGAAAAACACCCTTCTCTCAGTTCTAGTCCAACATTTTAGGATGGAAAGATTCAAGCCTTTGCCAACATTGAATTTAAACACCTGTTGAATTTCCTGCTCAATTTTCATAAAGAACATCATAGTTTACCTGCTTCATACATTTTTACACATTCACCCCTTGAGTCATCTAGTCTTCTATGCATTTCATAGCAACTGTCAGATATCAGTAAATTTCACCCTAATGTTTCAATATGAACATCATGTTTTACAGTTCAGTGTTTTCCATTGTTTTTTGAAATATACTTATATTTCAAAACAGTGCCCCATTCTTAAGTACTCACCAGTTGAGTTCAAACAAAAGACAGATATGTGTACCCAAGTGCTATCAACAGACATAGGACTTTATACTCACTCTTATTTGCCTGCCTGCATTATTCCCTCTTCAATTTCTATAATTTCTTAGTTAAAAGTAAGAAATGCTTGCCAGTGGTTATAGGACAGATATAATCAATGTATCATAACAGTTCAGCAGATACCTCTTCTTCATTTCTTTGAGGACTTTGAATTTTAAAATGTTTATGAATGCTTAAGAAACAAACTTGCCTTCTCCTTTTCAAAAGTTATCTTGGTCTGTATTTGATGTGAGAAGTCCTTTGTGCTAACTTAGTGAAGTATTTTATAGGTTTAAGGAAAGTAAGAGTGTTGACGTGTAGGCAAAATGGAGAAATCACCTAAGTATCAATACAACAGATTTATATTAAAAATGCTTAAATGTTTAGACATATGTAAACATGCTAAACATTTAGTAATATCAGGAAATACAAATTCAGTTTGTTCATTTTATTTTTAATTCTGCCTGTTATAAATCCCTTATTTGCCTTGTTTAGAGCAATTGAGGATATCTCAATTTATAGCAGAATGTTTTATTTAGTTAGTTTTAAATTTATTTATTCCCTTTACAACCCAAAGTCAATCCCCCCTCTTCTCCAAGGACCCCTCATACAAGTTCTCCCCTCATTAAACCAAAAAAAAAAAAAAAATGAACAGTTTTGGGAATAGGAAGTCCCCCTCTGGGTCTCACCTCCCACTAAACACCTCCTGGCATATAACTAGTTGCTACTGGATTAAGCTCATCCTCTCCCACTGAGGCCAGACAAGACAATCCATTTAGGGGTGTGAGATGCACAGGCAGGCAACAGGCTCAGGGACAGCCCCTGCTTCACTTGTTAGGGGACTCACATGGAGACCAAGCTTATAGCAGAATATTTTATATATGATATGAATGTGAAATCATTTGCTTGCATTTTTATGAGGACCAGCATATAAGTTTCTTCCTAATAATATAATTCTGATGTCAAAAGAAGCTGTGACAAAAGCAAATTGATATTTCCATGATAAAAAGATGTAGCAAACATAACAGTCATTTGCATATAGTTCCTGAAATATTGCATAGAGGCTTTGTCAGTGCTGGTAAGTCCGTTTCAAGGATGTCGCCCTTAGTCCATTAGTTTGGATAATGAGCCCTATAAAGTACATTTATAACTTGTGGCACTGCAAGGAGATGGATTCTAATTTTCATCCTTTTATCTAGACACATTGAAAGAAGGTCAATGGAGGGTTCTATATGATTCATTGTCCCGACACATATCAGATGACAGAGACCTGAGAATGTCCATGCATAAGTGTTTTCCTTATTTGGAAAGAGCACTTGAAAGAAATCTTTCCACAATTATCCTTTGAAGTAAAGTGGAAACAGATATTAAAAGACACTCTATCCTTTTTTTTTCTGTTTAAAACATTATCAAACGCATGACCAAATAGCTATTCTTGAACAAAAGAGAAAGCAACACTTAACAGAAAAATAAAAAGCCTTTAGTGGCTTTACAGGCTGTGAATGATACAACATGATATTTAATCAGCTTTCTTCTCCTCTTAGAACCATTAAAGGTGGTACAAAAGAAAGCTGATTTTTTTCTAAACAAAGGAACAGTGTCTAATTTTCTAAATGTGAGGAAAGCTTGGAATTACGCAATGGTGCTTCGAGGAATTACAGAGTAATGACAATCAAAATAGAATTTTAAGTAACAGTATACATGTATTTACCACTTTGAAGATGTCAGAATAACAGCCAGGTTATATGTCTAGTTCAATGTCAGGAAATGTAGAGTAGTTGGCAATTTCTTTAAGCTTTACAAGGTTTCTAATTCAAGATCAGCAGTTTATTATTTAATTTCCTCAATTACTTCATCATTAATATGATCTTTTCATATGTTTATCTTCCTTGTAGATGTAAAGCAGTGATAGATCAATTTGGTCAAAGGATAATGTCTAAACATTTCGTTATTGAAGACAGTTACCTTTCTGAGAATACATGTTCCCGTGTACAATACAGGTAAGGTGTCTCCCACCCCATTCCTCAAAGGAAGGGAAAACTTTTGTCTGTGCGGTTATATTGACCATTCTCACAATTTTGTTTTGCAAATACCATGCAGAAGTATACCAAACCAAAGGTATACTCTCTTTCTTACCATTTTCTTCCCTACTTGGTTCTGTTTTGAGGGAAGCCTAGCAGAATTTCTTCTCCTTTGTCTCAGCTGGAGTTTGTCTGTAGGTCATGCATCCTTCTTTCTTGAGCCAAGAAAAGATTAAAGCAGAACTTGACTGCGTTTTGACACTTTTATCCTTACTTAAATCTTTGAAACATGCCTTCTGCTGGTTACATAACAATAAATGAAACTTATCCGTGGAATCTGAATCACCACTTTTCTCTTTTGTGCATTACAGGCAAATTTCCAGGGCAGTCCTGATTACAGATGGATCTGTACTAAAAACGGATACAGATCAACAGGTGATTCAGTCCTCTATGTTTTTTCTTAGAATAAAAGCTGTGTGTTTTAAGAAATAAATGTACTTGGTGAACTTATTCCTGCACTAATTAACATGTCTGTCTTTACATAATATTTTTCTGGCAAGAACAGAGAAAGTCCACTCTTGGCAGATTTTAAGTTTATATTATAGCATTTCTAACCATGGCCCCTACGCTGTGAATTAAGAATGAGTGAGCTTTCATTTAATTACTTGACAAAGGAGTACCTTTTACTCCGAAGCCCAAGTCCTGGCCTCCTAGAAGACATTGATAACTGTGATAGCATGTCTGCCTTCAAATAACACATAGCCTGGGGAAACAAATACAGATAAATTGGAAGTGTATTCTATGTGACAGGAATTAGTGTGGTATGGTTTCAGGAAATAATATAGCAGTTGATGTTTCACTAGGCACATTGGTCCGCCACTGTTGGTTGATAGGTCTGGGTCTCCCATTAAACCATAGGGTTTATGAATATATCTTAATGTGACGGGGAGACAGAACTGTGAAGAGAACAAGTAGAGGCAATTCTTGGAAGAAGCTAAGCTGTGAAATGTAGACCTGGAAGAGTGATGTGGAAGGGAAGAGGGCTATCTTTTAAAAGGTTGCTATGTATTTTATCTGTTTAAACAGTCGGCAAAGGAGTTGAGATACTCGGGCAAGATAGAAAGTAATTGATGAGTTGAAGTCCATCCAAAAGTCAGAGACGAACCAGGCAAAGCATCGCCTTTAGAAATGTGTCTTATATTGAAATAAGAGGATGAAAATGGGAATGTGTGTAATTTTGGGAGTTGATGATTTCAGTCTTTAAAAGTTAAGTCCTCTCTCAAGTATGAGGCTTACAGGCAAGTCAAACCTCAAAGAAAAGCATATAATAATCACTTTGTGGAGTGCTCTGTTCTATATGTTTTCTTGAGCAATGTCAATGGTCCAGTCAAGTCTAAAAATTACAGACTTAGAGGATCATGAATCTGCTCTTGCCTTCCTTTCTTTTTTAATCTTTTATTTCCATTTTGTCTGTTCATAGACATAAGCCATTATCCCTCTATATCTTCTGATTATTATCATCTTTCTTCTACTTTCTTCCTTTTTTTTTTTTTTTTTTTTTTTTTTTTTTTTGCTATAGATGCACTGATGGGTATCTTTTTAACACCTGCAGTTCCTGTGTTGCCAGAGCCTTCTACAGTATCAGTGAAGGCCACCTGAGAAAACCAAGGAACCAGATTGACCCTCCCACGAGGTCATGGTTATGGCTACACTCAGCTGGGTCCTGTTTACATTAAAATTCTCCCGCTGGTTTTTGATCACTTGTTCATTCACCTGGATGGCTAATACCAGTCTTAATTTTCTAACCTTCCCTGTTCATCTTCTTGTTTCTCTGGGTAAAATAAACTATCCACCATGCACAAAGGAACTTGAACTTCTACCCTACCACTCATGATACATGTATAACATGACTGGGGAGTCTGTCTCTCCCTTGTCTTTTAGTAACCTCCTTCACAGGTGCCTTTGATACATACATGAACATTTGAGTGAGCACACAAGCATAAAACTCACTCTTTCATACACACATACAGACACATCCACTGAGTTTTAAAATTAAAACCAAAAAAATTAACCTCATCCCTTGACTCTCTCTCCATCTCTAGTGAGTACTCTCACTTCTTTGTAATGATATTTTCTGCACATGATTCTTGCTACTTCCAGCTCCTGAACTCATAGTCATTTCTAACCACAATGCAGCTTCCGCGTATAATTCTACCACAATTTATGTTACTGAATATATTAAAAACCAAGATATTCAGAGCCAGGGGACACGTTTTAATGTTTTCTGCCAGAAGTTTCCTGATGGTTTTGACAATATTTTTTGCTGTCTTTGGCTTCCATGTCTGTGCCCTCTTCAAGATACTGATGGTTCCTTCTCTATATCTGAAGCTCTTTTTTATCCTATTGTTTAATATCAAAATTATCCCTCCATCCAAGTTCATTATACTTCTCCGTAAAAACACAACAAGTGACTTTGTGTATCCCCATAGTCTCATCTCCACATCAATGCGGGAGGCCACCTTCTGGAGACCCAAGGGTGCCAGAACCACATGCAAAAGGTCTGTGCGTGTCTGTCAAGAGATAGTCTCTTAAAGCTGAAGGCACAGTCCTCTGTTGTCCAACTACTTGTCATCTTAGATGCTTGTTGTCGCTGAGAACAGAACTGATACTGTTCAAGCCACACAAATTTCCTTCTCTCTGACATTTCCTCAACCTTTGGGTCCTACCTATATACTTCATAAACACAGTCTCAGTTCTTTACTTTGTCATTTTCAATTTATTACTATTCCCATGTATGTCATCTCTTCCTTATAACTGGTTACCCTGCTTCACATCAGTGTTTTTCAGATTCATCCTCCCTCCATTTAGCTGAGAAAGTTATAGTCTTTTATTACCCCCAGCCCTTTACTCCCTTCATCTTTACCTTTCTCTTTATATCTTCACTTTGAGTTCTAGGTAGAACTAAGAAACATAGAGAACAAGGGAAAACAGGTAGACAGTCCAGGCATACTTTATGGTGATAGTCGAGGGCTGACTACATCCCCCCTTAACATCTCCTCTGGGAAATGTCAGGCAGACAGCATCTCAGCTTTCAGGTGAGGGAGGTACTCCAGTAGAACAATACTGATTGTATCTTGGTAATAAATCATGATAATTGCAGGGACCAAAAGAAATTCTTCTATGTTGGTTATTAAAGGAACATTTTCAGTTATGGCCATATTTTAAGTCCTAGTCATTTCATTATTTTACAGTGTTCAATGTCTTGGTGGTTTCTCTCTCTTTGATGCTAAAGTACATTTTCTATCCTTAATAGCAGCAGAGGGAGTTAAAAGGAACATGGAGACCTGCTTTAGAGATATCATAAGCCCAAAAATAGATGGCAAATAGGACAGTATTGGTTTCAAAAACAATTCCTATTTTAAAAATGTGTTGTAGTTGCTTCCTTTTGGGGGTATGAATATGGCCTTCCCTAGTCAAAATGTAACCACAGTACAATAGGGAAAAGAGAAGACGGTGGTGTCTTTTTGTTAGCATTTCCTTTAAGAGGATGTAATTTCCTCATATTGAGAATTTGATTGAGAAATAACACTGAAACCTTAGCTCTACAGAGAAACATTGGTCTGGTGGTCATTGTAAAGCCTTTAAAATATAAGCCATATAACATAAATACTAGATAAAACCACCTATTTATATAATCTGATTTCAAGGAGCAGAAGTGCTTCTATTTTAATAGTAATATTACAGTTGCATTTATTTCTGAATAGCATATGATGGATAGAATCAATGTTAAAAATTTGAATTATTCATGGTTGATGAGAATCATATAAACAATAAATAATGAAGAAACTGAATATTGAGACATGTATGTTGCATGTTTTATATTATTCCCAAATAAAGTCATTATAAGCCAAATTTTTCAAATATAAAAGGATACTTGGGAACATGGAAATTTGTTCTATTAAGATATCAAAATGAAAGAGACCTAACATTTATTTCTGTTACATGTTCCTGGCTTTCAGGTCTCCATTTTGACAGTGCCAGCAGAAGAGCCAGGAAGTTTTGCTGTTCGAGTCATTGAGTTATCCTCTTCAACAATGACATGCATGAAAGGCACATGTAAGCACAGCAATCTCTCTCTCTCTCTCTCTCTCTCTCTCTCTCTCTCTCTCTCTCTCTCTCTCTCTCTCTCTCTCCCTCCCTCCCTCCCTCCCTCCCTCTCTCCCTCCCTCCCTCCCTCTCTCTTTTCTTGGTGCTTCTTTTAAAATAGTTATTAAAATTCCTAATGATTATGTAATACAAAAAATCTATAGACACATACTGGTTTTGATACATATATACATTGTGTAATGTATTATTTAATGTTGGAAGATTCTATGTAGAAAATCTTGTCATCTGCAAACAGTGATGAACTCCAGCTTTTACCAGTATAGATATCTTTTATTAAACTTATGTCTTATTCAATTGTTCTAGCTAGGACTTACCAGTGTGGTGAATAGAAGCAATATTTGTGGATGTACATCTCTCTAAAGATATATCTTTCACTTCTTTCTGTCATACTGGGAACTGAACATACAGCCTCTTACATGTTAGATGATCTACTACAAAGCCACAACTTCAGCCTTAGTATTCATTGTTGACTTTATTTATCACAGTTTCTTTGCTTATTTGCAGAAAATGAACATCAAGAGTGATAACCATATGGATTTAAAGAACTTTGACATTAGTCTTAATAGTGATTTTTACAGTGCTTAATATTTTCCCAGTACCCTAGGGAGAAGTGGGTTTCCCCTCTGTGTCTCACTTCCTCTAAGTAGGTGTGAATTCAAGTTTCCAGAACATAGCAAAATGGAGGCACATCTGGGAAGCAAGTGTTCAGTACACAGAAATGTGGCAAATACTTCATGTCTAAACTATAACAATATTTAATTCAATTTACCATATGGGGTATTATTTTTAAATCACTGACTCATTTCTTCTTTCAACAAACAGATCAGAGAGAACTGTGGCATTTGTCTTTCTGATCCTGGGTTACCCCACTTAGTATGATCTATTTTGACTCTATTTCCTGCAGAGATCATGATTCCATTTTTCTTTTCAATGAATAATATTTAATAGTTTATATGAACCACATTTTTATTGTCAGTTTAAGGACATTTGTATATGGTTTTTGTCTCATGGAGTAGACCTCAAATCCAATCAAAAGATGGTTGTTCACACCTGTAGCATTTGCTTGTCTAGTACATCAGTATATCTTGCAGTCCAATCTCTTTTGTAGGCCATAGGGTGTGTAGATGGATGATAATGATTACTAATTCTCTCCCCCGATACTCTATGGACTACCTATTTCCTAGCACCATGAACGTTCATCAGTTGGGGTTGCAACTTCTAGATGAGCACCAGATTGATACCTCAATGTTCAATGATAAAAGTGTTGTCTTCAGAACAAGTGGTTTGCTATCAGGTTGTGGAGAACAACCATTAACAGTGGCAAAACCTTTTGATGTTTGATAGAGGCATCTGTGGAACCCCTTTGGTCAAAACTTCAGTAAACTCTAATTCATTCTTGTCACTTGGAGCATTTACTTGGTAGCATAAGATGTCTATCCAAAATGCTGTATCCTCCATTACCTTAGCAAGCTTCTAGCTCCTTCACTGGGGTCCCAGTGTTCTTGGGGTCCCTGTGTTCAGTCCGACTATTAGCTGCAAGCATTCTCATCTGTATCATTATGACTCTGGCAGAGCCCCTGAGGAGGCATCTTTATCTGGTTCCTGTCAGTAAGCACTACTTGGCATCAGCAATAGTGTGTGATTTAGTGCCTGCATATGGGGTGGATCCCCAGGTGAGACAGTCTCTGGATGATATTTTTTCTTCAGTCCTTGCTCCTCTATTTGTCCCTTTATTTCCTCCCATGAGTGTTTTGTTCTCCCTTCTAAGAAGGACTGTGGCATTCACCTTCTGGCCTTCCTTCTCTTTGAGTTTCATAAGTTCTGTGAATTGTTGAACAACAGTTTAAACTTAGATTTTAATCACTGTGCTATACTGATATAGATTTTTTTCAAGTTGAAAAGAACAAGATTATGGATATATATCCATATCTATATCTATCTATCTATACACACACACACACACACACACACACACACACACACACATATATATATATATATATCCTTAAGCATGTAATTACTCATAATTAGCCCAATTAAAAACTGAAAATAAACATAGATGTTCTTTTTATAAAAAATAACAGCATGTGATAAAGGGTTGGTTAATCAGCTTTATTAAATTATTCTGATGCGGCAAGCATGTATCATTTTTCTTTTTAAAATAACATTCTCTAAGTGAAGTTCTATTCTAAAGTTTCTGAGTGGTTTAATAAATGAAAAATAAAAATTTTTAAAGAACTGTATCTTCAGGAGTAATGAAACTGGAAAATGTATTTAAGTAAGTTATTTTAATATCCTGTACCTGAAATTTTGGGGATGGACTTCTCTATTGACTTCATAGTAAATGTAAAGAGAGCACTGGTATAGAAAGAACATTGGTCCAAGAGTGTACAGAATTGCCTCAATTTGGTTACTTCAACTTGGTCAGCTTTTTAGTTTACTGTGTCTTGTTTTTTCAATAGAAGATTCTGCTGTTTTGTGTGTGTGTGTGTGTGTGTGTGTGTGTGTGTGTGTGTGTGTGTGTGTGTGTGTGTGTGTTTTGCTAGGAATGCATATACTAAACAATGATCTACATCCTAGTCCCATCCCCTACCTATCCTGGGAATTTCTTAAGTCTTCATTAGGAATTAGCCTAAATCGTTTTTAAAGAAGTGGAGCTGCACAAGCCTCCAGAAACCCAATAATCATGCAGCCTTTTTCTTTCTTTCTTTCTTTCTTTCTTTCTTTCTTTCTTTCTTTCTTTCTTTCTTTCTTTCTCTTTCTTTCTTACTTTCTTGCATTCTTCCTTCCTTCCTTCCTTCCTTCCTTCCTTCCATCCTTCCTTTCTTTTGCAATATATGACACTATTTTAAGAAATCTGGGAGATCTGGCTTTTTGATGTTATTGTTCTTCCTATGGGTTGTAAACCTTCAGCTCCTTCAGTTCTTTTTCTAATGCCTCCATTGGGAACCCTGTTCTCAGTCCAGTGGTAAGTTAAGAGTATCCAACTCTGTATATGTCAGGCTCTGGCAGAGCTTCTCAGGAGGTATCCGTAGCAGGCTCCTGTCAGTAAGCACTTCTCGGCATCTGCAATTGTATCTTTCATGTGATCTGTATATTGGATTGATCCCCATTCTATGGATGGCTTCTCCTTCAGTCTCTGCTCCACACTTTGTGTTCTTATTTCCTGCCTTGAGTACTTTGGTCTACCTTCTTTTTGAGCATCATCATGAGGTTTGTGGATTGTATCTTGGGTATTCCAAGCTTTTGGGCTAATATCCACTTACCAGTGAGTACAAACCATGTGTGTCCTATTGTGACTGGGTTACTTCACTAAGGATGATATTTTCTAGTTCCATCCATTTGCCTAAGAATTTAATAAAGCCATTGTTTTTCATAACTGAGAAGTACTCCACTGTGTAAATATACCACACTGTCTGTATCCATTCTGCTGTTGGAGGACATATTGGTTCTTTCCAGCTTCTGGCTATTATAAATAAGGCTGCATGTGTCTTTGTTATATTTTGGAGCATCTTTTGGGTATATGCCCAGGAATGGTGTAACTGGATTTTCAGGTACTAATATGTCCAATTTTCTGAGGAACCACCAGACTGATTTCCAGAGTAGTTGTACCAGCTTGTAATCCCACCAACAGTGGAGGAGTGGAGTGTTCCTCCTTTCTTTACATCCTTGCCAGAATCTGCTGTCATCTCATCTTTTGATCTTAATCATTCTGACTGGTGTGAGATTAGCATGTCTCTTATGGCTAAGGGTGTTGAACATTTCTTTAGGTGCTCTCAGCCATTTGGTATTTCTCAGTTGCGTATTCTTTGTTTAATTCTGTTCCCCATTTTTTAATAGGGTTATTTGGTTCTCTGGAGTCTAACTTCTTCAGTTATTTGTATGTATTAGATACATACATTGTATGTAGGATTGGGAAAAAAAAAATTCCCAATGGTTTGTTTGCCATTTTGTTCTGGTGACAGTATCTTTTTCCCTTACAGCTGCTTTGCAATTTTATGAGGTCCCATTTTTTATTGTTGATCTCCAGTCACTAAACCTGAATGGACCCATGGTTCCAGTTGCATATGAAGCAAATAATGGTCCTGTTGGACATCAATGTGAGGAGAGGCCCTTGGTCCTGTGAAGGCTTGATGCCCCAGTGGAGGAGAATGCCAGGGCAGGTCGGCAGGAGTGGGTGGGTGGGTGGATAGGGGAGCACCCTCATAGAAGCAGGGGGAGAGGAAATGGGATAGGGGTTTCCAGAGGGGAAACTGGGAAAGGAGATAACATTTGAAATGTAAATACATAAAATATCAAACAAAAAAAGAAAGAAATCTGGCCAAAGTTGTTTGGCTTCTCATTCCCTTGCTCCCTCACTTGATTTTACCTTGTTACAGTTCTCTCTGGTTGTTACTACAGCCTAATCACTTCATATCAACATAATACTGGGAATATAGAAAATCTGGTGGTTTTTCTCTTGTTCCTAGCCTGAAAAACAAATTTGCGTTCATCACTTATACTTTGCCTTCTACCAGAGAAAAAGAGAAGTTTTTAATCATTTTAAATCTTTTTCTTCATCATTTAGTATCTATTATATTAAAGTTAATAGAGTTAACAGCATGGCCTGATGTGTATAAGACTTAAGAAAGATGCTGGGATAGAAACTGACATATTTATCATTTACTTACTATTGCCTAAGTGATATTTGGTTTCTGATTTTTCTTCCTTTTCTTATTCTTTATGCCTGTTCACAGATGTTTAGGAGCAAATTGTGACTCAAACATTACAAGGGATTTAATGGCATATTTTCCTGTTGCTCCCTTATTTGATGTCACATATAGTTTCAAATTGTTCTGTTCTTCATCTGTCATGAAAGTAGAATTAGTCTGATCATGTCTCAGAAGGCTTCCACTTGTCTGTTACTGTTGTCTTAATTTAAAAAAAAAATCTTATTTCAAGTCAGGAAAAAATACAGGGAAATATACTGTTTTTATTTTGTGTGTGAAAACCTGCTTCAGCCTCAGTTATATTTTTGATTTGAAGCTCCGTGTTGGTAAACATTACTTCATTCAGAATGTTACACTATCATTCTCTTCCAAACTTCTGCTCAGTGTCTTTTGAGGACTTGCTCTTTTCTCTTTTCTCTTTGATAAAGCAAATCATAGACACAATAGAACTTGTTCTTAAAATTAACTTAATTTTCTCCTCTAATTCAGAAACAATTTAATTCTTTGTCTTGTCAAACATTCTGGAGAATGCTAAATAGAATTGTGGTATGTTTTAACAGTCCACATTTTGGATTCTTTTTTCTGGATTTCATTTTAATTATGGTGAATTGTGAATAAAAATACAGTTTGCTTCTAATGTATAGATATTAAAAACTAAAATAGTATCCAAAAGTAATTCTACATGTTGTATAAACTTTATGTATTTTCACACATTTAACTTTGTAGATTTTGAAGTGACTCATTTTTCCTATGCACAGTTAGTAGAAAAGCACATTTCTAAATGATCACATTAAATATTATACACACACACACACACACACACACACACACCTGGGGGGGGAATGGAACAAAGCACCTGTACTTGCACTGAAACAAAACTGTAATGATGGAATCCGGAGTGAAACTCATCATTGTTCTTATTGGAAGAATCACCTGACAAATGTTGGCAAGCATTGAAACTAATGTAGTAATGTACCAGAGTAAATCAGATATAACCCAGATATATTCCAGTGAGGCCGACTGTATCCATTCCTCAGAGAAACAAAAATAAGATTTACAGAAAGAAAATTATGTGAACTTTGGTAACTTAAGGTATGGTTGTTAAAGAAATGCATTTTAAATATTCTAGAGATTACCCAAGAGCCAATCAACTTGTTTGTAAGTTACAGTTAATACAGAATTATGTCATTTATTATAAAGATGGGCCAAGATTTAAGTGTTGAAAGATTTTGAGATGTTAAAATATATTAGTTTGTTCTTCTAACATATGCTTCACTCAAAATTACTTCTTTCAGAAAGTATTAAAGATATCTCTTTACACTTTAATGGTAGACTTTACCATTTAAAGTATTGAGAATAATTTTATATTCTAAGAACAAAATGTGACATTATGATCTATATACATTGTCAAATCTATAGTTAAAATGACTAACATATCCATCACTGCATATACATATATGCATTCATACACACACACATACATATTGAAAAATCTGTTGTTCGTGCAGTTCATTCTGGTGCCCCAAACATAAACTAATCGTTAACCTTGTCACTGTTGTTCAACCCCAACTTTGCAAACTTTGATGATTGTGTTTTTTTTCTCTTCTACCTTTGGTTAATATTTTAAACAAATATTATTATTATTTGGTTAAAAGTTAGTTTATGCCCTCAAAATGCTAACTTTTGAAAGGTGTGTGTCTGTGTGTGTGTGTGTGTGTGTGTGTGTGTGTGTGTGTGCATGCATGTGTAGTTGGGGATAGAATTTATATGTTACCATACTTTAATCTTTATTGGTTTTACATGTATTAAAATACTGTTGTACCCAATAAATATATAAAATTATTACGTATTAATCATATACGCAAAGCCATGCTGAAAGAGATGGAAATGCGAACTATCTTGGTTTGGTCATTTTGCATTGCATAAATCTTTTATTGAATTACTGTACTATTATTCCACATAAATTCATAAAATTAAAGTAACTTTTATAAAACAAGACTATAGCTGATTTTTCTCCCAGGAAAATAGAGATCCTGTCATTCAAAATAAAACTGGTTTTGATGTCTTGTTAAATTCGTTTTCAGTACCTCCATATAAACTCAGGTACACTGAAACTAATGAAACAAAAAGTGGGGAAGAGCTTAGAATACATAGGCACAGGGAAAATTTTCCTGAACAGAACACCAATGGCTTATGCTCTAAGATCAAGAATCGGCAAATGGGACCTCATGAAATTGCAAAGCTTTTGTAAGGCAAAGGACACTGTCAATAGGGCAAAACTGCATTCAAACAATTGGGAAAAGATCTTTACCAATCCTACATCTGATAGAGTGCTAATATCTAATATATACAAAATCCTCAAGAAGTTAGTCTCCAGAGAATCAAATAACCCCATTAAAAAATGGGGGATAGAGCTAGACAAAGAATTCTCAACTGAAGAATATTGAATGGCTGAGAAGCACCTAAAGAAATGTTCAGCATCCCTAGTCATCGGGGAAATGCAAATCAAAACAACCCTGAGATTCCACCTCACACCAGTCAGAATGGCTAAGATCAAAAACTCAGGAGACAGCAGATGCTGGCAAGGAGGAGGAGAAAGAGGAACACTCTTCCATTGTTGCTAGGATTGCAAGCTGGTACAACCACTCTGGAAATCAGTCTGGTGGTTTCTCAGATTATTGGACATAGGACCTGAGGACCCAGCTATACCATTCCTGGGCATATGCACAAAAGATGCTCCAGATGTCTTTCAACAGAGGAATGGATACAGAAAATGTGGTACATTTACACAATGGAGTACTACTCAGCTTTGAAAAACAATGACTTTCTGAAATTCTTAGGCAAATGGGTGGTACTAGAAAATATCATCCTGAGTGACGTAACCCAGTCACAAAAGAACACACATGGTATGCACTCATTGATAAGTGGATATTTGCCCAAAAGCTCAGATTACCCTAGGTATAATTTACAGACCACATGACGCTCAAGAACTTGGAAGACCAAATCTGTATGTTTCAGTTTTTCTTTAAAAGGGGAACAAAATATCCATAGGAGGAAATAAATACAGAGCCAAAATTTGGAGAAGAGACTGAAGGTTCATCCAGAGACTGTGGGAATCCATCCCATATACAGTCACCAAACCCAGACAATATTGTGGATGCCAAGAAGTGTGTGCTGATAGGTTCCTGATATAGCTGTCTCCTGAGAGGCTCTACCAGAGCCTGAGAAATACAAAGTTGGATGTTCTCAACCAACCATTGGACTGAGAATGGAGTCCCCAATGATGGAGTTAGAAAAAGGACTGAGGAAGCTGAAAGGGTGTGCAACCTCCTCAGGAAGAATAACAATATCAGTCAACCAGATCACCCAGTGTTCCCAGAGCCTAAACCACCTACTAAAGAATACACGTGGAGGGACCCATGGTTCCAGCAAAATATGTAGCAGAGGATAGTCTTATCAGGCATCAGTAAAGGAAAGGTCATTATCCCTGAAAAGGCTCAATAAGCCAGTATAGGGGAATGCTAGGGTCGGGAGATGGAATGGATTGCCTGGGTAGAGGAAAACTCACATAGAGGCAGGGATGGGGATATGCGATAGGCGGATTCCAGAATGAACATCTGAAATGTAAGTAAAGAAAATATCCAAAAAAAGAGAAAGATGTCATATTCAAACCGCATTATAAAAAAGGGTGGAGTATCTCATAGGTAATGGTTAACTACTGCTTAGAAATACCTTTTGCACATACAGTCACATGTCCTTTATAGTCACTCTATTATGCATTGGTGTCCTCAGGTACTTTTGTTTTAGAACTAAATGTTTGTTTTTTCAATCTTTTATTATCTTTTAAACACACATCTCCCATTTCTTCACTGTGCTATAGTGTACAGGATCATATTTATTACAATCCATTGTAATTCAGCAGAGCCCTTGAAGGCTGCTTAGGTGGGTAGCCTATGCTCCTATAGTCTATGACCCTCCACTGTGCTCTTGTCATTCCTGTGTCTGCCTTCTTTCTTCTTGTCAGGCTGTTTCCCTGCACCTGTCAGCATGTTGTTTCTGTAGCCATGGTGTATGGCGGGGGCGGGGGGGACAAAACAAAAATGTACCATTTAGAAGTCAAAATTTTCTCAACAGAAACCAGAAAAAATAAACTTCACAAAACTTGTTTGGAACACTGTATCTCTCCCAAAATATCTTATCTGCTGTTCTTAATATGCAAAGGGCCAGAAAGCAAGATATTGGGCAGTAAATTTTATAATGTCTTAGGTTCTTTAACAAAATTAGAGAAAAATATGGACACTTGGTGGTTTTCAACTATGTGAAAAAAAAATCCCTTAGATGAGTGGCATATTACTGTACTTGCAAAGATAAGAGAGACCAGTGCCTGCTCAGCCGTCCATTCTCTAGCCCTGATCAAGTAAGTTTAATGTATCATTTGTAAAGAAGGAATAGTACATTTCTAAAAATATTTTTGTTAACTCAAATTCATGTTTCCTTAGCTAATTTGATTTTATGATCCTGGGATGGTTAAGAATTTGAAGTTATGTTTTATAACACTAAACAAGTTGTATTATATACTAAATGAAGGTTTTTTTCCCTAAAATCACTTATGAATGAGTAAACATCACGTCTCTAACCTTTCCCATTTGACATTCAAGTTCATGTTTTTTTATAGTTGTTATTCATATGCTATGTAGCTTGAATTTTTTCTATACATAATAATCAGGCAGGAACATCTGCTTTATTCTGGGATGTTATATTACAGGATTTGGGTTATGATTGTAGATTTATGAATATATATCATGAATAATGTTTTATGTAGGATCTTGTTTGTATACTCCTGCTTTTACAACCCTAATGAGAAAATGTTACATACCTTTTATAAACTCAGTTTAGGTAATTTTAAACAGTTTTCAGTATCATCTTTTTTTTTTTATTGCTGCTTGAAAATGTGATACTTCAAATTATTTTTTTTTATTATTATTGTTACAAAGCACAGATTCTGTTTTACAAGGAAACCTTAACATTTTGGGGTTTTTGTTTGTTTGTTTCTTTGTTTGTTTGTTTTGTTATTTTGTCTTCTTGATCTTAAGTTAACATTCTGGAAATGTTTTTCTTTTACCTAAAATCTTTCTCTGAAAGTGCAAGTTGGGTCAAGTTTTCAAGTTTGCATTTTCAAACTAAATTGTTTGATATATGTCCAACTCAGTTCCCCATTTGGTACTATAAAGGAAATATGTTTTCTGGTCCTTTCCCTTTTATGGACAGAGACATGTATTCTTATTTGTGCCATATTACATAAATTACAGTTGGCTTTATGGCTACATGTAAAAAAAAAAATATGAGCCACATCAGTCCCTATACATATTAATTATGATTTCTTTGGTTATACAACAAAGCACACTTTGTTGACTGGCCTATGTTACAATATCCCTTAAAAACCTTTAGAACATATTTTTGGTATTGTAGGTAATGAATTCTACCTAATTCTACCTTTAGTGCATTCTAACTTTGGAACCTTTCTCAATAGCCATTTACTTACTCAGGTTTTATAGGCAGGTCTTAATGTTCTCTGGTTTTTGGCTTTAAATTCTATTGTCATTTTATAAAATTATGGTTTTACATAAGGAGTTGGATTCAGAAAACTTTACCAGTGGTGGTGCACATAACCTAATACCACTACTTTGCTAATACTCATGGAGACATTGAGGCCTGATAGAGAGAAACTGCCTTAGTATTACATATATAGAAAGCAGAAAAGAAATTTAAGAATCTAGGACCACTGTATACTGTCTAATCCAGCTATCAGTTATTAGTCTTGTCATTTCTGTTATGCTCCTATGTATTTTCATGTATTTCTTAGTGGAGACCCCTTATGTTTCTAAATATCTTTTTTTTTAATTTTTATTGGATAATTTCTGCATTTACATTTTAAATGTTATACCCCCATCCCTGCCCTTCTCCCCCTCAACTTGTTTTCATGAAGGTGCTCCCTCTCCCAATCACCCTCTCAACCTCAGTGCCTTGGCTGATGATGAGGTTCTTCCCAGGAGGGTGCAAACCTTTCAGCTATTTCAGTCCTTTCTTTAGGTTTTTCATTGGGGTCACTGTGTTCAATCTGATGTTTAGCTGCAAGCATCCTATTCCTCATCTGTATCTGTATGACTCTGGGAGAGCTTCTGAGGAGGCATCCATATCTGGTTCCTACCAGTAAACACTTCTTGAGATCAGCAGTAGTACTTGGGTTTGCTGGCTATATATTTGGTGGTTCTCCAGGTGAGGCAGTCTCTGTAGATCCTTTCTTCAATCCCTGCTCCTCCATTTGACCTTGTATTTCCTCCCGTTTTGTTCTCCCTTCTAAGGAAGACTGTGTCATCCACATTTTGGTCTTCTTTTTGAGCCTTGTAAGTTCTGTGGATGGTTTCATGGGTATTCTAAGCCCTTTTCTGAGGTGGGTGCTAGTATCCGATTATAAGTGATCATATAACATGAGTTTTCTTTTGTGACTGGGTTCCTTCACTCAGAATGATAGCTTCAAGTTCTATCCATTTGCTGAGGAATTTGATGAACTCATTGATTTTAATAGCTGAGTAGTATTTCATTGTGTATATGTACCACAATTTCTGTATCCATTCCTCTGTTGAAGGACATCTGGGTTCTTTCCAGCTTCTGGCTATTATAAGTAAGGTTTCTGTGAACATGGTTGAGCATTTCTCCTTGTTAGATATTAGAGCTACTTTTGGTAATATGCCCAGGAATGGTATAGCTGGGTACTGAGGTAGCACTATGTTCAATTTTCTGAGGAACCACCTGACTGGTAGCTGTTTTGTCCTTTTGACAGAGTCCTTTGCTTTACAGAAGCTTTGCAAGTTTATGAGGTCCCATTTGTTGATTCTTGATCTTAGAGCATTAGCCATTGGTGTTCTGTTCAGGAAAATTTCCCCTGTGCCTATGTGTTCTAAGCTCTTCTCCACTTTCTGTTCTGTTAGTTTCAGTGTACCTGGGTTTATGTGCAGGTCTTTAATCCACTTGAGCTTTGTACAGGAGATAAGAAGGAAATGGATTTGCGTTCTTCAACATGCTGACTGGCAGTTGAACCAGCACAATGTCTTAAATAGTCTGTCCTTTTATTCTCTCTCTTATGACTTTATTTTAAAAAAAGAGAGGTGCATATACAGATTTTTAAAGCATTTTGATATAACACTGTATAAATATTTTGTCAGAACTTAATTCTTTTTTGAGGGATTAAAAATTATTTAGATGTAAATTTTTATTTCTAAAGATTATTAAATTTTTATTGAACAACTTTATTTTTAAAAAACAAAGATAAATGTACAGATTTTAAGCATTTTTGTATAAAAGTACACAAATTGAAATCCCACTAGTTACCATAAGCATAAAGTATATGTAGGACAGAAGATAACATGGAAACAGATTTCTTGGTGAGTATAGATTAAGCATAATGATCTTTGAATACCAAAAATTGCCACAAGGCTATATTCTCAACTGAGGAATATCAAATGGCTGAGAAGCATCTAAGGAAGTGCTCCACATCCCTAATCATCAGGGAAATGCAAATCAAAGCAACCCTGAGATTCCACCTCACACCAGTCAGAATGGCTAAGATGAAAAACTCAGATGAAAGCAGATGCTGGCGTGGATGTGGAGAAAGAGGAACACTTCTCCACTGTTGGTGGGGTTGTAAACTGGTACAACCACTCTGAAAATCAGTCTGGTGGTTCCTCAGAAAATTGGACATAATTCTACCTGAAGACCCAGTTATTCCACTTTTGGGCATATACCCCAGAGATGCTCCAACATACAGTAAGAACACATGCACCACCATGTTCATAGCAGCCCTATTTGTAATAGTTATTCAGTAGATTAATGGATACAAAAATTGTGGTATATTTACTCAATGGAGGCTGTCCTTTTTCCATTGAATGTTTTTAGCGTCTTTGTCAAAGATCAAGTGACTATAGGTATATGGGTTCATTTCTGGGTTTTTGATTCTATTCCATTGGTCTATCTGCCTGTCTCTGTACCAATACCAGGCAGTTTTTATCACAATTGATCTGTAATACAGCTTGATGTCAGGCATGGTGATTTCCCCAGAAGGCATTTTATTGTTAAACTAATTTTATAACCTGTGTTTTTTGTTATTTAAAATGAATTTGCAATTTGCACTTTCCAACTCTATGAAGAATTGACTTGGAATTCTGATGGGGATTGCATTGAATTTGTAGATTGCCTTGCATTTGTAAATGCAAAATGGCCATTTTTACAATGTTGATCTTTCCAATATATGAGCATGGGAGTTCTTTCCATCTTCTTAAGAGGCTTTCCAATTTGTATCCCTTTGACCTCTTTTTGCACCTGATTTCTCTGGCAACTACTTCCAGTACTATATTGAATAGGTAAGGAGAGAGTGGGCAGCCTTGTCTAGTATCTGATTTTAGTGGGATTGCTTCAAGTTTTTCACCATTTAGTTTGGTGTTGTCTGCTGGTTTGCTATATATTGCTTTTACTATGTTTAAGTATGAGCCTTGAATTCCTGACCTTTCTAAGACTTTTATTTTTAAAATGAAGGGGTATTGAATTTTGTCAAATGCTTTCTCAGTATCTAGAAAGATGATTATATGCCCCCCCATTTGGGTTTCTTTAGTGTATGACATTGATAGATTTCATTATATTGAACCATCCTTGCATCCCTGGAATGAAGCTTACTTGTTCATGGTGAATGATAGTTATGATTTGTTGTTGGATTTGGTTTTCAAGAATGTCATTGAGTATTTTCACATCAATGTTCATGAGAAAAATTGGTTTAACATTTTCTTTTTAGGATCTTTGTGTTTTAGGAATGAGAATAATTGTGGCTTCGAAGAATGACTTGGGTAGTGTTCCATCTTTTTCTATTTTGTAGAATAGTTTGGAGAGTATTGGTATTAGGTCTTCTATGAATGTCTGATAGAATTCTGCATTAAAACCCTCAGGTCCTGAGGGGTTTTTGTTTGTTTGTTTGTTTGTTTGGGAGGCTTTTGATTACTGCATCTATTTCTTTAGGGGTTATGGGGCTGTTTAGATGGTTTATCTGATCCTGATTTAACTCTGGTACCTGGTATCTGTCTAGAAAATCATCCATTTCCTCTAGATTTTTCAGTTTTGTTTAGTATAGGCTTTTGTAGTAGGATCTGATGATTTTTTTTAAATTTCCTCAGTTTCTGTTGTTATTTCTCCCCTTTCATTTCTGAATTTGTTAATTTGAATGCTCTCTGTGCCCTCTAGTTAGTCTGGCTAAGAGATTTTCGATTTTGTTGATTTTCTCACAGAACCAGCTCCTGGTTTTTTGATTCTTTATATAGTTCTTTTTGTTTCTACTTGGTTGGTTTCACCTCTGAGTTTGAATGTTTCCTGCTGTCTACTCCTCTTGGGTGTATATCCTTTTCTTTGTGCTAGAGCTTTCAGGTATGCTTTCAAGCTGTTAGTGTCTGTCTTTTTGGGTGTGCTCAAAGTTATGAGTTTTCCTCTTAGCACTTCTTTCATTGTTTTCTATAAGTTTGGGTATGTTGTGCCCTCATTTTCATAAATTCTAAAAAGTCTTTGATTTCTTCCTTTATATCTACCTTGACCAAGCTATGATTGAATATAACATTGTTCAGCTTCCATGTGTGTGTGGGCTTTTTGGTTTTTTTTTGTTTTTTGTTTTTTGTTTTTCTTTGTTATTGAAGATAAGCCTGGTGATCTGATAGGATGCATGGGATTATTTCGATGTTTTTATATCTGTTGAGGTCTGTTTTTTGTCTGACTATATGATCAGATTTGGAGAAGGTGCCTTGAGGTGCTGAAAAGAAGGTATTTGTTTGTTTGTTTGTTTTAGGATAAAATGTTCCATAGAAATCTGTAAAATCCACTTGGTTCATAACTTCTGTTAATTTTCCTGTGTCATTGTTCAGTTTCTGCTTCAATGATCTGTCCATTGATGAGAGTGGGGTGTTGAAGTCTCCCACTATTATTTTGTGTGGTGCAATGTATGGTTTGAGCTTTAGATTTTAGTTGAGGTTTTTTTTTGTTGTTGTTGTTTGTTTGTTTGTTGTTGGGTTTTTTGTTTTCTTTTTTTGTTTTTTGTTTTGGTTTTTTTTTTTTTTTTTTAATGAATGTGGGTGCCTTGTTTGTAGTATCCAGTCTGATAGTCTAGGTCTTTTTATTGGGGAATTGAGACTATTGATGTTAAGAGATGTTAAATAGTGATTGTTGTTTCCTGCTATTTTTGTTGTTAGAGGTAGAATTATGTTTCTGTGTTTTTCTTCTTTGGTGTTTGTTGCAAGAAGATTAGTTTCTTGCTTTTCCTAGGGTTAAGTTTCCCTCCTTGTGTTGGAGATTTCTATCCATTATCCTTTGCAGTATTGGATTTGTGGACAGATACTGTGTAAATTTAGCTTTGTCCTGGAATATCTTGGTCTCTCCATCTATGGTAATTGAGAGTTTTGCTGGATATAGTAACCTGGGCTGACACTTGTGTTCTCTTAGGGTCTGTATGATATTAGTCCAGGATCTTCTAACTTTCTTAGTTTCTATTGAAAAGTCTGCTGTAATTCTGATTGGTTTGCCTTTATATATTACCTGTTTTTTTTCTCTTACTGCTTTTAGTATTCTGTCTTTGTTTTGAACTTTTTTTTTTACTATTATGTATCAGGAAGAAATTTTTTTTTTCTGATTCAATCTATTTGTGGTTCTGTAGGCCTCTTGTATGTTCATTGTCATCTTTTTAAGTCAGGGAAGTTTCCTTCTATAATTTTGTAGAAGATATTTACTGGGCCTTTTAGTTGGGAGTGTTTGTTTTCTTCTATACCTATTATCCTTAGGTTTGGCCTTCTCATTGTGTCCTGGATTTCGTGGATGTTTTGGCTTAGAACCTTTTTGATTTTTGAATCTTCTCTGACTGTTGTGTCAATGATTTCTATGGTATCTTTTGCTATGAATATTCCTTTTTCTACCTCTTGTATACTTTTGGTGATGCTTGCATCTATGACTCCTGATGTCTTTTCCAGGTTTTCCAACTTCAGGGTTGTCTCCTGTGATTGCTTCATTTTTTTTTTCTGTTTTCAGTTCTTTCACCTGGTTGTTTGTGCTTTGCTTTAGCTCCTTAAGTGATTTTTGTGTTTCCTCTTTAAGGGCTTCAAATTGCTTTCCTGTGTTCTCCTGGCTTTCCTGTACTTCTTTACATGTCTTATTTATGTGCTTCTTGAGGATCTCCTTCATCATCATGAGGTATGGTTTTAAGTCTAAATCTTATTATTATTATTTTTTGGGTGTGCTGGGACAAGTGGGTTCTGATGTTTCCAGGTTGTCTTGGTTTCTGTTTCTTAGATTCTTGCCATTGCCTCTTGCAATCTTGTTATTGGTGATGCTAGGTGATCTTGTCTCTTTACTGGAGCTTGTCTTTTCTTGTGGGTCTCTGGGCCCGTGGTCTCCAGAGGGAGATTGTTCCTGGGTGTTCGTTTCTCTGGGTAGGCTGTGAGTTCAAATGGCAGTGCCCAGACCTGAACCTGGGGGTTGTCTTTTTCCAGGGAGCACCTCCACCTGTGCCTTGTGTGTTCTGGGTGACCTCTCCCTGGATAGGCTGTGGGGAGGGAATGTGAACTCACCCCTGCTTTCTGGAGTAAGGGCCCTCTGGTAGCTCTTTATAGTGCCCAGCAACCTGAGGGTCCACCACCAGTCCAGATCGATGTTCAGCTCTCTATGGGCAGGCTCTGAGTTTTTATGTCAATGGGCCCCTCTAGCTCTGGATGCAGAAGGAGGCCTGTGGGCTCAGTAGTGAGAGCACTCCTAATTCTTCCCTGGGCACTCAGTTCTCTGCTGGTAGGCTGCAAATCTTGATGGCAGTGTGCCTGGTCTGCCTGTGGCTCTGGGCTGAGCACTCTTTTTGTTTTGAACATTTGATGTTTTGACTCATGTGTTGAGAGGAGTTTCTGTTCTGGTCCAGTATATTTGGAATTCTGTAGGCTTCTTGTATGTTCATGGTCATTAGATTCTATGATTTTGTTGAAGATATTTACTGGCCCTTTTACTTGGGATTCTTAGCCCTCTTCTATACCTATTATCCTTAGGCTTGCTCTTCTTATTTTTTCCTGGATTTCTTACATGTTTTGGGTTAAGAGCTTTTTAATTTTTACATGTTTTCTAACTGTTCTACAAATGCTTTCTATGTTATCTTTCCTCCTGAGATTCTCTCTTCCTTCTATCCCCAAGGTTGTCTCTCATCGTGTTGTCTTTATTTTTTCCATTTCTGTTTTTAGATCCTGGATGGTTTTGTTCAATTCTTTCATCTGTTTGCTTGTGTTTTCCTGTGTTTCTCTAAGGGCTTGTACTTGTTTTTCTGTGTTCTCTTGTATTTCTTTAAGGGAGTCATTCATGCTCTTCTTGAGACCGTCTATCATCTGCATGAGGCATGATTTTTAAGTCCAAATCTTCGTTTTATAGTGTGTTGGGATATACACTGCTTGCTGTGGTGGGAGTGCTGGGTTTTGATGTTGCCAGGTTATCTTGCTTTCTGTTGCTTAGATTCTTGTGCTTGCCTCTTGCCATCTTCTTATCTTTGATGTTAGTTGTTCTTGCTGTCTCTGAATGGATGTTGTCTTCCTTTGTGTTTGTGGGCCATGGGCTCCAGAGGGAGATTGATCCTGGATGTTCAGCTCACTATGGGCAGGCTGTGAATTATGCTGGCAATGGGCAGGCTCTAGGTCTGGGTGCAGATGGAGGCTTGAAGGGCACAGACCCAAGCTGTAGTCTGATACCTGGACCCTGAGAGTTCCAGGTTTCTCCCCAGATAATCAGTGGGGAAAGAGTGTGGTCTCAGTAGGGAGAGAGCTCCTGCATCTTCTCCGGGTGCTCAGTTCTCTGCAGACAGGCCATAAGTCCTGATGGCAGTGTTCCTGATCTTCCTGTGGCTCTGGGCAGCTGTAAACTTTTAACTGTTTAAATTATTAAACTTTTTTTTCAGTTGAATAGGTAATATATTTTTATACAACATTAATCCAAATGCCATTAATATATGATGATTTTGAAATATAAACAGAAAAGTAAAATTGATTGTAATCTAGCACTTGATGTTTTAGAAGAAGGGTTGAAACATCTATATAGTAATTTCCATATAGTTACCATACTTTGTGAAGTGGTTTTTTTGCTATCAGGTATATCAGTTGTCTTAATGACTGTATGTGTTTTCTATAGATGGTGACAATCATGCTTATATGTTTTCATAAGAGTAGAGAAGGGAGTTGGTCCACCAGCTATAACCTGGTACGATCCAACACAGTCCCATTTCTTCTTTCTTGGGAAATTTGCTTCATTTTACCATCTGTGTGTTTTTTCAATTAGAAGATGATACTGTTGTTATGAGTGGAATAAAATAACACTTATAACATGCATACAGTAATTATAGAATCATAATACATGTATTATAAACAGTTCTAGGATTTTTAAAATTCAAAAAGAATTTTAGAATTGTATCTTATAATAATTTTGTGAGTATTTCTTAACATTTTAATTTGAAGATGCTAAGATCTCTTTGTACTTTATTTGCTTCTGTCTTGGTAGTTTAGTTCCCTGCATTCACATAGAAGCCTGTTATATTTTACTCATATGATAAGTGTATATGTAGGTGCATTGGTGTGTATACACGCCTCTTAAACAGTAGTAAAATTAATGCCTGCTCATGAGAAGAAAATTTTATTAGCAACAAATGTTCATGAAACACTGATTAAAAGTTTTAAGAAACAGAGAAAGGTTGTTTCTAAATCTTATCCTTGCAAAGGACTCATGAGGTATAAAATGGATAATTTAATTTCAAAAATAATCCTAATTTAAATTAACAATCTTAACAATCAAAGTGTCTAATACAGGAAAACTTATAATCCATAAACTAACCTGTAATATGACTTTCTTTGGTAAACCAGAAACTTTTTTTCATGTTTAAAACTCCCCATGGGCTTGAAAGATACTCTGAGTAAAGTGCTTATTTAAACATGAGGACTTGAATTTGCATCCCTACAACTCGTGGGAAAAATTAAAAGTCCTGCAGAGCCCCACACTTCAGTGCTGAGAGCCAGAGACAGATCCCTAGGGCTGGTTGGTAATCCATTCTAGATGAAACCCAGAGCTTCAGTATAATATTGTCTCAGAAAAGAAAGTCCAGTCCTATTGAGGAAGACATCTGGGCGGCAGCCTCTGGCCTCAACCCATCCTCACAGAGAAGCTCACCTCCCCCTCCACACATACACATCACACATTCTCTCACAGACAGATACATACAGAGTTCCCCATCTTATTCACAGATATTTCATGTCATTTACATGTGGAATTGATTTTTTTATTATTATACAAGGGAACAGATTTCACTGTAACATAGGCATATATTCATGCAATGTGCTTTGATAATTTTCATATACCCACCGCTCTTAGTGTTTCCATCTCCCTTTCCTCCTTAGAGCCTAAATACTGACTCCCACTTTAGTTTTTATGCCCTTTCCTCTGAAATTCCACTTATGAAAAAAATATAATGATAATGTTGATGATGATTTACATTCTAGCCATTGTCCCCCTTCTCAGTCCCCCATCCCACAGTTTCTCATCCCACAGTTCTTCACTCCATTTCTTCTCCCTCTTGGCTCTGAGAAGATGCCCCCAGGCCCCCTCCCAGAGGCCCTACCAGCAGGTGACGGAGACAGAAGCATATCCTTACACCCAAATATTGGACTAAAGTTGAGACCCCTATGGTTTAATTGGGGGAAGGATTGAAGAAACTGAAAGGGAAATCAGCCCCATAGGAAGACCAGCAGTCTCAGCTAACCATGATCCCAGAGATTGTGCCACCAATCAGGAGCATACAGATCTGGTCCAAGCCCCCTGGCATAAATATAGAAGAGGTCTGCCTTGTCAGACCACAGTGGGAGAAGATGCACTTAATTCTCGAGATGTTTGTCTTTTAAGTGTGATTTACTTTGTTTGGCATAGCAAATTCCATCAAATTTCTTATAGATCAGAATATTTGGTTATTTTTTTGTGGCTGAGTAAAGTTCTAGTGTGCATCTATAGTACAATTTCTGGATCTGCAGATACAGAATGAAATTTAATGATGAGTTTTGATTTGGGCTTTCATTATAAAATTCAAAATATTTTTCCAGGGCTTTTAAAAGTTCTACAGTTCAAAAATAAATAAACTCTTAAAGAAGAAATATATATATATTATATAAATATATATATTTATGTTGTGTATTACAAAAACTTCTTGGTACTCTTTTTTGCTGTTATTTTATCCCTGTCCACACTTCTATCTTCCAGTATATAAGACTCTCTCTCTCTTTATGCCTTCAGATGTACACTAATTCCTCCTTTTCACAGGTATTTTTGTGTATATTACATTCTCTAACCTAAACATTAATCAACTGTAAGCAACATGAATCTGTACATGCAAAAATAAGTATTTTATAATTTCTGCAAATAGATTTTTTGATGCCATTTTATGACTTTGAAGAATTTTATGATTCAAACTATAAGGCAGCAGTATTCCCCAAAAAGGTTTATGAAATAGATGATTATTGACCAAGTGTATTTCACCAGTCCTCGTGTGTGTGTGTGTGTGTGTGTGTGTGTGTGTGTGTGTGTGTGTGTGTGTGTACATGGGCATGCATGTACAAATGACTTTTTTGAGTTTTAATTAACTGAATTTTATACAAATAATTTTTTAAGCTTCAAAATTAGCTTTAGCTGCTACTAATGTTGGGTCTTAGTGTGATTTTTTTTGTAACTTTCATTCATATACATTTAATTTTTGTATAACATAATAATAGTGATTTTTACTATCCCCTCATTACTAGATTGTAAATTCATTGGACAGAGAGCCATGATTTTCCTAATCACTACTGTGCATGATAGTGCTTTGAATATGAATAAAACAGTTATAATGAACAGCAAGTCAGGAGGTTTTGTTTTGTCTTTTCCAGATTTGGTACATTTGACTTGCACGTCTTCTAAAACAGCAAGAGAAGATTTAGAACGAGTAGTCGAGAAATTGTTCACTCCATATACAGAAATAGAAGCAGGTATGAAAATGGATTATTTGTGATGGAAAGTTAATGTAACATGTATTCCCCTTAGATTTCACATGAATGGAAACTAAACTAAACACTACTACTCAGCCATTATTCACATACTTAATTACTAAAAATTAGTTTGAACACAGTCACTGCATAAATAACAGAAATGTTTATTCTTTAATGTCCTTATTTTTAATGAAAATCAACACATATAGACAAAACCCCCACAATTGTCAAAATATGCACTTATAAGCATGTGTTCTTACATGCCCTGGGGAAAAAAAAGAAAGACTGTTAGAAATTCTCTCAATTTTGGTAGGATTACAGGCACTTTTTATAATTGTATTTATTTTATGGGATTTTATGAAAAAGTCATGTTTTTCATGAAGTTTTACTTATAAAATAATTTTATTTAACTTTCAGAAGATCTTAAATGTGCCAATGTTCATTGGCAAATATATAATTCCTGATGACTAGATAATTGTCTTTAAATGCTACTTTTAGCTCTACAAAGAGCTCTCTCTATATGTGTTTCCTTCTAATAAAGAATGTTTTTCCACTTTGAATTTTTAAAAATCATTCCCCTCTCCCATAAAGACTGGTAGCGAACTAGTAGTTCTGAGAGAAACAAATATCATATATATAGTATGTGAGTGATCAAGAATATTACCCGACAGATCTTCTTCATGTATGTGATTAAAAATATAGTCTGAGAGACCATCTTTACATATGGGAAGTGAAGATAACTTTCTTATCAGCATTTTCAGGTTTACTTGAATCCTTT
Source organism: Micromys minutus (assembly GCF_963924665.1). Taxonomy (NCBI): domain Eukaryota; kingdom Metazoa; phylum Chordata; class Mammalia; order Rodentia; family Muridae; genus Micromys; species Micromys minutus. The sequence goes on along the minus strand of NC_137970.1, from coordinate 57,802,816 downwards.
CACTGTCTTCCGTTCTTCCACTGACATTTTCTTTAAATGATCCATTTATTCAGATAGCCAGCCATTGGTGCTTACCCTTAATGATTCTATTTATTTTAATCTCCTGTGTTTTGTCTACCTTCTTAATGCAGAGTGTTACAGAGTGGAGCCTAAACATATAAACCAACGTATTCCACTTATAGCTGCTAATGTAAATGTAATTTATGAAATTCCCAGGTGAACAAATTCCTTCAATCTAAAAACTTCACTTCGGTTTATAATTAGTTTATTTGTATATATTTTTATTGTGAAAATATAATGTGTTTGAGTTACTGTTAAAAATTTTATTGTAAAGTTATAATAAATACACTACTATATTTCTAGACCTAATATAAAATCATAGTTTTATGTTTAGATTTTAACTACATCTGTAACTTGTTCATAAGAACCATAAATACTGTTTTCATTTCTGAAATAGTTCATACTGTCTCAGTTGTAATTTCAGTTTGTGACTGTGCCAAATAATACACTAAACATATAATTATTCTTCACTTTCTAAATGCATTTAATTTTCTGGTTTGCAAAATCAAGCTGACGGAAATTACATGTTCATTAACTGACATCCACTAAACATTTTAGATTTTTAAGATTAATCCTAATGCTTAAAATGATCCCAGTTTGAAATGATGTATTCTTTGGAACACACAAGTGAAATCTTTTAGCAAGAACTATGCCAGAGGGGTCCTCAGGTGCACTGAGGCACTGCAAAGCTAGTTTTCACTGACACATGGGCCTTTTTATCATCAGGATGAGGTAGTGGTCATATTTTAATTAAAATGTCAGAACAAATACTGTTGGAGTTATTGAAAATGAATCACCAGATAAACTGAGCACTGGGCCATGGCAGGTCAAAGAGGCAAAGTCACCTGCAGAAAAGAACTCAATTCATCTTCCTGCCTAAATAAAGAAGAAGGACTTTATGAGCAATATGAACTTTTAATGCATTAAACCACAGTCTTCTCACAAAAGCTTGAGTTTTCCCAGGCTTTTTTTGTGTTTTGATTATTTGTCAGTCATCTGAAACTTTGTGGTTTAAGTATTATAAATATTTTTGCTGAAACACATAATAATGCTACATTATTTTGTTTTTCGCTTTTTTGCTTTGTTCTTTTATATTTAAGTTCTACATTCTACATGGTGTTTTGTATCATCAGCCTTTATGAAGATCAGCCTAGTCACCTTACAAGGAAGTTCATTTCATGCAAAGGATGATATTCTTTACCACCATAAGACTGGTTGAATGTGTATGTGGAGAATTGTAGAAAGCTTCTAGACTCCCTGTCTTTCTTACCTTTTCAGTTCATGAGTATTGGCCAGAGCTCATCAGAACTGCCCTCTCCAAAGGAATAATAGTACACTTACCCAACCACCAGACTCCTTTAAGCACATCAAATACCTTGAAATATCATATATTTTATGCTTAATGAGCCTCATTCTGTACATTAGAAAATGAGGTGATTGCTTACAATTCATTTCCTTGCAGTCTAAAATACCCTTGTAAACACTGAGAGGTGTTTATGTAAGTGGTATGTGAGTCTCAGTGGCAGAACTTCCCTAATTACTTATTTTACCCAGGAATAGAAGACTTTTCAATACAAGGTAAACCGGCATTTTGTTAGTACAGTATTTTTAAATGTCTAGAATGTAGCATTATCACAGCATCATCTGGGCTGCCTCTCATTCTATTGTAGTCATTTCTATCTCAAACAGCAGTACTTCCCTAAAAACAAATTTCCTTCATAATACATGCATTTGGTGTTTTTAGGGGTATTAAATACATATGTCAGGAATTCCAATGCCATATCTTAATTTCTTATTTTTTTTATTTCACTTTTATGTGTTCCAGGGCTGAAGACACTTAACTGAATTAGCTTACTTGCTCCTTACTCATGGCATGCACACTAAACATTTTATGCTTTGATTTTGTTTGCCGTCAGGACTTTTCTATATTACGTGTTTTATTTAGTGCATACTCTTGTTTAACAAAATCTTGCTTTGTTTCACCAATTACTTCTTGTCTATCATATCATCTGGCTGATTGAAATGAGCTATTGCTCAGCAGCTTTAATAGTTTTGACAATTATTTACTTCAGAGTGCATATTATTTTTCAAGCTTTTTCTCTTTCTGCCGCCAGCTGACCCCCAAGAAAGATGAAGCAATTACTTGTATCTTGGAAGGTTCTTAGGTCAAACCTTGATGGCTCCCTTATATCCAGACCATTGATCTTCAGGCTATGTCAATTTTCACTTTCCTCATAGTTTTTGTCAAAGCTTTAACCTTTGTGAAATCTCTTTCCTAAAGTCTATTGGACTATTCATTTGCACCATCTTGTATTGAATGAAAGCTGTCCTCTGAGACAGAGAACATTTATGAACTACAAGATAGGCTCACCTAATATATACCTAGACATGCCCTGGGCCCCGTTAAGACCTTCTACTTACTCCCTTGCTACAGTGTTTGATGCCACATTTAGGTGGCATTTCCCCACAATATTTTATGAATGAATTGTAGGTGGTGTTTATAAGTAAATTCTCACAGTTTAGTGAACCAGTCAGTTTAATAAAAAACCACATGATTTTAGCTGCAACATATCAGTGTGTTGCATTGTTTTGCCACTTACTATGCACCTCCATGAATTAGTGGTACTTAAGACTCAAATCTTAGCATCAGAAAGAGATCCCTTGGAGCTGGAGAGAGGCCTCAGTGGTTAGGTACTCTTCCTAAGTACCTAGCTTAAATTCCTAGCACCTATATGACAACTCACTGTTGTCTGTAACTCAGTTCTTGGGAGACTACATGCCCCCTTTTAGCTTCCTAAGACACATGCATGTACATGGTACACAGACATATATGCAGCCAAAACACTTATCTGTCCACATAAATAATTATCTTAAAAGTTAAATAAAAATAAGACTCCATAGAAGATCACCCCTTTCACTCAGTCTTTTATCTTTTCCCACTAACAGTTATGATTTGTCCAGGACAAACGAGAAATGGCATTTGCTCTTTGTACAGTAGAGATATTTTATGTTAAATAGAATGTATTTATCCTGGAGATTATGGAATTCTGGTTAACTTAATAACATATTTAGCTAAAAGTCATTTTATATCATTTCCTAATTCAGTAAGAACAGTAATTGGATAATTAATTATACCATTAGCATTTTTCTTTATGTTTCTTACTGTGTCTTACAGACTTGGACTATTGTTGAAAACATTTTTGTATTATGATTATGCAGAATTTGAGTTTGTGACAGGGTTGGGCTGGAGAGCTTAAAAGCAATGTTGTCTTCTTCAAGAATGATAATTTAATTATAACATTTTACAAGAAAAGAGGCAGAGAAATGATCATCACTATAATAAGAAATAGGCAAGTGGAGGGGAAAGAGGGATGGGAGCGGGGTGGGGGAAGGGGATAACATTTCACATGTAAATACAGAGAGTATCTAATAAAAACATTTTTAAAAAAGAAATAGGCTGTAAGAATTGAGGCTTACAAGACTGGAACCTAAACACTTGATATTTTGATTATTGAGAATAGGACTAAAATCAATTCATAAATCACTTAGTGAATGTCTTTTGTGTACCAGGCTTTGTATTAGGGGAAAATTTTAAAAACAGGAGAATCAAAACTAAGTCTTTTCTGCCTATATGTCCCCCAGACCTTCTGTCCTTACCATCTCACATAATGGAAGTCTGCTGTTAAATGAGAGAACTTGTACCCAAAATGACATTCAACCTTTCGGGCCTCATTTTTTGCTAATTGTCTTTTGCTTATTGGTTCCCATTAATTTTCTGATTCAATAACATGCTGCTTTAGAATGAGAATTAGAATATATCATTTTAAATTCTACATATGCTATTTTAGAGGAATGATTGATATACTATAAAATTTCCACATTTCAGGTGAAAACTCCAAGTTTTAAAAGGTATATTCACAGAACTAACTAAAAATCTTAGAAAGAAATATAAAATGTTTCTACGTCTGGCCTCTGCCAAAGAAACTCCATACCCATCAACAGCCACCTGACCTTTGTCCTCAATCCCTCTTCCTGACTTCTGAATAACCATTAATTCCCTTTATTCACTGTGTGTTTGCTTATTCTAAATAATGTCTTTTTAACATAATTAATATCTCATATGTATGAAGTTACTATATAATATATTAAGTTATTTTTCTATGTAAAACATGACTTATGTGATCTTTTCACCTTGAGATAATTTAAGGGTGGCTATGAGTATAGGAACTGGAACACTTGGTTGTGTTCATATGATCGTGTGTGCGTGTGCATGCAACACTGCACGTTTGGTCAGAGGACTGCACATCAGGCTTCAGGCTTGGTAATCAATGTCTTAACCTGCTGAACCATCTTGCCAAGCTTTCAAAATATTTTCTAAAATCTAACTTGTACTGGATTTAAAACATGTTCATTGTTTGAAACACTGTATACTTACCTTAAAGTTTGTATGTTCACATTCCCTAAGTGCTTATATTAAATTTCTTATTTACTATAATGTCTAATTATGGCTTTATTGGTATTTAGTCACATAGTAGAGTAAATTATTTTGTTCAATGTAATAAAATTTATTTCTACCATTAGAAAATGAACAGGTTGAAAAGCCAAGAATTCTATGGGCACTCTACTTCAATATGAGAGACTCTTCAGATATCAGCAGAGATTGTTACAATGATTTACCATCCAATGTCTATGTGTGCTCTGGCCCGGACTGTGGCCTAGGAAATGATAATGCAGTCAAACAGGTAAGGCTTTGGCATTTCTCAGTTTTGCATTAAAAAACTGATAGGCTGGGATAGATGGGGGTGAGTGTGCTTCTAGAAGGGGGGAAAAGAACTACTGTGAACTGCAGTGGTATCTTAAATATACTTTATCAGATATCTCACATCCTTTAATTATAAAAGGAATTTTAAAGACTTATTTATGAGTAGTACTGTGAGAATAAAGAATAAAGTTGTTAGAAATATGTGTTCTTAAAATAAGTTTTAAGTGCCGGTATTTTTAAATATTCTAATATAAACAGTTAGATTATTGGTGCATATTTTGAAAACATAGATGGTATCCTCCTTAGCCATTTCTAGGATATAATTAGTAAAGTACATAAGATATAATTTTACAGTAGTCTGATGCACTTCTTAATTTTGGAAAAAAATATTTTATTTAATTTTACATAATTAATATAATGATGTTTTGACTTAAACTAGTGCTAGTTTGAACTCAAAGCTCAGAGCTCAAAGTTTCTGTTATAGTTTCCAAGGAGTATGTTAAATCTAAGCGTGCTAGTCCTAGGTAGAGCTGTGAAAAAGTACATGTTTATTGTAGGGGCCAAAAGCACACTACGATTCCATTAAGCAGAAGATTCGTGGGGCATATTAGAATACACATTTTTTATCTGGATAGGAAGAATAGAAGTTGTGCTTTGAGACAGGCATCTATACTTTTCTCAGATGCTTTTGGAACATCTATTTTTGAATCAACAAGTAGATAGTTTAATACTGTTTTTGTATTTATTGTAACTTCTGTTCTTTTGTAACTTCATGTATGTACATTGTGTATTCTGGTTACTCTTTATTGCAATTCTCTTGCCAACCTGTCAGTAATCACACACACACACACACACACACACACACACACACACACACACACACACACACACTAAAATTCTCATCCCCCAATTTACTAGTTTTGATTTTATTAAATGCCCTCATATAGTTTTATTAGGGACAAATATGTGACTCTTTTTTTTAAACTAATGTTGAGAGCACAGACCACTGGATATAAAACAAGATACCTTTCTGCAGTAGTTCAGCACTGTGGTCCCATTTTCTTTCTGACAGTTGTGAGGACCCAACTTCTGTGAACACAGCTGCTGTGAGTTGATGGTTCTCATGACTGTGTCTTTCTTACTTGCAAGATAGTGTTTCACAGCCATTTGCCCCATCTTCTTTTCACCCCCTCTTCTGCAGTGCCCTGAGGTGTATTGGGGAGGGGATGACTATAAGACCACAGGTGAATTGGATTCAATTATATTTCCACCAGTAGCTAGAATCTTTTCATACTAAATGACTTTATTTGATTTTTACAGGTTTTTTTTTTTTTTTTTTTTTTGTAGTCAGAGCAGTAGTGCTATGAACAATGGTCCAGACTTTTGTCATAATATTTTATATTTCATCTTTAGAGTCTAATGTTGGTTGTAGAAAATCATTCTAGGCCTTAAATGATGTCAAACAAGCAGAGAATTACAACTCTTGCCCATGGCTGGGGATTTTCATTGGCAACTTAAGTTAATAACTTCATTTGTACTTTGGTAACCCAGTTTTCTTAAAAGATTAAATTTTCAAATAAAGCTTTTATACAATTAGCTTAGGCTGAGATTTTTTTTTCCTGATTATACAAAAGGAGTTATAATGCAAGGGCCTTTGTGATCTACATACTGCAAACTAGAAGATTACAGTTAAAGGGCAATCTTATACAGTAGTTTGCATCACAAAAGATAACTTTTGTAGGTTATATTGAATATAATGAAGAAAACAGCCTTAATGATCATTTGTGTGCTCCTTAACATGCTGTATGTTATAATCACTTGATAAAAATATGCCTTTTTTAAAGAACACCAATAATATTTTTAACTTACCAGTTTGTTCAGATAAATGGAGCTAATTCCAATATATCATCATATGGTTATGTCAATCAACTATTGGCAAATTCTCCTTTCTGAATAAGGATATTCATGAAAGCTCTCAGAATAGTATTGTGGCTTTGTCTGTGTAGAAAATACATGCAACACTGTTAGTTGAGACTGCTAGGTTTCTTCCTATGGGTTTGTTCTTCCTTTGATCTTCTTCAATTACTCCCCTAATTCAACCATAGGTGTCCCCAACTTCAGTTCAGTGGTTGGGTGTTAAGTAGTTGCATCTTTCTCAGTCAGCTGCTGGTTGGGCCTCTCAGAGGGCAGCTATACTAGGCTCCTGTCTTTAAGCACATTATAGCATCAGTAATAGTTTCAAGTCTTGTTAACCCCCCTATCATTATATGGATCCCAATTTGGGTAAGTCACCTTTCCTTCAGGTCTCTTCATTTTTGTTCCTGCAGTTGTTTCAGACAGGAACATCAAAAGCATCAATCACCATGATCAAGCAAGTAAACTTCATCCCAGGCATCCAGACATGGTTCAATATATGAAAACCCATCAATGTAATATCCTATATAAACAAACTCAAGGGGGAAACCCACATGATCATCTCATTAGATGTTGTAGAAGCCTTCAAAAGTACAATGCCCCCTCAAAATAAAAAGTCTCAGAGAGATGAGGAATTCATGCTTTTGATGCGATCTTGAATTTAGTTTGCAATTTTATTGAATATTTTTGCATCAATCTTCACGAGTGAAATTGACCTGAAGTTTTCTTTCTGGTCTCAGTGTGGCTTATGTATCTGAGTAATTGTGGATTCATAGAATGAATTAGATAGTGTTCTTTCTGTTTCTGTTTTGTGCAATAGTGTCCGGAGTATTATTATTAGCTCTTCTTTGAAGAATTCTGCACCACCATCTGGCCCTAGACTTTTTTTTGTTTGGGAGAGCTTTTGTTTGATTGTTTAGATTTATTTATTGAGTGTGTGTGTGTGGGTACACTATCATTGTCTTCAGACAGGCCAGAAGAAGGCATCAGATTCCATTACAGATGGTTGTGAACCACCATGTGGTTGCTGGAAATTGAACTCAGGACCTCTGGAAGAGCAGTCAGTGCTCCTAACGACTGAGCTATCTCTCCAGCCCCGTTTGGGGGGTTTTTAATGACTACTTCTATTGATTAGAGGTTATGGGACTCTTCAGGTATTTATTCTGGTCCTGATTTAACTTTGGCACATGGTATCTGTCTAGAAAATCATCCATTTCTTCTAGACTAGATTTTCCAGTTTTGTTCAATACAGGCTTTTGTAGTAAGTTCTGATGGTTTTTTTAATTTCCTCATTTTCTGTTGTTATGTCTCCCTTTCATTTCTGATTTTTTAATTTGGATGTTGTCTCTTTGCTCTTTAGTTAGTTTGGATAAGGGCTTATCTATCTTTGTTTTTTTTTTTCTCAAATAACCAGCTTTTGGTTTTGTTGATTCTTTGTAACATTCTCTTTGTTTCTAATTGGTTGGTTTCAGCACTAAGTTTAAATATTTTCCACTGTCTACTCCTCTTGGGTGTATTTGCTGCTTTCTGTTCTAGAGCATTCAGATGTGCTGTTCTGTTACTAGTATGATATCTCTTCAATTTCTTTATGAAGGCACTTACTACTATAAATTTTCCTCTTAACACTGCTTTCATAGTGTCTCATAAGGTTGGGTATCTTATGCTTTCATTTTTATTGACTTCTATAAAGTCTTTGAATTTTTTTCTTTATTTCTTCCCTGATCTTATGTGAGATTTCTGGTTTTGTTGTTATTGAAGTCACATTAATCCATGTTGATATGATAGAACACCTGGAATTCTTTCAATCCTTTTGAATGTGTTAAAGGCTTGTTATACGCTATATGGCATTTTTGGAGAAGGTTCTATGAGGTGCTAAAGAGAAGGCATTTTATTTTATTTGGGGAACAAATGTTCTGTAGATATCTGTTAAAACCATTTGATTCCACAACTTTTGTTAGTATCAATGTGTCTGTGTTTAGTTTTTGTTTCAACGACATGTTCTTTGCTGAGAGTAGGGTGTTTAAGTGTTCCACTATTAATGTGTGAGTTTCAGTATGTGCTTTGAACTTTAGCAAAATTTCTTTTACGAATGTAGGTGTCCTTGCATTTGGTGTATAGATGTTCAGAATTGAGACCTCCTCTGGGTGGATTTTTGCTTTGATCAGTATGAAGTGTCCTTCCCCATCTCATTGATAACTTTTGGTTGAAAGTTTATTTTATTGGATATTAGAATGGCTACGCCAATTTCTTGAGACCATTTGATTGGAAAACTTCTTTTTTCCAGTCCTTTACTTTGAGGTGGTGTCTGTCTTTGTTGCTGAGGTATATTTCTTGGATGTAGCAAAATGCTGGATCCTATTTATGTAGCCTGTGTCTTTTTATTGGAGAATTGAGTCCATTGATGGTGAGATATATTAAAGACAGATAATTGTTAGTTCCTATTAGTTTTGTTGCTGCAAGTGGTATTATGTGTGTCAATTCTCTTCTTTTGGGTTTCTTGTGAGATGTTTGATGTCTTGTGTTTTTTTGGAAGTAGTTACCATTCTTGTGTTGGAGATTTCATTACAGTACCCTCTGTATGGTTGGATTTGTAGAGAGATATTGGTTAAATTTGGTTTTGTCAGAGAATATCTTGGTTTCTCTATCTATGATGTTTGAGAGTTTTTCTTGTTATAGTATCCTGGGATGGCATTTGTGTTCTCTTAAGGTCTGGATGACATCAGTCCAGGATCCCCTGCCTTTTAATGTCTCTGTTGAGAAGTCTAATGCTATTCTTATAAGTCTGCCTTTATATGTTACTTGGCATTTTTCCCTTAAAGCTTTTAATATTTTTTGTTTGTTCTATGCATTTAGTGCTTTGATTATTGTGTGACAAGAGGATTTTATTTTTTGGTCCAATCTATTTGGTGTTCTATAGGCTTCTTGTACATTTATGCCAATCTCTTTCTTTAGGTTAGGGAAGTTTTCTTCTATGATTTTGTTAAAAATGGCACTTTGAGCAGGATTCTTCAGCCTCTTCTATTTCTATTATTCTTAGGTTTGAACTTTTCATTGTGTCCTTATTTTCTGGATATTTTGGATTAGGAGTTTTTGCACTTTTTATTTTCTTTAACTGACATGTCAATGTTTTCTATGATACCTTCTACACCTGAGATTCTCTCTTCTATGTCTTGTATTCTGTTGGTGATTCTTGCATCTGTAGCTCTTGATCTTTCCTAAGTTTTCCATTTCCGGGGTTGCATCCCTTTGTGTTTGTTTGTTTGTTTCTATTTCCATTTTTAGTTCTTGGACCCTTTGTTCAGTTCATTCACCTGATTAATTGTATTTTCCTATAAGGGATTTATTTGTTTATTCCTTAAGAGTTTCTACCTGTTTGCCTGTGTTTTCCCTATATTTCTTTAAGGGAGTTCTTTACATCTTCCTCAAATGCCTCTTATAATCTTTATTAGATAGGATTTTAGGTCATTATCTTGCTTTTCATGCATGTTAGGCTATCCAGGGCTTCCTATGGTGAGAGAACTGGGTTCTGATGTTGCCAAATTGCATTGGGTTCTGTCACTTATGATCTTGCACTTGTCTCTAGCCATTTGGGTCTCTCTGGTGTTAACTTCTCTGGGTATCTCTGATTGGAACTGGCCTCTTTGGAGGCAGGTAGAGAGCTCTGTGGCCTGAGTTAGAACCTATCTCCTTGGAGGCCGACACTGTTGTCTCTAGTTCATGTGTGCCTCTTGTGTCTCTGGTTAGAGCAGTCCTCCTGTGCTCCTGGTAACTGTGGTTCTCCTGGGAGGCTCACAGGCTGTAGCATTTGAGTGGTTTTCCCAGTGGGGAATTTGGAGAAAAGGAAGGTGGAGTTCAGGGGTTTGGGGGATAGGTCCCACATCAGCTGGGCTGTGTGGGTAAATCAGTTTCCCTTGGTGTTTGGGCGAAATTCTCACCTGTGCCCTGTTTAAAGCATAGCTCCTGGGAGGCTCACAGGCTGTAGCATTTAAGCAGGTATTGGCCAGGTTGCTGATCTGGTCCAGGTAGGGAAGTGGACCAAAAGGAAGGTGGAGCTTGGGGCCTTTTTTTATGCTTCAACATCATCAGTTGGGTTAATTGTTAGATAATTGTGTGTGAGTGGGAGCTCTAGATAGAAGAGAACCACAGAGGGACATTTTGAAATCAGGTGTAAGACCTGATAGCTATTATCCCAGCTATAGACCTGGGAATTATCCTATATCCATGCAAATGTGCATCTAATCCTCTTTGGCCTTGATACTGACACCAGTTCTGTCTATCATCAAGTACCCAAAACAAATGATAGCTCTCCAGGACTTGGGTTTAGAACCATTGACCTTATTTCTAATTATGGACCCTGAAGTATTCTGTTCCAAAAATTGAGCTTTTATTATGATTTGTAACCTGTCTTATATGTTCTTGGAAACAGTAAATGCAAAAAATGGCTCCATGGGTAAAGGTACTTACCATGAAAGTATGACAACCTGAGCTTAAATCCTAGAAGCCAAGTCTGAAGGAATGAACCTACTCCTGGAAGTTGTTACTAGCCTCTACCTGTATGCTGTGGCACTTGTATACACACACATGATACACAGACAATGTTTTTATTATCCTTCCACTAAACTCATCTGGTGACAGTGACTAGGTGCTGAATATTTTAGGTTGTAAAGCTTGTGTACTCTTTATTGCAGCTCTTCAACTCTTCCATTAAAGAGGGGGGAAAAACAGCTATAGATAGTAGGTAAACCAATGTGAACTGTGTTCCAATAAAACTTTATCTACAAAAACAAGAGATGGTGTAGGTTGGACTTTTGGACCATAGATGGCCACGATTTTGCCAAATAGAAGACTTTGTATGTGCATTATGAAAAAACTGGAAGCCGTGTAGGAAACCATTATGTTCTTTACCACCTTATAATTTCACTTTCTCACCAGTTGCCAAGAGTAGAGGTTCTCTATTGTGACACAAACCTTTAGCCAAACTTGAGTTGAATTATTGTCACTGACACATTTATTAGTTGCTTATCATTAGCATCATGTTTGCTCTTTTATTCTCTTATATTGTCCTGCTAAGCTCAGTCACATGTACTGGTTAAAACCTGATTACATTAATTTTAAGGATACTGTTTTTTATTTAGATAACACCACAAGTGTGTGTGTGTGTGTGTGTGTGTGTGTGTGTATGGCTGCTGATGTCCAAAAATTAATTTGTCCTTACATCCTTGGCTAGGCGGAAACTCTTTTCCAGCGAATCTGTCCAAATGAAGACTTCTGTCCGGCTCCGCCAAATCCTGAAGATATTGTTCTTGATGGAGACAGTTCACAGGAAGTTTCAGAATCCAGTGTCATACCAGAAACCAACTCAGAGACCCCCAAGGATAGTACAGTCCTGGAAAATCAAGAGGAGCCCTCTGAATAGTGGATATGCATCAGACTTTTAACATCCTATTTTGGAAACTCCTCTTGCCTTCACAGTCTTCTTAATAGAAGGAATATTTGAAATCTTTTAAAAAGCAACGACCAATTTATTAGGGAAAATTAGAAGAAATGAGTCCCAGGAATCCAAAAAGGAATTTTCTTCAAAGAGGGTATTTCCAGAAACACGAAACATTTATAAAGCACATTAACTTTCCTGTTTTACATACCAAACCTATGAGATTAGCAGGTGAAATATATAAATGGACTGATTCCTAGAAAAGTAGTTATGATGTGAAAGGGATCCTATGCATCATTAATAATTATGTGGTGTTCACATAAATTTGTTTGCCACTTGGAATCTTTTTTGTTGAAAGCCACATCTGCAGAGTCAGCTCACATACTTATTTTGGTTATTTGAATTATATTTCCAATCTGGGTATCACATAACAGATATAAGCATATATAAATGCGGTAGAGTAAAGCTAAACTGTCATGATCTGGCCAGAAGCCTACCTTTGGAGTTGGTTTTATTTTCTATGTTAAAATCTGAATATGTTAGTACTAAGGTATTTGGACATTTTGCTAATTTAATTTCTTAGTAATTAGTGATTTGGATGTAAATCTTATACACATTGACTGAAATTCAAATATGAAGAAATAGAAGAATACAAGCAAACATTTGGATAGGATGGTTCTAAGTCAAGTTAACTGAAGCACTAACTTCTTATCCACAGAACTAATTTGATCACAGCTGTTGCTCAGAATATTAGGCAAAGTGTTTGACTTCTTATCTTTGGTTTCTTCAGATATCAAGTGAAGCAGTATGTCTACTATAACAGCAGTTATGGCGATCAGTGCAGCTCCAGTCTTAGAATGGATCTTCTGGAAAATACTGTTTTTGAACTTTCCTGTTACTTGATCTGTGGATAAATATCAAACCAGCCTCATTATCACAGTGTCATATTTATTGCAGTAAATTTTTAATGCAAGTCTGTTTCTTAAACTCTTTAATAACACATGCAATGGTGATTCTTTCTTGTTTGGAATGGTGGTTCTTGAAGTCTTAGAAATACTTTATAAATTCATATTCCTCTTCTGGCAACTAAACCATCAAGACTGAACAGACCATAATAGTGAGTAGCCTGTAATATACACTTTACATGAAAAAATGAGGGCTATTTATTGACAGAAAACTTATTTGCAATGCCTATATTTAAATGTCTCTAAGCTCTGATGGTCTACTTTCTTTGAGCAATAGTTTGGACCTAGAACTACCTGTAAATAGATAATTTAAACCCAGTGCTTCCTGTTAGGGAGCCATGGCTCCAGTGAAAAGCACAGAATTCTCCATGTGCAGCTGGTTCCTGACCTGTCCAGGTTTCAGAGAAGATTGTAAAGCTCATAGCACAGATTCTTAAGAAAATGAAAAAATCCAAGGAATGTAGCTCTTGCTGACCCCTGCAAATTGAGTTGGATTGACAAAATGGGAAAATCTTCCCAGACTCCCAGGCTGCTCCTCTCAGGCTGCCTGCTCCTCCCACTGTACAGCCCTCTGCTTCTCTGGAGTATCCTTTCCTTTTTATACAGTCACACAAATCAGGGACAGAATCGCTTTTATAACCTACTTTGTCACAAAGCTTCAGCTCTTACATCAGCTGTTGTTTCCTGAAGCTCACCTAGGGCATGCACTAAATGCCAGGTAAGCATCAGTAATGCACCAGGTACTGGTCCTGCCTCTCCATACCAGCAATATGAAAGTTTCTCTTAGATGAGAATGTTAAGTTGGAATGCAATCACAGCTGTGTTGCAAAAGTAAAAATGTTATACTTTGTTATAATCCTGAGTTAAGGCCTCCTAAGTGCAGCATGCACATTGATATAAGGAGACTATTAGACTACATAGGTTTAGAATTAGAATAACTAGACACCTTTAGGACATTGCAGCTGTGTTAATTGTAGGACACAGAAACTATTTTTTGTTTCATGGCCCAGCTCATTCACTATCCTGTTTTATCCTTTGGATGCAATCAGAAAAAAAAAATGTTTCTTCCAGATCATTTACTAAATATATTGTTAAAATGCTTAAAGCTCCTGAATATGATTAACGACGGCTAAAATATCACAAAACTGTTTTCAAAATTGTAGACAATTAGATCTATTTCTCGTTGCCTCAGAGTGTCATACTAAACATTTGAAGGGTTTTCTTTATTATTGCTTAATACATGTTTTTACTGTGTTAAGTTCAAAACAACACCAACAACAAACCTTAAGGTTTGTAAAACCATGTCTAAAGTCATATGAATAAAATTACTGTTTTACATAATTCAAACACTTGTGTAATTTTAAATTTTGAAGTTGCTGGTATCAAAAAATGTTTATTTGTTTGTTCAAAGTATTTAAATATGCATGCCTGTTTCTAGAAACCAAAAATGGTATTATTAATTTGAGTGATAAGATCCAGTAACTAATCCTGTGTTGCTTTTGTATATTTTTCTAGTTGGTGTGCCTGTCCAAGAAAACATATATATTAAATGTCAGTTTCTATTTTTATATAATAAAATGTCCATGGTAATGGGTAAGTTCTAGAACAGTGGACCTTTTTAAAATAATATCCACAATTACAATGCCAATTGTTGATCATTATTAACTTCTGACAAGTTGGTTTCTAGAATTCTGTGCCCTAGTATGTTATCTAGTTCCTAGTAGTAGCAATCATTTAAAGAAATTAAAAAAAAAAATTCTTGCAAATACTTAATGTACTGCTATTAGCATTGAATAATCTAATCTGTCTTTTGCTCAGTAAAAGTTCTCATGTATTTAAAAAGGCATGAATATATAATAAATTGCACACTGTAACAGAATTTTTAGAGAAAATAAAGACTTTTCAATGCCTTTCCACTATAGTGACCTATCTTTTTTATATATGTTTGAATTTTGTGTATGGGGCTAGAGTCGCAGCTCAATGGGAGAGACTTTGTATAGTAGTGTACCTGCTAGAACAGTAAGTGCAGGTAGCCTGCTATCTAGCACTTCTGCTCCTTGTAGAAGCTTTCCTTAGTTTATAGTCTGCTCTGTATGTGTACATGTACTGATTGTAACTTAATAAGTATTCTTCAATAGGAGAATGACTTAGTGTATATTGATTATTATAAAATAGTAAACCCAACATTACTTTAAGAGTATAAATATCAAAAACTAAATGATTTGAATCTGAGTTTTCTGCTCTCATACTGATATTTAGTTGACAGCTGTGTGTCTTAATTTCAAGGCATCTACCTCCCCACTGTAAATTTGTAAGTAAAGCTATCAAATTTTGCATGGTTTTGACTTACATAGCAAAATGTTCTAGATGCCAGGATTAATGTCATTATCAAGCAAAACCAGGTGGTACTTTGTCCTGAGATTATTGGTTCAGAGGGTGTAAGGCATAAGCTATGGCTTTACAATATATTGATCTCCTACAACTTGTGTCCACATCTTCAAGAAAGTGAATCCCAAATGGTTTTCCATGTTTGATGATGAAAACTGGAAATGCTTTTCTCTTAGGTGTTTGAGTCTTTAACAGCTTATTTGTAGTAAGAAAGATTATTACCTATGCTCTTTGTATAATGAAATAATTCATTAAGTTAAGGTTTTCCTTAAATGAAATAATCCAAGAATACTGATATTTTCTGTCAGTTCCAAGTAGTTCATGAAGCTCCTGAAATAGAACATATTCAGAAGCTAGCTAGAACTCTTGTGAAACTGGCAATTTATCTGTGAGATTATTAATAAATCAAGTTTTCAAAAGCTAAGGTTAATTGAATTTTTAAACAAGTAGCTGTATTATCCTTCAAGCACCTTGGAGCTCATAGAATATTCACACTCTTTAAAAATGCACTTTGATATGTTTGAATTGTCTTTAATGATAGCAGTTTAAATCACCAAGCAGTTTAACACTTGGCATCCCAAGTCACATTTTGAAGGCTATATTTTCAATTAATACAGTTTTTCTGTGGGCTTCATTGAGAAGCCCTTGCCCTGCAAGTGGTCATGTCTGTTCCTTCTGATGATGATGACTCTTAGGACCAGTTGACAGGCATTCATTAGTACTTGAATCTCAGTAGATAGACTACAGAGTCTCTTTGTCTATCACTGTAAAAAAAAAAAAACTTTCTCTCGTTACTTTTATCAATGCTAATAGGACTTGTTTGTACAAATCCACTTGCCACAAAGCAGACAACTCTGAGCACATGGGATTGGCTAACCTATCAGGAGCCTCATCCTTGGAGCAAAACTATACTTTCTTCGCACCAGTCATTGATTAGCTTTAGCTTTTCATCTAGGAGTGGGTCCTTGTGGAATTTACCCAGTTGGTGTTGATATGTCAACATTGTCATTATACAGGTCTTGTTTAAGCAATTATATAGTTGATTACTATCTATCTAGAAAACACAGTCTAGCATCAAGTGTTATGGTCCACTTTTTCGATGATTTTCCCTGACCCTTGTGTATAGAGGTTGGGTTGAAAATTCATCATTTGGGGCTGAGCATCCCATGGTTTCTAATCTGCATTTTGATCAATTTCAGACCTCTGTAATAATCACTGCATGTTGCAAAAGGATACTTATTTGATGAATGAGAGTTATATTTACTAGAAGGTATAAGGAAGAGTCTTCTACTTTGGCATTGTTATTAATATGCCAATAATACTTTAAAAGTTCTGAGCCACATGCAACACTAATTGGACACATGGCTGTTGAATTTAAAAAGAGGGTGTGACATAAAAGTGAGTACAAGATGGAGTGTGGAAACTAGGGCGACGGCAGAGGGATGTGTGACTGATCTGGAGGTGGTGAGACCTGGGAGAATGCAGTTGATAAACCGGGTGAACTAAAGTCTTGTGCATCAAGCATCAGACAGTTTATACTCTGAGGGTTAAGAGAAATCACATGAGTAAAATACTCATTCACATTGTATACAACCACAAACATAAGCCACATGTCAAAACATGATTTTCTATAAAAGCATATAAAGGACGGTTTTAAAATTAAATTGAATAACAGCAAGCAGTAAGGAATAATCAGAAGTAAACTCACTCCTGGTACATATACCTGGGAGGAGCATGAAAACACAGTTTGAGAACAATTCGAAGACTATTTACTTTCTTCTCACAAGCACTCAGAATTCTCATGCATATTCATTCCTGAACCATGTTCCAACAGGGCCATAGTACTAGAAGGATATGATCAAAATGCATTATTTAAACCTATGAGGTTTTTAATATTTTTTAAAACTGTTTTGCAAATGTTGAACATTTTAAACCCATACAATAATAATGGTACCTGCCCCACCCCCACATCAGTAATCAAGGGAAGCTTGACCAGCATGGGGAAGAATTAGCAGAGTTTATAAGACAAGAATGGTGAGTGTGGAGAAAACCACTCACATATCAGTATATAAACTGGTAAGTCCATTTTATATGAAGGGTAGATTGTCAGTACCTACCTGGACATTAAGTACAGATAATCTGTTATCCAGCACTTAAATTTCCCATAGTTGGTTTACCTAGCTTATAGAAAGCTCTATATGTATGTGTGTTAAAGCTACAGAATTGAAAATGTCTTATGGATCTTATAGATTATGGAAGATATATGTATAGTAATGTCTGGAAAACCTGCCTGAATAAGTCAGTATCTGAAATGAAAGGAATAGCCTCTGAAAATGTGAAATATATAAATATCTAATACATAGTTACAGTTAGAATTGAGGTTGATAAATGAAGATATGAGCTATGGTTCCCGATAAAGGATTGTGGATGCCCTCTCTTGTTGAAGTGTTGTGGTGTTCATCATAGTTCTACAACATCCTTGCCTTTATGGCTTCCATTCTTAGTAGTAGTAGTGGTAGTGGTGGTAAGTCATAGTAACAAGATCAAGTATATACATATACACATAAAAATAAGATGTTGAAAACTTATTGACAGAAAAACACGCCAAAGCATTTGTTCAAAACCATATCTCAAATCATCTGTGACAGAAAGCCAAAAGAAATTAAGTGTGATTTACTATTCCAAAAACTACACTCATTTAACCCAGAGCAGCTGTAGATGTCTGTGCACCATCAAGCCAGTCTAGTATGGACAGTGAATCTGCTCATACGACCTGGAGGCCTAACTGAAGGGCTGTTGAAAGTTGATGGCTTCAGGGAAGGGAAAGAGTTTTCTTCTTTAAGACTATGGTTGTTGGCGAGGCTGCGGAGAAAGAGGAACACTTCTCCACTGTTGGTGGGGTTGCAAGCTAATACAACCACTCTGGAAATCTGTCTGGCGATACCTCAGAAAATTGGATATAGTACTACCTGAAGACCCAGCTATTCCACTTCTGGACATATACCCCAGAGACACTTTAATACACAACAAAGATATATGCACCACAATGTTCATAGCGGCTCTATTTATAATAGCCAGAAGCTGGAAGGAACCCAGATGTCCTTCAGAAGACGAATGGATACAAAAATTGTGGTACATATACACAATGGAATACTACTCAGCCACCAGAAACAATGACTTAACCAAATTCTTAAGAAAATGGCTGCATCTAGAGAAGATCATCCTGAGTGAGATAACCCAGTCACAAAAGAACAGACATAATATGCAGTCACTGATAGTGGGATGCTAACCCCAGAGGCTTGCACTCCCCCAGAAACAACTCACAGACTGTATGAAGTCCAAGAAATAAAGAAAACAAAAAATATACATATATTCACAAAACAAGAAGACTTTGACTATTTCCATGTTGCGTTTTGTTTTGCATGTACTTTATGCTTATTGCAACTAGTACGTTTTCAATGCATACTGTCAAGCCCTTGAAAAAAATCAAGTACTGACTAAAAAACATATTCACATGGTTTTATGTAAAATTTATTTTAATGTCTGAAAAAACAGTACTGACAAAAATGTATAATTTTAAGCAAAAAAATGTTTAAAATCTGTACATTTATCTTTGTTTTGCAAAATAAAGTCGTTTAAAAAATAAAAAACAAACAAACAAAAAAAGACTGGTTGTTGGTAGGCCAACCACATGCTGGTGGATGACTCCATTTCCATGAGTATATTGACAGCATAAATTGGAATTGTATATTAAGAAAAAATGTCATGAAGATAGGAGGCACTCAAAAAGGGGATGCCTCAGTCCTTAGAAGGGAGAACAAAACTCTCACGGGAGGAAATGCAAGGTCAAATATAGGAATGGGGATTGAATAAAAGATCACTCAGAAGCTGCCTCACCTTGGGATCAACCACATATGCAGCCACCAAATCCAAGCACTATAGCTGATCCCAAGAAGTACTTACTGGCAGAAACAAGATAGAGATGCCTCCTCAGGGAGTATGCTAAAGTCATACAGATACAGCTTAGCATGCTTGCTAAAGAAAGGAAGGACCTAAGGAGCTGAAAGGGGTTTCAACCTCTTGGGAAGAACATTATCAATCAACCAAACCTCCAAAACTCCCATGTACTAAAACACCAACCTTTGTGCACACTTTGAGAGACCTATTGATCCAGTTGCTTATGTAGCTGAAGATAACAGTGTCTGGCATCAGTGTGAAAAGCTTTTGGCACAGGGACGGCATATTTTCCCAATGTATGGGAATACAAAGGCAATGGGGTGGAGGGGGGATCAGGAGGGAGTGTACCTTTGTGAAGGTGAATGGAAGGGGAGAGGGATGGGAGCAGGTTAAGGTAAAGGGATAAATAACATCTCAAATGTAAATACAGAGTATCTAATAAAAATCATAAGAAAAAAAAAGATAAGCTAGTATCCTCTTATCACCATGTGCATACCATGTGTGTTCTTTTGTGACTGGGTTACCTTCCATCCAATTGCCTAGGAATTTCATGAAGTCATTGTTTCTAATAGCTGAGTACTACTCCATTGTGTAAATCTTTCTGTATCCATTCATCTGCTGAAGGACATCTGTTTTCTTTCCAGTTTCTGGGTATTATAAATAAGGCTGCTATAAACATGGTAGAGCATGTGTCCATTTTATGTGTTGGAGCATCTTTGGAGTATATGCTTAGAAGTGGAATAGCTGGGTTTTTATGTACTACTATGTCCAAATTTCTAAAGAACCACCAGACTGGTTTCTAGAGTGAATGTACCAGCTTACAACCAGTGTTCCTCCTCATCATCTGTTGTCACCTGAGTTTTTGGTCAAAGCCGTTCTGACAGTATGAGGTGAAATCTCAGGGCTGTTTTGATCTGCAGTTCCCTGGTGACTAGGGATGTTGAGCATTTCTTTAGGTGGTTCTCATCCATTTGGTATCCCTCAGTTGAGAATTCTTTGTTTAGCTCTGTACCCCATTTTAATAGGATTATTTGATTCTCTAGAGTCTAACGTCTTGCATTCTTTGTATATATTGAATACTAGCCCTCTATCAGATGTAGGATTGGTAAAGATATTTTCCCAATCTGTTGGTTGCCATTCTATCCAGTGAAAGGGCTGTATGACAAAAACTTCAAGTCTCTGTAAAAGGAAATTGAAGAAGATCTCAGAAGACAGAAAGATCTCCCGTGCTCATGGATTAGAAGGATCAACATAATAAAAATGGCCATCTTACCTAAGGCAATCTACAGATTTAATGTAATCCCCATCAAAATTACAACTGAATTATTCATAGAGTTAGAGCAATTTTCAAATTCATTGGAAATAATACAAAATCTAGGATAGCAAAAACTAATTTTAACAACAACAACAACAACAAAAGTGTTCTGGAGGAATCACCATGCGTGACCTCAGGCTGTACTAGTTCAATTGTGATAAAAAGCTGTGTGGCATTGTTGTACAGACAGCAGGTAGACCAATGGATTAGAATCAAAGTTCCAGAAAAAAAATCTACACATATATGGCCACTTGATCTTTGACAAAGGAGCTGTAAACATTCTATAAAAAAGGGCATCCTCTTCAACCAATGGTGTTGGTTCAACTGGGAGTCAGCATGCAGAAGAATGCAAATCAATCCTTTCTTATCTCCTTGTGCAAAGCTCAAGTCCATCTGGATCAAATACCTCTACATAATACCAAGTACACTCAAACTAATAGAACAGAAAATAGGGAAAAGCTTAGAACACATAGACAAAGGGAAATTTCCTGAACAGAACACCAATGGCTTATGCTCTAAAATCAAGAATTAACAAATGGGACCTCATGAATTTGCAAAGCTTCTATTAGGCAAAGTACAGTGTCAAAAGATCAAAATGAAATATTTATCCGAAGATTCAAAGCTAATAGACACTAGTGGGAGAAAATATTTAATGGTTGGCTTCCTGGACCTGGGTTAGTTCACTCAGAATGAATATTTCTATTCACATCCATTTATCATTAGATTTCTATTTTTTTTCTAAATAACTGAGTAAAATTACATTGTATAAGTTGACCTTATTTCCTTTATCCATTCAACAATTAAGGGAGTCCAATTATTTCTTGGTTATTTTGAATAGTTTAACAGCGAACACAGATGAGCAAATACAATGATTTGTCACCACTGAACATTTGATGGCAGAGTAATATTAATATTATCCCAGGACACCTTGGAACTGGCCAAGGCAGGAATCTGGCTTTTGTGCTACACCTTATCAAGCACATTGTCATCTATAGCTCCTGGCAGTCTCTCGAGAATAAGGCTGTAAGAAACTACTACATCTACATCTGAAGTTCAGGGCAGGGCTTTTAAGAATGTGGCATAGGGAAGTACATTCCTATTTGAATCTCCAGGCTGAATCCTTAGGAATGCAGCTCTGGGCAGGGTGGATTTCAGAATGTAGGCACAGCAGTATCCATTTTTGTCTCTGACCTTTTAACCTCACCTCCAGTAAGATGTTTACAGGATCTTTGGTTGTTAATTTGGGCTGGATTCCTGTATCAGAACTGCTATTACCTTTTTGCATGTAATTAAAATGATTTAAAAAGAGACAGATTAAACCAAGTTTCACTTAGGCCATGAGGCTTAGGCTCAAGTCAGGCCAAAGTCATGTTGCAACTTTAAAAAAAGAAAAAAAAAAAAAAAGATAACTATCCAGAATATGTAAAGGACTAAAAGAAGGGAATAATAAAGAAAACAGATTCAAGCAACCAAGGCAATTAAAATAGTATTCTGAAAAAAGAAATAGAAATGTTAAAAAGTTTCCCAAAAACGGTTTCTACATCTTTAATAATCAGGGAAATGGGAATTAAAACAGGTTTGGTGAGGTTTCATCTTACCCTACTGGAGAGATAAAGAGAAAAAGCAAACAAATTGAAACACTTTTACTTTTGGTGAAAATGTGCTGCAATCCTTGGAATTGGTATAGAGAATTTTAACAAACCAAAATATGTAGTTAGCACGTGACCCCTTGGCACCATTTCCCTATTTGCTGAAATGAATTTACATACTACTCCACAGATATTTAGATGGCCATGTTCATTGTGATTTGTTTTTTTTTTTTTAAAAATAACTCAATCATGCCAGTCAGTGTTGCTCATAAGATTATTATTATAGGTAATGTACTGGAGGATGTACACTTTATGACAGAACACACCCCTGAGAAAAACTGTATTTTCTCTCTCCCAGAAGCAACCAAGTGTCAATAACTGTCAGCTGTTTTTTTTTTTTTTTTTTTTTTTTTTGAACAACTTTATTTTAAAAAACAAAGATAAAAGAATAAATTTTAAGCATTTTTGCATAAATGTATATGAATACATTTTTGTCAGTGCTTGGCTTTTTTTTCAAAGGTTTGATAGTGTGCATTAAGCTCTGGATACCCAAGAAACAATTCACAAACATTATGAAGCTGAAAAAGAAGGAAGGCCAAAATGGAAGTACCTCAGTCCTTCTTAGAAGGGAGGACAAAACACTCATGGGAGAAAATCCAAGGTCAAAGAGAGGAACAGGGATTGAAGAAAAATCATTCAGAAATTGTCTCACTCAGGAATCCACCACATATGCAACCACCAAATCCAGCACTATAGCTGAAACCAAGAAGAACTTACTGGAAGGAACCAGATAGAAATGCCTCCTCAGGGAGTATGTTAGAGTCATATAGATATATCTGAGCATGCTTGCAGTCAACCACCGGACTGAAGTCAGGGACCCCAATGAGGATGCTAAAGAAAGGACTGAAGAAGCTCAAAAGGGTTGCAACCTCATGGAAAGAACAACATTGTCAACCAACCAAACCCTCCAAAATTTCCATGGACTAAAACACGGACCTCTGTGCACACATTGAGAGACCTATTGATCCAGTTACATCTGTAGCTGAAGACACCAGTGTCTGGCATCAGTGTGAGAAGAGGCTTTTGGTCAAGGGAGGGCATGTTTTCCCAAGGTAAGGTAATACCAAGGCAATGGGTTGGGGAGGGTGATTAGGAGGGAGTGCACCTCTGTGAAGGCAAATGGAGCGGGAGGGTGCTGTGAGCCCCGCAGAGGAAAGAGATAACATCACAAATGTAAATAAACATTATCTAATAAAAATGAGAAAAAAGACAAAAAGAATGAACTAAAAAAAAAAAAGGAAAAAAGATAGGATGTAGTAAAGAGGTAGGGGTAGATCTTGGGGTAGTTAAAGGGGAAGTGGCCAGTGAATATGATCAAAATACATTGTCTGAAATTCTTAAAGAATTAAAACTATTTTTAAATAAGTAAAAGTTGTGAAAATGAAAAGATGGAGGAAATCTTAACAGGCAAAATATTCTGCTTTTGTATTTGGGGAAGCAGAGGACCTAAGACTTTGAAGTGAAATCTGAGTTTGGATTTAATGTCACTCGTTCACTCTTTTCAGACTGATTTAAGTTTCTTTGTGTGTTCTATGGGAATCATGGTAGTACTGGCTGTGGGTGATTTTTTTCATGTTTAAATATGGTATAAATCCCTGGGAGGTCCACAGTAAAGTTCCTGATACATAAAGACACTTTGGTGAAAGGTAGCATTGGTGTCCTATGGATAAAGACAGCCAACATTAGACTCATGTTTCTTAATTACCAGGTTACTGTTCTCTTTCAAAGGGCTGCCACAGCACTTGTGCTAGAGAATTGATAGTGAACCAGGCATAGTTTCTAGTTACCTGATTTTAGTGGTTGATTTTAATTTGCTAGTTGAAAAGTGGTAACTATAAGTTTTCATCAAAAGAAGCAGTAAGTATAAATCTTCAGGTTCTCCTTTGAAATAAGTGGTATTGCACAGTCTCCATGTTATATTTTATGAAGTGAATGGAATAAAAACACAAAAAATGGCTGTGACAAGAAAATTAGCAGATTGTGAAATTAAAACTTGTACTGTGAAAATGTATACATTACACATTCCATAATTATGTGCATTTATTCCACTTTCAGCTAATAATAACTGGGTCAATACTGTACCCTAACTGCCTGTGGCAACTAGTACTTCAGACTTAAAAGGAGTACCCAAGGAAATCTGAATGCTAAGAACTGTTTGCGTTAGAACTTGAACAGACAAGAAACACTAGGGTAAAAATTCTATTTATCAAAAATATGTCATGTGTTACTTTTCATGGTACTTCCTAGATGGTCAGCTGTGTCAAGATGAAGCTGAGTATCTCCTTTCCAGCCACCAGCTGTCAGGGGCTCCTTGCCATGAACAATGAACACAAACTTTGTACTTTCCATGAGAAATGAATGGCTACACTTCCTGGATGCTCTGGGTGAAGAGCAGAAAGATCATGTGGTACAAATTAGTGATAATGACAAAGTTTTCCCATCGTACAAGGCATCTTAACCCATGACGTGGTGCACCTACTATTAAATGAGAATTATTCTTATTATAGACAAGAGAACTGAAGTAGGAACATGCAAGTATGTTCATTGATGCATTGTGGATGGCAATCTGAGTGTTCTCAAGTTGGTTATTGTAAAACCAGAAGGGAGGGGGCATGACTTGTGGAGAGGATAATGCTGCCCAGCAGATACTTCTGTGCCTGGGCTGATGAGGCCTCACAGAGCTGGCAGAATCCAAAAGCTTTTTAAGCTCTCTAGAGAAATTATATCTGGAATTATGTTTTCAGAAAGCCTTTAACCAAAGAAGTCAGAAAGCCAAGACCAAAGCACCCAGGATTCAGCATCTTGTTACTCCTTGTGCCCTGTGACAGGAACACTGATCTACTGCTGCAAAGAAATAACTGTTCTAAAAAAACAAAGAGGAGGATGGAGAACATGCTGAAAGTTGAGCCAAAAGAATTAGGAAGCCAAAGAAAACACCAGGAACAAATTGCTTCTAGTTGTGTAACTATTTCAAGTAATTATTAAGTCAACCTTAGGTATCCATTCATACATATATCTGAGAAATTCTTTCAGGTTAAATTCTGGATTGATATATATATATATATACATACATATATACATACATATATGTATATATGTATTTTAGAATTTGATATTCCCAATACTTCCAAAAGACTGATTTGCACTTATTAAAAACAAAGTAGTATTATTCTTTACATATCAATCTGATATATAATATGATATATGATAAATCAAAGTTATACTGTACTAATCTAGGCATGTGTTTATTGATAATTTCAACTTAGTTCCTTGGTGGAGTCTCATTTAATGTTTGACTACTATTATGACTGAGTACTATTTTATACTCAGCATGTTATTCTATTATGTTTGTTGCAAATAGATTTTTCTGTCTGACTTTTAACTTTCTTGTGGTATGGTTTTATAGTCCTTAAGATTTTTATTTTGATGTAGCCAAACTGTTTACTATTTTCCTTTATAACTTTTCAACTTTGCATATTGTTTTGGATAGTCATACCCATTCAGTATCATCAAGATAATGATGTATATATTTTTCAAATGTCATTTAGGTTTTGTCTTGAGTGTCTAATTCTTTGAACTTCCTGAAATTCATTTGTAAGTACTATATAAGATCTAAAATTATCACAGCCTCTCTTAAAAATATGTGACAGGGTCTCACTGTCTGGCCTGGAATTCATTCTCTAGACAAAGTTGAACTCAAACTCAGAGAGATTTGTCAGTCTCTGCCTCCTGAATGCTGATATTAAAAGCTATCAATTTTTCTTTATGTATATTACATTTCCAAATTTTTAAACTAATTTAAATTTCACAGCAATTTGAAGTACTGCCATTATCAAACTTTTTTTTCTTTTTTTTAAAACTGGATATGTTCTTTACTTATATTTCAGATGTTATCCCCTTTCCTGGTTTCCCCTCCAGAATCTCCCTAACCCATTCCCTCTCCCCCTGTCTTTATGAGTGTGCTCCCCCACCTACCCATCCACTAGCTCCCAACTCCCCACCCTGGAATTCCCCTACACTGGGACATCGAGCCTTCACAGGACCAGGGGACTTTCCTCCCTTGATGCCTGACAAGGCCATCCTCTGCTACATTTGCAGCTGGAGTGATGGGTCCCTCCATGTATACTCCTTCATTGGTGGTTTAGTCTCTGGGATCTCAGGGGGTGGTATCTGTTCGGTTGATATTGTTCTTCCTGTGGGGTGGCAAACCCCTTAATCTTCTTCATTTCTTTCTCTAACTCCTCCATTAGGGACTCCATTCTCAGTCCAGTGGTTGGCTGAAAGCATCTACCTTCGTATTTGTCAGGCTCTGGCAGAGTCTCTCAGGAGACAGCTTTATCGGGCTCCTTGGCATTTGCAATATTTTCTGGGTTTGGTTACTGTATATGAGATGGATCCCAGTTCCTCAGAAAATTAGACATAGTATTACCTGAGGACCCAGCTATACCACTCCTGGGCATATACCCAAATGATGCCCCAACATATAACAAGGGCATATGTTCCATTATGTTCATAGCAGCCTTATTTATAGTAGCCGGAAGCTGGAAAGAATCCAGATGTCCTTCAACAGAAGAATGGATACAGAAAATTTGGTACATTTACACAATGGAGTACTTGGCTATTAAAAACAATGACTTTCTGAAGTTCTTAGGCAAATGGATGAGGAACTAAAAAATATCATCTTGAGTGAGATAACCCAATCACAAAAGAACACACAAGGTATTCACTCACAGATAAGTGGATATTAAGCCATAAGCTCAGATTACCCAAGATACAATTCACAGACCACATGAAGCTCAAGATGAAGGAAGACCAAAGTGTGGATGCTTCAGTCCTTCTTAGAAGGGGGAACAAAATACAGAAAGAAATACAGAGACAGTGTATATGGATTAGAGACTGAAGGAAGGGCCATCCAGAGACTTCCCCACCTGGAGATCCATCACAAATATTTAATGCCTATATGTGTAAGACACTGTTTCTGAGCTTTGTATTCAATGTTATTATGTGATTTTTTTTCATTCCTTATAAACTTTAATTGTTTTCATTTTTATAACTTTTATAGCATAGTTTGAAACCTGGGAGGGCCAGCAGCTTCACTTTTTTCCTCCAAAGTTGTCTCTGCCATTCTTTTTCTCTTTTAACTTTTATTCTTCTCTTATACTCCCTGAACTTGTCCCAGTCTCTCCCCTAACTTCTCTTCTCTACGAGATCTTCTGTTTCAAACAACCTAACAAGATACATATATGGAAACCCAGTAAGAGGAAAAGTGCCTCAAGACCAGGCAAAAGAATCAGAGACACCCCCCCCCCCACACACACACATACTGTTGGGAGTCCCATAAGAACATCAAGCTACGCAACCATAAGATATATACAGAAGACAAAGTGCAGACCCATTCAGGGTCCATATTTGTTATTTCAGTTTCTTTTAGCTGTTATGGAGCCTGCTTAGATGATTTTGTGGGTCATGTTCTCCTAGTATCTTTGACCCCTCCAGTTCCTACAATTCTTCCTTCCCACTCTTCTGCAGGCTTCCTCTGACTTCAATGGGTGTTTGGCTGTGGGTCTCTGCATTTGTTTCTATAAGTTGTTGGGTAAATCCTCTCTGATGACAAATATGCTAGGCACTGTATAACAGAATATCATTAAGGATCATTTCATTAACCTTTTTTCCAGTCCTGTTGGTTCCATCCTGGTCTCTTGGCTATTCAGCCTCGGGTTTCTGTCCACCCAGGCAGTTCAGAAGTAGGCTCCCTCTTTGTAACATGGGCATCAAGTAGAACAAATAATAGGTTAGCCATGCCCACAATTTCAGGGACATACCCACAAGTTCAAGGCCTGGCTCATTATAGGCAGGACAGTTTGTAAGTCAAAGGTTTTGAGGCTGGATTGATGTTCTAGTCTCACTATTAGGAGATTTGCATTGTTGTAGAAGATGGCTAGTTTGGGCTTTGTATCTCCCATTACTAGGAGACTTTATTCTGGTAATTCTTGTGGATTCCAGAATTTCCATTGGACTAGGTTTTTATATAATACTCCAAATATCCCCCAATTCCACCTCCAGTTGTCTTTACAAAAATAAGCTTTTATTACTCTTCCCATTCATTTCCCCCATGTACCCTGACCTGTCCATATCTACCTACAGTTCCAACTTGAAATCTATTCCCCCCTCCCAGGAAGATTCATGCCTCACTCCTTAAGCCCTATTTATTACTTAGACTCCCAAGGGCTGTGGATTGTAGCATAATTGTCCTGGTTCCATCCATTTGCCTGCCATTTTCTTTTCAGTTTCTGACTATTATGAATAAAGCTATAAGGGCATGTTTTTCCAATGTAGCAGTATGCCAAGGCAATGGGATAGAGAGGGGATTAGGAGCGAGTGCATCTTCCATCTTCTTGAAGACAACTGGAGGTGGAGGGACTGGGAAAGAGGATAACATTTAAAATGTAAATACAGAGAGTATCTAATTTAAAAAAGCTATTATGAACAGAGTTGAGCAAATGTCCTTCTGGTAGGATGGAGCATCTTTTGGGTATATGACTAAGAGTGGAATAGCTGGCTCTTGAGGAAAATTGATAAGTTGTTTGAGGAACCAACATATTGATTTCCATAGTGACTGTACTTGTTTGCATTCCTACCAACAATGGAAGAGTGTTCTACTTCCTCCATATCCTTGCCAGCAAAAGTTGTCACTTGTGTTTTTGATCTTAGCCATTCTGACAGGTGTAAGATTAAAATGATCTCAAAGTCATTTTGATATGCATTTCCCTGGTTGGTACATTTTAAGTATTTCTCAGCCACTTGAGATTTCTCTACTGAGAATTACCTGTTTAGATATGTACCTAATTTTAATTAGATTATTTGGCCTATTGGTGTCTAGTTACTTAAGTTGTTATCTATTTGGATATTAGGTCTCTGTTAGATATGGGGTTGGTGAGCTTCTTTTCCTATTCTGAGGCTGTTGTTTTGTTCTATTTATAGTGTCCTTTGCCTTACTGAACCTTCTCATTTTCATGAAGTCTCATTTACTGTCAATCATAGTGCAGGAGCTATTGGTGATCTGTTCAGGAAGTTGACTCCTATGTCAATGTGTTCAAGGCTATTTCCCACTTTCTCTACTTTAGGTTCAGTATATCTTGTTTTATGTTTAGTCTTTTGATGCATTTGCACATGAGTTTTGTATAGACTGGTAAATATGTATCAGTTTGCATTCTTCTTCAGCCATTTTTGATGTTTTTTTTTTTCCATAAGATAAGGATCAACTTGTCAAGTTGCATACATGATGTACAAAATTTCTTGGCTGAATCTAGATCTGATCTTAGACTAATCCTGCAAATACTTGATACACCATGATAGAGGAATGGGGGGAGTGCCATCTCAGAGTCAAAGGGGATGGTGACAGGAAGTTGGTCAGCATTTGGGATATAAATAAACAATTAAAAGATTAAAAATATAAATAAAATTCATTGTGATTTTTCACTGAAATTTCAGCTACTTGTATCCTAATTTCTTATCCATGAACATGGAATATCATGCTTTGTACTGAGATTTCTATTATGTTTTTTTAAACAGGTCTTTTCTTTTTGTTGCTTTTGACTGTTTTGTTTTGTCTTTTTTTCCTTTATGGCCATATACAGATAATATCCATAAAGTGCCCATGTTCAGCTCTACATTTCCCATGATCTTTTGAAAATAAATTAGGATGGCTATGTAGTTATGAGCCATTGATTCTCCCCTATTCATTTTACCCCTTCTATAACTGTTTTCATATTCCAGGTGTGCTTACCACAACCTCAAAACTTACAGGAATTATGAGTAATGAAAATGTTGTGCCAGGAAATGTTTGTGAACCCCAAAAGGACCACTGAGGAGCCAGTGTAATCCCATTAGAGTCTCTTTGTTCAAGTTTGAGCTTGGGCTCCCCACCAACCCTTACATAGCTGGAAGGTGGAGCCCTGTAACATTTCATTTATTGTAAAAGTAATGGCCATGTTAGATTTATTAATCACTTTTGTTATATTCTCATTTCATTATAACTTGTGGTTGTATTAGACCAAAAAATATTTTATGAGTTGATCTTACAAATGTAACACCCTTGCTAAACTGCCATATTAATATATATTCAAAATAATTAAAAAATCCACAATTACTAATATCTTTATATTTTTTTCTCAATCCAAGACCTTTTATTTTTAGTTTTTCTTACTGATGTGCTTCAGAATGCTAAGGCATAAGGACTGCCAACTGAAATAGTGACATTGAGACAGTTTCTTTGTTTCCTAGATATGAAAAACAATAAATGAACTCACTCTATCACTAGGTTTATTTTTTTATTACAAATGATTATAGATATCCTTTTCCTTAACAATTGGTGAGAATTTTGGCCAGAGGTTTTTTTTCCATGTATATTTTTACTCATTTTCAATTACAGATGATGTACTGGTTGAATTTAGTTAATAGATATGATGATATGGTAAAACATGTTAAGATTTTTAATGTTACAGGACATAAAACTTGCCCTCAAAGAGCTTGTCTCTGAGGAACACACTCACTCCTAAGCTCACAGGTGAGAACTTTCACTCCACTGCCTCACCAAAGAGAGACCTTCCAGGGGTCCACACTGCACAGGAACAGCAGGGCTGCCGAGAACAGGACTCTTACTGTCTCCAACTGCACCAAGAGTTGGGGACATCTCACAGCACTCCAGACCCAAAACCTGCCTGAACAGATTTGGTCTCCAAGAAGCAGTCTTACTGCTAAGATCACAGGCTCACAGGCACACAAGAGAGACAAGCTCTAGTCAGAGACAGCAAGACCAACTAACATTAGAGATAAAAAGATGACAAGAGGCAAGCTCAAGGACCTAAGTAACAGAAACCAAAACAAATTGGCATCATCAGAACCCACTTCTACCACAGCAAGTACTGGATATCCCTACACATCAGACAAGCAAGATTAGGATTTAAAATCACATCTCATTATGATGATAGAGGACTTTAAGAAGGACATAAATAACTCCCTTAAAGAAATACGGGAGAACACAGGTAAAAAGGTAGAAGCCCTTAAAGAGGAAACACAAAAATCCCTTAAAGAGTTACAGGAAAATACAACCAAGCAGGTGAAGGAATTGAACAAAATGATCCAGGATCTAAAAATGTAAATAGAAACAATGTAGAGATCACAAAAAAGACAACCCTGAAGATAGAAAACCTAGGAAACAGGTTAGGAGTCATAGACAGAAGAATCACCAACACAATGCAAGAGATAATAAAATCTCAGGGGAAGAAGATATCATAGAAAGCATTGACACAATAGTCAAGGAAAATGCAAAGAGTAAAAAACTTCTAACCCAAAACATCCAGGAAATCCAGAACAAAATGAGAAGATCAAACCTAAGAATAAAAGGCATAGAAGAGAGCAAAGATTCCTAAATTAAGGGACCAGTAAATATCTGTAACAAAATTATAGAAAAAAATGTCCCTAACCTAAAGAAAGAGATGCCCATAAACATGTAAGAAGCCTAAAGTACTCCAAATAGACTGAACCAGAAAATAAATTCCTCCTGTCACATACTAGTCAAAACATCAAATGCACAAAACAAAGAAAGAATTTTAAAAGCAGTAAGGGAAAATGGAAAAGCAATATATAACGGCAGACCTGTCAGAATTACACCAGGCTTTTTAACAGAGACCATGAAAACCAGAAGATCCTGGACAGATGTTATATGGACTCTAAGAGAACACAAATGCCAGCCCAGGCTAGTATGTTCAGCAATACTCTCAATTACCATAGATGGAGAAATCAAGGTATTACAAAAACAAATGCACACAATATCTTTTCACAAATCCATCCCTACAAAGGATAATAGATTAAAAAACTCCAGCACAAGGAAGGAAACTACATCCTAGAAAATGAAAAGCTTTAACCTACAAGAAGATAGCCACACAAACACAATTCTACCTCTAACAATGAAAAATAACAGAAAACAACAATTGCTATTCCTTAATATGTCTTAACATCAATAGACTCAATCCCCCCACAAGCACAGACTAACAGACTGGATACTTAAACAGGACCCAACATTTTCTGCATACAGAAAACTCATCTAATTGAAAAAGACAGACACCATCTGAGAGTAAAAGGCTGGAAAACAATTTTCCAAGCAAATGGTCCCAAGAAACAAGCTGGAGTAGCCATTCTAATATAGAATAAAATTGACTTTGAACCAAAAGTTATCAAAAAGAATAAGGAAGGACACTTCATACTCATCAAAGGTAAAAATTATCAAGATGATCTCTTAATCCTGAACATCTATGGTCCAAGAGCAAGGGTACCCACATTCATAAAATAAACTTTAATAAGCTCAAAGCACATATGGCACCTCACACAATAATAGTGGTAGGATTAAACACACCACTCTCATAAATGGAAAGATCATGGAAACAGAAACTAAACAGAGACATGGTAAAACCAACAGAAGTTATGAACCAAATGGACTTAACAGACATCTATAGAACATTTCATCCTATAAAAAGAATATACCTTCTTCTCAGCACTTCACAGTACCTTCCCCAAAACTGACCATAAAATCAATCACAAAACAAGGCTCAATATATATAAGAAGATTTAAATAATCCCATGCAACCTATCAGATAACCGTGGGGGTAAGTCTTCAATAATAACTTCAACAACAAAAAGCCCACATATACAAGGAAGCTGAACAATGCTCTACCCAATGATAACTTGGCCAAGGAAGAAAGAAATTAAAGATGTTTTAGAATTTAATGAAAATGAATGAACAACATATCCAAATTTATAGGTCACAATGAAATCAATGCTAAGAGGAAAACTCAGAGTTCTGAGTGCCTCTAAAAAGAAACTGGAGAGAGCATACACTTACTGCTTGACAGCACACCTGAAAGCTCTAGAACAAAAAGATGAAAATACAACCAAGAGGAGTAAATGGCAGGAAATAATCAAACTCAGAGCTGAAATCAACCAAGTAGAAACAAAAAGAACCATACTAAAAATCAACAAAACAAGGAGTTGGTTCTTTGAGAAAATCGACAAGATCAATAAACCATTAGCTAGACTAACAAGAGGGCACAGAGAGAGTGTCCAAATTAACAAAATCAGAAATAAAAGGGGAAACATAACAACAGAAACTAAGGAAATTCAAGAAATCATCAGATCCTACTACAAAAGCCTATACTCAACAAAACTGGAAAATCTGGATAAAATGGATAATTTTCTAAGCAAAGACCAAGTACTGAAGGTAAGGTGGGATCAAATAAACAATCTAAACAGTCCTTTTACTACTAAAGAAGTAAAAGTTGTCATTAAAATGTCCCAACCGAAAAAAAAAAAAAAAAAGGCCAGGACCATATTGGTTTAGGAAGGATTAGGGAGTGTGGCCTCACTCTCAATAGTCTTCCTGAGCTTTCTTTTCTTTTAAAGTAGGGACAAACTAGTTCTCTCTGAATTATTTGGTAATGATAATATTCTAAAGGCACTTAAATATATTTTAAGTAATTATAAAATAAATGTTTCATTAAATAAAATTACAATAGAAATAAACTAGATGCAGTTCATTTAATGTATATTCTAGCATAGCAATTTTGTTACATAATCATATAGCTAACAAATTCCTTTTTCAGATATGGACTCAAGTCAGCTTTAGGACAGCTGCAATTGCTATGTATAACTATAATTTGTGAAGAATAAATTCCGGATACTTTACACTTTCTATCTAGGAAACTTCTATTTGTTCTCTTTCCTGTATCTATCATGGGCTTGACACTGGTTGGCTTTTAGCAGATGACAGCCTCTTAAAATTTATCTTTGCCAAAAGTGCTTCTGAATTCCGACCAAAGTTTTCATTATGGACCTGAGTTAAATTGGGCGAAGGGGTCAAAGAAAGTGCATTACAAATGAGACTCATTTTGTATTAACATGCTGAGAAATAGATAAGAATTGCTTGCTGAAATGGGAGTTTTGATTTCTGGACATTCTCAATCTGAAAACAGGGAAGAAGTTACAGGAAATAGGGCACAAAAATAAATAGCACTAATAAGACATGCCCAACAAACAAGGCACTGTCCGTGTATTGCTTTTAAAATCTGGGTTTAACTTTATTAAAGTAAATTCTATAGCTTATTAAAGTTAATATTTAATAGCTAGTACACTACACACATGCTGTAAAAAGCACTGGCTTATGCACTTTATATTCTTTTTTTTTTTTTTTTGAAATTTGATTTTTTTGGATATTCTCTGCTTTTACATTTCAGATGTTATCCCTTTCCCACAATCCCATCCTTCCTCCCCTCTCATTGCCTCCATGAAGGTGCACCCTCTCCTAATGACCCTCTCTACCTTAGCACCTAGGAATTACCCTACACTGGGAAAATGAGCCTTTGCTGGATCAAAGGCCTCTTCTCCCATTGATGCCAGAGTATGCCATCCTCTACTGCATATGCACCTGGAGACATGGTTCTCTCCATGTGTGCTCATTGGTTGGTGATTTAGTCCCTGGAAGCTGTAGTGGGTTTGGTTAGTTGATCATTTTTTATATAGCCAGGGATGCAGATACTTACATTTCCTATACTCAGAGATAGGGAAAAAAATCAAGGCGATTTTCTACATTACATGGTAAAGCTAAAGTATAAGCTGAGGTAATACAGTTTCAAATTTAGGGTAGTTAAAAACATTTCTTTTAAAAAAAGTCTAAAGGCATACAGGTGACAATCTTTGCATCCTTTCTGCTGTCACTCTTGTATTGTCTCCTTCATTTGCTAGTAGTTAAAAGGCTTAAACTCAAAGGGAGAGCAGCATGGAAATACGTGCTTTTGATGTAAGTCTAACTCACTTATTTAAAGCACAACATATTGGACAATTTTGATAAGCTCAATTTTTATAGAATGTTCTGCTCAACAACTTTAGAGTAGCAATGCCACGATAAACCATCTATAATTTCTCCATGGCAGAGTTTTCTCATTTGACTTCCATTAAATGAAAGTAACATATTTCAGATTTAGAACCTTCCTGTCTAATAATGGATTCTCCTGGGAGAGCAGTTTATAGACCAAAGTTTTCACTGGCACAGAGAAAAGAGTAGGAAGCACCATTAGATAAATGAGTGTCTTGTCTAATATTTCAACAAAATCAGACAAGCCCATCCTAAGCAGGCAGTCTTAGCCATGAAAGCTGAGCTTTAACAGGAAAACTGGATCTATCAGGCCCAAGTTGTTTGCTAAGGAGACTGCATTATATCCAGGAAGTGAGAGGCTTCCCATTCTTCTTCACCTCATGCAAGAGTTACGACCCTGTTCACTTTGTGAATGATACAAGAAAGTAAGGAAAATAATGAAATCTGAGCTAAGTGGTTTTATTCCAGTCTAATTGGTAAAATCAAAACAATCGGGTGAAGATCACGTTTTTCAAATGGCTCTATAAACTGTAATCCTATAAGTTGTGACAAAAGAATAAAATCAATGGGACCATTGTATCCTTTAAAGTATATAATTTCTGCATGCAATCCAAATTATTTATTCTGTCTGATTTAATTATGCAAAGTGGGTTGAAAACACTTTGTGCAAACAGCCCTTCTAATATCTTCTGAGGAGCATATCTGAGATTGGGTACCCAAATGCTGCCAGAACAGTGAGAAATCTTCACCTTTTTCCTTCTGACATATATAACAGCACTGATTCAGCAGTGCAAAATGTTGTGTAGCAGAGGAAACAGTGAGTATTTATATAGTGATATGCTGTAGATATGTGCAGGGAAAAATGCTGAAGACAGATGCAAACAATTTTCTGTATGGAAATCAAGTATAGCTGTAATGTAATAGAACAACAGCTGTCTTTCAGACCAAGTACCACTTCCATCACTGATGTTTTTCTTATTTGTCAAATGCCACTTTCATCGATCCAAAGAAGTACTGCTTTGTTTGGGTATTAATAAAAACGAATGTAGTTAAAGCATAACAGAAAATGATATTTTATTGAAATATGTTTTCCTTCTGTGTAAGATTTGCAGCAGAATGAAAACAGCTTCCTTGTTTATTAGGACCAAATGATAATGTTATTGTATTCTTACTTGACACTCTAAGGTTTCTTCTTTATTACTAAGTGATGAAAAATATCCTCTTTTGATAATCAAATTATTCCATGAATTTCAGGTTTTAACTTTATTTAAAATTATTTTGTACACTTCTAAATTGAACAGAAATGCTTATGACAGTGAATACTGGTTAATCTTACACTTTTCTATTAATGAAAACATAGAAAAATTATCCTATCTCAGATATAAGTTAATGTCTTTGTAAAATTCATGTCTATAAGATGGGAAGTGAAGGAAAGGGAAGCAGAGAATCATTCAGACATGTGAATGAACAACTGAAGAGCAGCAATTACACCCGTGCAATCACCAATCAGCTTACCGCCAAAAATGTCTTTTATGGATCACCAGCTGAGGGAAACCTTTCCAGTTGCTGGAAGTTGGAAAATTATGCAAGAGTCTTTCCATTTAGAAAAGGAAGCTATACGGGGAGGAAATTATAGTTTCTGATTTCTTCTCTTGTAGGGTTGGGATAATCTGAGGAGGATATTGTGGTATAACCTGAGGAAATATGAATATAGAAGAACCTGTAGGACATTCAAAGCTCTCCAATGTCTCAGGGAGATAAAACCACCGATGCTTTAAGAAACATGGGGGAATTAAAGTTGTGTTTCAATTAAAATGAAGAAATAAATTGATTCTAATTTTGATATATTATCATCTATAAACATTATTAAATGACTTTCTCTCTCCCTTGCTGACACAGATATAGGCCAGATTAGACCAGATTAAAAGTAGATCAAGGAATATTTATTAGGATGCAGCTGGGGGTAGGGGTTCACAGATTTCACAGGAGGAGGTCAGTGAAGTCCAACCCCCAGGCTTAAACAAGGGGAGCTGTGGTATTTAAGCAAGGAGTAATGACATTATCAACTAGGAACTGGGATTATGCCCATACATGGTCAAAAACTGAGCCCTTGGGTGAGCACTCTTGGGTGTGTTGTCTGAAACACAGAAACTAGCAGTGATGACATGCTAGCTTAGAGTTTTCTCCCTGTAGGCATGGTGAGGGGAAGGGGAGAAGATAAGGTCTTTCATCTTGTGCAGGGGTTAACAGGGGTTATACCCTAACAGTTACCTACTATAGTTTACATTTTGTTAAACTATATTATACACAAAGTTGTATTAAGATCTAGGAAACGGTGTTATGAATACAGCAGAGGGCACATACACAGTCTGTCATTATTTCAGTTCTATATGAAGAATAATACATCTTTAACTGGGTGAAATGAGAAAAATAGAAACTGAGTGTGATCGTTCATGCCTCTGATTCTAGCACTCAGGTAGCAAAAGCATGACTATAATAAATTCAATGTTACCCTGGTTTTCACAGGTACACTTTATTCAAAAAAGAAAAGACAGAATTAGAGAACTTCTCTCTCTCTCTCTCTCTCTCTCTCTCTCTCTCTCTCTCTCTCTCTCTCTCTCTCTTTCTCTCTCTCTTTCTCTCTCCCTCTCCCTCTCTCTTTCTCTCTCTCTCTCCTTTCTCTCCGTGTGTGTGTGTGTGTGTGTGTGTGTGTGTGTGTGTGTGTGCGCGTGTGTGTGTAAGAAAGTCCAGAGTACCTTCTAACAATTTTCTTACGTTGACTCTAATATTTTCTGTGTGTATCTTGGCTTCTCAAAAAGTTTTCTACAGTATTAGCTGATCTAAGCTTATGTTAATATCTCTTAACAGAAGAATTTATTATTCAGGTTCCAATTAGACTCCTAGAAATGTCATTAATGACTAGTTTGGACTGTTTGCTTATTCCCAAATAACATATTTGGGCAACCGGGGTGGATAATCTGATTGGACAAATCTAAATCCCTCACCATACCTGTGCTCACACAGGGGCATCAACTACAAGAAGACATAGTTTGACTGACAATACTATGACTGACACAATGTAGTAAGAACAATATTTCCAAATCTGTAATGCCATAAGGCAATATATGACAAAACTCAAAACAAATGACTTCATTCTCAACTATCTGAATATCCTTGATAAAACATTGCTAGATTTTGTTTCAGATAATAATCATCATATAATTTTGAAAACATATTCATTTTTATGTGTATGTGTGTATATAATATGTATGTGTATGCATTTATGTGTGAGAGGATGTGCCTCCCATGGTGTTATGGTTATGTTATACCATGTTGAAGGCAAGGTCTTTCTTCTGGTTTGTATCTATGGGACATACTCCATTCTACCTGATTTACAAGTTTCTAGATCATTCTTCTGTTTCACCTCGTAACTTACTGAAAGAGTTCTGAGATTACAGACATATTATCTTGTGAGAACCTCATGTGAATAAATGACTTCTAGGGTTCCAAACTCAGGCTTGAGAAACAAAGGCTTTATCCAGCTGAGCCATCTCCCACATTCAAATAGTATATTCCATCCTTATAGAAAGGTTTCTCTAGTTCTCTCTTGGGTTACTTGCATCAGAATTATTTAATGATTTTTGTTTAAAATATAGTTTTCTGGACCCCAAATGTATTGAATCAGAACCTGAGGTGCTGGCCAGGAGTCTGAGTTTTTATTAAGGACTCTGATTGATTCTTTGATACATTGATACAGGTGATTCCTTGCCATTTGTTATTTAGATTCTCTAATGTAGGTAGATAATGCTAGGTGAACATAGAGTTTGAGTTTGTGATTAGGTACTTATATCCAGTCAAATTTGCTGTTGGTATTCAAATAATACGTGCTGTTGACTAACCATGCTCTGTTCAGAATACTCAAGTAAGAACCCAAAGAATAATTGAAAAATTGGAAATTTAAGTTATTTGCATATTTTAAGTGCAGTAACTTCATTTTATACAGTAATCAAAAGTATAGAAAACATTCTCTGCCTTACTCTTCACAACTATCAAATGACACAATATTGGAGATTTGTGGGGAGGGATTCTTTTGTTTTTTATATTTGAGATGAAGTCTTGCTATGTAGAACTGGCTGGTATGTGACTTACTATGTGTAGCCAAGGTTGTCCTCAAACTCAGAGATCCACCTACGCCTTCCTCCCCAGTGCTAGTATTAAAAGCACGTGGCACCATAGCAACCACCAGCTAGAATAGTGTTTATAAGCTATACCATTATTTCAGAGATCTGACAATGAGTAAGAGTAAACAAAAAAATTGAAAAGCATTTACTCATGAAAATTTAATTTTCAGGAAAGACCAATAAAATCTATATGGTTCTATCTTCTACAATGTTAACACCATATTAGTAGTTAAGCTAGTTATACCCCCAACAAATCATACCATGACTGGCAGAAAAAGATAACTTGATGTGATATAGAAGATGGAAACCCTATGCCCAGTGGCACTGTTAGTAAAAGTAGAAAATATGGTATGATATGAACAGGGCTACAGCCAAAAGCAAAGCTGTAACACAGTTGAAATATCATATAAACACCCAGTATATCAGAATACCATAAGAAAAATATTCTTGGCTAACCAGAAGACTATGTAAATTATGTAAATGTAATTAGAAACCTTAAATGGCCTAGTGTCTGAAGAGTATAGAATGAACCTAATTTGTATAAATACACAAATCCATTCACAAGGGTCCCACTGACTAAAGTTGTTTGAGCATAATTTTTGATCATTCACTGACCATTAAATTATATAAACACAGAGTGACCCCTAGGAAGCCAGGCTAGAAAGCAAAACAAAGAATTTAAAGAAATGAGCCAAACTAACATAGGCCACCCAGTATGGAGAACAAAACCTTGAGATTAACTCCAGGACAGTCACTAAGACATGAGACAAACAAAAATACCACTTCCAAGCGCCTTTGTGGGGAAAACTTAAAAACCAAAAATTTGTTACATAAAATATGCAGTTTAAAAATTATAGACATATGAAGAACAGTGATACAAACTCTGTTAAGAAAAAAGAAAAAGAAACAATGCAAACTGCCTCTGAGTGACTCTATTGAACTTAGCAAATTAATAACTTCAAAGTATATACTGAAGTAAATGATACATACCACTGTTTAATAAATCAACAGAAAGCATGGAGACAATGATCTGTAAGTATTAAATTTTAATGAAGAATAAAAATTAACCATAGTTCAATAGATGTTTTTACACTCTTGTATACATGAACGGGACTAGCTTGACTTAGTTAGTGGGTTATGTTTTTTAAAAGAGGTTGTGAAGTTGGGATGTGGACAAAGCAGTGATCTACAAAGAATTTAATGGTACAGCTGGGAAGTAAATATTATCAAGCACATTGTATGCATGTATGATTTTCTCAAAGAATATATAACAAGTAGATTTCAAATGTTGCTTTAAAATGGAAGATATGGTAACTAAAACAAAGTCTTCTTCTTATTTATCAAATACCATATTTGGAAAAAGTGTAACAGTCAATGAAATTGACATCATCTAATCTAAAAGAGATAAAGATTGCTCATCAATTATCAGAGTTTCAGTGACCTGTAGGAAAGCATCAAACATTCCAACATTTCTCTAACAGATGTTCAAGAAGCCAAAGAAAGAAATAGGACTGAAGAGATAATTCATGAAGTAATGGCTAAAACATTCCTAATTGTGGTGGAAACAATCTGTAGATCTATGGTAAATACATCTAGACACATCACACTCAAACTTTAGAAAGGAAACAAAATTCTTAAAATTAGCAAAAGAAAAATATTATCTAAGTATGTTGGATAATTGTATATAAGTATGTAAGTGTATAAGTATATAAGTATGATTCTCTTACTGATGATACTGAAAGAACCCTGAATTGTGGAGAATGCGAACCCAAGAACTCACAGAGAGCCTGTTGGGGGAGGAGGCCAGAGCTGTGGGGACAACACATGTCTCATGCAGGAGATAGAGGAGTCAACCCTGAACTCAATTAGGGGGACATATTTATAGGGAAAATTACATAAGCAGTTAACAACAGACACAGCAATTCATTGGTTCATTCAAATTGGCAATCTCTCTCTTCTTCTGGATATGATTCAACTCTAGATCACCCTGTTTTGGGGCACACTGACCTTCATACTAGTTTTTCTCAGGACTGCAGTGTGGGGCGCTGCCTGCACATTCTCCATTACAAGATGGCGCTGACATCCAGCTGGAGTTAGCAGTAAACAAGTCATGTGCGCACGCGCTGGGTAACTTTCCACTCCTTGAGCTCTGCCTCTCCCATGGCATCATAGGGCCTGATGAGTTTGAACCAATCAGGGGGTTCCACGTCCAAGGCGAGGACTGATCCCTTTATAAGGGGATGGGCTATATAGTTCGGGGTCTTCGTCTTCACGTGTTGCAAGATTATGCTCTGCCTCTCGAGAGCATTAAAGCTTTACTGCAGAAGAATCCTAATTCGTGTGCCGCATCGTTCTTGCTGGTGAGACGGTTGTGCGGGACATCTGGTGCCTGAACCCGGGAACTCAACCACTCCATCGTCTGCACCACCAAAGACCCCCTGTCTTCAGGCAGGGAGGATCCAGAACTGTGGGGAGATAAGTTCGGCAAGGTATGTCTGACCCTGGATCTTTCTTTAAATTTGGTTTAAATCTTCCACAGCCATGAGAAGGGTCCATAGAGGCTCTGGTCTTTGTCAGTGCAGTTTTTATTCTCTTCCTCTTAATTTCCTCTTGTGTCCAACGGGGCTGGTGTTAGTTTTGTGCTTACTCGCCTTTTAGTTTCACTTTGTGCCGCAATGTAAATAAGCCTCGGGCATTACATCGCTGTGATGGGCTCTTCACACTCGACCGTTACAGCCCTGCAGTCAATTCTTAAGCAGAGAGATCTAGAATTGCCCACCCGAGTCTTACAGCATTTCGTAAAAGAGGTAGAGCGTGCTGCCCATTGGTTTGCGGTCTCTGGGTCTCTCTCACCAGCCTCATGGAAAAAATTGGGTAGAGATTTAGGCCGTGCGCAGACTGCCGGAGACCTCGGGCCCGGGACCATGGCCATTTGGACGATGGTACAAAATTGTTTAAAAGATGAGAGTTGTAGGCCCGCTGTCGCTGCGGGGCAAGAGGCATTGAGTGAAGTCCAGGATAGACTATCAGAAACCGAAAAGAGTGAGAGGATGGGCGCACGCAGAAAAAGATATTTCCCCCCTAAGGAAAACGGACCTCCAGGTACGCTGCACAGCGGGAGATTTGTTACCCACAAACCTTCAGATTTTCATTCCCTTATGCCCTCTAATATTAAGAAAAGGGGAGTCAGCTTGTACCCTGTAGAATACCTTGAGGCTCTTAACATTGATAGCCCCGAGACTTCAGATGATGATGAGCAAGAAGGCTTGGACCCAAAGAAAGGCAGGGTCTGGGCTTTTTCCTGAGCGCCATTGAGGCAGTACGGCCCATACCATAGAAAACGGAGGATCCGGTATGGGTTCCTCAATGGCCCCTTACCTCCAAAAAATTAGAAGCTGTTACCCAATTAATTAGATAACAACTACAATTGGGTCATGTAGAACCCTCTACTTCACCTTGGAATACCCCCATTTTTGTGATTAAAAAAAAATCAGGAAAATGGCAATTGTTGCATGACTTGAGAGCCATCAATAAACAAATGCATTTGCTTGGCCCTATACAACGTGGCCTACTGGTTCTCACGGCGTTCCCAAAACATTGGTCTTTAATGATAAAAGATATTAAAGATTGTTTCTTTTCCATACCTTTACATTCTCAAGATAGGCCTAGGTTTGCCTTTACCCTTCCTTCTATTAAGCAAATAGATGTTACCCATGTCTCCTCCTTTGGTAAGCTGCAATATGTACATGTATCCATTGACACCTGTTAGGGTGTAATTGCAGCCACTCCTTTATCTGGAGAAAAGGCCTCACACACCATCCAACATTGCCTAGAGGCCTGGAGTGCCTGGGGTAAACCAAAGTTCTTAAAAACAGATAATGGTCCTGCTTATACCTCACAAAAATTCCAACAATTTTGTAGCCACATGGCCGTGACACATCTCACAGGTTTGCCTTAAAACCTACAAGGGCAAGGCATCGTCGAAAGTGCTCACCGCACCCTCAAATCCTATTTAATAAAACAAAAAGGGGGAATTATGTAATCTCTACCCCCTGTGCCTAGAACTGCAACTTCCATGGCACTATTCACCTTAAATTTTTAAAATCTTGATGACCACGGCCATACGGCGGCTGAAAGGCATTGCCTACCCATGGACAAACCAAGAGAGATGGTGAAATGGAAAGATGTCATAACTAATAAATGGAAAGGACCGGATATTGTGTTGATCAGATCCAGGGGAGCTGTTTGTGTTTTCCCTCAGGATAAAAATAATCCCTTCTGGGTCCCCGAGAGGCTCACTCAAAAAATGGTGGAGACTCCTGATGACAGCCCTGCTCCTGATGCTTTGGAACCAGAGAGTCAGAGGAGAGGCGAGATGGGCGATTCGGTCGGCATTCCCGAAACCAATTCCAGTGGAACATGATGCTACAGTCTTCCCTAAGTTTTTCACCACCGATATCAACTTGGGTGGGGGTAGGACTCTTTGGAGCAATCCTTTGCTGCAGACTTGTGTTGCTTCTCTGGCTGGTTTGTAAGCTCAAGGCCCAAACAAAAAGAGAGACAAGGTGGTTATTGCCCAAGCGCTTGTCGCTCTAAAACATGGAGCATCAGCCGATATCTGGTTGTCTATGCTTAAGCAGTAGGTCGCCAGCCAGACAGCTCTTGCACTCCTAGAACTTCGGTTCATTGCACAGGATTAGAGTGTCTGGTTTGAGCAGCCCATGAGGGATGCCGAGCAAAGCATCGCACTGAGAGCCCCTTGTAGCGGGGTATCTCTGGGAGATATGTCATCTGGCATGATGGTTGCCTGCCCCAGTGTCCCTCCCTCAGAAAAAACGGCAGAGTGACAGGTCAAGAGTACTACGGGCTACAAAAATGCTAGAGGTTACTCCTGTACATGGTCTTTATACACCTTAATGAGGATTTGACTTCTATCTACGCCCTCCTAATATGGGTATCCTACTTTGCTTAAAGAATAAAAGAAAGGGGGAGATGTAGGGCGCTGCCAGCACATTCTCCATTAC
Organism: Micromys minutus; assembly: GCF_963924665.1. NCBI lineage: Eukaryota > Metazoa > Chordata > Mammalia > Rodentia > Muridae > Micromys > Micromys minutus. The sequence goes on along the minus strand of NC_137970.1, from coordinate 57,758,245 downwards.
AAGATGGCGCTGACATCCGGCTGGAGTTAGCAGTAAACAAGTCATGTGTGCACGCGCTGGGTAACTTTCCACTCCTTGAGCTCTGCCTCTCCCGTGGTGTCATAGGGCCTAATGAGTTTGAACCAATCAGGGGGCTCCATGTCCAAGGCGAGGACTGATTCCCTTTATAAGAGGATGGGCTATATAGTTCGGGGTCTTCGTCTTCACGTGTTGCAAGCTTATGCTCTGCCTCTCGAGAGCATTAAAGCTTTACTGCAGAAGAATCCTATTTTGTGTGCCACATCGTTCTTGCTGGTGAGATGGTTGTGAGGGACACTGCAGAGTCAGACCTTATCAAGGCCAGGTGATCTGCGGTTTTTGTTCTCAGCCTTGAGACATACTTGTCCTCAAGGCAGGGTTAGTGGGGCTAACTTAAAATTTTAACTCTTTTATTACCAAATTTACTGACAAAATACCGTGTCCTTACTATTTAATATAAGAACAAAACATAATGATTGATATAAGTTAATACCACTTCTATTTGGTATTTCTTAGAAATTCTATTTGGTACAATAAGGCTGGCAGAAGAAGCAAATGGCATCCAAATTTGGCACGAAGTAAATCTAACTCTGTGGATGATATGTTCTTGATGTATCCTATAAGAAAAAGCATAATAAACTCAAGCAAATACAGAAAAAGTTTCGGGTACAGATAAAAGTTCCACTATATTCCCATATATGGCATCATGATAATAATCCAAAAGAGAAATTAAGAATATTACCTGATGTATTTTAGCATTAAAAATAATAAAGTACTTAGGGCTATTATGTAAAGTAAGTTTTTTATCCATGAAAAATTAACATACACTACAAAGAAAACTTCAGATTAATTTATTTTTTATATTTTTATTGAAAATAAATACGTTTTTATACAATATATCCCAAGCAGTTTTCCTTATGTCCACTCAACCCCAATTTTTTTACCCCTTTTCTAGAATCATTTCTCCTTTGTTTCCTCTTAAGAGGAGGACTCAACCAACCAAAGAATACAAATGGGGTCCCATGGCTCCAGTCACTTATGTAGCATAGAATAGCATTGTCTGGCATCAAAAGTAGGGAAAGTCCTTGGTACTGTAAAGACTCATATCCAAAGTGAAGTGGAATGTGAAGGTACTGAGGTGAAAGTGAGTGGGTGGGAGGGGGAGCATCCTCATAGAAGCAGGGGAAGGTGAGATGGGAGGGGGTACTGGGAAAGAAGATAACATTTGAAATGTAAATACATAAAATGTCTAATAAAAAGGAGGCCTGTTCATCATCCTGCAAAAAACACCAAGCTAACAGTTAGAACATATATGCAGAGGACCCAGTATAGACACTTGCCATTCCCACTCTTGTTACTTCAGTCTCCTCTGTAAGTCCCTAATGAGCCCTGGTAGTTGACTCCTGGCTGTGTTCTTCTGCTGACTTCCATCTACTCTGACTCCTACAATTATTTTTCCTCCACTTCCATGGGATTGCCTAGTATCTTATGGAGGGACCAGACGGAGACCTCCACTTTAGATTATTTCTCAATATAAGGTCTAGCTGTGGGTCTCTGCATTTGTTCCCATCTACAATCAGGGGAAGGCTCTTTAGTCTATGAGTATAGCAGAATATCACTGATTTCTTTTCTGCCAGTTGTGTTTCATACTAATAGGTCTCCAGGATGTCTAGTCTCTGGTTCCTGGGCATTGAGGCAGTGTAGGCCATGGGCTCCTTCTCATGGCAGGAGCCTCCAGTTAAACCAAACATTGGTTGGCCACTCCTACAAGTCCTGAGCCACTATTGCTCCAGCACATCTTTCAGACAGGAGAGAGATTATATGTGGAGAGAAACTCAGTATTTAAATAAATAAACAATCCATGTGCATAACTTAGAAGACTCAATATTGTAAAGACACAACCTATGTATTAAAGACGATTCTAAAACTCTCAACAGGATTTTTATTGGATATTTTATTTATTTACATTTTAAATGTTACTTCTTTTTGCAGTGTTTTCCCCTCTGCAAACCCGCTGTCCCAACCCCTTCTGCCTGCTTCTATGAGGGTGCTACTCCACACACACACACGCTCCCACCTGACCACCCTGGCATTTTCCTATACTGAGGCATCAAGCCTTTACAGGAACAAGGGCATCTCCTCCTTTTGATGCCCAATAAGGCCATCCTCTGTTACATATATGGCTGTAGCCATGGGTCCCTCTATGTGTACTCTTTGGTTGGTGGTTTAGTCCCTGGGAGCTAGCTCTGGGGTGTCTGGTTGATTGATATTGTTGGTTTTCCTATGGTGTTACAAACCCCTTCAGCTACATCAGTCCTTCTCCTAACTCCTCCATTGGGATCCCCATGCTCAGTCCAGTGGTTGGCCCCAAGCATCTGCATCTGTATCAGACTCTGGAAGAGCCTCCCAGAAGGCTATATCAGGCTCCTGTTAGCAAGCACTTCTTGGCATAAGCAATAGATTCTGGGTTTGGTGACTGCATATAGGATGTATCCCCAGGTGGAGCAGTCTCTGGGTGGCCTTCTGTTCTTGCTCCATACTTTGTCCTGGTATTTTCTTTAGACAGGAACAATTCTGGGTTAAAATTTTGGAGATGAGTCGGTGTCCTCATCCCTCAACCAGGAGCCTTGTCTAACTTCTAGATATGGTCTCTACAGGTTCTCTCTCACTTTCATTGAGTATTTCATTTAATGTCATCCTCGTTTGGTTCTGGGAGCCTCTTACTTTCATGGTATCTGGGGTTTTCTGGTGGCTTCCCCCAGTTTCCCACCCCCCATTGCTACACAACTCTGTTCAATAAGGTTTTAAAATGAAATTGACAGAAATTATAATGTCTTAGGAAAGAATCTCCTCTAAGGTCTATGATCCCACTAGCTATTGTTGGTAGATGGCAAGGTAAGTCCAATTAAATAGCTGTTGGTTATGCCCAAAATCACCTCTTCACCATTATGGCTATCTTTCTGGGCCTATGCACCAAAATGGCCAGCATTGAATAATATCCCTAAAGAAGCAGCAGTGGCAGTTTTATCTTGGCAGTGACCAATAGCTGTTTGGACATGCAAACTACTCAACAAGAGGGAAATTATGCCTAATATTGGAAATGTAACCAACTATCTAGAGATAATGAGAACATGAATGTTAGAGGAGAAAATACTACCACCATTTTACAAGTCTAGAATTTTCCATAACTGTACTGTAAATACTTATTCTACTTACAAATGAATGTAGCTCTCAAGACTTATTCAGGAAGTGTCCTTTTACAGCAGATGAAGACCATTACACAAATCCACAACAGGTTAAAATGCAAAGAACTGACTATGGTGTACCCAGTTTCAACTCATACATCTAAATATAACCCCTATACCTAAGGGTCAAGGAATATTTTATAAAAGGAAATAGAAAGATTGTAAAGCCCAGAGGACCAAGAAGTGTGTATCATCTATTATGTGACATGGAAGATACACCAAGAGAATATCAACGATACATCAGCCTAAACAAGACTCAATAGTGATGACGTCACTTTACATGCCAAGAGATCATATGGGGCTTCCCATGTAGATAGATATCTGAAGAGCTATAGCAATGATTGCTTAAAAGGGGTGAATTAGCCTTCCCTAGAGTAAGCCTCACAATTGACTCTTAATACAAATAGTCAGCTATAAAACATATACATTCAAGCAACATTAAATGATCTCCATGCACTGGATTGTATATATACATGTATTTGAGAGGAGGTTTGAAGGAAGGGCCTAAGAAGGGATGGAGTGAGGAAAGTGGAATGATGTACTACAGTGCATGCATACAAAATTTTAAAAATTAATTAAATATTATACAAACATTTTTAAAAATTCACAATATAATCCTAAAATGTATGGGAAAACGCAAAGGTTCAAGTTCAAATATCAGAGTTGTTGCATTCATATGCTCAGTCTCCAAATTTACTGTAGACTTGTAGTAACCAAGACAATATATAAAAGACAAAGTAGTGGAGGTATAAATCAATTGAGCAAAATTCAGTATAGCTATTGTGGTGATTTAAATATGCTTGTGTCTATAAATCCTGACCTCTATCCTAGATTTCCTATCTCTAGGGTTGTCTATTTTTGTTATTTCTTTATTGTTGATATTTCAGTTTTTAGATCATGTATGGTTTTGTTCAATCTCTTCACCTGTTTCATTGATTTTTGTGTTTCCTCTTAAAGGACTTTTACCTATCTACCTCTGTTGCCTTGTATTTCTTTACATGAGTTATTTATGACCTTCTCAATGTTCTCTAACATCATCGTCAGTTGTGATTTTAAATTAGAATCTTGCTTTTCTGGTGTGTTGGGGTATCCAGGACTTGCTGTGGTGAAGGAACTGGGTTATGATGATACCATGTGGCATCCATTGTTTTCTGTTGCTTAGGTTCTTGGACTTGTCTCTCACTATCTGCTTTTTTTTTTTTCTGGTGTTAGCTGGTCTTGCTGATTCCGACAGTGGCTTGACCCTACTATAAGCCTGTGTGTCAGCACTACTGTGGGACCAGCTCTCTCCCAGCAGGTCCTTGATAACTGTGGTATAGAGTCAGCACAGGGTGTAGACAGAAACTGGAAGGATCCTGTCCCAAACTGCTTCTTGCTTCATGTGTCCTTAAGGCTCCAGGTGGGTCCCTCCGAGGAGCAGTATTGGTTTCACCTGTGCTTTCAGGTGGGTCAGCACTCCTAGGAGACCAGCTCTCTCCTATTGGGGTCAAGGTACAGAGAGCTCTACGACTGGATCAGCTTCTGGCACAGGTAAAAGTGGAACAATCCTGTCCCAGACTATTACTCATTTCCTGTGTCTTGAGGGTTTGTAGAAAGTTCATATTGGGTCAGCAATTTGAACAGAAGTGGTGGTTTCACCTGTGCTTTCAGATGAGTCAGCACTCCTGGGAGACCAGCTCTCTCCCATTGGGGTACAGAGAGCTCTAGCACAGCATCAGCTCTGAGCACAGGTGGAAACTGGCTACAGTGTGTATTCTTCAGCATAGTGTTTAGTCATTATTTAATTTTGTCACATTTACTCATATATTCATTTGCTTATACACTTCTGAATTTATGAATTTTGTATTTATTTATTAATTGTATTGCTTATTTCTATAACCTTTAATTCAATTCAGTTACCAAATATTGTTCAAATAGTTCCATAAATGCTTATTTCCTTTAGTTATTTCACTAGCGGGCACCAAGGCCTAACACTACTACTGATGCTATGATGTGCTTACAGACAGGAGTCTACTATGGCTGCCTACCAGCAGCCCACTGAGACAGATGCAGATACTTACACCCAACCACTGAACTAAAGTCAGGGACCCTTATGGTTGAATTAGTGGGAGGACTGAGGAAACGGAAGGGAGGGCAACCATATAGGAAGACCAGCAGTCTCAACTTACTCAGACCCCAGGGAGCTCCCAGAGACTGAGCCACCAACCAGGAGCATACACAGTCTTGTCTGAGGCCCCTGGCACAAATATAGCAGAGATCTTCCTGGTCAGGCCTTAGTGGAAGAAAGTTAATTCTTGATTCTTTAGAAACTTGAGGCCTCAAGGAACGGGCAGGCCTAGGGTTGGGCACACCTTCTTGAAGGCCAGGGGCAAGAAGAATGGAATGAGAAACTGTGAGAGGGGGGTTCTGAGAGACAGGGGACAATGACAGGAATGTAAATGAATAAAATAATAATTTTAAAAAAATATGAAGTGAATATCCTTATAATATAGTACCTTTCAGTTCAATAAAACTGATGTCAGGATTTCTTTTGAAGAATTAGTGGGATAAACTATTCAGTATCCAGTTAAGAAAACTCTATAAAGACAGGATAGTAAATTTTACAACAGGAGGTAGAACATCTAAATAGTAGTATATGAAACATGAAAATAAATTGCTAAAACATATTTGTTTAATTTTCATGTTCCTTGTTTTAATTCAGACTTAACTTTCAGAGTTATTTTGAAGGTGGAAATAAAAAAATATTTTTTCAAGAAATTTAAATTAAACATGTATCTAAACAATATAAAATATTTTCAAAGTAGTGTTTAGAATTATATGAAAACACATACTAGGGTGTGTTAAGAGCAGTAGGTGCTTTTCCAGGAGGCCTGGGTTTGATTTTTCAAAACTCACATGGACGGTAATAACTATCTGAAATTCCAGTTGCAGGGGATTCAACACCCTTTTCTGTATGTGAGCACCTGGTACAGAAATGGTATTGAGATGTATTCAGACAAAAGCCTCATACACATAAAATGAACGTATTTTTAAAATCTATATTAAAGCTATTATTTTACCATCTGCTAAAATGAAATTTTAAAAATTGACAGAGAGGAGAGATTCTCAATTTAACTAAAACTTTGTTTAAGACAAAAATGTAATTTATGTAGTTCTGCAACCATACATCTTCTGTGACTAAAAAATTGCTACATTGGAATTTCAAATATATTTTAGGATTAAATATTATTGCATTATAAAACCACCACTACAATTGTCAAAGCATGAAAAACCACAAGTGTAACATAAAATTTATTTTTTTAATGTAGAGGATAAAATTCATCCAAGATGAATTGGAAAATCAAACTAGGTAAAAACTCAAGTACTAAGTTCTACCTAAGATGGAAAACAAAATGTGTTATACATGTTTACCTCAAACACGGTTTTGATTTCTTATATTATAACCCATTTGCTGAAGATTTATGCTTTCAAAAAGTCTATGAAACTGGAGTTAATTGGATTCTGTGTATTTACAGATTTGTTCTTTTCAAGAAGTACATGATGACAGGAGCTGTCTCCTGGGAGGTTCTGCCAGAGTCTGACAAATACAGAGGCAGATGCTTGCAGCCAATAATTGGGCTGAGAATAGGGTCCGAAATGGAGGAGTTTGAGAAAGGACTGAAGGAGCTGAAAGAGTTTACAACCCCATAAGAAGAACAACAATATTAACCAAACAGAACACCCCCCCAGAGCTCCCAGGGACTAAACCACCAAAGGACCCATGGTTCCAGCTACATATATAGCAGAGGATGGCCTTGTTGGTCATCAAGGGAGGGGAGGAGGGTAGGTGGGGAGCACTCTTATAGAAGCAGGAGAAGGGTTTGGGAAGGGAAACCAGGAAAGAGGATAATATTTAAAATGTTAAAATAAAAAATATCTAATAAAAGAAAAAAAAGTGTAACAAAACGAACTCTCAAAATCTACCTACATACCACAGGTGGATTTTGTCTTTCACTTGCACTGTTTTGCATTTTAGAATATTGAAATATCAACAATAGATCTTCATTTCTTCATGGGGAAAACCACAAATGCACATTTCTTCAAGTGTCAACTGTTGAAAAGGAGTTGTTTACATAGAACCTGCCCTTTTAATTTCTAGTCTATAGAAGACCTTATTTACTGTTATGTATTTGGCCTCTCTAAGCTTTTTGACTTCTGTTAAGAGAGCCACACATTGTTTAGTTACTTTGGAAAGGAGTTTCTCTAGTCTATTGATTTTCCAAAGAGAACCAGCTCTTGATTTTGTTGATTCTATGTATGTTTTTTTTTTTTTTTTTTTTTTCTGACCTTTTTGATTTCACCTCTGAGTCTGACTATTTCTTGCCATCTGCTTTTAGGTGTGTTCCTTTCTTTCTCTTCTAGAGCTTTCAGGTGTGCTATAAAGTTGCTTATATGGGATCTCTCCAAATTCTTTATGAAGGCACTTAATACTATGATTTTTTTTCTCTTAAAACTCTTTTTGTGTTCCTTAAGTTTGGATATGATATGTCTTCATTTTCCTTGAATTCTACAAAGTTCTTGATTTCTTTATTTCTTTCCTGGCCAAGTTATCGTTGAGCCGAGAGCAGTTTAGTTTCCATGAATATGTGGGCTTTCTGGTTGTTTTGTCCATGGTGATCTGATAGAATGCACGAGATTATTTCAATCTTCTTGTATCTGTTAAGGCTTGTCTTGGTGAAAATAGTGCAAAGAAATTGATATTTTCCTCTTTGTAAATGATAATGTTTATTAGTGACCATTCACCAAGTGTAGGAGCAGCGTATTACACAGAAAATTCAGGGTAGCAGGGAGGGGGTCATAACTTAAGTACTGCCAATAATTTTGTGTCTTGGAATTAGGCTTAAGCTGCATGAAAGATCGCCAAAATGTTTATAATCTCTATTATAATTCATCTTTATATCATATTAGTCATGATTGTTTTTCTGTTTTCATTGCACAAGCCTCTTTCCTTGTTCATTGTAAGCAGGTGTGGCACTTTATGAAAGCATGAGAGAGCATCTTCAATACATGCTCCACTTTTTAAGACAGCAATTTCTGAAAAGTCATCGCAGGGCATGCATTAGGATCTCAACTGTCGAGTTTGTTGTTGAACTTCAACTTGCAATATCTGGAAATGTTCTATATCTATTAGGTTGATAGATTTTTTTAGGGCTTATAAGTAGTTTCATGTTTCTTTGCACTCTCTTTACCACCAGCTTTGGAAGTTCAAGGCTACTCACCTACCTAGGGATCAGCATCAATTTCTGACTTTCTTCTTTTGTGATTTCTCACCTAATAATATTGATTCTGCAAGCTGACCTCCTTTAACTTTTCTTTTAGGGTTCTTGTTTCAATAAAGGGGTTTTTTGGTTTTCATCAACCATAGTGCATCTTTTTAGATTTTAGATCTATCTTGAATATTCTGGAAAGATTATTCGCATCTCATGAAGTTTCCAACTGCTGGACTATTCTCTTTCCGTTTTGACATTTGTAATGAGTGTTTAAAGCAAAGGACAATTTTCATTCCTAGTACTGCTGTGGGATTATATGACATACAGACAACAGATACACATCTGCCTTAATGAATCGAGATGTGACTGTGGAAATTTACATCTTTCTTTGTTTGCTCCAAATAAATAAGCCAATATAAAGGTTGCATTCTCTTCCGAACCAACAAACAGCTGTTCCAGCAGTAGTTGGCACGAATTGGTATCCTTGCTGACATTTTTAGAGGCATAGCCAAAGGGTAAACGAACCTACAATTTAGCATAGACAATTTCCATGACAGGTGTGCCTACAAAAGAAGTTCAGAATCATTTGAGAGGATTTGTATAGGAAACACAACACAGCTGCTGAGACTTCTTAGTGCTGAAGAAAGGCTCTTCTCTATCCTAAACTGTAAAATTTATTATTTTTAAGAGACATAATCTATACTGAATGAATGGCAGCTTCTGTTAGAGAGAATAAAATAATAATATAACTAATAAATATAGTGTAATATAAAATGGGCTTGTGTTGCTACTACAAAATAGAAAAGCCCTTTCACTGCAGTGAGGTGAATTACCATGCTATACCTGTACCACGAATATGAATGGAGCAATTCATGTGTAAAGATACCTTTAAAACATGAAGCTCTCTTTTGAAAGAAATATCATTTTTACAGTATAAGCAGCAAGGATTTTTCAACGATGAGTCTTTTTCCCAGAGTAATGTTGCATACAAACTGAAGATTGCCTGTTCTATTGAATTGTATAATGAAAAATCAATCAGTTTAATGGTTGACAAACTTTGACATTCCAATAAAAATGTTGCTGATATTTTCATAAAGACCTGTAGGCAAAACGAGATTCCATGACTTTAATTTATGCAACAGTAAATGTCTGCCAAAACATTGTACAAATGACTGTATAATGAGGCAATAATAACCAACGGAATCAAGGGAAAGGAAACAGAGGCCAAAATTCCTCTGAATTGACAAATTACCGAAATGTATCAACAAAACTGACCAGGGTAAAGAAAAAAAAATTCCCCTATTCTTGTGCCACAAGATTTTGTTTTGGAACAAAATTTTAGAAAATATTTCTTACATTGTCTTGATTTTACACATCTCCCAAATATAATTTATGACTCATTTGCTTTCATTCTTTACTATTAGCTATCCTAGGTAAATAAGTTCATGGATGATCTTCATGAACCAAGCCTCAAGGAAGCAAGAGAATTAGCAGGACTGTCAGTATTACTGTTCTCATATAAAACTGATTGCTTTGATACTGGCAGTATGACCAAACTTTGTGTATACGTTATGGGTAGTCTGACTGAGACTTTTCCTATTTTTCCATATTTACAAGGATGAAGCTATAGAGGTGTCAATTGATCTAATTTGAGGGACTACATAAGGAGAGTGAAGTAAAGTAATTATGTTACTGATTGTTTTTATTATGGAATTTGGTAGAAGAGGTGATCTTTACCTTGCCCCAAACATACAAACTGACTAGGGATCAGAAGTAATTTGAATAATTCATGATATAAAACTTAAATAATTGAAGTGGAAGCAAAGAAGAATTAGAAGTAGCATGGCTGAATTCAAGATCTGGGAGGTAATTTAGTGAAAGTTTCTGTTTAGAACATAGTCAGAGAGTGAGTAGAGGATGCAGAACAAAGGAAGAAATCTTTAAGGGAATTATAAGACCCTGTGGCACACAGGACTTGGAATAATTCAACTGAAAGTGTACTGAAAACCTTTTCCCTGTGGACAGATTTTGTAATATAGGAAGGTGCTCTACAAATTGCCAATAGATAAATGCAATCAACAGCCCTATCCAACTGTAATTACTAGGTAAAACTATAAACAATGATGACTGGCCTGACAAGATATCCTCAATGGTACAATACACGTTTGTCTTGAGGATAACCAACAGATACGTAATTTCATCTCAGTCAGTGGGAGGAAATTCATGCTAGGTACCGTAAACCTAGCCAACCATATGGGGATAAGGCTGAATATTTAAAGTTAGACATTATATTAGAAAAATGGTAGTAGTACATTCACCTACACTGTCTGTAGCATCTTCATCTATGGGTGGTTGACTAGGTACCAGGAGTGAATTCACTCATATTGAGTGAGATATGTGTGCAATGGTATAAAGTTTTAGCTACCAGTAATAACATCTTGAATTTCCATATTGGCTGTATTAGGTTTTACTCCCACTAGCAATGTATAAGGATCCCCCTACCTTAATATCACCTTTAACACTTATTGATATTAAATTCATTGATAACAGATTTATTGATAGCCATTTAGACAAGAGTGAGGTGGTATCTACAATTAGTTTTGATTTTTATTTCACTGATGATAAGGAAAGCTGAATATTAAAAAAAAAATATTATCCATTTGTGTATCTTCCTTTGAAAGATGCCTGTCCATTCACTATCCCCACTTGGTGATTGGTACATGTTTTATTGATGTGTTTTGATGTGTTCTTGGATTCGGTTTGCAAGGATTTTGTTGAGTATTTTTGCATCAATGTTCATAAGTGAGATTGGTCTGAAGTTCTCTTTCCTTGTGGGGTCTTTGTGCGGTTTAGGTACGAGGGTTATTGTAGCCTCAAAAAATGAGTTAGGTAGTATTCCATCTGATTCTATCTTCTGGAATAGTTTGGAGAGTATTGGTGCTATGTCCGCAATAAATGTCTGATAAAATTCTGCACTGAACCCGTCTGGACCTGGGCTTTTTTTGGTTGTGAGGCTTTTGATGACTTATTCTATTTCTTTAGGTGTTATAGGGTTATTTAGATGGTTTACTTGGTCCTGGTTTAACTTTGGGATCTTGTATCTGTCTAGGAATTAGTCCATTTCCTCCAGATTTTCCAATTTTGTGGAGTATAAGTTTTTGTTGTAGGATCTGATGATTTCTTGAATTTCCTCAGTTTCAGTTGTTATGTCTCCACTTTCCTTTCTGATTTTGTTAATTTGTATACTCTCTCTTTGCCCTCTAGTTAGTCTGGCTAGGGGTTTATCAATCTTGTTGATTTTCTCAAAGAACCAACTCTTGGTTTTGTTGATTTTTTTCTATCTATTATCCTTTGTAGTGCTGGATTTGTGGACAGATCTTGTATAAATTTGGTTTTGTCATGGAATATGTTTTAAATCTGTACATTTATCTTTGTTTTGTAAAATAAAGTCGTTTTAAAAAATTAAAAAAAAGAAATTTGAAATAATCACATGCATCCTATCAGATCAACATAGACTGGTGTTCAATAACAACAAAAAGCCCACATACACATGGAAGATGTGCAATGCTCTACTCAATGATAACTTGGTAAAGGAAGAAATAAAAAAAATATTAAAGACTTTTTAGAATTTGATGAAAACAAAGGCACAACATACCCAACCTTATTGGATACAAATGAAATCAGTGCTAAGAGGAAAACTCAGACCTCTGAGTGCTCCGAAGAAGGGAAAAAAAAGAAGAAAAAAAAAAAAAGAAAAAAAAACTGGAGAGAGCGTACACTAGCAGCTTGATGGCATACCTAAAAACTCTAAAACCAAAAAGAACCAAATACATCCAGAAGGAGTAACAAAGACACATGCTTCACCATGTTCATAGCAGCCTTGTTTATAATAGCCAGAAGCTTGATAGAACCCACATGTCCTTTAGCAGAGGAATGGATACAGAAATTGTGGTACATTTGCACAGTGGAGTACTACTCAGCTATTAAAAACAATGACTTTGCTCTTGAGTCACCCCCTCACAGTCAATGCAGATGAGGCCAGTGCTGCTGTTCCTGATGGGATTCCCCCACTGGAGGGTGATGAGGATGTCTCTCACACAGAAGTGGATTAAATGCTCCTGGGAAGACTGTGCCCTCTGTATAGTATCCCTGTGGCTCCCCCAACACCTTCGACTGGCTCTGGCCCATCTGGGTCTGCTCATGGTCTACAAAAATCTATTTTATCTTGTCCTTGTGTCTTAAGTCAGGAAGATCTCCTCCCACAGAATAGCAAGCTTGGGTGTTGTGCATTGTGTATTTTTCTGTTTGTTTTGTTCTGAAATTAAAAGTATGCAAAAAAAAAATAAAAACCCAATGACTTCATGAAATTCTTAGGTGAATGGATGGAACTAGAAGCTATCATCCTGAGTGAGGTAATCCAATCACAAAAGAGCACACACACATGGTATGTACTCACTGATGCGTGCATACTAGACCAAAAAGCTGGGGATACCAAAGAAACAATTCACAGACCTTACGAAGCTCAAAAAGGAGGGAGGCTAGAATGTGGATGTCTCACTGCTTCTCAGAAGGGAGAACAAAATACTCACAGGAGGAAATACAGGAACAATTAGAGAAGCAAGGACTGAAAAAAAGATCAGCCAGAGACTATCTCACCTAGGGATACATTTCATATTCAGTTACCAAACCCACACACTATTGCTGATGCCAAGACATCCAGGAGCCTGATATGGATGCCTCCCCAGAGGCTCTGCCAGAGCAATACTGATACAGATGAAGATGCTTGTAGCTAACCATCAGACTGAGCATGGGGACCCCAATGAAGGAGCTAGAGAAAGGACTAAAGGAGCCGAAAGAGTTTGCAACTTCATGGGAAGAACATTATTAACCAAACAATCCCTCTAGAGCTCCCAGGGACTAAAACACCAACAAATGAATTGGAGAGAAAACTATGACTCCAGTTGCATATGTTCTAGAGGATGGCAGTGTCAGGCATCAATGGGAGGAGAAGCCTTTGGTTCATTGAAGGCTTGTTTTCCCAGTGTACGGGGATACCAAGGTGCTGAAGTGGGATTGGGTAGTTGGTAGGGGGAGCATCTTCATGGAAACAAGTGGAGGTAGAGGGGGATGGGAGTGGGGGGAAAGGGGATAACATTTGAAATGTAAATACAGAGAATATCCAATAAAAATGATTTAAAATGCCAAGATGATATTCTCTTGTCTATTAACTTAAAAATAAAAATAAATAAAAAATCATTACTTTCATGGTATCAGGAACAAAAAAATTCAAATGGATAGTACCAATGTTTACATAACACTGTGAAAATACTACTGCCATAGGGACTCGGTTTCCAACCAGAGGGCTCATGCATGCAGAACAGGAGCTCAGGCCATCTGCAACTAGGAACAGCGGAGATCCAGGGATGTAGGCCTGGTGAGACTGTGCTGTGAGTAGCCAGGGCACAGAGAATTCTGGCCTGAGCACACAGAAAGCTCGCCACCCCTTCCATTGGTTCAGGGGAGTAGGAACTCTGCCATAGGGACTCGTAATCCAACCAGAGGGCCCTTACAAGCAGAACAATTGCTCAGGCCATCTGACAATGGGAACAGCAGAGATCCAGGGACAGAGGCCAGGTACATGGGAGAGACGAAGAACAATCACTGACAACAAGACTACATATAATCACAGACAATAATATGGCAATAGGAAAGCAAAAGAACTTAACCAAGGGAAACCAAGACAACCTGGAAACACCAGAACCCAGATCTCATATCACAGCAAACAGCAGAATGCCAAACACTCCAGAAAAAGAAGACTCAGACCACAAATCATACCTCAAGATGATGATAGAGATCCTTAAACAAGAATGGGAGGAAAAGTATAAAGAAATAGAAGCTTTTAAATAGAAAACAAGAAAAATACTCAAAGAAATCAAAGAACTAGAGGAAAACAGAAACAAAGAGATGAAGGAATTGAAAAAGGAATTTAAAATGGAAATGGTAACAATAAAGAAAACACTAAAAGAGACAACCATGGAGGTAGAAAACCTAAAAAAGAAATCAGCAGTCACAGAAGCAAGCATTTCCAACAGACTACAGGAGATGGAAGAGAGAATCTCAGGGGCAGAAGACAACATTGAAAACATAGACAGAACAGTTAGAGAAGAGGTAAAAACCAAAAATCTCCTAACCCAAAATGTCCAGGATATACAGGACACAATGAGAAGAACAAACCTAAGGATGATAGGAATAGAAGAGGGCAAAGAATATCATCTGAGAGACACAGTAAATGTCTTCAACAAAATCTTAGAAGAAAACTTCCCTACCCTTAAGAATAAGATGACCATGAGCATAAAAGAAGCCTACAAAACTCCAAGTAGAGTGGAACAGAAAAGAAATTCCTCCCGACACATAATAGTCAAAACATCAAGTGCCCAAAGCAGAGAAAGAATACTAAAATCAGTAAGGAAAAAATGTAATGGAACATATAAAGGCAGACCAATCAGAATCACACCCGACTTCTCAACAGAGACTATGAAAGCTAGAAGATCCTGGAGAGATATCATGCAAACCCTAAGAGAACACAAGAGTGAGACAAAGCTGCTATACCCAGCAAAACTCTCAATCACCATAAATGGAGAGACCAAGATATTCCAGAAAAAAACTAAATTTACACAATATCTGACCACAAACCCAGCACTACAACAAATTATTGATGGGAAAAAAAGACGGAACAACATCCTAGTAAAAACAAGAAAATACCTAAGCAAGACAACCAAAAGAAGAAAGACACACAGCACAGTTGTACCTCTAAAAGCAAAAAAAAAAAAAAAAAAAAAAAAAAGCAGGAAACAGCAACTACTATACTTTAATATCTGTTAACAAAAATGGACTCAATTCCCCAATAAAAAGATATAGGCTATCAGACTAGATACAAAGACAGAATCCAGCATTTTTTTGAATACAGGGAACTCATATCAGAGACAAAGACAGACACAATCTCAGAGCAAAAGATTGGAAAATAAGTTTCCAAGCAAATGGCCCCAAGAAGTAAGCTAGAGTAGCCAGTCTAATATCGAATAAAGTAATTTTTCAACAAAAAGTTATCAAAAAGATAAGGAAGGACACTTTTTACTTATTACAGGGAAAATTTGTTAGGAGGAACTCAACATTGAGAATCCTTAACATATATGCTCCAAAGAGAAGAGCACCCATATTCATAAAAGAAACCCTACTAAAGTTCAAAAATACATTGCACCCCATACAATTATAGTGGGAGACCTCAAAACCTTAATTTCATCAATGAACAGATCATGGAAACAGAAATTAAACAAGGACACAGTGAAACTAGCAGAGGTTTTGAACCAATTGGAGTTAATAGATATCTACCAAACATATCATCCTAAAACCAAAGAATACATCTTCTCAGCACCTCACGGCATCTTCTCCAAAATGACCATATAATTGGTCACAAAAAAAGCCTCAATAGATAAAAGAAAATTGAAAAACACTCATACATCCTATCAGATCACCATGGTATAAGGCTGGTCTTTATTAACAACAAGACAACAAAAAGCCCATATACACATGGAAACTAAACAATGCTCTATTAAATGATACCATGGTCAAAGAAGAAATAAAAAAAGAAATTAAGGATTTTCTAGAATTTAATAAAAATGAAAAACACAACATACCCAAACCTATGGAATGCAATGAAAGCTATACTGAGAGGAAAACTCATACCTCTGAGTGCATCCAAAAAGAAACTGGAGAGAGCATACACTAGCAACTTGACAGAACAGTTGAAAGCTCTAGAACAAAAGGAACCAGATACACACAAGATGGCAAGAAATAATCAAAATAAGAGCAGAAATTGACCAAATAGTAACAAAAAGAAACATTGAAAGAATAAACAAAACCAAGAGCTGGTTCTTTGAGAAAATCAACAAGATTGATAAACCATTAGCCAGACTAACTAGAGGGCACAAAGAGAGTATCCAATTAACAATATAAAAAATGAAAGTGGAGAAATAACAACTGAAACTGAGGAAATTCAAGAAATCATCAGATCCTACTACAAAAGGCTATACTCAACAAGGCTAGAAAATCTGGAAGAAATGGATGAATTCCTAGACAGATACCAGATACTAAAGTTAAACCAGGACCAGGTAAACCATCTATATAATCCCATAATGCCTAAAGAAATAGTAGCAGTCATTAAAGGCCTCTCAACCAAAAAAAAAAAAAAAAAAAAAAAAAAAAAAAAAAAAAAAAAAAACACCCAGGTCCAGATTGGTTCAATACAGAATTCTATCAGACATTTATTCTCGACTTAATACCAATACTCTCCCAACTATTCCACAAAATAGAGTCAGATGGAATACTACCTAACTAATACTTTGAGGCCACAATAACCCTAGTTCCTTAACCACACAAAGACCTTACAAAAAAAGAGAACTTCAGACCAATCCCACTTATGAGTATTGATGCAAAAATACTCAACAAAATCAACAAAAATCGAATCCAAGAACACATCAAAATGATCATTCACTGTGATTAAGCAGGCTTCATTCCTGGATTTCAGGGATGTTTTAGTATATGGAAATACATCAACAGAATCCACCATATAAACAAACACAAAAGGAAAAAAAAAAAAAAAAAAACATGGTCATCTCACTAGATGCTGAGAAAGCATTTGACAAAATTCAACACCCCTTCATGTTAAAAGTCTTAGAAAGAACAGGAATCTAAGGCCCATACCTAAACATAATAAAAGAAATATACATTAAACCAATAGCCAACATCAAACCCAACAGTGAGAAACTTGAAGAAATCCCACTAAAATCAGAAAATAGACAAGGCGGCCCACTCTCCCCCTACCTATTCAACATAGTACTGGAAATCCTGGCCAGAGTAATTAGACAGCAAAAGGAAATCAAAGGGATACTAACTGGAAAGGAAAAACAAAAAAATCACTGTTTGCAGATGACATAATAGTGTATTTAAGTGACTCCAAAAATTCCACCAGAGAACACCTATGAATGATAAACAAGTTCAGCAAAGTGGCTGGATATAAAATTAATTCAAACATATCAGTAGCCTTCCTCTACTCAAAGGACAAACATGCAGAGAAAGAAATTAAGGAGAAGATACCCTTCAAAATAATCACAAACAATATGAAATACCTTGGTAGGACTCTAACAAAGCAAGTGAAAGACCTGTATGACAAGAACTTCAAATCTCTAAAGAAGGAAATCATGGAAGATCTCAGAAAATAGAAAGCTCTCCCATGCTCATGGATTTGAAGGATCAACGTTGTAAAAATGGCCATCTTACCAAAAGCAATCTACAGATTTAATGCAATCCCCATCAAAATTCCAACCCAACTCTTTATAGAGTTGGAAAGATCAATGTGCAATTTCATCTGGAATAACAAAAGACCTAGAATGGGGAAATCCATCCTCAACAACAAAAAAACATCTGTGGGAATCACTAACTCTGACATCAAGCTATATTACAAGATAATTGTGCTAAAAACTGCATGGTACTAGTACAGATATAGGTACGTGGATCAATGGAATAGAATAGAAGATCCAGAAATGAGCCCTCACATATATGGTCACTTTATTTTTGAAAAAGGAGCTGTAAACATTCAATGGAAATAGCACAGCCTCTTCAAAAAATGGTGTTGGTTCAACTGGTACTCAGCATGCAGAAGAATGAAAATAGACCCTTTCTTATCTCCTTGTACAAAGCTCAAGTGCAAGTGGATCAAAGTTCTCCACATTAAACTAGGTACACTGAAACTATTAGAAGAGAAAGTAGGGAATACCTTAGAGCACACAGGCACAGGAGGAAATTTCATGTACAGAACACCAATGACTCATGCTCTAAGGGCAAATATGGACAAATGGTACTTAATAAGATTGCAAAGTTTCTGTAAGGCTAAGGACACTGTCAAGAAAACAAAAGGGCAGCCAGCAGTTTGGGAAAAGATCTTTACCAACCCCACATCTGATAGATGCCTAATATCCAAGATATACAAAGAACTCAAGAAGTTAGACTCTGGAGAATCAAACAACCCCATTAAAAATGGGGTACAGAACAAAACAAAAAGTTCTCTACTGAGGAATATAGAATGCCTGAGATGCATCTAAGGATGTGTTGGACATCATTAGCCATCAGGGAAATGCAAATTAAAACAACCCTGATATTCCACCTCACATCAACCAGAATAGCTAACATCAAAAATTCAGATGACAGCAGATGTTGGCAAGGATGTGGAGAAAGAGGAACATTTTTCCTTTGTTGGTGGGGTTGTAAACTTGTACAACCACTCTGGAAGTCAGTCTGTGGATTCCTCAGAAAATTGAAGACCCAGTTATTCCACTTCTGGGCATATACCCCAGAGAAGCTCTAACATAGAACAAAGACACATGCACCACAATGTTCCTAGCAGCCCTATTTATAATAGCCAGAAGCTGGAAAGAACCCAGATGTCCTTCAGTAGATGAATGGATACAACAATTGTGGTACATTTACAGAGTGGAGTTCTACTCAGCTATCAGAAGTAATGACTTTATGAAATTCTTAAGAAAATGGAAGCATCTAGAGAATATCATCCTGAGTAAGATAACCTAGTCACAAAAGAACAGACATAATTTTCAGTCACTGATAATTGGATATTAACCCCAGAAAGCTCTGAACACCCCAGAAACAACTCACAGACTATATGAAGTTTAAGAAAAAAACAAAGACCAAAAAAAAAAAAAAAGAAAGAAAGAAAATGTAAAACCATTATGCTTAATCTTTACACACCAGAAAACTTTGAATATTTCCAGGTTACATCTTGTTTTACATGTACTTTATGCTCCTTGTAACTAGTAAGATTCTAATGCATAGTAATAAAGCTTTAAAAAAATCAAGTACTGAGAAAAATGTATTCATATAATTTTATGCAAAAATGCTTAAAATCTGTACATTTATCTTTGCTTTTTTAAAAATAAACTTGTTCAATTAAAAATAAAGAAAATACTACATCTGTAATATAAATGTTGAAAATGTAAATGTCATGTTATGTATATTTTGCCACAATGTTTTTGAAAGCAAAATTAATTTTAAGTTAAAATAGATATGTAATGATCATAGATGATGATTTTCTAGAGATATGAAATTTGCAAGATATAGATGTGAGATTACATGTTAAAGGATTATACCTATAATTCTTGATTTTCTGATTCTTTATTGGAGTATAGGGAAATGCAGGAAACTCTGAGTGGTTAGATAATCCAGGGAGTTTCTTTGAAGAAACCCTGCAATTTCATGGGGTATCTGCTTTTATTAGATTGTGATTGCCAAATAAAAATAGTATAGAAAATTTGATGTCTTTATGGATTTTTTTTCCAAAAAGTATGTTTTAATCATATCTCTTCTACTTAACCTCTGTGTAGTCCCAAGGGTATATGTTTTTTTCCCATTTGCTTTGCTTTGAGAAGTATTATCACATATTAATTCACACTTTACTGAATACACTGAGACATTTTATACATGAATACATCATGCACTGATCATATGCATCCACCCAGCTCCTAAACTCTAACCTTTTCTAAACTGCTGAAACATAGTTACTGTACTGTAATATTAGAGCAGTAAGACCTATCTAAAGAGAATGGGAATCAACAATTACATGGCTACATACTGAGTCCATTGCTATGGCCTTGACTGCTCTAATTATTCTTGTTCCAGTCATTATTCTTCTTGTTGTCTTTTACCCAAGAGCTTCAATTGTTTGAAAGGGTTGGGAATTGTGAAGTTTGAAAGCAAAGGGTTCGGGTTAGGGTTCAAATTTCTGATTTGGCCCATTTCAATCTATTCACATTATTAGTGGAGATAGAATCCTCTAGAGAACGTTTAGAAGATATTAAGTAATATAAAGTTGAAGGCTTGTGATTTCATTTAATTGAATATTCTATTATGGGAAAATAGGTAAATAGTGTTTATTAACGTTAATTATGTCAAATATGAGTAAAAATTATAAAATGCTTTTGATAAGAATTGAAATTTTATGGGTGAAAAGTATAAATTTTAAATAAACACATTTTATAAAAATAATGAACACACGATTTTAAACCCAGGTAAGCTATTTTTAATGCCTTCTAATTGTTTTAACACATACGAAACCCTTTTAATAACAATTAAGCCAAACTTTTTATACTAATTGTGGCAATTTCCAAAAGAAATGTTTCCTATATTATTATGTATTTGAACAGTTGGTCCCCAGTTGGTGGTGCTGTTTGGCAAGGGCATGAAATTTATAGGAAGTGGAGTCCTGATAGGGTCTGTTTGTCAGTGGAATGGACTTTCATAGTTTATAACCTTCTCCTGCTTTTCATTTTCTCTGTTTCTGCTTCCTGTGTTTTGATGAAAATGTGACAAGCCAGCTTCCTGTTCCTGCCAGTATTTTTTCCTGTCTGCCGTCAAACCTTCTCCACCACAATGGTCTCTATCCTAGTGGAAGTAGAAGCTAAAATAAGCCCTTCCTTCCCTAAGCTGCATTTTGTCAGAGTATTTTATCACAATGACAGAAAAGAAACTAATATACTGACATAAAAGTAAATTGTTTACATTTGACAGAAATTTTAAGAATATTTTCATGACAATAAGCAGCATATTATATTATTACTTTAAGCGAATATATAAAACTCTTGTATTAAAGCACTGTATTTTATTCAGTCTTCCTTATTGTTGTATATTTCATTTATTTTCATATTATCTATCAAAATGACAAATATCTTCAGTATCTCCCCTGGCAAGACTTTCTGTAGTGGGGTAAAATTTTAGGACAAGTTACTTGAATTAAAGGCTTTTTAAGATGTTATGAAGAATATATGTATAAATGCACATATACACACAAACACATAAGAAAAGAAGAGGAGCATCATTAGAATGCTTTTGGATTTACTAATGAATAGTTAGAAATCGAGCACCTAGAATTTGTGGATTTTTGACTTGGATGGTTATAGCCTCCTCTATCCTAAAAGTATAAATAACATTGTGCCATATAATCTAGTGCATAAAACACATTTGAACTGTTCAAAAGAGTGTAAAGACATATTTACATCCTGGTTGAGATATTTTAATATATTCAGACTATTCTTAGATTAAAAACTATACAAAACTACTGCCATGTAAGTGATTTTAGAAGTTAGGGTGAGGTTCTTCCCTAAGTCTGAATTATGGTAACATAGAAACATAGCAGGGAAGTGTGATGCTAGAAAACAACTGAGAGATGCATCCTGATCTACAAATGCAGGCAGAGATTTCCATTGAATAACGCTATCCATAGTCAAGCAAACAATCTCCAATAAATTCTGAGGGGCACACATACACACACACACACACACACACACACACACACACACACACACAAACACCCACACACACACACACACACACACACACACACACAGAGAGAGAGAGAGAGAGAGAGAGAGAGAAAATGGAAACTTGGTATGAAAACAAAGAAGTCAACAGGAATGAAAGGGAGATAAGAGAAGGCAATCGGGGTATTTCTGACTAAAAATATTATATTCATATATGAAATT
Source organism: Micromys minutus (assembly GCF_963924665.1). Classification (NCBI taxonomy): domain Eukaryota; kingdom Metazoa; phylum Chordata; class Mammalia; order Rodentia; family Muridae; genus Micromys; species Micromys minutus. The sequence goes on along the minus strand of NC_137970.1, from coordinate 57,736,129 downwards.
ATCAAAACATCAAACAGAATGTAACAATTAATGGATTAAATTATTATAGCCCATGTTACAGATTACTTTAGGTAAAAATTAGTAATTTGTACTTTGTTTTGTATGTCAACATTTTTATCATTTTTATTGGATATTCTATGTATTTACATTTCATATATCCCCTTTCTGCCCCTCTCCCCTCCATGATCTCTCTCCCCTTTCTTCCATGAAGATGCCCCCACTCCCAACCATCCAATCCCACCTCATCACCTTGGCATTTTCCTACACTTGAAAAAGGAGCCTTAACTGGACCAAAGTCCTCTCCTCCCGTTGATGTCAGACAATGTTATTCTACATATGAAGCTGGAGCCATGGGTCTCTCCATGTGTACTCATTGGTTGGTGTTTTAGTCTCTGGGAGCTCTAGAGTGTTTGGTTGATTGATGATGTTGTTCTTCCCAAGAGGTTACAGACCCTTTCAGCTCCTTCAGTCCTTACTCTAGCTCCTCCATTGGGGTCCCAGTGCTCAGTCTGATGGTTAGCTGCTAGCATCCTTCTCTATATCAGTATGGCTCTGGCAGAGCCTCTGAGGAGACATCCATATCAAGCTCCTGTAAGTTAACCCAGAGACTGCCACACTTGGGGATCCATTCCCTATGCAGCGCCCAAACCCAAGCACTATTGCTGATGTCAAGAAATGCTTACTGTCAGCATTTTTTTAATTTGATGAGCATTCCAAGATCTTTAAATTACTTTTACAACTGAGTTTCAAGACCTGAGAAATGTGAACTTAAACATTTTTCTCATTGCCCTCTCCACTTTCAAAGTTGTGTTCTAAATAAATGATTTTCCACAAATTAGTATTATAAACATATCAAAATAACCATGTTTCCAATTTATTGTATATCTATGTTGTGAGTTCCTAAGCTTCCAAAATCTAGAAATATCTTTAGATCAAAAGTTTAATCTCCCTTACATTTGAAAAGTCCATATTCAAACATAAAATACAATTTTTCTTTCTTTCTTGAATTTTATTTTAATGACTCTTGCTGGGCCTGTAATTCCATAAAGCTACTGAGGTCCCCTGTGTCCTGGGAAGTGACATTGCATAGCATTTGAGCTGCTGCATGTCACTCGGACAAGAACAAAGAGAAATGCTCTTCACTGAACTCCAATATTGCTTTAGATCACTGGAGGAATGTCTTTTTCTCATATAATGCATATTGACTTTGCTGACATTTCCATGACATTCTTATAATTCATTTTTCCTATGTCATATTTTCAGTTTTTACCAGTATCTTATTTTGACCTCTCATTGATTAAATACTCTCTATCTCTCCTTCTATTAAGAAAAAATATAAATGCTTACTTCAAAAAGACCATATAGACTTGTCTGAATGCTCTAGCACAGAAAGGGCAGCTGTATCAGTAGTACCTTTAGTTATATTGATATCAGTGGTTATTTTCTGAAGGAAAAAAAAAGGCATCTTCTTTGACTAAAATGGCTTTAGGAGAAGAGATGACATAAAGAGGAGGGTTTAATAAATCAATCCTACTAATCAATGAAATGAAAATTGTGACAATAAGCTGATTTTCCAATTCAAATGAAGCTTTACTAGTGAAAAAAAAAACTATTTGAGATGACAAACTCAGTAAAAGTCAAAACATTTTATTCCTACTCAAAATGACACATGCACAGGTTTAACACACTTGAACACACACACACATACATGCGTATCACAAACACAAACATACAGAGAGACACACAGAGAGGGGGAGGGGGAGGGAGAGGAAGAGGGAGAGGGAGAAAGAGAGCTGGGAATGTATTTGTATTTTTGTTCTGAATTCAGTTCCCAAGCTAACATGAAAGAAATGAGGCTGGAGAGACGATTTGCTGAATAAACTTCTTTCTAAACAAGCATGGTGACGTGTGCTTGAATCATGGTTTTGGGGATAGATTTCTTGTCTTGTGTCTGGACACACCACACCAAACCAACATGGTTCCACGTGGAGAGGCTTAACAGAATGATGAGACAGGGGTCGGTGTCGTGAGAGGAGAAGGGAGAGAGAGAGAGAGAGAGAGAGAGAGAGAGAGAGAGAGAGAGAGGGAGGGAGGGAGGGAGGGAGGGAGGGAGGGAGGGAGGGAGGGAGGGAGGGAGGGGGAGGGAGGGAGGGAGGGAGGGGGAGGGAGGAAGGGAGGGGGAGAGAGAGAGAGAGAGAGAGAGAGAGGGAGAGAGGGAGAGAAGGGGAGGGGGGTTCGGTCTTTTATGAGGGTAGTGATATCACTTGACCCAGGTGTGGGTGGGTGGGCATCTGAACTGGTGTATCCTGGTGAAAGACCAGGATAAATCCTGACCCGATAACAGGTAAAGTAGAAGACCCCCTAGCAGGTAGAGTAGAGCCAACAATGTAGGATAGCCGGTTCAGTGACTCTGTTTCAGGAACTGACTGACAATAAAACCATAAAAGTTAAAATAACACCTTATACACAATCTTGAGAAACCTGGTGTTTCCCTTAAGATTCTTCACTGGTATTTTTGGCAATTTTCCAATGATGTACTCCCTCTCCTCTTGGATTGTGGTTATTTCCTTTAAAATCCCCCTCTCCCAGGCACCCGGGGTCAGACTCCTCTACCCCTGTGTGGGATATGAGTCTCGACCCTAGTGCACTGGTTCATCAATAAACCTCGTTTAATTGCAGCAAGGATGGTCTCTCGTGAGTTCTTGGAGGGGTCATATTATCCCGAGACTTGAGTGAGGGTCTTTCACTGGAAATCCTTGGTTGTTTCAATGGCCATGGATGCGCTTGATCCCTATCACCTGTGAGTGGCGCCATCGCTGCGGGTAAGAGCCATCCTAGTGCCAGCATGAAGCACCAAGGTAAAAATCTGGCACAGCAGTGAATATTTTTAATACCAACACTGGAAAGGGGGAGAAGGTTGAATCCTGTAAACTTGCTGATCAGCAATTGTAATTGAAATGGTGAACTACATGTTCAGTGAGAGACTATCTCAAAAAATATGATGGATGGATGAATGAACTGACAAGGTGGATTACTGGGTTCAGGCACTTGTTACTAAGCTTTGATGATTTGAGCATGAACCCCAGACCTACAAGGTAGATGGAGAGAAACAACTTCCATAAATTATCTTCTGACTCCCACAAGTTCACAAGATTGTGGTGTACGTGTCCTCAACCCCCATGGGAACATGAATGTAGTGAAATGTGTTTTTATGCCCTATTATCCCTGACTTCAAAAGTATCTAAGGATTTTTTGCAGTTGGCTGTGTGTTCAAAATTATGTATGTCATTGGTAAGAATATCATTCATCTACTAATTTTACAAGTATCATTCATAGTCCAGCACCTTCTACAAAGTGTTCCATAAATACCTTATACCTTAGATTGGATATATCAGATTGTTACATACCAGAAGAAAAATAATATGATTAAAGAAATCATTCCAACTAGAAACTAATACAAAATACATCTTTTTGTAAACTTGCTGGATTAAAAATCAGAAATGGATCTCCTAAAAATTCAAATCATGTCAACTGCAATTATAAAACTATAAAATTATATTTTAAAATAAGATAGTTATTTGACCAGATATCACTCAATATATACTTTAAAAGGATTATCCTAAAATATGTTAAACTATATACCTGAGCAGATTATTAAAATAATCCAATGAAAGTGATACTACACAGCAAGGCTGAACAGGGTAGGAAAAAGAGAGAGACGGGCAGCTCCAATAAATAATACCTAGTTATTTTACTTTGGTGCTGACTGGTAGAGTGGCATCATGTCCTAAGTAAGACAAGGAATATTAAAAGAAAGACATTTTATGGAAAAGGATGAGATCAGGCTATTGGAGAGATAAAGGGATGAGAGAGACAGACAAGTGAATACAGTGTACATGTAGTGACAGATTGCCAGTTAGGAAGAAAAGTCTGAGGTAGAACTCTTACTGTGGTAGATGATCTTTTAAAATGCTAGAGTCAAAGGAATAGTTTGGTTAGTAAGTGGAGAAAGGAAACAGAGCTAACGCTAGAATTGGCTGCAATTCAGTGATCTAAATATTCATACTGTTATTAACAAGATTACCATCAAATAAAAATAAAGCAAATTGACATTTCTCAGTTGAGAATCCTCTGTTTACCTCTGTACCCCATTTTAATAGGGTTATTTGGTTCTCTGAAGTCTAACTTCTTGAGTTCTTTGTATATTTTTGATATTAGCCCTCTATTGGATGTAGAGCCGTTAAAGATCTTTTCCAAATCTGCTGGTTGCTGTTTTGTCCTATTGATGGTGTCTTTTGCCTTACAGAAGCTTTTAAATTTTATGAGGTCCCATTTGTCAATTGTTGATCTTAGAGCATAAGCCATTGCTGTTCAATTTAGGAAAATTTCCCCTGTGCTCATGTGTTTGAGGGTCTTCCTCACTTTCTCTTCTTTTCCCTAGAAATTCTATTATTTTTGAGAATGTCTTTTGCTATCCTGGGTTTTTTGTTATTCCAGATAAATTAGAGAATTGATCTTTCTATCTCTGTGAAGAACTGAGTTGGATTTTGATGGGGATTGCATTGAATCAATAGATTGCTTTTGGTAAGACGACCCCTTTAATATGTTAATCCTGCCAGTCCTTGAGCATGGGAGATCTTTCCATCTTTTGAGGTCTTCTTTGATTTCTGTTTTTAGAGACTTGAAGTTCTTGTCATACAGTTATTTCACTTGCTTGGTTAGAGTCTCACCAAGGTATTTTATATTATTTGTAACTGTTGTAAAAGGTGTTATTTTCCTAATTTTTTCTCAGCTTGTTTATTGTTTGTGTAAAGGGATTGTACTGATTTATTTGAGTTGATTTTATATCCAGCCACTTTGCTGAAGTTGTTTATCAGCTGGATGGGTTCTTCCATTTTTTTAGTGACTTATGTTTTCTAGTATATTATCCAAAAATAGTGATATCTTTTCTTCCTCCTTTCCCATTTTTATACCTTTGATCTCCTTTTGTTGCCGAATTCCTCTCGCCAGGACTTAGAGTAGCTATATTGGGAGAGTAGGCAGCCTTGTCTATCCCTCCTGATTTTAGTGGGATTGCTTCAAGTTTTTGTCCATTCAGTTTGATGTTGGCTATTGGTTTGCTTTTATTATGTTTTATGTATGGACCTTGAATTTCTTTTTTTATTGAACAAGTTTATTTAAAAAAAACAAAGATAAATGTACAAATTTTAAGCATCTTTTCATAAAAGTATACAAATACATTTTTGTCAGTGCTTGGCTTTTTTTAAAGGTTTGATAGTGTGCATTAAGATCTTACTAGTTACTATGAGCATAAAGTATGTGTAAAACAAGATGTAACCTGGAAATAGTCAAAGTTTTCTTGGTGTGTAAAGATTAAGCTTAATGGTTTTTTCTTTTCTTTTCTTTTTTCTTTTCTTGAACTTCACACAGTCTGTGAGTTGTTTCTGGGGTGTTCAGAGCTTTTTGTGGTTAGTATCCAATTATCAGTGACTGCATATTATATCTGTTCTTTTGTGACTGGGTTATCTCACTCAGGATGATAGTCTCTAGATGCGTCCATTTTCTTAAGAATTTCATAAAGTCATTTCTGTTGTTTTCAATACTCTTAATATGAAGAGGTGTTGTATTGTGTCATAGGCTTTTTCAGCATCTAAGGAGATGATCTTTTTTTTTCTTTGAGTTTGTTTATATAGTGGTTTATGTTGATAGATTTCCATATATTGAACCATCCCTGTATCCCTGGGATTAATGAAGCCTACTTGATCTTGGTGAATGATCATTTCGATGAGTTCTTGGACTTGGGTTATAAGAATTTTATTGAGTATTTTTGCATCAATATTCACAAGGGAATATCCTGTGTCCCTGGATCCCTAGGGTCCAGGCTACTCTGGGTGTTGGGACAGATGTTGTGGCCTCACTCATAATTTTGGGTGTCTCAGAGCTTCAGTGATCCTGGGTGGGTCAGATCTCTAGGGATTCGAGCTTCCTCTGGGTTATATAGGGGTTAGTGGAAAACTAGCACCCCAGGTCCACTCCAGGAACAGGTGCAAAATGGAAGGAACCCATGTCTTTCTCTTTGGGTGAGGGATCCTCTGTCTCTGTATCCCAAGGCTCCCGGTTACTCTTTGTGTTGAGGCATATGTTGTGGCCTCACCTCCCACTCTCTTATGCATGTATTTATATATGTATAAAATTCTCAAGAACAAATATAACTATAATTAAAATTTTGTCTCCTGTCTAATCCATTTTCCTGCAAACAACATAACTTCATTCTTGACATTCCATTTCCACACATGCTTCTGGAAATTTCAAAAATTATGGGAGACGCTCACTGCTAAATCTGTCATTATAGGAGCTGTTACTGGAAAGCTGTATTATGACTGGATACATGAAGGTGACTATAATCTTCATTGAAGAAAGATACATGTACTTGAATTATTTTCCTATTTTTATATTTGAACAGAAGTATACATCATTCATTACATGAATAATATTTCAACTGCATATTTCCAAATTCCCCCATATTCATGGTAGTTATTGTTCCTTTCATCAAACATCATGTTGTTTAATGCATATTTTTCTTTCTTTATTTTATATTATCTCATGTTTATATGTTCCAGAAGTCTGTATTTCCCTCCTAGATTTCTTAGTATTCTTATATTTATATTTATTGACAGATAATGATTGTACAATATTATGGGGTGATGTTTTGGTACATTCCTACATCCAGAAATACTAAAATAGTATTCTTAGGCTATCATTTATCTCTAACATTTACAATTTGTTTGTGATTAAGATACTAAAGGTACTCTCTTCTGATCATTTTGACTTAAATGATACAATATTTTTAACTAAAATAACCATCAGTTTACAACACCAGAAAATATTCCTTCTGTCTGACAGCAACTGTTTACCCATTATCCAATTTCTTCTTGCTCCAATACATATGCTGTCTTTTTTACCTCTCACAACCACTATTCTGCTATCTACCACAAACTTGTTTTAATAGTCACCAAATCCATTGCTTCAGATGGTTGGATGGCTTAGGATTTTTGGTGATAGCTATATATTCGCTAAGATGCTGGTCACCCTAAGAGTGAGCCATATTTTAATTTATAAGTACAACCAGGCTGTGGTGTTAACATTAATAGAAACATAGAGGTAAAATAGAAAACTAGATAGAAAACATCAATATTTCTTTCATAAGAGTCTTTCTATTTTTTTTTTACCCTTCTTTCGGTTACCATTTATCTTCCCTCTCACAAACACAAGTCACTTTTTAAGAATGTTGCCTCCTAGGTCTCCAAGCTTAGCTTTCTCTGGCTATATCAAAAGGAGATATATTTGCACTCTATGTTCTTAGCTTCTTCCCAAGTTGATTGACAGTGGTAATATTGACTTTCATCAATTGACCTGTTCCCTTGGTCCAGGCAAAGCAATAAAAATAGTCATCTTAAATAATATTATGTGCAAGACACAGACAGGCCATATCTGGATATGCAACACTAAATAATCCAGTTCTTTCTCAGCATTTTTTTCCATATTAGATCACGAAAATATCAGACTTGAACAACTTTGCTTGGGGCAGTGTGTGTGTGTGTGTGTGTGTGTGTGTGTGTGTGTGTGTGTGTGTTTGGTAAGGTCAGGTTTTCCCATCTTTTATTAGGAAATAAATGTTTAAGAGAAGATAACCCACCTCCTAAGGAAAAAGAATTCTTATATGCAATTGTGTCTAAATATATGTTTAGCAAATAAACTTTACAAGACAGCAGTCTCTTAAGCACACACACACAAACACACACACACACACATTATATATATATATATATATAATATGAACTTTATTTTATAAAATATATGAATCAGAAATATATAAATGTTAAACATATGAAGCAGAACAATCACTTGAAATGTTTACATTTGGTTTTAATTTTTATACCAGAGCTTCCTTGAGAAAAACAGAGAAACTTTACAGTGCAGTGACTAAATTGTTCAACAAAGGTAATCTTCATCCTAAAACAAAGGACAATTCCAATATCCTGAATGAGATTGACATTTCTCAAGAATATATAAAACACTTATGTTCAGCCAAACAAGTGAAACTTCCTCTAAAAGTTCATCTAATAACCAATAACCAAATTCATTCTCTATAATTACTAACAATGCATTCATCCCTAGTATGGGATTGAAACAGAAATTAGAAATGAAGAATGTCCCTTTCATATAAGGAACTATATATATAAGGACTATAAGCCGAGCAAAGGGTTCATCATGTAATAGAATTTTATGGCAAAGGTCATTCCTTTGATGAAAATATAGAAAAGCTTGTTATGCTAGATTTCTAGTTTAGAGACCACAGTCATATACTTTCAGATGAAGAGGTCATACCAGAATATCAATATATCTTATAAATCTCTCAGTATGAGTGTGCAGAAGGAATCTTAAAGTTTTAATATGTACATGGTTTTGTACATGGATATGTTATGTGAAATTCCAGATAACATAACTTGATTTCAACTAATGACCTTTGAAATTCTGTTATATGAAAAAGACACCTAAGAGACTTTTATAGTTACTCTTTTTTATTGTTCTTTGTTTGTTTTGTGAGACAGAGTATAGTTTATAGGTTTAGGCTGTTTAGGATGGAATTATTGGGGTTCACTCTTAAATTTAAGGATGATTTATTATTAAATACATATAGTTGACAAAATGACAAAATAAGATTTTTCTTCCAGTTTGAGACCATATCTCAGAATGTCTTCAGAGTTTCAGTCATCTGCAAGGACTAATAAAAAAAGTAACTATCACCATGCAATGGTGGCGCATGCCTTTAATCCTAGCACTTGGGAGGCAGAGGCAGGAGGATCTCTGAGTTTGAGGTCAACCTAGTCTACAGAGCAACTTCCAGGACATCCAGAACTACAATAAAAATTCTACTTTGTCTCACAAAACTAAAACCACAACAATTAAAAAGGCAACTATAAAAGTCTCTTGGGTGTCTTTTGCATATAACAGAATTTCAAAGGTTATTAAAGAAGGAATTAAAATGGATCCTTAATTGCACTTTTGATTTTGAAAAATAAAACCGAATTTTTAAAAATGAAAAATGATTGTTGAGTGTTTGACTCAAGGTTATTAGATTAAAGCAATTCCATTTGTGAGCTGATGGACTGGATTATCCATGGACACTAATCAAAGACTAATGCCTGCTCTTTGGGTCCTGTATCGACCTCTTCTGGTTCTTAGTATGTTTAATTTCATGCTGACTCTTATTTGGAAAGTGAATTATATCAAAATTAGAAAAATATAAACAGCATATTTTCTTTCTTACTTCTACTTATTCTTATATATCCTTATTAGGACTTTAAATTAAAATGTGAGTATACCATTAAAAGCTATATATCAGCACTAAGGTGGTTATGATGAATGCATTTCAGGAATAGGTATATGATGTGTACACCAATATTACCATACTACTCAGGTTTTTATGATAAATATTTAAAAAATTGACATGAGAAGAAATGTACTTCTAAAATATTCCTTTTATTTGTTTAGATTATAAAAATCACATAGTTCTTCTTTTTCCTATGTGTCCTCAAATATAGACATAACTTTTTTAAGTTTGTGTAATGCTGCCTGCACACATGTTCTCAGGGCTGAGCTGCTGACATTCAGTTTCAGTTCAGAAGTGACCAACTTATCCACTGGGGTCTCCATGCTCAGACCAATGATTAGCTGCAAGGAGGGAGAGTGGGAGAGGTGGAAAAGGGGATAACATTAGAAATGTAAACACTTGAAATATCCAATAAAAAGAATAACCAATTAAAAAATAAAGATTTTAGAAATTCAATGTTTAATCTGATAAATGGGATTTTTCTGTAATAACTTTAACTATTGTAACACTGTGTGTGAATGGAGGGGTATTATAAGAACATTTGAGAAGCTGCAGATTGATAGATCCATGGCAGGGATAATGAACTTTGCTAGTCACAAGTATTAACCCTGACTATGGTACTGCTTGGTGTTTTCATAAACACTTGTGATGATAGTGTACACTGGTCACTAAAACCATGTTACTGAGGTTGTGAAATCAGATGATTATCCAAGCTTTTAGGTAAGTTACTCAGTATCTCTAAGCTATATCATCACCTACAAAAATAGAGACAATAATTATCTATACATCACAGTGGCTTGGAAGACAAACAGGAGAGCACAATGTTTGGAATGTGTCAGCCATTCCGAATGAATGATACTATACATGCAAATGAAGATTAGTAACCATCCCACTTCAAAAGTTTTCTTTTCCAAACCTTATACTCAACTTAAAGATAAAAATCAATGTACAGGAGGAGGAAACCACACACACACACAAAGAATAAAGTTGACTTCACTCACAATTCACTTGTATTTCTATCCAATTGTTTTCATGCCACCTTACCCTCATTTGAGCATAAGGTACAGATTGTAGGTAAGTAGGTCAATATCACTGTATGTTGTCTTTTCTTTGAAAGGCAGCTTGCTTACTCAGCAGGAAAATGGAAACTGCTTCTTGTGCTTCAGTATTTGTGTTAGCAGCAAAATTGAAAATATTCCTTGTCACCCACACTGCTGTCAGCAGAGAGAAAAAAAAAAAAGAAGAGGAGCATCATTTCAGCACTAACACAAGTATCAGGATGATTTACCTCTCTGTTCTGCCTCACTTTCATCTCAGCTCTCAGAGATTCATTCATCAATATTTTATTTACACACACATATCTCATTTTTACACCATTTTCTCCCGACTGCCAGATGGCTCTGTTGTGTGTATCCTGCTCATCAAGGAGAATGAGAATGAGACACAGGCACATAGCATTGGCATTTGTGTAAAGCTCCAGCAAATAATGGGTCAGACTAAAGTAAATGTTTGTTCTCGCCTGAAGAAATTCTAGGCAGTGACCAAACAAATGAGTAAATGATAAAAATTAGAAACTTTGCTCCTATTATGCCAGAAAGTTTAATGCAGTGTATTGTGTACTTAAAATACTTAGTGAATGAACTTTCCACCACTTCCAAGGATGAATCATTTTATAGTCTAATATTTCTTTTAGCTGTATCATTCTTTCTAACATTTGGTTTACAAAAGAAAACAGCACAATTACTCAGAATATATCTAGCTATTGTATTGTTTAGTCATGATGAATTTGCTTTAAAAACACAATTCTTTTGAAAAGGCCATTTGGAAGTAGTTAAGAGCTCAAAATTTTGAATTAGAATGTTAAGTTTGTTACTTACCAGTTGGGAAGATGTTAAAAAATATCTTAAATTTTAATGCCTCATTTTGTTTACCTATAACTATTAAACAGCTACAAGATTTTAAAAGTCACATATTAGAGAGATTTATTTTTAGAATTAAATGATAATTTAGAAGAAACTCTCAGCACAGTGCCAAACATAAACTTCAAATTAAGGTGAGTTATTTTTGTGATAAAATCAAAGTATGAGATGTTATAGAAGTGTTCTTTCTTGTATTTTTCTGCTTCTGTCAAACCTTCTTATATCACTCAGATTTCTATAAAGAAAAAATGGCATTGCTTTAAGGATAAAGGTGCTTATTTGATGACCTGGTTTCAACTCATGGTGCAGAGATATAACTTGAAGTAGTCTTAACAGATTGTTCTAGAGACATTTAACTTTTTAAGTATATGCCAATTATATATAAGAATATCCTTTATTATTTTTTTCATACATATATGCAATGTTTCTTCACCACATTTGCCCCATTATCCTCTCTTGTTCTTTCCCTACTGTTGAATATTTCTTCCTTCTTTCCACTTCCCAACTTTCTCACAGTTTTATTTTCACATCTTGTGGTGTGTGTGTGCGTGCGTGTGTGTGTGTGTGTGTGTGTGTGTGTGTGTGTGTGTGTGGTGTCCCAGTAGGTTTCATTAGGGCCATTTACAGAACCATGAGTGAGGACTTGTTTATCAAAGCATGGTACATTACTAGTAGCTACAACCCCAAAATAAAATTGCTATCCCTACCCCTTTAGTCACTATGTGCATATAAATCTTCATGAAGGAGTATACCCACAAGTGGCCCTCCAGTTTCCATGAGAAGATTATGACAGGGACAATTTTATGCAGGTATTGTGCAGGTGATCTCAACTGAAATGAGTTTAGGAGTACAGCAGTCACATTATGCCCAGAACTCAGACTCAGGTTTCCATTCCTCTCCTTTCTCCAGCTCTTATGTTTACCATGCTTTCAATGGTGTTTCTTGAAACTTGAAGGGGTTTGTTTAGATGTTCAATTTATATTTGATCTCAGCACTTTGATCAGTTATGGGCTTCTGCAGTTACTGCTGGCCACTGTAAAAAACAGCTTCTCTGACTCCATTGGACAGCAACCCTAATCGATGAGCAGAAATGTGTATATTTCAAAGGCAATTATGGGCACACCATGTCGATTTAGCAAAACAGCAGATGGAGCTAGGTCCTATTATTCTATCAGTCAGAGTTTTGATGAGGTTTACAGTAGCAAATGTAAATTTTTTCCTGAGTAAGGGGAAGTAAGTTACATTTGTTTACTAGATTTTCCTTTAGGATCTACTTTTAAATAAATATTTTGAAAATAAATTCATATCTTAAAATATATGAAAATAAAAAAGTGTACAACTGTACTGCTGGATACTCCTTATTATGGTGTGTGTTGACATTTTTTGTTCTCTGTCACATAACAAGAACAGAAACAGACATTGCTTTATTTAAACAAATTAGTGATAAGTCATATAAACCATAGTCCTAAGAATATGACACAATGATTTTATTGTAATATATCTTTCACAGTTAGTTCCTTTCATTTGATCCAATGTGTTCTTTTTAGGATACCACCATCCAATTGAGAATGTAGTCTAGACTTGCTGCCATGTACGTTGACATAACTCATTAAATTTCTTTATGCTAAAACAGTTCTACAGTGTCTTCTTGTCTGTTGATCAAAATTGTGAATCAATTATATAATATATTGATACTTTGTTTTTACCTTGGTAATTGATATGTTTTTGCTTGGGAGTCACTTTGAGACTAGGTGAATTTGAATAGTCCTCATTGAAATTTACCCCAAGAGCAAGATTCTTTTGGTAATTCTTAAATGATCTGGCTTTGTTACGACAATTGTAAACTGTGGGGAGTGCAATTATGCCACTTTGTGCACACATGTCGCCATTCTATTTAAACCAGGATTCTTCATCCACATTCACTTACATATTTTCTACTACTGCAAACAGGGGTTCATGAATCTTTTCCTATGATTTACTTATTTTAGTATTCTTATTTTATATTTTCCTGTGAAATCTGTGTTTTCTTAACATGTAGTCAATAAAAATTTAAATATTTAAAAAAATTATAAATTTTAAATAATAAATAAAAATTTAAATAATTATAGTCTGGGTATATAAAATATTCCATACTTATTTTGTGTCTTCCCTTTCCTGGTCCTAGAACAAGTGATTTCTTCAAATATTTCTTGGAAACTAAATTTTTACCCTTGTTCTTCTTCTTGTAATATTGTTATGTTTTGATCAAGCTTGAGGTATAAAATTCAGTTGTATTGTCATTCCATTTTTTTCTTCATAATTTGATGTTTCAATGCTATTTGAAAAAGAAAAAAACCTTCCCCCTACACCACTGGAAAGGATGCTACATTTTCAATTTTGTTATTAAATTTTTCCTTTTACTGTTTTCCAAATACCTGTATTGTTGTTGTTAATTTATTGTGTATTATAAAATAAGTAAATCTATAGCATATTATACACTTGTATAATATACAAATGTTATACAAAATATGTTAGCACATATAGTTCAACAATAAAGTGCATAAATAAAGACATTTCATGTCTTTTTGATTGCATCAGATGGGGGGAAAAAGCAGAGAGTCATTTCCTGTGTTTAAAAAATATCTGTTCAGTGAAACTCTTATGTAAATAAATACATAACTTGGATGATTTGTAATACTGCCTAGGGCTCACAGAATATTGTGTATCACCATTTTAGAAGAGAAAGACTTGTTACAAACCAAAGCCCTAGACAAGGGGAAAAAACTAACTCTGTATGAAACCATCTAGTTGTAGCAGGCTCTTTTTTCCTGGAACAATCTAATAGGAAGTGAGGACGGGAGTGCATCACTTATGGGAGGAAAGAGCAAGTGTGATTTTGTTGATGAAGTGCCCTAACCACAACATTTCTGGCTCTAAGAATAGTCCATGCTAACAATAACTATCTTTTCTGAAGCTATGAGGAGGTAAGAAAATGAATATGAGCTCATTCCCGCATAGAGATGAGGAAGTTCCATTTCTGGGGCATCATTTTTCTCTGTATGAGAAGAGAATAGCCAGGCAATTCAGAAAGCAATGAAAAGGGGAGGTTTGAAAGTTGCATGCACACTGACATGTGTCCTGGCTTCAGCCAGCCTTCTAATCTTTGGGAGGAGTTCAGTGACATTCACAGGAAATTAAAATTTCAAAGAATAAATTTAGTTATATAGTAGAGAATATGCTACAATCAAAACAGACCACTGCCATCTGATTGAAAATATCATTACTAATTTCAATTTTTTGGTTTTTGATTTCTCATAAAAACAATGTAAAATGAAATTCATAAAAATGAAACATTTGTTTTTTTTCTCTTTTCCTAGTTTTGAGCTATTAAAAAATACACACCAATATCTATCTAAGCATCTTGAATCTAAGGAATCATTCTGTGTGAACAAAAGCAATGCTTCAGTTGCATGTCAGATAGGACAGCTCACCTACTAAGATTTGGCTTAGAGTAATCCTGGGAGCCTTTTAGCTGGTTATCTACAGTTCTGCATAACAGATATAGTCTGTATTAATTTTGAGAATAAGTAAATAAATCTTTTCTTTCAAAATAGCAGATTTTTCATTTCTATCATTTTCTTCCTTGAAATATTAATTGAATAAATATGTGCTAGCAAATATTAGCCTGAAGAATCAGCATAGTATGAGACAAGTTTCCTTGGTAGGATTTATGAAACAACTATAGTTATTTTTCATAACTGTATAGCATGTTTTCAGGCCTTACTGCACTTACTCCTGGTACTCTGATTCAGATGTGCTTCTGATTCTTCACAATTAGAAAATCCAAACACATACTCATAATCCTCCTAAAGTCAGCTTCTACTGCCAGCTACTTGGGACTGCATCAATATCTCAGTGATTGTGATTTTTCTAAATAAAAGCTTAACTGAAATATGCACTTTGAAATATTTTTTGCAGTATTCTTAGCTCATAAATCCACTACCACTGATTCAGTTCATGTGGTTGCTAATTTATCAAAGAATATCTACCAATCTGAAATACAGATTTTATATTCATCCACTTATGTGCTCCACACAAAAATCTCAAGTGAGTAACAGACACTTGTTTCACACCTTACTTGATGGAAGAATGAAATACTATTTAAAAAAAAACTCACAAAACAATAAGCCATGTTAGTGTGTTGACACTACAACAAAATTCTATTTCCCAAGAACTTTACAGGAGAATCTTAGTAACAAGATCCTCTGTTTTAATTCATTTATCTACTTCTCATCCTCATCACTAGATCAAGAATGAGTTTATCATGATTCAAGAGATCTGTTCAATGTTAAAGACAAGATGTTATGCTTTTAGGATGGTAAACTCTGAACACTATGAAAAATGCAAGTCTACTCTCTGAGATGAGCCATAGTTACACTGCAGGAAGTCTGACTCTCAATTATATTTGGGTACCTAGCGTCCCCTGCTGGATCTGAGCAGTACTCAGTAGAAGAAATTTTGGGTGTTGGGACTAATGGCAGCTAATCACCCATTAATGGCTATAAAATAAATTTTATCACACATACAGTAAAAAATGAATGTGTTCTTCAAATGGAAAGGTACATGTATGATCCAGGGTAAAAACAAGAAGACACAAGGCTTTGTTTATTCAATGTGGCTAGTGTGTGTGTGGACAGGATAAAGAGAAGTCAATTTGCTAATATCAAGGAACAGGATTGCAGCCATTTTATACATTTTCCCCAAGTGTGAGACAAGAAAAAAATGGTATAGTGACATGAAAATTTTCACCAGTCAAAACAAAAAGAGGTAATTTTTAATTTATCACAATTAATTCCATAGGTATCTCATGCCTAAAAGTTTCCATTTTGATTTTGAGTTTGCCGTTCCATCCTTAATTCCTAAATAGCATAGTATAATCAATATTAATAAACTTTAAATCAGTATTGAATCAAATAGTTTTAGCAGGATAGGGACAACTGAGGAAATGAGATTATGGCATTATGGGAAATGTTAAAATATACTAAAAGATTTCTGATTGATATAATTTTGTCTAATTTATTGGTTTGAGTATTAGATTGTATATTTCTTGGGTGATTTTTACAGCAATATTTTATTGTAGAGTGAATATTGAAATCTCCTTTTGTTTTTAGCGTATTTAGTAATATAGGTAAAAAAAACAAATGCTTATGTAACACAATCTCATGAATAATAAGTAAGTAATTTAAATAATAAGTAAATAATAAATTCATAAAATAATCAGAATACAAAATCAAAACACAAAATTCCTAGGTTTTCATCTGCACCCAGAGCTGACTCTGTGCCATAGCTCTCCATATTCAGATCTTGCCCAGAGAAAGCAGGTTTCCCAAGATTTCTGACATACCTGAGAGCACAGGTGAGACCACCACTTCTGCTCAAATACCTGGCCTAAGTGGGGCCTGCCCAGAGCCCTCAAGACAGAAACTAAGGAACATCCAGGAACAGTATTATTCCAGTTTCTGTCTGTTCCCTGGAGCTGAGCCTGTGCCACAGCTCTCCATATACAAATTCTGCCAGGAGAGATCTGGTCTTCCAGGAGTGCTGACACACAGGCTTACCAAAGGGGCAAATCACAGTCAGAGACAGCAAGACCAGCTAACACCAAAGATATGCAGATGGAAAGAGGCAAGTTCAAGAACCTGAGCAACACAAGAAGGCCATGTGTCATGATTAGAACCCAATTCTCTCACCAAAGGAAGCCCTGGGTACCCCAACAAAGTGGAAAAGCAAGATTCTAATTTAAAAACCTCATCTCATGATAGAGGACTTTAGGAAGGACATAAACAACTTCCTAAAGGATATATAGGAAAACACAGGTAAACAGGTGGAAGCCCTTAAAGAGAAAACACAAAAATCCTTTAAATAATTACAGGAACACATAAACAAATAGGTGAAGGAAATAAACAAACCATCCCAGATCTAAAAATTAAAATATCAACAATGAAGAGATCACAAAGGGAGACAACCCTGGAGATAGAAAACCTAGGAAAGAGATCAGGAGTCATAGATGCGACAATCACCATCAGAACACAAGAGATAAAAGAGAGACTCTCAGAGGCAGAAGATATCATAGAATACATTGACATAATAGTCAAAGAAAATGCTAAATGCAAAGGGCTCCTAACCCAAAACATCCAGGAAATCCAGAACACAATGAAAAAAAAAAATCAAACCTAGGGATAATTGATATAGAAGAGAGTGGATATACCCAACTTAAAGGGGCAGTAAACATCTTCAACAAAACTATAGAAGAAAATTTCCCTAACCTAAAGAAAGAGATGCCCACAAACATAAAAGAAGCCTACAGAACTCCAAATAAATTGGACTAGAAAAGAAATTTCTCTTTTCACATAATAGTCAAAACACCAAATGCACAATAAAAGAAAGAATATTAAAAGCAGTAAGGGAAAAAGATCAAGTAACATATAAAGGTAGACCTATCAGAATCACACCAGACTTCTCAACAGAAACTATGAAAGTTAGAAGATCCTGGACAGATCTCATACAGAACCTAAGGAACACAAATAAACTGAGGCTATTATACCCATCAAAACTCTCAATTACCATATGGAGGAAGAGGAGGATGTCCTGCTGTATATCTCTGCATGGCTACAGGTTGTTATGAATATTTTATAAGGGATGGGTTTGTATAAGATGATTTGTCTTGTCTAGGTGGACAAACTGTATCATATCACTTGGATCAGAATTTATTTTGTGGTGTTTTACTTCATGCAGTGACTCAATTGAGTTCAAGAGTTCAAGAGAAGTAGAATGTTGGGACACACCAAACCAGTCACTAAATTGGGATGTGTGGGCCTGGCATAGTAGTGACCCCCGACAAGGAAATTTTAAGAGGGTACCCACCACTGGGAGCAGGGGACAGCTGCAGGGAATGTGAGTGAAGTTACTGGCTAACATAGTGGCATCCAGGAGAGAGAGAGAGAGAGAGAGAGAGAGAGAGAGAGAGAGAGAGAGAGAGAGAGAGAGAGAGAGAGAGAGAGAGAGAGAGAGAGAGAGAAGGAGGAGGAGGAGGAGGAGGAGGAGGAGGAGGAGGAGGAGGAGGAGAAGGAGTAGGAGGAGGAGGAGGAGATGGGGAGAGAGACTAACCACAGGGCAGCCACTGATGAGATAAATACATGTTAGTTCTATATGGCCCACCAGTGCAGAAACTAATGTGACAGAGGCCGCCACTGGGATGAATAAATATTATTTCTATATGGCACTTTGGTGCTGGAACTAATGTGAGTGAGACCACCCAAGTCAGAGAACAGCAACACACTGGAACTAGACACCACTTTTTAATATTTACCACAACAAATGTAGAGGGAGAAACCAAGATATTCCAGGACAAAAACAAATGCACACAATATTTTTACAGAAATCCACCCCTACAAAGGGTAATAGATGGAAAACTGCAACACAAGGAAGGAAACCACACCCTAGAAAATCAAGAAAGCAATTTTCTTTCAACTAACCCAAAAGGAGACAGCCACACAAACATGATTCCATCTCTAACAACAAAAGTAACAGGAAGCAACAATCACTTTTCCTTAATATCTCTTAACATCAATGGATTTGATTCCCCAATAAAAAGACATAGGCTAACAGACTGGTTATATCAACAGGACCCAGCACATTGTTGCATGCAGGAAACACACTTCAGTGACCAAGACAGACAGTACCTCAGAGTAAAAGACTGGAAAACAATTTCTAAGCAAATGGCTCCAAGAAACAAGCTGAAAAAGCCTTTCTATTATCAAATGAAATTGACTTTGAACCAAAAGTTATCAAAAACAATAAGAAAGGACACTACAAAGCCATCAAAGGAAAATTCTACCAAGATGAACCCTCAATTCTGAGCATCTATGCTCCAAATGCAAGGTCACCTACATTAAAAAAAAAAAAAAAAAAAAAAAAAAAAAAAAAAAAAAAACTTTACTAAAACTCAAAGTACATATAGCACCTCACTTAGTAATAGTAGGAGACTTCAAAAGCCCACTCTCATCAATGAACAGACCATGGAAACAGAAACTAAACAGAAACAGAGTGAAGCTAAGAAAAGTTATGAACTAAATGGATTTAACAGATATCTATAGAATACTTCATCCTAAAACAAAAGATTATAGTATATTCTCAGCATCTCATGGTACCTTTGCTAATACTGACCATATAGTTGGTCACAAAATGGGCTTCAACAGATACAAGAACATCTAAATAATTCCATGCATCTTATCAGATCATTATGGCAGTCAGCTTGTAGAAGAATGCAAATTGATCTATTCTTATCTTTTTGTACAAAGCTGAAGTCCGAGTGGATCAAGTACAGCTACATAAAACCAAATACAGTGAATCTAATAGAAGAGAAAGTGGGGAAATGTCCTGAACACATGGGTACAGGGGAAAATTTCCTGAACAGAACACCAATGGCTTATGCTCTAAGGTTAAGAATAGACAAATGGGACCTCATAAAACTGCAAAACTTTTGTAAGTCAAAGGACTCTATCAATAGGACAAAACAGCAACCAACAGATTGGAAAAAGATCTTTACTAATTTTACATCCGATAGAGGGCTAATATCCAATATATACAAAGAACTCAAGTAGTTAGACTCCAGAGAACAAAATGACCCTATTAAAAATGGGAAACAGAACTAAACAAAGAATTTGCAGCTGGGGAATATACAACTGCTGAGACACATCTAAAGAAATGCTCAACATCCTTAGTCATCAGTGAAATGCAAATCAAAACAACCCTGAGATTCCACCTCAGACCAGTCACATTGGCTAAGATCAAAAACTCAGGTGATAGCAAATGCTGGCTAAGATGTGGAGACATAGAAATATTCCTCCATTGTTGGTAGGATTGCAAGATGGTACAATGACTCTGGAAATCAGTCTTGTGGTTCTTCAGAAAATTTGACATAGTACTACCCAAAGACCCAACTATACCACTTTTGGGCATATACACAAAAGATGCTCCAACATGTAATGACACATGTTCCATTACATTTACAGCAGCCATATTTATAATAACCAGAAAGTGGAAACAACCCAGATGTACATAAACAGAGGAATGGGTAAAAAAATGTGGTGTACTACTCAGCTATTAAAAACAACAACTTCATGAAATTCTTAGGCAAATGAATGGATCTCAAAAATATTATCCCGAATGATGTAACTCAATCACAAATGAACACACATGGTATGTACTCACTGATAAGTGGATTTTAGTAAATGAGCTTGGAATACCCATGATATAACTCACAAACCACATGAAGCTCAAGAGGAAGTTAGACCAAATAGTGGATGCTACAGTCCTACCTAGAAGGGGAACAAAATAATCAAGAGAAGTAGAGGGTGGAAGGGACTTTGGAGGAAGAACAGAGGGGTAGGGGGAAAAAAAGTGGCAGAATCAGGTATGGGAGGAGATGGGGGAGATATACAGAGGGTTAGGAAATTGAACAGATGTGTATAGTAATGGAGGTCAGAGAATGCGGTAGCAACCAGAAAATACCAGATGCCAGGGAAACACGAGCCTCCCAGGCCCCAATGGGGATCGCTTTAGTTGATATACCCCACAAACAGGAGGAAGAACATGTTGAGACCATATCCAGAGGTTAGACATGACCCTTCAGTTGAGGAATCAGGCTGCTCACCAATCTCCAAAATTTTAACCCAGATTGTTTCCTGTCTAAGGTAAATACATGGACAGAGAGCAGAGCAGAGACTGAAGTAAATGCCACCCAGAGACTGCCCCACCTGGAAATCCATCTCACATGTAGCCACCAAACCCAGACACTGTTTTTGATGCCAAGAAGTGCTTGCTAACAGGACCCTGATACAGTTGTCCCCTGAGAGGCTCTGCTAGATCCTGACCAATATAGATGTGGATGCTCAAAGCCAACCATTGTACTGATAACAGGGATCCCCATGGAAGAATTAATGGAATGACAAAAGGAGCTGAAGGGGCATTGTCTGGCATCAATGGGAGGAGAAGCCCTTTTTCCTGTGAAGGCTTGATGCCCCAGTGTAAAGAAATACTAGTGCTTGTGAGGCAGGAGTGGGTGGGGGGAGCACCCCCATAAAAGCAGGGTAAGAGATGATGGGATCTCTATTTGCAGAGGGGAAACCAGGAGAGGGGATAACATTTGAAATACAAATTTATAAAATATCCAATTAGAAAATATTTTGTTTTACATGTACTTTATGCTCCTTGTAACTAGTAAGATTTCAATGCATACTATCAAACCCTCAAAAAAAAAACAAGTACTGACAAAAATATATTCATATAGTTTTATGCCAAAATGCTTTAAATATCAAAGAAGAATCTGTGAAAAAAATAATGTGTAATAATATTGAAATAAGGATAACAATGTCTATCCATGAATGTTCTACCAATGAATATTTCTTAATTTTTTTCTTTCTGATATGTTCAATAAGTCTGGACAGAATCGGTAATTCTCAATGAAGTGGAATTGAATACCATACATTAAAAAAAAAAGTAAAGAAAAACAAACCAGCACTGGTAACCAAGAAAACAAAAGAAAAATCCACAAAATTCCACTGGAGTTCTTTCTTTGGTTATTTATTTAATTTACATCTCAATGCCAGCCCATATCTTTTCTCTCAGTACCTCCTTGCACAGATCCTCCCCTCAAACCCCCTTCCGCATCACCTCCCCCTCACACATACTTCAAGTCACTTCAAGACATTCTCTTCCACAGAGGTCACATAAGGCAGCTCAGTTAGTAGAATAGGATCCACCAACAAGCAACAGATTGAGGGAGAGAACAACTCCAGTTGTATTGTACCTGGTTTTACATTGAGGTCTTTGATTCATTTGGGCTTGAGTATTATGCAGGGTGATAAATATGGCTCTATTTGTATTTTTCTACATTCAGACATTCAATTAGACCAGTACCATTTCTTGAAGATACTCTCCTTTTTCCATTTTATGGTTTTGGCTTCTTTCTCAAAAATCAAATGTTTGTAGAATATGGATTTATTTATTTCTGTGTCTTCTATTAAATTCCATTAATAAAGCTGTTTCGATACCAATACCATGAAATTTTTATTACTATTGCTTTGTAGTACAGCTTGAGTTCAAGGAAGATGATACCTCCAGAAGTTCTTTTATTGTTGAGGATTATTTTAGCTATCCTGAATATTTAATTTCCATATAAAGTTGAGAATTATTATTTCAAGATCTATAAAGAACTGAGTTGAAATTTTGATGGGAATTTCATTGAATGTCTTGATTACTTTTGACATGATGGGCATTTTTACTGTATTAGTGCTGTCAATGTATGAGTAGAGGAGACCTTCCCATCTTTTGATATCTTCTTTAATTTTTTTTTCCAGAGTCTTGAAGTTCTTGTCATTCAGATCTTTCATTTGTTTGGTTCCACTGAGATACATTATATAATTTATGGCGACTGTAAAGGGTACTGTTTTCCTAACTTCTTTTCAAGTCCATTTATCATTTGTGTAGAGGAGGGAATACTGATTTTTTTTTTTTTTTAGTTAATTTTGTACCCAGCCACTTTGATTTTGTTGGATTGCTTTAAGTTTCCCTCCATTTAATTTGGTGTTGGCTATTGGCTGGTTGTATATTGTCTTTTATTGTGTTAGGATATGTACCTTGTATCTGTGATATCTTCAAGACTTTTAAGAGGAAGGGGTGTTGGCTTCTTTTCAAAGGCATTTTCAGCATATAATGAGATGATTAGTAGAAAGATATTATTTAAATTTGTTTTAGTCGCAGAATATACTGGCTTATCCATCTATGGTGATTGAACATTTTGTTGGGTATAGTAGTTAGGGCTGACATCTGTAGTTGCTTAGGGTCTACAAGACACCTGCCCAAGTCTGTCTAGCTTTTATAGTCTCCATTTAGAAGTCAGGTGTAATTCTAATAGTTCTGCCTTTATATGTTACTTGGTACTTTCCCCTTGCATCCTTTAATATTTGTTCTTTGTTTGATTATCATGAGCTTGGAGAGTTTTCTCCTCTTGTCCAATCTATTTGGTGTACTTTAAGCTTCTTGTATGTTTATAGGAATCTCTTTCCTGTATTTCTTTATATTTATTTGTTTCCTCTATAAAGGCTTCTGCCAATTTGAACACATTTTTTTCTGTGTTTCTTTAAGGGATTTATTTATCACGTCTTTAAAGGCCTGTATTGTTTTTATAAGATTAGATTTAAGATTTTCTTGTGCTTCAGTTTTACTAGGATATCCAGGGCTTGCTATAGCAGGAAAGCAGGCCTTTGGTGGTACCATATTGTCTGGTTCTTGTTTATTGTGTTCTTATGCTGTAGTTCAGGCATCTGCTTTTCACTGGTATTATCTGGGTGAAGCTAATGTGATTACTTCTTGGGAAGGCAGTGAGAACTATGGGCCTGACAATGAAGGTCATGGGGCTAGACTCTGCTAGCTATGCCTTAGGTAGAACAAACTGGCAAGGGATTGGTGGGGCAGTGTTCCAAGATGGTTATTCTTGGGGCCCCTGTACACCTCCATGGGGATGCAGCACACTCTTGGTTACCCCCCCCCCCCATAGTCTCCTTGGGATCATCCAGAGTCAGCCAATAGAGGTCAGTGGACCATGCACCACTCACCTCTCCCCATTAGATTTCTGAAGTGTTTGTTTGTTTTTTGAAACTCAGTTATGTCATATAATGCTTTGCTGGGGCAGGCTAATGAAATAATGTTTTGTTGAAGCAGACATATAAAAGAATGTTTTGCCAAAGCAGACAAGTGAGAGGATGTATGATGTTTAGAAAGAATATAAATATGACCCTACCATCAGTGGTGGGAGGAGGCAATGGCATTGTTTTGCTTGCTCAACTTTACTGTTCTTCACTGATGATGGTCTGGCATTGGTTTTCCTTGCATGGATTTGCTGATCTTTCCTTGTCATGACTTTGTAGAGAGTAATGTGCCAAAGAACTTCCCATGATATTTCTGGAACTTCTTGCTGCTTCCACAGACTGAGGCCAATTGGTGAAGCCTCATGGATTCTTTTGGATTGAACTGCTGATTGTGAGGGGCGATTGGTGAGTGGAGTGGATTGCCACTGCTGATTCCTATTTGTGATTTGGTAGTGAAATGGACTGATGACAATCAAGATTGGAATAAACCCAAAGAACTATTTCTAAACAAGTCTATAACCCCTGTTTCCTGTTAACCTTTCTTTTTCACTATCTCTGGTGGGTGGTCAGCTAGAAGAGAAGGCAAAGCTTTAAGAGCCCTGATTAAAGTAGGTTTTAAAAACTCTAAGACTATAGCTTTCTTTTCATTGATAAAGTATAATCTGAAAAGTTGTAAGAGTACAATTCTAAGAAAGAATTAGACCTAGGAAAGAAAGATAATGTGAAAATGCAATTTTAACATGATTTCTGAGAGAACTTCCGATATTATAGGGAAGCAACAGGCCAAGAAGATGTACCAGTTCCAATTTCATATGAAAATACTTTCATCCAGTGTGAGGATTCTTGAGAAAAATTATATATATGTTTTATCTTATTTGACAATTGGAAATAATAATTTAGTCTGAGTGAGTTGAAATTGCTGAGAACATAAATAAGAAAAGACACAAAATTGGTTTTGGTATATGTTTAAATGAATGCTTAGTACTTAAAAGGTGGTGAATTTACACACACACACACACACACACACACACACACACACACACTAGATTTTCAAATAAAAGAAAGTTTAAGTAGTTGATTTTTCAAGATTTGGATTTTTTTATTTATTTTGTTAATGGTAAATACTTTGTAGCAAACAAGATAAATATATATCAACTTACCTGTAGTCTAGATATTAATTTAGAAATAACTCTGGTTAAAATTTAGTGCTCACATGTTTATTATTGGTATATAAAATAGAGTTGATTTTGACACTTATTTTATATAATATGACTTCTGAGCATAGTAGTCCTATGGGCATTCTGTAGCTGCCTGTCCTCATTCCAAACCCTCCCATGCCCCCCTTCTCCCTTTTAAGTTTAGAATAAATTATTCTTCTGTTATGGTTGGTACATAGATATTACATATAAGCAAATAAATATATAATCACGACATGCTGAGTCTCTTTGTTATTGCCCTTGGTTACCTCAAATAATTTCAAGGCAATTTCTTTCTTTCTTTCTTTCTTTCTTTCTTTCTTTCTTTCTTTCTTTCTTTCTTTCTTTCATTTCTACAACTTTAGTTACTTTTTATTTTTACTTTTATGCTATTAGTGATGTAATATAAAACATATGTTTTAAAATTAACTGTCTCCAGAAAAAAATGCACCTCAGACACAGTACTCACTTCCTAGTTAAAAGACCCCTACATTTCCCATTTCTATCTTAATATCACTTTTATTATACTATTCTCCTCTCTAGAATTCTTCTTTTCTCCACAAAACAATAATTGTACATTATTGTACAGTAGGCTTATACTTTTCAAAATGTACTTTAGTAAGGGTTCTTAAATTATTCAATCTCCCCTATAGCCAACCAATCAAAGATAAGTGAGGAAGATGGCTAGGACAAGGGGTATGTGAACCTGTTTACAAATAGTTCTTTGGCTCAATTACAATCATTGTCAGCAGTCCAGTCTACTGGCAAAACACCTGTCACAAATCAGCAGCTATAGTTCCATCCACCAGAAACCCTGAGCCTCTGCCTATTGTCACAAGTCCATGGAAAGGTCAAGAAGTAGTTGGAACACTACTAGAAGTTCTTTGCAGCATTTTTTTTTCTTTTCTTTTTTTGTGGTTGAAGTTAACTTTATTGATGGTATTCAAGAGAATAGGGCTCCTTAGGCCCCTCTGTTATTACGGAGTTCTGGAATAGAAACTGTGAGGGAGCTGCTCAGTGTTTGGGGCCAAGTTGGGATAGGGACTCCTCAGAGGCTGAGGGCCTCTTTCTTGCTCTCATGTCCTTACTAGAGTGGGTGGTCCAGGGCTTCTTACACCTTGGAGGCCATGTAGGCCATGAAGCCTATTACCCTATTGCTACTCCCATATTCATTTTCAAACCAGAAAATGAGCCTTACAAAGTTGTCATTGAGAGCAATGCCAGCCCCAGCAACAAAAGGTAGAGGAGTGGAAGCTACTGTTGAAGTTGCAGGAAAAAAACCTGGATAGCTTAGGATGCCCTTGAGTAAGCCCTCAGATGCCTGCTTCAAAACATTGTTTTGTCACCATATGTGGCAAGTTTCTTCAGGTGGCATATTAGACTCAGGATGAATATAAATTGAGTGTAGGAGCACAAAAGGCCATGTCAGTGAGCTTCCTGTTCAGCTCTGGGATGACCTTGCTCAAAGTTTTGGCAGCACCAAGGGATGCAGGGATGATGTTCATGGCAGCCCCATGGCTATCACACTACTGCTGTCCACAGGAGACATCCACAGTATTCTGAATGGCATTGATGATATTGCCTGTGATTATGAATCCTCCCATGATGCCAACGTTGTTATGTATGACCTTGGCCAGGGGGGCTAAGCAGTTGGTGGTGCTGAAAGCATTGCTGACAATCTTAAGCAAATTGTCATACTTCTCATGGTTCATACCCATTACAAACATGGGGGCATCAGTAGAAGGAGCAGAGATGATCCTTTTGGCTCCATCCATCAAGTGGGCCCCAGTCTTCTTCATGGTAGTGAAGATGCCAGTAGTCTCCATGACATACTCAGCACCAGCATTTCCCCATTTTGGGCTTCCCTTTGATAAGCTTTTCACTCTTAGCCTTGACTGTGCTGTTGAACTTGCCATGGGTAGAGTCATACTGGAACATGAAGACATGTAGTTGAGGTCAATGAAGGGGTCATTGATGACAACATTTCCAGATGTAGAGGAGAAAACACCCCTGGTAACCAGTCACCCAATATGGAAAAATCTGTTGATTGTTACCTTCACCATTATGTCCAAGGAATGAGGCTGGCACTACATGTGATATGGTTCTCTAGAACAGGGAGAAGCAGAAAGTAGAGCATTTCTTTCAACAATGATATGGTAACTAAAGATCAGAGGAAAATTAAGGTGAACGAATGCCAGAGTGTTGTCAGCAAATCCCGAGGAAGACCAGCAAGGTGACTCAATGCCAGAACGTCATTCACTGTCTGTTGGATTATACTTATAACTTTTCCAAAACATCACATATCCTCTCGAGCATCTGATTCAGGGAAATATCACATGATCTTTCCAAAGACAGCTTCCAGAAAAATAACACATGTCAGTTCTCAGCAAAACATAGTTTTACTTGTCCACTTCAGGAAAACATCTTCTCACATGTTTGCTTCTGCAAAACATCCTCCCACAACACATGACACAACTGGGTCTCCAACAAAACCAGAAATGTTCACTTCACTGGAAATCTTTTTATGTTTGTAACCGTTTAAATAGTCTCATAGCCACGAAAGTATATTTGTTGGAGACAGAATGTGAGAGGGGGAAAAAAGCACTGTAAATTTATATGAGCATTGATTGGTCTATTGTATGTGACCTTATAAGAAATCTTTGTGAAGTATGCTAGATATCGGGTGCATTCTGGGCTGGGTTTAGCCCTTATACTTTAGAGGAGCAGTAGTTTGGTGGGTAAGCAGTTGAACTAACTTGTTTCTGATAGACTTGAACTTTACCAAACTGTCGGAACTTGACATGATAAATTTATTTTCCAGGTTTTTAGTTTTGCTTGTTCTTGTTTGGAATTAATTTCTAAATTTTAACAACCTTGGTTTGGATTTGAATTTTGACTCTTTCTTGGTTTCTTTGTTTATTGGTGTTTTTTTTTTTTTTTTTTTTTTTTTCATTTTATTGAAAATATATTCTGGGCACAGGTCCCCAGGAGCTCAAAAGAGCTGCAGGAATGCGTTCCATCCTAAGCTGAAGGATTTTGTATATTTTAAAACCTGATACATAAGACTCCATACCCACTAGCACATGGCTGAGCCCGCAGAGTAGCCTTGCAGGTACTCTCCCACCTGAGACCATGGTAAGCACTCAGTTTGCCACATACCCTCACCAGCAGTCCAGGGAGGGAACACCTGGTGATCTACTAAGCAGATAGGGAGGTGAACTCTGGGATCAGGTCCTCTTTGGCCCAGCAAGAGAGCCAAGTACTGTGAGCTGCTGAGAAGAAACTTTATAAAAGCTCAAAGCATATATTACACCACACACAATAATATTGGGAGACTTCAACATTCCACTCTCATCAACAGACAGATCATGGAGACAGAAACTGAACAGAGACACAGCAAAACTATCAGAGGTTATGAACCAACTGGAATTAACAGACATCTACAGGACATTTTATCCAAAAACAAATGAATATAGTTTCTTCTCAGCAGCTCACGGTACTTTCTCCAAAATTGACCATATATATAGTCTGTCACAAAACAAGCCTCAACAGATAAAAGAAGATTGAAATACTCCCATGCATCCTATCATATCACCATGGACTAAGGCTTGTCTTTAATTATAACAACAACAACAAAAAGTCCCCCAAAAGTAGCTCTAACATCTAACATGTGGAACATGTGCTTTTGTTTTGTGTTGGAGCATCTTTTGGGTATATGGCCAGGAGTGGTATAGCTGGGTCCTCAGGTAGTGCTATGTCCAGTTTTTTGAGAACTGCCAGAATGATTTCCAGAGTTATTGTACCAGCTTACAATCCCACTAACAGTAAAGGAGTGTTCCTCTTTGTCCACATCTTCCTCAGCATCTGCTGTCACCTGAGTTTTTGATCTTAGCTATTCTGACTGGTGTGAGATAGAATCTCAGGGTTGTTTTGATTTGCATTTCCCTGATGACTAGGGATGTTGAGAATTTCTTTAGGTCCTTCTAGGCCATTCAGTATTACTCAGTTGAGAATTATTTGTTTAGCTCTGTACACCATTTTTAATAGGATTATTTGATTCTCTAGAGACTAACTACTTGAGATCATTTTATATATTGGATACTAGCACTCTATCAGATGTAGGATTTGGTAAGATCTTTTTCTAATATGTTTGTAGCCATTTTGTTCTTTTGACAGTGTCCTTTGCCTTACAGAAGTGTTGCAATTTCATGTAGTCCCATTTCTTGATTCTTGCTCTTAGAGCACAAGCCATTGGGGTTCTGTTTGTTCAGAAAGTTTTCTCCTGTACCTATGTGTTCTATGCTCCTTCCCACTGTTTGTTTTATTAGTTTCAGTGTACCTGGTTTTATGTGGAGGTCTTTGCACTTGGACTTGACCTTTGTACAAGGAGATAAGAAAGGATTGATTTGCATTCTTCTGTATGCTGACTGCCTGTTGAACCAGTACCATTTGTTGAATAGGCTGTCCTTTTTCCATTGAATGTTTTTAGCTCCTTTGTTCAAAGATGAAGTGACCATAGGTATATGGGTTTATTTCTGTGTCTTCACTTCTCTTCCATTGATCTACCTTCCTGTCTCTGTACCAATACCATGCAGTTTTTATCTCAATTGATCTGTAATACAGCTTGAGGTCAGGGATGATGATTCCCCCGGAAATTTTTTTAGATGAGAACAGTGTCCAAGGCCAGCTGGGTCAGACAACAGGTTCTCCAGGGCATGAGTGAGAACTGAAAGAAAAAAGAGACAGTCAAAATTATATCATGACTTCAGCCAGTTCTGAGGCTGAAGTGAAGCCTTTTTTAATTCAGTCCTCTTTTAAACTGCTTTAATTACATGCAGAAATCAGGTCTGAGTCAGGGAACAAGCAAGCCAATGATCAAAAATCCTGTAAACATCTTTCTGGAGGGGTGGGAGATCAAGGACAAGAGGGGGGTCCCAAGATACAAAGAGACTGTCACACCTACATCTGCTGAGCCTGCCCTGCTGTGAATGTAAATGTTCTTAATCCCTGCCAGTTTCCTGACTTTAGGGCAATAGTCAGATTTCTGCCTTGCTTGAATTCTAGTAGTCCTGGTGAAGTCAAAATTTCCCTTGCCAACTGTCCAGTGGCACCAAAAAGCTCTCCACAGAACAGTTTTTGCTATCCTGGGTTTTTTCTTATTCCAAATGAATTTGCAAATTGTTCTTTCTAACTCTATGAAGAATTGAGTTGGAATTGTGATGGGGATTGCATTGAATCTGTAGATTGCCTTGGGTAAAATGGCCATTTTTACTATGTTGATCCTTCCAATCCCTGAGCATAGCAGATCTTTCTACCTTTTGAGATCTTCTTGGATTTCCTTCTTCAGAGACTTGAAGTTCTTGTCATACAGGTCCTGTACTTTCATAGTTAGGGTCACCCCAAGGTATCTGATATACTTTCTGACTATTGTGAAGTGTTGATTCTATATTTTATTTCTCAACCTGTTTATTCCTTGAGTAGAGGGAGGCTACTGATTTTTTTCCAGTTAATTTTATATCCAGCCACTTTGCTGAAGTTGTTTGTCAGCTGTAAATATTCTCTTGTGGAATTTTTGGGGTCACTTAAGTATACTATCATATCATCAGCAAATATTTTGATTCTTTCTTTTCCAATTTCCATCCCTTTCACTCTTTTTTTTTTTTTTTTTTTTTTTTTTTTGCTGTCTGATTACTCTGGCTAGTACTTCCAGTACCAAATTGAATAGGTAGGGAAAGAGTGGACAGCCTTGTCTAGTCCCTGATTTTAGTAGGATTGCTTAAAGTTTCTCTCCATTTAGTTTGATGTGGGCTACTGGTTTGCTGTTTATTGCTTTCACTATGTTTAAGTATAAGCCTTGAATTCCTGACCTTTTCAAGACTTTTAACATAAAGGGGTGTTAAATTTTGTCAAATGTTTTCTTGGCATCTAGTAAGATGATCATGTGGGTTTTTTTTTCCTTTGAGGTTGTTTATATAGTGGATCACATCGATGGATTTCTATATATTGAACCATCCCTGCATCCCTGGAATGAAGCCTATTTGATCATGGTGAATGTTCATGTTTATATGTTCTTGGATTCAGTTTGCAAGAATTTTAGTGAGTGTTTTTGTCTCAATGTTCATGAGGGAAATTGTCTAAACGTCTCTTTCTTGGGTCTTTGTGTGGTTTAAGAAGGATTATACTTGAGGCTTCAAAGAATGAGTTGGGTAGTGTTCCCTCTGTTTCTATTTTGTGGAAAAGTTTGGAGAGTATCAGTATTATGTCTTCTATGAAGGTCTGATAGAATTACGCACTAAACCCTGTCCTTTTTTTGGTTGGGAGGCTTTTGATGACTTTTTTTTATTTTTGGGGGGCTATGGGGTTTTTGAGATAGTTTATCTAATTCTGATTTAACTTTAATACCAGGTGTCTGTTTAGAAAATTGTTCATTTCCTCTAGATTTTTCAGTTTTGTTGAGTATAGGCTAATACAGTAGGATCTGATGATTTCTTGAATTTCCTCAATTTCTGTTGTTATATCTCCCCTTTCATTTGATATTTGGATACTCTCTCTGTGCCATATAGGTAATCTGGCTAAGGGTTAGTCAATCTTGTTGATTTCTCAAAGAAACAGCTCCTGGTTTTGTTGATTCTTTGTATGGTACTTTTTGTTTCTACTTGTTGACTTCACCTCTGAGTTTGATTATTTCCTGCTGTCTACTCCTCTTGTGTGTGTCTGCTTCTTTTTGTTCTAGCATTCATTTGTGCTATCAAGTTGTTAGTGTATGCTTTCTCCAGTTTCTTTTTGGAGGCCCTCATTGCTATGAGTTTTCCTCTTAGCTCTGCTTTCATTGTATCCCATAATCTGTGGTGCATTTTGCTTTCATTTTCATTAAATTCTAAAAAGTCTTTGATTTTGTTCTTTCTTTCTTCCTTGGCCCAAATATCATTTAGTAGAGCAATGTTTAGCTTTCATGTGTATGTTGGCTTTTTGTTGTTTTTGTTGGTATTGAAGACTACCTTAGTCCATGGTGTTCTGATTGGATACATGGGATTATTTAGATGTTCTTGCATGTGTTTAGGCCTGTTTTGTGATGACAATATGGTCAGTTTTGGAGAAGGTACCATGAGGTGATGAGAAGAAGGTATATTCTTTTTTTTTTTTTACAATGAAACATTCTATAGATGTATGTTAAATCTATTTGGTTCATAACTTCTGTTAGTCTCACTGTGTCTTTGTTCAGTTTCTGCTTCCATGATCTGTCCTTTGATGAGAGTGGGGTGATGAAGTCTCCCAGTATTATTGTGTGTGGTGTAATGTATTTTATGATCTTCAGTAGAGTTTCTCTTTTGAATGTGGGTACCCTTGTATTGGGGTCATAAATGTTCAGGATTTAGAGTTCATCTTCATATATTTTTCTTCTGATGAGTAAAAAGTGTCCTTCCTTATGTTTTTTAGTGGCTTTTGGTTTAAAACCTATTTTATTCGATATTAGGATGGCTATTTCAGCTTTCCTCTGAGGTAGTGCCTGTTTTTGTTGCTGAGATGAGTTTCCTTTGTGCACTAAAATGCTGGATCCTGTGTACATATCCAGTCTGTTAATCTATATATTTTTATTGGGGAATTGAGTCCATTGTTGTTAAGAGATACTAAGGAACAGTAATTGTTTTTTTTTCTGCTATTTTTGTTGTTAGAGGTAGAATTATGTTTGTGTGCTTTTCTTCTTTGGTGTTTGTTGTAATAAGATTAATTTCTGGCTTTTCCAAGAGTAAAGTTTCCTTCTTTGTGGCAGAGTTTTTTATTATCCTTTTTAGGGCTGAATTTTTAGACAGATATTATGTAAATTTGCTTTTGTCCAGTAATATCTTGGTCTCTCTATCTATAGTAATTGAGAGTTTTGCTAGATATAATAACTTGGGCTCTCATTTCTGTTCTCTTATGATGTAGGTCCAAGATTTCCAAGCTTTCATAGTCTCTGTTGTTAAGTCTGGTGTAATTCTGTTTGTTCTGCCTCTATATGTTACCTGTCCTTTTTCCCTTAATGATTTAGTATTATTTCTTTGTTTTGAATATTTATTGTTTTGACTATTATGTGTCAGGAAGAATTTTTTCTTCTGGTCCAATCTTTTTGGGGTTGTGTAGGCTTCTTGTTTGTTCGTGGTCATCTCTTTCTTTAGGTTAGGGGATTTTCTTCTATAAGTTGGTTGAAGATACTTACTGGACCCTTTAGTTGGGGGACTTTGCTCTCTTCTACACCTATTATCCTTAGGTTTGGTCCTCCCATTGTGTCCTGGGTATTTTGGATTTTTGGGGTTTGAAGGTTTTTGATTTTTGAATCTTCTCTCACCATTGTGTCATTGTATTGTTGTTGTTGTTGTCTTCTGCTACTATGATTCTTTCTTCCATCTCTTGTATTTTGTTGGTTATATTTATGTCTATGACTCCTATTATCTTTCCTACGTTTCCTAACAACCTTCAGGGTTGTCTCCTTTTGTGACTTCTTCATTGTTTCTATTTCTGTTTTTATTTCCTTCACCTGTTTAGTTGTGTTTTCCTGTAGCTCTTTAAGTGATTTTTTTAAGGGATTAAACTTGTTTGTGTGTGTTCTCCTGGCTTTCCTGTACTTAAGTTTGTTATGTATTTGCTTCTCAAGGATCTCCATCATCATCATGAAGTATGGTTCTAAATGTAAATCTTGTTTTTTATGGTGAGTTGGGATATCCACTATTTGCTGTGGTGTGAGAACTGGGTTCTGCTGTTGCCAGGTTGTCTTGGTTTCTGTTTCTTAGATTCTTGCACTTGCCTCTTTCCATTTTGTTTTCTGTGATGCTAGGTGATCTTGTTGTCCCTGACTGGTGCTTGTTTCTCCTGTGGGTCTGTGGGCCTGTGGTCTACCGTGGGAGAATACTCCTGGGTGTTTGGCTCTCTGGGCAGGCTGTGAGTTCTGATGGCAGTGCCCAATCCTGAGGCAATTGGACTGGCTGTACCCTGAGAGTTCTGGGCAGCCTCTCCCAGGATAGTTAGTGAAGACAGTGTGTGGACTCACCTGTAGACTCAGGAGTGAGAGCCTTCCTTCAGCTCTTCCTGGTGCTCAGTGATTTGCCCTCAGCCGGCCAGTCCTGGTGCAACTCCACAGTTTTCTTACTATTTAATTACTTACCAATATTGTAAGTTTTCCTGTTGTGGTACTGGGTTACTACAATAGCAAATGTTATAAAGTTATAACAGAATGCTATAAAGTTAGGCGGTTTCGTGTGTGTGTGTGTGTGTGTGTGTGTGTGTGTGTGTGTGTGTGTGTGTGTGTGTGTGTTTCATTTTATGCACATCTGCTTAGCTATTTGCTTTTCTACAAGGGTTCTATAACAAATTATTCCCACCCCCCAAATGGAATAGTCCAGATAGGAAGCCACTGAAGAGAGTCCTTAAAATTTGTGATAGAGATTCTGAAGATGATGGCTTCTGGGATATGTGTGTATGTCAGTTTTCTTTAATGGGTTGGCCATTGAGAGTTTGACCATGCTACATTGAGTATATGGGCAACACAAACTGGACTTAGTGTATTGTTGGTGGGGTAGGACAAAAGAATGGAGGATAAATCTGGGAGGAATGTGAATTAAGTAAGATCAGGTGTATCATGTGAAATTCTCAAATAATAAAAAAATATTATTGTGTGAGGAAAAAAATTAGCATGAGCCCATGCCAGATGTGTCCACCTGATCTTACATGTTTATCCTCCGGAGACATGAACTAAATATTTTCCTTTAAGAATTACTTAGACTCAAATAATCAGTTTTGCAGCAGAAATAGATTAAAATACGAAGTAGCAAACGATCTACCATGAATATCTTCATTTTTGTGTGAATATCTTCTTACATATATCGTATTAATGTTTTCTTCTTTATCTTGCACACTGGTCACATACCATTAATAATAACAAAGGGGACTGTAGGTTTCATGGCAGCTACATGCATATTTACTTCATAATGACAATGGCATTCTCCTTCCTAAAATGACTGCTTATGACACAAAACTATTATAGGTTCATTGATAAGATAATTTCACAATGGTTTCTAATTTATTTAAAAATCTATTAACTACTGACAAAATATACCAATAGCTTGAATTGTTTTAATCAACTTGTTATGAAATAACACAATTTACTAAATAGCTTTATTATAATCAATGCTTTTATCAAGGTATAGTGCAATGTCAT
This sequence comes from Micromys minutus, assembly GCF_963924665.1. Lineage (NCBI taxonomy): Eukaryota > Metazoa > Chordata > Mammalia > Rodentia > Muridae > Micromys > Micromys minutus. The sequence goes on along the minus strand of NC_137970.1, from coordinate 57,700,739 downwards.
AGGACTTAATTATTAAAGAAAATAAAACAACTTCAGATTATAGTCTCAAAAACATTGAAGGAATCATAAAATTATTACATAAAATTTTGTGTTTCATATGAATATAGGCTTACATTTAAAATTTTTTGGAGTTTATGGCTATTTTAATGTTTTAAAATAAATGACATAAAGGATGATGTGATTCCTTTGAACTTTTATTTTCAGCAGCCAGGATTTAAATGTTGAGTATTTTATTAATAATTATGATAAAATATGCACTTAGCACATGACCTAACACAGTTATATGAGCACTTATTCAGTATCAACATTTTTAAAGAATACATTATACAATTTTTAAGTTTAGTCATATGTGGTACAATAGATTGCTTGTATTTATCCCCCATATAGTAAAGTTGTATTTTCTTTGACCAGCGTCTCTCCTAGGACTGACTGTAAGGCTCCAAATGGCTCAGATGTCTCAAATATTGTTTAGCTTTTGAGGATCATGACTATTTTGGATTCTAGCAGAGTGTACAAGAGAGATATTGCCATGAGTTCCACCAGGTTTTAGATTGTTTCCATTAGCCTGATATTATTTAGTGGTAAGGAATTATAAGCTCCAACAATGACATATCCTGAAAATATCATAAGTAATGTGTTTTTTTCTTCACTACATTACTGTAGAAAGAGCTAACAAAATCTTACACTAGCCAAGAAAAATTGGGCCTGTCCATTTCTTGCCCCAGCAATGGAAGTAATCTTGAAAAGTGAAGGTTTGGGGTCTCCTTGATGGATCACTTGGCAAAACACAAATATTAAACCAGTGAGTTCAAACTCTCAAAATACATCATCTCTATTTTCAACATTAAGAATCCATGTCTCTAAGCTTTCCCATGATAGTATATAACAAACCAACTTAACAAAAGTTGGTTTAAGATTTCACTTTCAATTTTATCTAACAGCTTTGCAAAGTCCTTTCAAATGACAAGAAACATGTTTAAGTAGGTAAAGATAGAAAAATAAGTTTCTTTTACATTTCCTGCAATCATGAAACTTCATCCTATATATGATTATACCAAAATGCAGGAAATGGTTTATTCTCAGATAGCTTTATAATAGTTATTTTCTGTAAGAAGCAACAGCATAATTGACATTCACATCTGGATCTTCATGTGAATAGAACAGGAAAAAACCTGCTAAATAACACTTTGCCCCAGTCCCCTCCAATTCAAATAAATTAAAGTATAGCTGTTTCTAGTTAATTTGGTTCTTTGTATAATTTTACATAAAAATTTTAACAGTATTCTAACATGCATGGGAATGTTTATATACTTGATTACAGAAAAAGGAAAATTTTACCTGAAAATCCAGCACATTTTACTGTTTATGCTTTCTATAAAAGGTAGACTCATTCTTCCTTTAATCTCAACACTGTTTTACTATAAAATAACAGAATTTGATGCACCCTAGATTGAATAGACTAGTTGATACTGTAGTTGTTTCAGGCTTGACTAAATTTAGAAATACAAAATATTTCATAATCTTGTTAGAACAAAATTGATTATGTATTCATTAAGTCAATAAATTTTAAGTATAGAACATATCATTTAGTAGGCTTTAATGTAAAGTTGCCAATTTAGAAAACTTATTTTAAATTAGGATAATTCAATATCAAGATGGTGAGAAAATGCAGAATAATAGTTCTCACTTTCTCTCAATACCGATTAGACAGAGCACCTTTATTATTGCCCCAAGACTCCACCATCACTTTAGGTATGATTCTCCTTTGAAGTTGCATATGCACTGTCCCTTTTATAAAATGATTAATCATTAGTATAGTGTGGATAAAAATATAAAGATAAAATAGGCAAAGAGCCAAGATGAGATAAAAAAAATAAAGTAAATTTATTGATGCTTTATAGAGAAGGGTCTATTTCACATACATTACTATCTATAGTCAGAACGCATGTGATCAGTAAACATGTTGCCATTATAATTGCAATTTTTTAATACTTTTATGAGGTCAGAATAACATTTCTTGTTATTCTCAGTTTATAGATAAAGAAACTATAATTATTTCTATATAGTTTTTTTCTATATGAACTATAAAACTCATTTAATTCAATCCCAAAGAGATCCATATTCAAATTATGAAAGGAGATCAACTAAAATTAAAAATTATTGACTTGTTATTTCTAGTATAGAGTACTATTACATAAAAATGTACATATAGTCATATTACATGAAGTCTGAGAGAAACTGAAGAATAACATAAATGCAAATATATATCATTTAAATTGATCACAAGAATAGATATTATCAATCTGATGTATTTCAAATGTAATATCTTCATTATTCTCATGTGTTAAAACACTTTATTCACAGATAGTGACACTATTTTGGAAGTCCGTGAAACCTGTATGGTGTGGTACATAACTAAAGTAAATGGGTCACGGATTGAGAGTATTGAATTTTATAGTTTAACCTCAGTACCTATTCTCTCTACTTCCTGACTACTGATACATTTTGATTCTGGTTTTCCAAACATGCCATGTCTCACTTTCATGATAGAATGTTTTTTTCTTGAAATGTAAAATGAAATAAAATCCTTTCATAAATTCCTTCTTGTCATGTATCTGGTTACAGCGATAAGAAATATACCTAATATACTATCCAAAGCTATCAACAAATTTAATGTAGTCATCACCCAAAGCCCAGTAAAATACTTCTCAAAACAAAAACAATATAGTCCCGAGAATAAAAATGAAGCAACAAGAGACTTACAATCGTAAAAGCAATTTTGAGAAAGAAAGATAAACGCACTACATCACATTTCCTCATTTCAGACTGTAATATAAAGATAAAATAATACAATATGATTATAGTGCATGAATGAGACACAGACTAATGAACAGAATGAAAAACCCAGAAAAAAGCTCATTAATTTATGCTCAACAGGTCCTTGAAAAATGTGTTAAAATATGAAATGGCTAAAAGATAGTTTCACCTTGTAAGTCAGGGGGAAGTACAACCATGGCAGAGGAAGACTCCATTTTCTCCTGTGTTATAGGAAATGTTCCTGGGTAACTTTCTTCACTTATCACAAATTTAGATGGCAGTGATGATATGTTATGGACAGGAACCAGGCAAACTCAACATTCTTGATTGTAAAAGTCTCTCACAAGAAAAATTGTATGTCATATGAATGTTAAACACACAACTTTCCTTTTGAGAAAAATTAATTTGATTTATAAATATTTTAGATTATGCCATTGTGGTAAATTCTACATTTCTTTTTATTGGTTATTCTCTGTATTTACATTTCAAATATTATCCCCTCCCCCGACTTCTCTCCCCCTCACCCTCCACTTGCTTCCATAAAGGTGCTCCCGCTCCCAATCACCCTCTCCACCTAGGCATTCTCCTAAACTGGGAAAATGTGCTATTTATTAATCTTAGTGTCTGAGTCATTGGTGTTCTGTTCAAGAAATTATGTATTGTACCAACAAGATCAAGGCTATCCCCCACTTTCTTTTTTTGTTTGTTTGTTTTTATTGGATATTCTCTGTATTTACATTTCAAATATTATCCCCTTCCCGCCACTCCCATCCCCTTTCCCCAAAGAGATTCTTAATCATGGTGGAAATGGGATACACCTGACTAAGATTCTTCATTATGCTACAGAGAGGTGAATGGTCCAGGATGTATAACCTTTCAGTTTGATCATATCATAAGCACTGTCAACTACCTGCTTGTGAAACTCCTTACACTACTCCTTGTCTGCATTAGTGTTCAGTTTGGGATTCAGATTCTTCAGAAAGATGCTGGCAACATTGTTGCTACTACATGTGATTACATTGGAGTCTCCATGCAATCAAGGACCCATCTACTATAGCTTAGTGGTCAATTCCCAAGCCTTTCTCCCACCAAGTAATGCATCCAAGCTGAATTTGAATTGCAATAACTTCCATTAACTCCGTTATTTGAAAACCACATTACTTTCCAAGCTATATAAGCCAAGATATCCACTGGGTTTGAAAGAATCAGCAGCTTGCAGATTGGACTGTACTTCACAACATTGGGAATTATGAACTTAAGGGTGATCCCATTTTGCTGACCAAATTAAGTCAGTTCTCTCCCTCCTGCTCAGAGCCCCTGCTGTGACTAGCTTGGAGTTTGCAGTCACACTAGTCTCTGACAATGGTAATTTTTGGTGTTCTAAGGAAAAGGCTGACATGCTGGAGATCCATCATCTCTCCCTTCAGTTTGTATTCCATCATATCAACAAGGCAAGCTCATCTGTCAAGCCCTTCAATAAGATACCACGGTACCAGCCATGCCAACAGCACTGATGTCAACAACTGTAAATCTAATTCAGGAGGGTCCTGTTCTTCATTAAGAAGATTTACAATAAGCTGGTCCATGAGGATTGCCATCTGGGGCTTTGAAATTGTTAGGACTGCTAGTGTACAATGGGCAGAGTCTGGTATACAGTGGCATGGTCTCAGATCACCAATAGTGGCTCCCCCACGTGGTGTAGCTATTTTAATACCTAACAAAATAAAAACTAATCCAAAGTGATGAACACTACATACTTATCAAAGAAAAAAATGCACTAAGATGACACTGCAATTTGTAATATCTATGTCTCAAACATATCTAAGCTTAAATTTGTTAAGGAAATACTACTACCCTCAAACACTGATAGTGGGAATCATCAATACCCCACAAACATCAATGGGTTTGTCATCAAGAGAAATGCTGTACCTAACATACAATGTAAACAAAGTGGACCTAACAGGTATTTATAGAATATTCCTCTCAAAAACACACACACAGAAATATCTTCTTCTCTGTACACAATGGAACTTTCTGCCAAATGGAACACATATTTTATACAAAACAAGTTTCAACAGGTAAAAGAAAATTGAGATAAGTCCCTATATCCTATCAGATTATCATGGATTAAAGCTGAATATCAATAACAACAGAAGTACAAGAGCTTACAAACTCACAGAAACAACATTTTTCTACCGGATCAATGATGGGTCAAAACAGAAATAAAGAATGAAATTAAAGACTTTCTATTATTCAATAAAAATTATTACACAGCATACCCAAACTTTAAGGACACAATGAAAGTGGTACTAAGAGGAATATGTTCCCATGTGAAAAAAAATAGAGAAATCTCATACTAATAAATACATAAGAAACAACAAAATAAATAAAATAAAAACACAAGAAACATTGCATAATTTATTTTATGAAGCTAACCTTACTCTGCTATGCAAATCACATAATGACCTCCCAAAGAAAGGATTGCATGAGGCCAAGTTACCCTGATAATCAAATCACATAATGATCCAGGAAAAAATGAGCATTATAGACCAGTTTTACTTCTGAACATAGCTGCAAAAATAGGCATTAGGATTCTAACAAACAATCCAAGAACACATCAAAAGCATCATTCACAAAGATCATCCCAGGAATGCAGGGATGGTTTGATATATTAAATCCATTAACATAATACATCAAAGAAACAACCTGAAACAAAAAAGAAATCAAACGATCATTTCAGTAAATGCTAGAAAAACCTTTGACAAAATTCAATGCCGCCGCTTTATGTTAAAAGTCTTGGAGAGATCAGGGATACAAGGCAAACTGAGAGCCAACATCAAATTAAATGGAGAGAAACTCATAGCAGTTCCACTAAAATTGGGAATCAGAAAAGGTTGTCCATTCTTTCCATACCTATTTAATATAGTACATGATATATTAGCAAGAGCAATAGGAAGATTAAAGGGTTATACATTAGAAGGAAGAAATAAAAGTATCAATAGTTTCAGATGATATAACACTATACATAAGCGACCCCAAAAATTCCACCAGGGAACTTCTACAGCTCATAAACACTTTTAGCAAAGTGGCTGGACACAAGGTCAGTTCAAAAATATCAGTAGCCTTCCTATATATAAAGGGCAAATGAGCTGATAAAGACACAGAGAAACAACAACCTTCTCAATAGCCCCAAATATTATGGGGTAACAAATAAGTGAAAATTTTGTATGATAAAAGCATCAAATCTTTGTAGAAAGAAATTAAAGAAGGTACCAGAAGATTGAAAGATCTTCCATGCTCATGGATCAGTAGGATCAATATAATAAAAATGTCTATCCGACCGAAAGCAATATATAGATTCAATGCAATCCCCAACAAAATTCTAAATAGCAATAGCAGCCAAGAAACTGAGGTAAATGGATTAATAGGGAGAGGCCCAGTAATTGTGCAGAGCCTAATAAACAAATATCACAGTTTGAGTCTCATTCGTTGGAAGCTAGACTGGGATAGGTATAATTGAATTATTCTACATACATCTATGTTGAAAATCAATATGGCAGTTGCTCAGAAAATTGGGGATATTTCTAACTCAAGATCTTCTATGTCACTCCTGGGCATATACCCAAAGTATGCTCCCTCTTACTACAAGGACACTTGATTGACTACATTCATAGCGGTTTTTTATTTATTATAGCAAGAAACTGGAAACAACCTAGATGTCCCGCAACAGAACAATAGATGAAGAAAATGTGGTACGTTTACACAATGGAGTGTTACTCAGCTGTTAAAACAGTTTTAAATAAATAGTATAAAATTAGTGTGTTATTTTTCAATTATATACCATGGTAAAGGTTTATTTTTTAAATACCATTCATATAAATTATATGTGAGAGCAATTACTGTTCAGAAATGTAAATCAGTCTCTGAAGAGAAGGATTAGCAGGTAATACATCTTGTTCTTCTAGAAGTTCTAAATTCAGTTCTCAGCACGCACATGAGGTGGCTCACAACTGCATGTAATTTCAGCTTAAAGAGATAAGATGCCTCTACCCTATGCAAACACAGTTGCGTGCATATAACCACATTGGCATATGCACATGCACATAATTAAAAATAAAATAAATAATTTTTAAATTGATATAAACATGTAGCTGGTATAAACATGTAGCTGGCTGCTGGTAATGCATGCATTAAATCTCAGCACTCGAGAGGCAGAGGCAGGCAGACCTCTGTGAGTTCAAGGCCAGCATGGTTTGCAGAGTCAATTACAAGATAAGTGCTACACATAAAAACCCTGTTTAAAAAACAAAAAACAAAAAACAGGGGCTGGAGAGGTGGCTCAGTGGTTAAGAGCACCAGCTGCTTTTCCAGAGGTCCTGAGTTCAATTCCCAGCAACTCACAACCATCTATAATAGAATCTGATTCCCTCTTCTGGTGTGTCTGAGGACAGCTACAGTGTACTCATATACATAAAATAAATAAATCATTAAAAAAACAAAACCACAAAAAGGACATCCTGTAGTTTTAACAATAGGCCAAACAAATAAAAGATACTCCAACAAAAACTTTGTTTCAGGGGCAAAGTTTAAATTCATCAACATCATCCTTTATTTATATATACAGGTAGATGAATGCAATCTGAATAGTTTACCATATAACATCAATTTATTATTTCTACAGAAAAATCTCTTTGCGGGTTGACATGTGTACAGAAACTTTTTTCACAAGTTATTTTTAAACAAATTATCGGTGTCTTAAATTATTTAGTGTCTTAGAAACAAGCCTACTCACTGGAAGAATTATTTTGATCCGATATTCTTAAATTTATGTGTATTTGTCATCTACTATTATATGATCCATCTTAATCATTCTTTTTCATAAAAAATTTTACATTTGTGTATGTGTGTGTGTGTGTGTGTGTGTGTGTGTGTGTGTGTGTTTATATGCTATGAGTAGGGGACAGAGGATAACTAAGGGTCAGTTTTCTTATTTTATTTTATGAGTTCCAGGTATTGAACTCAGATCATCAGGCTTGGTAGTGAGCACATTTACACACTGCTCAATCTCACAGGTCCTGTTCAATCTTTTTTTTTCTCATTATAGGGCACATGTTTATCTTTCTAATTACTTAAAGACCACAAAATAAATGTCTGTGATGGCTAATCTTGAATGTCAACTTGATTACATCTGAAAACAATTTAAACCCAAGACACTGACCATGTCTTTGACTGGGATTTTCTTGACTGAATCATTTGAGGTGGGACATTACAAGTTAAACTCAGCCACAGATGATGTCAGCCCACATAAAAAGACATGGGAGAAAAAAGCTGTTGCTATTGGCATGCTTGTCCTCATTCTCTCCAGCAATTTCATTTGTCTTCTTTCGTAGGCACTTAAGAGTCTACTTCTTCAGGATGCCAAAGCAGACTGAAAGACCAAGTGAAACATCCAGTCTTGTGGACTAAACAGCATCTGGATCCTTGGCCTTACTTTGAGAAACAACTATTTTTAGAGTATACAGACCAGAGCTTGTAAGCTACTTTAGAAAACTCACCATTTAATATAGGTTTATTCTTATCAGTTCTAATTCAGTGCATTTGTTGTTGTTGTTGTTGCTTAAATCAGTATATAACCAAAAGGAAATTATGTGTGACCCACAGGAATGGAATCAAGAAGCTTTGTTCAAAAAAGGAAAGTATGCAATAAACTTGAATAGATCAAAGAGATTCAACTGTTTTTTTAAAGCCAACCTGATTATAAATTGATATCGGTATAAGAAATTTGCTAAGCAGATAGCTTTAAAATGCAAGTGTTAAAGTTAGTTACAATTTTAACATTCCTACTGGCAACTGGTATGTTATATCTACACAGTAGCTATTTTTAAGGAGATCATATATTTGCTAAAAAAATTAAAAGATAAAAGATAAATGTCAGTGTAGTAGGTTAACCATTAATATCAATGTATTTAGCAGCATGATCATTTAGTAATATAAGGAAGAAACCCTTAACCCATTTGAGTAATGGTAAAGAAATTGCAGCAAGAATCTGAACACATGAGCTATGTGTACTAGATTTTAAAGAAGAGTTAGAATCAGTCAGGTCATTCAGCATAAAGGGTAGGAAAAGGAGTACATGGAAAGATTCTTTTTAGAGTTCAGAAATAACGAGAATTGGTATGGAATTCTTCTTGCATCAGTGTTACTGGAGTAAAAAGTGGAAAGATGAATAGACAAGTAGGGGACAGATAATGAAAGCCCTGGAGGCACAAATATCAAGTTAGGTGTATTCCATTAGGGTTTTCTGAGACATAAGTGTTCTAAGATGTAAGACATACACAATGCATCTTTCCAAGATAGCAACTTGAACTTTGTGGTATATAATGTAAGACACAACTTCTACACTAAAATAAACATATAGTATTCAGGCTTCAAAACTGATGGTGGACAAGTTTAAAGCATAAGACTTCAAAGGAGTTTTGAACTCCTAGTCTTTATGACCATCCTTAATATTGTATTTTTAAAAAATTTTTGTAAAGAAATTATGCTTTCTTGCGTTATAGTCCAAGAAAAATTTTGTAGAGCCATAGCTCTAAAGTATGGGCAGCCACCGAAGTGGTTAAAGTAGCCTAATAATGAGGTGATGTTGGCATTCTGTATTTAAGATGTATAAAAGATGGATTTTGGAGGAGGGTACAGTGAGGCAAGACAATCAGTTAAGGAAGAATTATAGCAGAAGTAAAGGTTAATCTAGGAATGAGATGTATGGCGGAAAGAAAATAGAAGGACTTGGTGAACAACATTGGCAAAATTAAATAATTTTCTAGGAGAAGTGAAAAAGGACAAATCTGTAAAATGCTTCCAGTTCTTCACTGGATACCTGGCAAGATAGGGTAAGTTGGGTGAGGTAGTGAATTAAAAAAAAAAAAGATACAATCAATTCATGTTGAACATGTATGTGAGACAACTCATGAGATAATTAGGTCAACACTTTGTCTGACCTAAATGTTTCATGGACATTTAATTTTTTCTGAGGCAGCTATAATCTACAAGTGATCAGCCTGACACCTGGAGTGTACATAGCTTAATCCCCCACCCTTAAAGTTTTATATATCTACTTCTGGTTTATGTATGTGTTATAACATGAAATTAGGGAAACATTAGTCTCAATGATAGTGTCAAGTAGTTCATCATATACATACATATATATGTGTGTGTGTGTTTTGTATACATACATCTATACAAATATATGTATATCAGAAATGGTATCAGCAGTAGAGGCTCTTGTTGTCATGCATTGGCAGGTAGCTATTAAGTCCAGGGAAGCTGTAAGTGTAACTTTTATTCACCTAATATTATTGTTGCCTGTAGTAATTGCTGTCTCCAAGGCTTACTGTTGAATAAGATCAATCTATTTTTTTTCTGAATTGTGACTAGCTGGTTCAACAAGACTGTTCTGGCTCAAACTCCTCTCCAAGCTGATTCATTCAATCTGGCTTCTCTCTACTGAATTTCTCTGCTTGGCTTCAAATGTCAATTTGTCCTAATCTTCTGGCTCTTTATTCACTGATTTCGACTGCTTCTGACCTGCACTGAAGTGTGTGAACTCATGAAGGAACTCAATTCCACTGCAATGCACTATACTAACTCTCAACTGACTTTTTTCCAACTCATTGACAAACTAAACTCTCCCACACTGCCCTAAAATAGCTGTTCTCCTGAGAGTTGGGCATATCCTTTATATGACTCATTCTGTCAAATCTTTCTCTGATTCTTCATTTTGTCTGCCCCTCAATTATGCATCATTGTTTGGTATTAATGGTGCGTGCTAAAGGATTACAGCCAGAGAGATTAAAATGTGTGGTAATGGTGTGTCTACATTTCAACTGGACCACACAGACCTAGAAGGTCATTGGATGTTATCAGAGCAGTCACGCTGCTGGATTAAAATTCCTCTACAGAAGCTCATAAGATAGACTAAAAAGAGGACTATAAATGACAATTGGAGATTTGAAGGAATAAATTTGGGGTATTTCGTTTCATAAATGGTACTTGTACACTAGATCATAAATAGTTATAAATTATATTTTAAAGCATTTGTTACATGCCAGATATTGTGAGTACTTTGCAGTAGTTAAAAAACCTTATCTTTACACAATTCTAGTGCAGTAGTAGGCACTTGTTCTTATTATCATTTCATGGAGTATGGTATTCATGGGTAGCTCATTTGCATCTTGTGAGCTGGCGAGATATAGACACAGAGTTTGAGATTACTAGCCAGGCAAGTCCTACAGATCACTCTACTTTTTCTGAACTTGCCAAACAAACTTCTGATCCTGTTTTTATTTTCCAGTAAGGAGAGAGTAGGTTGGACAGATAAGTGACTGTGCTCTGTATGTGAAGTGTAGCTTTCATTATAGAGCAATGAGCAAATGTCTTGGTTTACAAGCTAGTCTTTGCTGAAGTAGGTAAAAGTAAGCCATTTTGGAAGGTCAGGACAACCTTTTTTTTTTTTTTTTTTTAAATAATGAAGTTGGTGAAGGAAATTTGTTTTCATCTTTCTGTATATGGGACCCACTGAGTCCAGCAATTCATGTTGAATTGCTCACTAGCTACCACAAAAGGTAAGAAGAAACTAAGACTTTGATCAAGTAGATAAAACTAATTGTCTAACATGTGGTGTTGCTGGAAATACTGCATTTACAGCAACTATGTGTGTGCAGTTTACATTTGCTTCTTCACATGTGACAATCACCCTACTTCTCACCTGCCATTGTCCCCAATAGAGCAGAAAGCAAGAAACCAAGGTCAGCAAAAGGTAAACCACAGAAAGAAATTTGCAATGTCTTTGTTGTCAAGGTTTGGACAGAATAGTTTTCTTTCAACAGTACAACAGACTCCTTTACCATTTCTGTTACACATTCTTAAATTAAAATAATTTTAGTAGTCAAATATCAAAGAAAGACAAAAATATCAAGACTAGAAGTATGAAATTATGAAGAAAACTAATATATTGAATATGATTTTGTATTTTGCATAAATATTGACAGCTAACAACCTTGCACTCTCTCAAGTGCCCTCATCTCCAAAACATATATGACAGTAGGTGATTAAAGAAATTATTTATACATATAAGTTTGTGTCACAAAATACCTAAGTCATTCTAGACAGTAAAAACAAATATTATCAAAGAGTCTCTGCAAGTCTGTTTGCCCACATATAATAGTGTTCTTAGAGCTTGGCTTTGAAAATCTAAATCACCTTACTGGTAAGCATGCAATGTTGAGTTCTTAGAATGATTTGAGCAAAATGTTCAAGGTGTATTTAATCTTACTATCTCCTTTAAGATGATATGTAGTCCAGCGTGGAAAAATCTCATATTGTTACCTATATGATATTAGCATACCAGAACATATTATTTTTATACAGGTTTTAGTTAATAGCATGGTCGTGTATTAAAGATGTTATGTCACAAAGGTTCCAAATTGTCTCCTTAAATTCAGGCCTGCCTTATACTGCCACCTCCTGGAAATGCCTGGTCTTTAAAACTGTCTGATTTATTTAAGCTACCTTACTGGCTTATAGCTGTCAGAAATGTATGTCTAAATGTGATTTTTAGCTTTGCAGATGCACCTTATTTTAGAAGGATCATGAGTAATTATTATGCAATAAGCACAGATTTTTCTAGAGTGTCTTCTGACTTCATTCTTGGGCAATGCAATTAAAGAGACATTGCAAAAGAACATAGCTAATACTTTGTGTATTAGCAGTTTTGCCTCATAACAGGCTTGAGTAAAACAAACACAATTTTATATATTATCAAACCTAACATACCAGATGAATTCCATGGATCATAGGGAAGAAGCCTGCTAAAAATGTGTTTTATATGTATATGTATATATATATATATATATCATTGTCTTTTGATCATAGTCACCCATAATCACCATTTTTTGTCATACAAGTCTCTCATTTGTTTGGTTAGAGTTACTCCAATATATTTTCTATTATTTAATGCTTTTGTGAAAGGTGTTGTTTCACTGATTTCTATCTCGGTCAGTTTGTTATTGGTATATAGTAGGGCTACTGATTTTTTGTGCGTTAATTTGACATCCAGTATCTGCTTAGTTCCCTGGGGATAGAGGTAGAGAGTGAGGAGAAACTGCACAAGTAGTCGAGACAGGGGAATAAGGAGCAGAGGGAGAGTGAAGATCTGAAGCTAGCCAACCTGCTTGCTTTCTTGATGGGCTTGCCTGGCAGGTTCCCAGAGAAAGCCTGTTTCAGTTAGGGTCTGAGATAACATTATGTGTGGGAAGGTGGGTTAGAGGAGATCTGTTTGGAGGGACTGGAGAGAGATGCTGCAACAGGTGTCTGCTACTGAGCTGGGAATGAGACTGGGGAATTGGATTGATTTGGAGAAGAGTAGGAATAGGTGAAGATCAGTATTTGGGCTCCCTGCTTTTCCAGGCCTAAGTAACCTGCAAGTTTCTAGGGAGTGCTTGCAGGAGTTGGGGGTTGGGATAAAGTAATGAGTAAGGAAGAGAGGAAAAGAAAGTTAGGAAGGGAAAATCTGTATGATCTACTGGAGATGGGGGTGAGGGGGAAAGGAACACTTGGAAAATGGTATAGTGGTTTGAATAGGTTTTGGCCTCAGAGTATTTGAATATGGTTGGCCCAGGGAGTGGCACTATTAGGAGTTGTGGCCTTTATGGAGTAGGTGTGACTTTGTTGGAGGAAGTATGTTACTGCGGGTAGGTCTTTGAGACCTTCCTCCTAGATGTCTCTGAGTCATTATTTTTCTTTGCTGACTTTAGATCAAGATGGAGAATTCTCAACTCAGATAGGTACCATACCTATCTGGATGCTGCCATGTTTTCTGCCTGTATGATAATAGACTGAACCTCTGAAAATATAAGCTAGCTCCAGTTAAGTATTGTCCTTTATAATAATTGCCTTTGTCATGGCATCTCTACATAGCAATGGAACCCCTAACTAAGGCAGGAGGTTTGCTACAGGCTGAGGACAAGCCTGGGGGTATTAGACCTGAAGGAACATAGAGAGAGGTGAAGATCTGCAATTATCCTACCTATTCACTGGCCAATGCAAATTCTTACAAAACACAGAACCACATTCCTGGGTATAATACCACCCACAGTGGGCTGAGAATCAATCATTAATAAAGAAAATGCCCCCACCTCAAACCAGTCAGAATGACTAAGAACAAAAACTCAGATGACAGAAGATTCTGGCAAGGGTGCAGAGAAAGAGGAACACTCACTCCTCCACTGTTGGTGGGGTTGTAAACTGGTACAACCACTCTGGAAATCAGTCTGATGGTTTCTCAGATAATTGGACATAGTCCTACCTGAAGACCCAGTTATCCCACTTCTGGGCATATACCCCAGAGATGCTCCAACATACAATAAGGGTGCATGCACCACAATGTTCATTGCAGCCCTATTTATAATAGCCAGAAGCTAGAAAAAACCCAGATGTCCTTCAGTAGATGAATGAATACAAAAATTGTGGTATATTTACACAATGGAGCACTACTCAGCTATTCAAAACAATGACTTTATGAAATTCTTAAGAAAATGGATGCATCTAGAGAATATCATCCTGAATGAGGTAATTCAGTCACAAAAGAACAGACATAATATGCAGTCACTGATAATTGGATACTAATGCCAGAAATCTCTGAACACCCCAGAAAAAACACACAGGCCATATGAAGCTTAAGAAAAACAAAGGCAAAAAAAATGAACGTCTCAGTCCTTCTTAGGAAAAAAAAATGTATAGCACCATCTCAGAATGTCGTACACCTGGACCTTAAATCACTAATAATCCAAGAGCTAAGAATATAGCCTTGTGGCAATTTTTGGTATTCACAGATCATTATGCTTATTCTATACCCAACAAGAAATCTGTTTCCATGTTATGTTCTGTCCTACATGTACTTTATGCTTATGGTAACTAATGGGATTTCAATGCATGCTATCATATCTCTAAAAATTTAAGTACTGACACAAATATTTATATAGTGTTATGCCAAAATGTCTTTAAAAATCTGTACATGTATTCCTCTTTTTTAATAATAAAGTTGTAAGAGAGAAAAGAAAAGAAAAGAAAATGCCCACAGACAAATCTGTTCCAGACAACTGTTCAGCTGAGGTTAGTGATCCCAGGTCATGTCATGTTGATTGGATTAACAGGAGAGTCACTGATAGGATTTGTTTGTTCATAAAACTTTAAAATAGTTAACCATTTATAAATATATAGAATAGTTTTCTATTCATAAAATAAATCATGAATAAATAACTATGGGCAATAGAAAAAAATCTTCAACATAAAATCTTAACATGAAAAAAATGCTACAAAGAATGACACAATATAGCACTATTTTATCTCCTATATAGCCTTATCCTGTTCCAGGAAATGTTGTCATTAACCTTCAACCTCATAAGTCAGTATTTCCTACTTTTGTACCAACAGGCTTTGGTTGACTATTTGTCACAGAAAAAAATTTTAATCTCATTTTCTTCAATGATTATGATTGGAAAATTTTAAAGTCACTGAGGCATAGAGAAGACAAAAAAATTCTGCATGGAAACACCATTCAGGAAGAATTATTTGGTATTCCACGAGGGTTGTTTCAGCAAAAGGAACAGATAGGTCAAAGGTGTTGAAATGAGAATCTAGACAGGTTATTCAGACAGTGGAAAGGAAGTGGTGTAAGTAAAGAAAAATGTGGTTAAAAGGAGGTCTCAAAGATACCATGACATAATGCCATAGGAAACTAGGAACATCATTGTACACAGAAATGTAGGAGAGGGAGAACAAAGAGAGAAGGGAGTAATGGAGTGAGAGTGGATAAGCATAACTTAATTGAGAATGGGAATGGCAGAAAATAAAAAGGAAAAGAATAAAGGGGGGAGGGAAAAAGAGAGAGAGAGAAACAGAGACAGAGACAGAGAGACAGAGACAGAGAGACAGAGAGACATAGGAGGGAGAAAGACAGAGAAGAGAGAATATGATTTGAAAAGTAAGAAAAAGTTGGTAATAATAATCCTGAAAATTTTAGTCTGCAATATAAATAACAGAATCACCAAACAAGTGAGAGGGTTCAGAGGGCAAAGTACCTGCTGTGAGGTCATATGGTGAGAAGATAATCAAGTTCTATATGTTATCCTCTTGCCGCCAGTAGTAGAACCAATTTAATCTTATCATTGACGAGCTTACAAATAAATGAGACTCAGACTATGTTTATCTTATTTGGCTTTGACAGTTACTGGGGGCTAACCCCTAGTCTACTTTTCTAACTGCTGGTTTGGCTACCTCACCAGTGCTGTAACCCAGATCCTTGCTGTTTCTCCTGGCTACATATTCATGGTCCATCTCCACTCATAGCAGCTTCCTTTTCTTTCATTCTTCCTCCTCCTACTGCTCTTTGCTCATTACTCTCTCTTATGCACCCACAACCAGGTAACTCAAAACTCACCTACCTCAAATCTTCCCAGTAATTGGCTATTGACAATTTTATTTAATCAGTTGTTTCATATCAAGGAACAAGGTTTACGCAATACAAGCTTGTAAATGTGAGAATTTGCTCATAGGCCTTCACCGTCAGGTACAGAATTTAGAATTACAATGCATAGTAACAGTCCAAACCTCAACATTTCCACATATATGCAATCTCACGTTGTCTTGACACACACAAATAAAGGCATTTAAAAAGAGGACATAATTGCCATGAAAAAAAAATTGTGGAGTCTAGAAAGATGGCTCAGAGGTTAAGAGCACTGTCTGCTCTTCCAGAGGTCCTGAGTTCAATTCCCAGCAACCATATGTAGCTCATGACCATCTAAAATGATATCTGGTGTCCTCATCTGATTTGCAGGTATGCATACAAGCAAGCAGAACACTGTATATATAATTTTTAAGATTTATTTATTATATATTTATTATATATAATAAATAAATCTTAAAAATTTCTGTGAAAGAAGCAGAAAGTTAAGGCTTTATAAAACATAAGAAGTCCTAGAGTAACTTAAGACATGTTAGTTTAAAGATATAAATTATAGGTATCAAAGTTAAGACATTAAATTTTAAACTGAACATTTAAAATAGAGACTTCAGAGAAGAGCATGCATGCGGTATTAATTTGAGGCTCACAAGATGACGTGATTTACAAGGCCCCCAAACTAGTTGAATTTTACAAGGCAATGAATAAAGACAGAAAAGAACTGTCTAGGGGCCATTTCTTAGTATTTTGCAGAATTCAAAGATTCATGTTACAAACAAAAGATGCTAGGAAAACAAGGGAAAACAGTGGTAGGGACTACCCAGAAGTCACATGAAGAACGGCTTCCTTTTCCCAAGGAGGGATTTAACCCATGCATTAAAGGCTGCCAATTTGTCAGGAGATTTGAAAACTGAAAATTCATAATTAGGCCTACCAATATGGTAGTTTTTGATAAGAGCTCTTTTGTGGATGGTTAGGGGAAAAAGCTTCATTGAAGAAGGTTTTGAAAAATATTTGAATAAAATAAAGGGAAACGATAAGAATACATGGTTTATTCAAGGATTTTTACTATAAAAGGAAGCAGAGAAATGGGAGTAACTCCTTTGTAATTTGACATGCACCCAATAACTAAAACACTGGAAGAATTTAGCTGTTTAAACTCTGTTCTTCTATTTGGGCTGTAAGAGCTCACTGGAGAAAGCCATCCATGTTTATCGATATTATCACATATCTGTATCTTTTACCTTTAGCTGAGCTTCTAAGGTCTCAAGGGATCTTTTTCTATCTTAGAAGCTCATTCTCCTATCATGACATTTTGATGGCTTTCTCCAGTGTTATGTCTCCCATATAATTTCAGATACTGTTAATTTGGATACTCTCTTTGTGCTCTCTGGTTAGCCTAGCTAAAAGTTTATCTATCTTGAAGGAGGAACAAAATAACCAAGGGAAGTAAGAAGGACTTGAAAGGAATAGGGGAGGGGGGAGGGAATGACAGGCAGAATCAGGTATTGGGGAGGATGGAGGAGATTGCAGAGGGTCAGGAAATTGAACAGAGATGTGTAAGAATGGGGGATAAAGAACTGGGGGTTCCAGAAAGTGCCAGATGTCAGGAAATCAAGTACCTCCCAGGACTCCACAGGGATTACATTAGCTAAAAGACCAAACAAAGGGGAGGGAGAACTTGTAGAGACCATATCTAGAGTTTAGGTATGACTCCCCAGTTAAGGGATGGGCCACCCACCTATCTCCAAAATTTTTACCCAGATTTTCTCCTGTTTAAAGGAAATACAGGGACAAAGAGAAAAGCAGAGACTGAAGAAAAGACCACCCACCAAACCCAGACACTATTGCCTATGCCAAGAAGTATTTGCTGACAGGAACCTGGGCCCCCCAGCACATATGTAGCAGATGTGCAGCTTGGTCTTAATACCACTTCCCCAACAACTGGAACAGGGGTTGTCTCTGAATCTGTT
Source organism: Micromys minutus (assembly GCF_963924665.1). Taxonomy (NCBI): domain Eukaryota; kingdom Metazoa; phylum Chordata; class Mammalia; order Rodentia; family Muridae; genus Micromys; species Micromys minutus. Next base: position 57,682,430 of record NC_137970.1, on the reverse strand, counting down.
GCCCTTGCACAGTCTTGTTTGACTTTAGTGAGAGAGGATGTTATGCAGTGACTTGGTGTGCCATGACCACCCTTCTACGATGAGAAGGGGAAGGGAGTGCGGTAAGGGGCCATGTGAGCAAAGACTGGGAGGAAATGGAGACTGCCATCTGGGTGTAAAGTGAGTAAATAATGAAAACAAAGCAAACTAAATTAATAAAATTACGTTATCTGCCCTCCTCCTTTCTGTTCTTCTTTTTAAACCCTGGTAAGTCTGATTTGAGATTTTTTTTTGTTAGAATAGGTTATAAGGGTTATAGGTTATAATATCCTTAATTAAATAGGATATTGTCTTTTTTAAAAATTTATTTAATCTTTTTTGAATTCCAGATTTTACCCCCTTCCTGGTCCACCCTCTGACTGTTCCATATTCCATACCCCCCATGAATCTTTATGAGGATATCTCCACACCCCCAGGCCCCAGCCCACCAGACCTCTAAACTCCCTGGGGTTTCCAGTCTCTTGACCGTTAGGTGCATCTTCTTTGACTGAACCCAGACCCAAAAATCCTCTGCTGTATATGTATTGGGGGCCTCATATCAGCTGGTGTATGCTGCCTGGTTGGTGGTCCAATATCTGGGAAATCTCAGGGGTTCAGGTTAGTTGAGACTACTGGTCCTCCTGTAGACTCACCCTCCTCCTCAGCTTCTTCCAGGTTTTCCCTAATTCAACCACAGGAGTCACCAGCTTCTATCTATTGGTTGGGTGTAACTATCTGTATCTGACTCTGTTATCTGCTTGTTGAGTCTTTTGGAGGGCATTTATGATAGGTCCTTTTTTGTGAGCACTCCATAGCCTCAGTAATAGTGCTCAGCCTTGGGCCCTCCCCTTGAGCTGGATCCCACTCTGGACCTCTTATTCCTCAGTCTCCTCTCCATATTTTTCCCTGCAGTTCTTTCAGACAGGAAAAATTCTGAGTCAGAGTTTTTGACTATGAGATGGTAACCCCCATTCCTCACTTAATGCCCTGTCTTTCTGCTGGAGATAGGCTCTATCCCTCTCTCCACTGTAGGACATTTCATCTAAGTCCCTCCCTTTGAATCCTAGGAGTCTCTCTCCTCCCAGGTCTCTGGTACATTGTGGAGACTCCTATCTCACAAGGTTACCTGTTTCCATTCTTTCTGCTGTCCCTAAGGCTTCTAAGAAAAGGAAGCGGTAGCAGGTGAGGGCTCTACCAAGTAAAGCTCATTATACAACACAGGGAGGATGTTATTTGGAGGCGAGGGATATGGAAGAAAGTACTCAGGAAAAGCCACTCTGCTAGCACCTTGACCTTTGACCACTCAGCTTCCACACGTGTCAGAAATAAATTCCTGATGTTTAAGCTTTCGAGTGTATGGAATGTGTAACTGAATTGCTTTCCGTAGTAAAATAAGTGCTGATGATGCTTGTGGGGAGTGGTGCTGGATACAGGAATCTGGCAAACTTATAAGTTGAAATATAAAAGGAAAATTGTGAAAGTGAGGGGATTCAATCTGAGAATTCTAGTAACATGCTGGATCCTGTGGGAAAAGGTTATCAGTGAGCAATCCCTCATATCATGGGTCAAAAGACTTATAAGAAAGTGCATGTTTACTATTTACTTCTAAAGTGCTTCCTTTATATCAACTTACAACCTCTCAATTTCCAAATTGCAAGCAAAGTGTTTGAATTTCTTATATAATGACTTTGGATTTAGAATACAATAGAGGGAAAGGAACAATAACGTGGCTCAATATGTGTCAAACACAAATACAGAGCAACATAAGATTAGTGAAGCAGAAGCTTGTAGACAATTGTTGGTGAGACCATATTATCCTGAAGATTTACAAATTACAAAGAACCCATTAGATTTCTCCGTAACAAATGCTTTAGAACATGTAGCATACCTATGTAAGTCTCAAAGTATAGGGAACTATCAGCTGACTGCTGATACCATACACATATTGCCCAGAATGTTCAATAATCATTAAGAAATTATTATGTTTATATTTACTGGTCATATACTGGCAAAATGGGTACATTTCAAAATAAAGTGCATATTTTAGCATGGCTTTCTTAATCTTCAGCTCATTCTCTGTAGCGCCCCAAATACTCTAGTGTTTAGAAAGAAAATAGAATATAACACATAAAACAATAAGGTGCTGAGAAAGGAAGGGAAAGAGCAGAGTGCAACCCGAACATAAAACCGTCTGTGGAGCTTTAAAAAGAAAGCAGATGAGTAATGTCCTTCTTCCTGTCTTGGCAATTTAGGAGTTTCCTGGAGACTGAAATAAATATTTGCTCCAGAAAGGTCTCCAGACTTTCTTTATTTTCAATAGCACAATTTCATACCACAGGAAAACCAACAGGAATGTGCCTTTACTTCACATATCAGAACATAAAGCACATTAAAATACTAATTTAAATTTGTCATAGCATCAGGCTTCTTGAAGTTTAGCAGACGAAGAGAGCATTGCAATGTTATAGACTGAATGTTTATAACAGATTTTAGAATTTGTCTAGCTAGCTATAGAATTCTTTCTACTAATTTGCAATGTCTCCCATAAAAAATGACAGTCGAGGATTTAGGGCATGGTTTTGCTAGCATTACCTTGGAGAATCATAGGCAGCATGCCCAGAACCCCAGTACATGCCAGTACAGGCAATGAACTCCTCCACAGGAGTCTAAGTTTTCTTTGAGCAGTCACATGGATGTCACTCAACACCTTTACAATTTCTAAGGCTCTGTCTTCTCCCCACCCCCATTGCAACAGAGGTGGAAATCCTTCTAGCTATTTCAAACTCAAGTTTTATTACACAGTAGAAAATTATGATGAGCACCGCCAACATAACCACTGACGAGAGAGATGTTTCTTAACTGAGTCTTTCCCCCCTGAAGGGGTGAAGCAAATTCTATTTCTTTATGCTTACTTTTGAAAATTATTCCAGGACTGCTGAAGGCAGCAGAAAGACCACTTGCACTTGGGGAGCTCATACTTCCCCAATACTTAGATTTTTCATTTGACCAAAATCAACTCTCTAGTGGACCTCTAGTTGAGTAGCATAATTGGCTGATTGCAAATATTATAGCTGACACAAGTTTCCAGTAGGCATTAGGGACAGACTTTCACACTAAAACATTGTATGAGAAAAGTTCATTCAAAAACAAACTTTATAATAATGAGTTTTAATGATGCTTAGAATTTTATAATGGAAATACCCTCAAGATATAAATAAAGAAAAGAACATAGAAAAATATATTCTATTTTGTAAAAATAAATTTCTATTTATACTTAAGTGTACAACAAAGCACACAATTATACAAAGGAGCTCTTGATCAATGCCTTTCTTTATACTTATTCATTGCTTGTATGTTCTCTGTTTACACTGATGAATATGGACTGTAAATGTAAGAACACAATATTAATGCTATTAACAAAAACAGAAAAAGAGACTCATCTATTCAAATTAATTGCAGACATGAAGTATTTCTCTACACTACAGTACTGCCTTTAAAATGTATGCTTCTGCTCAGTAGGAGAGGGTTATATACCAAATAACTTGATTTCTATTGTCTCTGTCTCTAGATAAAATTCTTTGAATAATGTTTTGAAGTAAAAATGAATAATTGAGTGTACAGGGTGAAACCATCTCTCTGAATAATAATAGCACTATAGCAAGGATTGTGTGTGCTTTATTTTATGTAATATATTTAGCTATGCTTTTCCTTGATTCCAATTAGTCTTGTTCTCCAGGTTAGGCATTGTTAAGTGAGATGTAAGCAACATTTTTAAGGTTATAAAACTAGAAAGTTGTTGAAACTCTGGCTCCAACTCACGACTACATTGCTCTCATTACTGTGTTACATTATTTAACAACAGTGTGCCTAGAGAAGGGGCTATATACTTTGAGAGTATAAAAAATAAATTGATTATAGTGGTTTGAGTAATAAATGTCCCCATAGGCTTACAGGTTTGAATACATGGTCTCAAGGACCTTTTTGGAAAGGTTAGGAGTTGTGGCCTTGTTGGAAGAGTTGTATCACTAGGGTCAGGCTTTCTGGTTCCAAACCTCTATATCATTTCCAGTTATCTCTCTTTGCCTGTGCTTGTGTTTCAAGATGTATACTACTGCTGTGAAGTCATTCCCATACTGCTTGCTTGTCTATTCCCATACTCTCTTCCACAGTGGTCATGGACTTTGAAACTGTAATCCCTAAATAAACTTTGTTCTATAAGTTTCCTTGATCATGATGTACTATAGTACATTATCTAAAAAACTAGTCATTATATAAATTGCATATATTATTAAATTTTATTCTTTCCATAAACCTAGAAGGCTATGGCTCCTCAGCAGTCAGAAAATTGATGGAGAAATATTGCTGTGAGTTTGAGGCCAAAATATGCTACACAGTGAGTTAGACAAGAGAAAATAAGTTGAACAGAAAGACTCTACAGTGTTTCCTCCTCTTTTCTCCCTCTTTCCCTCCCTCCCTCTCTCTCCCCATCTTTTTCTCACACACATGTACACAAATGCACACACATACATCAGCTGATTATACAGTGATAAGATAGCTTTATTAGTCTCTTCTATAAAACACATGTACCTGAACTGTTGCATATGTATGTTTTGCTATGGCCTTCCACTATTCATAATCTTCAGTCATTTCCACAGAATATTATTATAAGCAATCAAGAATCCATTTAAAGTATACCAGAATATATGTACAGGTTTTCACAAATACCCATTTTTACATAAGGACTTTGATAACCAGCAGAATTCAGTATCCATGAAGAATGTGTCCTGGGATTGCTATAAGTATTAAGGGACAGTTGAATAAATAAAGTATTGTGATGAATTACTCACACATTTTGTTGAACCCTAACAACAACAGTCAAATGAGGCACTTTTATTATGTACATTTAATAGTTTGCCAAACTGATGTTTAAGAATATCAAGTAACATGTCAAAGTTATATTTTGCTTTGCTTTCTGTTTCTAGGATAAACATCATGATAAAAAACAACTTGGGAAGATGTGGTAGATTAAATATGAATGCTCTTTATAAGCTCCTATGTTTAAATTGCTTACCCACCAGGGAGTAGCACTATTTGAAAGGATTAAAAGGATTACAGGGTGTGGCCTCATGGAAGGAAGTGTGTCACTGGAGCGTGAGCTTTGGGGATTCAAATGCCCATGCTAGGAGTAGTCTCTCCTTCTCGGCTTACAGATCAGAATGTAGCTCTCAGGTACTGCTGCAGTACTTACCTACATGTTACCATGCTCTCTGCATTGAAAGACTATAAGTAAGACTGCAATTAAATGTTTTTTTTTTATAAGAGCTGCCTTGGTCATGGTGTCTCTTCACAGGGATTGAACATTGACAAAGACAGGTGAGGTTTATTTGATCTTACAGGTTGTAGCACACTGTGAGTGAAGTTAGGGCTGGAACTCAGGTAGGATCATAAAGAAGAGACCACAGTGAACCACCACTTACTGGCTTACTACTTATGTGTATTCATTTGACCAGCTGGCTTTTGTATACAACCTAGGTAACCTTCATAGAATTGTACCATCTACAGGCCTCTGGGCCATCAATTAACAATCGAGAACATTTCCATAAGTCAATGAACATGAACATTTCCATAAGTCAATCTGATAGAAACATTTCTTCACATAAAATTACCTCTTCTGAGATGTGTCAAAATGAAACCAAAAATTAGCAATCACAAATTATAACACAAGTTAAGCGGTACAGTCAGAAATAAATCTCTATAATTTTTATTGCAAAATAATGAATAAAATCATAGGCCATATGAATGGTGATTATGTAAATAATGTCAGACTAGGCTAAAATATTTTCCCTGTACTTAATGGCTGTGTGATGCTGAAAATTTGTTTATCATCTTTGGGCCTCAATTATTCTCTATTAAATGAAGATGATGGTAGATTTTAACAGATAGACATAGGTAAAGGTCTGAGAACATTGCCTGACAATAGTAAGAGTCACATTACAGTACATATGCTTATTTGTGATAAGTCAGGTACAAAGAGACATCCCACATATTATCACTCATATGGAAGCTAAAAAAAATCAAGTTTATTTCATGGAAATAAAGTATAATAGCTGTCATTGGATAATTAGAAAGGAGTGAGAGGATTGTGAGTTCATACCAAAATTGTATATAAGGATAAGTTAGACTATTCTTCAATTCAATAGGTTGATTTCCATTTACATCAGTTAACATATATCACCAAAATAGCTGCCCAAACATGAGCTGAACAAGGGATATGGACATGTTAAAGTAAATGAGAAAAGCCCATGGCCTCAATTCCAGAAAGAAGTACAGTTAATTAAGGAATGCTGAGATCAGGAGCAACAGTCTTCCCCCAGGAAAGAGCAGACCAATTGCTTATCCAATATCAAATGATCAGCCCTGAAAACATATATAAAAGTAATATTGAATGCACTGAACAAAATATTATTATATTTATGAATATATATGTGTATACATATCTCCATGCAATCAAAATGAAAGAAGAATTTTAAGGAGAAGAAGAAGAGGCATATGGGAGACTTTGGAATGAGGAAACAAAAGGTTTCACCCTAGTCAAACTGATGAACTTCAGGCTCAGAATCAGACTGAACCAATCGCAAAAACAGGGTGGTTTGTGGTAGGAGAAGACACTGGCCATCAACCACTAGCCTGGCCATACTCATTCACTTGCACGTGTATTCATACATACACTACACACACAATTTAAAAACTAAACAATAAAACAAAACAACTTTACATTTGAAACTGAAACAGAGCAAAACAAGTTCAAATAAAAATTAAAACCTCTGAAAGCAATAACAAGTACAAAGTTTGATAATTTCGGATTATAACATATTCTTCTGACAAAAATAATCCAATTCCAAATCAAAATGTTTAACACATAAGCACTTCTCTCTAGCTGTGTCAAACTGAAACCAAAGATTAGCCAACATAAATTATATCACCAGTTAAATGGAACAGTCATAAACCTATCTCTATAATTTTATTATAAAATCATAGGCAGTATGAACAGTAATGAAATAAATTTAGGTAGTCAGTGCAAAATTGATTTATTCTTACAAAACACTTCTGAGTATTCAATGATCTTTAATTCCTTCACTTCCTCCTCATACTATAAGCTGAGAAATAAGGATATATTTTTAAAAAGTGGTAAAGAAAACTGAACAACTTAAAAAAGTTAATCCAAAATAAGTATTGATTAATTTCAAAATCAAGAAGCCTGTTTGAAACTGTGCCGCAAATTTTACCAAAGAAAAATAGTTGCCCACCCTTATTTTTACCCATAACTTGTCACTTAGAAGACTTACAAAGTAATAGCTTTTGACCATCACTATTAACCTATATAGAACAAACAAGTAAAATCAGAAGTTGTTATATCCAGTAGTATTGAATAGTGATGAAATGGTATTATAAAGTATGAATGAAAGAACTTCTGAAATTTCAATTTATTCATTGGTTAAATCTAAAGGTAACCACATTCACTATGGGTTATGCATATTAGAGATAGTCTAATTTTGTTCAATATTCCCCTCTAGACAAAATACACTTAATTAATTTTCAGACCCTTTAGCAATTCTCTAGTGATTTTAGATGAATTTAATATATTGGTTTTTTCTATATTCAAGCACATTTGCTCCTGACCTCAGCCCCCAATTTTCACCCCTAGCTAACCCAACACAAAAGCCATGTAAACATATTTCTTTTAGTTTAAAAATAATGCTTGGCTTTTGTCACTAATAGCCTTTGTTTCAGGATATTTTTTTTTTTTATTTTACAAATCATTGGACAGTGTTAAATGTTGGGGAAGCACTCTGCTCAAAGATCCAACTATTTTGCAAATGGTATAAAACTGGGGCTGCACACAGCATAATTTCTGCAGGGTTAATCTAGATCACTTACTGCATCTAAGCATCATGGTCAATGCTTGCAGCAGAGTAGAGATGTATTTATAATTTATGTAGATCCATGCAAATGAGTATGTGATAGTTGTGCCAAGCATATCAAATGAAATGCTTCAAAGGCTAGAATGTGCTTTGAGAGAGCATCTAGCTCACCTTCTAGGTCTTGCTGGGATTATAGCAAAATTATCTCACAAAGCTAAAGAGACATATTTTTTTAAAAAATCTATTAAGAGAAGTCCCAGACACTTGGAGATATGTTCTAACCTTATTTCTTATGCAAATGGCTTAGACCTAATGGAGACAAGGTTACCATAGTAAATAATTCCCATTTCCATCACTTTGTAAAGTGAACACAACAGCAAATCCAACAATAATAGTTGTCCAGCTGTTAACCATTACATGCATATTTAATGTGTAAAATATTCTAAAACATAGAACGATCTTCAGCAATCATGAGAGTTATGTTTGAGTTTTCTGTATTTGTAATATTTGACAATATAGCCTTTGTCTCAGGAAATAGTCTTGGTTTTCTAACTGGAACTGAGTTCTTATTCATTCTTGCAACATAATACAGATCTCCCTAGAAGCATACAGTTCATATCAACCTTCATCTTGATTCATTGTAAAATAGAATTTTCCCCAATGGAGGAGTAAGAGAAAGGACTGAAGAAGCTCAAGGGGTTTGCAATGATAGGAAGAACAACAATATCAACCAACCAGATACCCCAGAGCTCCCAGGGATTAAACCACCCACCAAAGAGTACACATGGAGGGACCCATGGCTGTAGCCACATATGTAGCAGAGGATGGCCTGTTGGGAATCAGTGGGAGGGGATTTCCTGTGAAAGCTTGATGCCCCAGTGTAGGGGAATGCCAGGCCAGGTAGGTGGGAGTAGGTGGGTGAGCAGCCACATAGAGGAAAGGGGAGGGGAATGGAATAGGGTGATTCCAGAGGGGAACCAGGAAAGAGGATAAAATTTGAAATGTAAATAAATTAAATATTCAATTTAAAGAGAGAAACATTTCTTTTAATACATATATAAACATTAACATCTACTCAAACAGCTCTAAAGAAAGGGGCTTGATCCTGAATCGATACAGCACGAATTGATACATGCCTCCTCAGAGACTCTGCCAGAGTCATACAGATACAGCAGAGGATGCTTGCAGCTAACCATCAGACTGAACAAAGGGGCCCCAATGAAGGTGCTAGGGAAAGGACTGAGGGAGATGAAAGGGTTTGAAACCTAATGGGAAGAACAACAATATTATCCAACCAAATTCTCCAGAACTCCCAGGGACTAAATCACCTACCATTGAGCACACATGGAGAGACCATGATCCCAGGTGCATATATAACAGAAGATAGCAGTGTCTGGCATCAATGTGAGAAGAGGCCTTTGATCCAGTGAATGCGCATTTTCCCAGTGTAGGGGAATGCCAAGACACTGAGTTGAAGAAAAGGTGATTGGGAGAAGGTGTACTTTCTTGGAGATAAGTGGAATGGTAGGGGGGATGGCACTGAGGGAGGGGAGAAGGGGATAACATTTCAAATATATATCAAGAGAGTATCCAATAATAAAAAACAATAGTTGAGAATGAGTTGAGTTTAATCTCCAGAGACAATCTAGAATTAATTGCTTTATAGACATTCTGGATGTTAGATGCCAAGTCAGTTTAGTTGTGATATCACACTACTGGGTATGTATTACTTTATGTGTATAGGTAAAAGAGTCACATCCTTTTTTCTGTCTGGCATGTCTACTATATTTCTGGGACTGATTTCTCTGATATGATTTTAATATGTACTGCTACAGTCTCAATTCAGCCTAATAAAATTTTAGGGTGACACTCTTTCTACTCAAATAAAGTATTATTTATCAACCTGTGTGTGGTGCTCTTTGGAGGGCCACCTAGAAATATAATCATCCTCCACCCTTAAAATGGAGTCAAAGCTATTAAAAAAAGTGGAGTCTGTCTTACCATCAGCGTGAGTTGTTTAGGGATCTTCACAGGATCTCCAAAGCAACACACAGCTTGAAAGATCACTGTTCTGTCCATTATGGAATAATTTGTAGTGGGGCATATATTAACAATGCTTCTTCCTCGGGATCCTTCATTTTCCTAATATGAGTGTTCTCTTTCTTTTTTATTAATTAATTTATTCATTTTATATCTCAATATCAGCTCCACACTCCCCCTGTGCCCTATAATACATATTCTTCCCCCAGATCCCTTCCTTTTCTCCTTTGAGAAAGGGGAGCCACATTATATATGTGAAGTTACTGAAGGACTGGGTGTATCCTCTCCCACTGAGGCACAACAAGGCAGCCCAGCTTGGGAAAAATCAGTTGATTTTAGAATAATGTCTAGGAAAATTTGATGTTGTATGTCATCCTTTTATCTGGGTATTAACAAAGTCTGTCTTGCACTTTTTTTCCAATTCCCATAGTAACTAGAACACCAAAGTATAGTGAGTGGTAGCTAGTTCTGTGGAATGTTAACTGAGTAATTAATATTCTCATATAGACTGAAGAAAGTAAGAACTAGAGTAGCCTACACTTGAAGTTCCAGATACTACTTCTGTCCTCCCTCCCTTAGCGACTAGTGATCTTGGTTCTTGCTTGACTTTATAGGAAGTGGAAATTGAAGACTATCATCATCTTCCAGGAAACTGTCATTCATATAGTGGGGGGTGCTTTGCAGTAATAGAGCTCTTTGGACTTCACCAAACTTCTGTAAGCATCCCGTACCAGTACTCTGTAGGAAAAGAACTATAAACTAATTTGTCTCATGCAGGTGGACATGATGAGATTGTGTTGTGCTCTGACATGGTGCCTAACTAGGTTTAATAGACATTTGTGTTTGTGTATGTTTCCCCCAAGAAACCATAATGCAACATGTGAGAATCTGAAAAGAGTGGGTATTATGCATTATGGAATGAATATTCTGAAGATGTTTTGTAAATTTAATTAATCTTTGATGTCATTTAATTCTGATTTTTTTTTAAATTTTCTGCCTGAATGTCCTAATAATTAATCAGAGTGGGACACTGAAATTACCAACTGTTAATTTATTAGAGTTAATATCATTTTAGCATTTAGTAATATTTGTCTTGTAAAATCTGGTGCATGTAGATTTGGTGTGTATAGGTGCAGAGTTGTAAAGTCTTTTACATGCATTATTATTATTTTAGTCAAATATGATGTGTCATTTTTGTGTCTTCTGACTAATTTTGATTCAAAATTTGTGTGGTTAGTTTTGATCATCAATTTAACAATCTATAATCTCTTTGAGGCATTGTTTAGATCAAACTGGCCTGTGGTCATTTCTGTGGGAAATTATTTTAATTATGTTAATTATGTGGAAGGAGCCTCCCACTGTGGGCAGTCACATTTCCAGTTCTCTTGATCTGTATAAGAATGAAGAAGGTAAACTGAGCATAGACTTGAATGCATTTGTTCCCTCTTTTGTTCTTGTAATTGTGACATGACCAGTTATCTCAGGATACTGCTACTCATTCTTTCCTGCTATTTTGGGTCTATAAACTCAAACTGAGAGCTAAAATAAATTATTTCTTCCCTAAATTGCTTCTGTCAGGCAGGGTATTTTAACTGCAGCAACAAAGTGGAAATTTATTTTGTCAGATACTAGAACATCAGATTGTGCTTCTTTCCTATTTGCATTTGTTTAAAATAAATACGATTGTCCTCCCTTTCATCTTAAGGTATCATCTGCATGTTCTGGTGAGGTGTATCTGTTGGAGACAACAAATAGATGAATCTTGCCTTGTAATCTAGCATGCTATCTAATACCTTTTAGCTGGGAGAATGAGAGAATTTATATACAGACTTATTACTGAAAAGTGTCATTTTGTTGACTTTATAATATGTGATGTTTGCCTGTTACTCTTTGGCTTCTTCTTAAGTATGTTGTTACTTTGGCCTCATAAGTATATTTATCTTTTTTTTTTTTCAGTCCAAAGAATTCTTTGAAGCATCTTCTTTATACTCACTTAGTGGTTATAGAGTCCTTAGCCTAGTTAGGACATGGAAGGGTTTCCTTTTTTTTTTTTTGCAGTTGTGACAGATAGATTTGCAGTTTTGGTCTTTCCAAACTTGAAATATGTCATTTTCAGATCTCCTAGATACTGTTGACTTTTCTTTTTTTTTCTCTATTGGATATCATATACATATATATATATATATATATATATATATATATATATATATATATATATATATACATGTATGTATACATTTCAAATGTTATCCCCCTTTCTGGTTTCCCCTCAGGAAGCCCACCCCATTTCACATCTTATCCTCCCTCCCCTGCTTCCATGAGGGTGCTCCCTCCCACTCCCTTCCTTCACCCTCACCACCCTAGCATTCCTCTACACTGGAGAAAAGAGCCTTCACAGGAACAAGGGGCTCTCTTCCCATTGATGCCAGACAATATTTTTCTCTACTACATATGCAGCTGGAGTCATGGTTCCCTACATGTGTGCTCTTTGATTGGTGGTTTAGTTCCTGGGAGCTCTGGGGGGTCTGGTTCTTTGATATTGTTTTTCCTATGGGTTCCAAACTCCTTCAGTTTATTCAGTCCTTTCTCCACCTCCCTCATTGGGGTCCCTGTGCTCAGATCTTTGGTGTATGTGTTTCTTTTTGTTCTAGAGCTTTCAGCTGTGCTGTCAGGATGCTACTGTATGCTCTCTCCAGTTTCTTTTTGGAAGCACTCAGAGCTATGAGTTTTCCTCTCAGTACTGCTTTCTTTGCATCCCATAGGTTGGGTATGTCGTGTTTTCATTTTCATTGAATTCTAGAAAACCCCTAATTTCTTTCTTTATTTCTTCTTCGGCCTTGCTATCGTTTAATAAAGCATTATTTAGTTTCCATGTGTATATGGACTTTTTGTTGTCTTTGATTTTATTAAAGACCAGCCTTAGACAATGGTGATCTGAAAGGATGCATGGAAGTATTTCGATCTTGTATTGATTGAGGCCCTTTCTGGGTCCAATAATGTGGTCAACTTTCGAAAAGGTGTCGTGAGGTGCTGAGAAGAAGATGTATTCTTTAGTTTTAGGATAATATGTTCTATAGATATCTTTTAATTCCAGTTGGTTCATAGTCTCTGTTAATTTTACAGTGTCCTTGTTCCATTTCTGTTTCCATGATCTGTCCATTGGTGACAGTGGGGTATTAAAGTCTCCCACTATTATTCTGTGGGGTAAAATGTATTTTTGAGCTTTAATAGGGTTTCTTTTATGAATATGGGTGCTTTTGTATTTGGAGCATATATGTTAAGTATTGAGAGTTCCTCCTGACAGATTTCCCCAGTAATGAGTAAAAAGTGTCCTTCCTTATTTTTTTTTTTGATAACTTTTGGTTGAAAATCTACTTTATTTGATATTAGACTGGCCACTCCAGCTTGCTTTTTGGGGCCCTTTGCTTGGAAGGTTTTTTTCCCAACATTTTAATCCGAGATAGTGTCTATCTTTATCTCTGAGATGAGTTTCCTGTGTGCAGCAAAATGCTGGGCTTTGTTTATGTATCCAGTCTGATTGCCTATATCTTTTTATTGGGGAGTTGAGTCCATTTATGTTAATAGATATTAAGGAATAGTAGTTGCTGTTTCCTGCTATTGTTGCTTTGGTAGGTTGAATTGTGCCTGTGTGCCTTTCTTCTTTTGGTTTTCTTTCTTAGAAGTTTTCTTGTTTTTATTATGAGGTGGTTCCCCTCATTGTATTGGGTTTTCCACCTATAATTCGTTGTAGTGCTGGGTTTGTTGTCATATATTGTGTGAATTTAGTTTTGTCTTGGAATATCTTCATCTCGCCATCTATGGTGATTGATAGTTTTGCTGGGTATAGCAGCTTGGGGTGGCACTTGTGCTCTCTTAGTGTGTGCATAATGTCTGTCCAGGCTCTTCTAGCTTTCATAGTCTCTGTTGAGAAGTCGGGTGTGATTCTGATTGGCCTGCCTTTATATGTTACCTGACCTTTTTCCCTTACTGCTTTTAGTATTCTTTCTTTGCTTTGGGCACTTGGTGTTTTGACTATAATGTGTTGGGAGGTATTTCTTTTCTGGTCCAACCTATTTGGTGTTCTGAAGGCTTCTTTTATGCTCATGGTCATCTCATTCTTGAGGGTAGGGAAGTTTTCTTCTACGATTTTGTTGAAGATATTTACTGTGCCTCTTAGTTGATACTCTTCTCCCTCTTCTATTCCTATTATCCTTAGGTTCGGTCTTCTCATTGTGTCCTGGATTTCCTGGACATTTTGGGTTAGGAGCTTTTGTTTTTTGCATCTTCTCTGGCTGTTTTGTCTATGTTTACAATGTTGTCTTCTGCCCCCAAGATTCTCTCTTCCATCTCTTGTAATCTATTGGAAATGCTTGCTTCTGTGACTCCTGATTTTTTTTTTAGGTGTTCTACCTCTAGGGTTATCTCTTTTAGTGTTTTCTTTATTGTGTCAATTTTCGTTTTAAATTCCCTCTTCCATTCCTTCATCTCTTTGATTTTGTTTTCCTCTAGTTCTTTGAGTGTTTTTCTTGTTTCTTCTTTAAAAGCTTCTGAATCTTTTTTGCTTTTCCTCCTGTTCTTGTTTAATTATCTCTATCAGCATCTTGAGGTATGATTTCAGTTCTGCATCTTCTTTTTCTGGAGTGTTTGGCATTCCAGTGTTTGCTGTTATGGGAGAGCTGGGTTCTGGTGTTGCCAGGTTGTCTTGATTTCCTTGGGATATACTCTTTCGCTTTCCTCTTGCCATTTTGTTGTCAGTGATATGTTCTCGCCTTTCCCTTGTATCTGGTCTGTGTCCCTGGATCTCCACTGGTCCAGGTGGCAGATGGGCCCAGCCCTGTTCTATGCCTCAGAGTCGCTGGGTGGGAACAGAGGTTCCAAAGTTCTGTTCTTGGTCCCCAGATCAGGCAGGTTGGAGGGTGTGCCCTGCGTGCTCACTCCGCAGAGATCTCTCTGCTCCATGGCTGCCCAGATCTCCCACTCACCAGTTTCTCAACCCCTAGGGGTTGGCGGTCCGCGTGGCAGATGGGCCGGGCTCTGTTCTGCACTCTGAATTCGCCGCCGGGTGGAAACAGAAGTTCCAAAGTTCTGTTCCTGGTCACAGTTTTTCAGCCCTCTAGTGTTTTTTTTTTTTTTTTTTTTTTTTTTTTTTTATTATGTCTATTTCCCTTTTAAATTCCTTTTTCCATTCTTTCATCTCTTTGGTTCTGTTTTCTTCTAGTTCTTTGAGTGTTTTTCTTTCTTCTTTAAAAGATTCTAATTCTTTTTGCTTTTCCTCCCATTCTTGTTTAAGGATCTCTATCATCATCTTGAGGTAGGATTTTGTGTCTGAGTCTTCTTTTTCTGGAGTGTTCGGCATTCAATTGTTTGTTGTGATGGGAGAGCTGGGTTCTAGTGTTGCCAGATTGTCTTGGTTTCCCTGGGGTACATTCTTTTGCTTTTCTCTTGCCATCTTGTTGTCAGTGATTGGTTCTCGCCTCTCTCTTGTACCTGGCCTGTGTCCCTGGATCTCTGCTGTTCCTGCTGGCAGATGTTCTGAGTGCCTGCTGTGCACCCCAGAAGCCATTGGCTGGGAACAGAGGGCCTGATGCTGCCGGGTTCCTGGATCCCTGGATCATGCTGGGCAGGCATGTACACACTTTCTGCGTGCTCCACTGATATCTCTCTGCCCCCTGACTAGTTGGAATCCCTACGTACCCAGTTCTCGCCAGTCCTGTGTTGTCTGGGTCTCCACCTTTCCTCTATTTTTGTTTTTAAAAGTGGAATTATGTTTGCGTGGCTGTCTTCTTTTGGATTTGTTAAAAGATTACTTTCTTGCTTTTTGTAGTGTCTCTCCTTGTGCTGAAGTTTTTATCTATTATCCTATGTATGACTGAAATTGTGTAAACACATTGTGTAAATTTGGTTTTGACATGAAATATCTTGCTTTTTCCATCTATGTTAATTGAGAGTTTTTCTGTATATAGTAGCCTGGGCTTACATTTGTGTTCTCTTAGGGTCTGTAGGATGTCTGTCCAGGATCCTCTAGCTTTCATAGTCTAGGCTGAGAAGTCTTGTGTGATTCTGATTGGTCTGCCTTCATATGTTACTTGACCCTTTTTCTTTATTGCCTTTAATATTCTTTCTTTGTTTTGTTCATTTGTTTTTTTTGTTTTTTTGTTTTTTGAATACTATGTGACAGGATGAATTCCTTTTCTCATCTAATCTATTTGGTGTTCTGTAGGTTTATTGCATGTTTATGGGAATCTCTTTCTTTAGTTTAAGGAAGTTTTTTTCTACAATTTTATTGAAGATATTTACTCTGAAAGAGTTAAAATTTTAAGTTAGCCCCACTAACTCTGCCTTGATGACAAGTATGTCTCAAGGCTGAGAACAAAAACTGCAGACCATCTGGTCTCGATAAGGTAGGACTCTGCAGTGCTGTGGAAAACAAGTGTGAAAGTCAGAGTGCCCCAAAACAGCGTGGCCTAGAGTTGAATCATGTCCAAAATAGGCAGAGTGTGCCAATTTGAATGAATCAATGAGATTGCTATGCACCCGTTTTTAACTACCTATGTAATTTTCCCTATAAATATGTCCCCCTAATTGAGTTCGGGATTGACTCCTCTATCTCCTGCATGAGATATGTGTTGTCCCCAGAGCTCTAGCCTCCCTCCTCCCCCTGAATAAATCTCTTGCCTGATTGTAGCAAGATAGGCTCTCTGTGAGTTCTTGGGTACTAGAGTGAGGAGCTTCCCCAATTTGGGGGTCTTTCAACTGTACCTTTAAGCTGGGAATTTTAGCTTTCTTTTATTCCTATTATATTGATCATTTAATTTTGTTTTGGATTTTCTGTATGCTTTGGTTTAGAAGCTTTTTGCATTTTCTTTGATGGTTGTGTCAATGTTTTCTATGGTGTCTTCTGCCCCTGACATTTTCTCTTCTATCTTTTGTATTCTGTTGGTGATCCTTGTGTCTATGACTCCTGATCTCTCCCCTAGGTTTTCTATCTCTTGGGTGGCCACTTTTTGTGATTTCTTTATTGTTTATATTCTATTTTTAGATCCTCGATGGTTTTGTTCAGTTCCTTCACCTGTTTGGTTGTGTTTTCCTTTAATTACCTAAGTGATCTTTAAGTTTCCTCTTTAAGGGATTTATCTTAAGGGATTATCCCTAAGGGATAATCTATCTGTTTACCTGTGTTGTCCTTTATTTCTTTAAAGGGAGTTTGTTATGTCATTCTTAACATTCTCTACAGTCATCAAGAGTTACTTTAAATCCGAATCTTTCCTTTCTGGTGTTCTGGGGTATCCAGGGCTTGCTGTTGTGGGAAAACCGGGTTCTGATGATGCCAAGTGGCCATTGTTTGTCTTGCTTAGGTTCTTGCACTTGCTTCTGGCCATCTGGTTATTTCTGATGTTAGCTGGTCTTGTTGTCTGTGACAGTGGCTTGACCCTCTTGTAAGCCTGTGTGCCAGAACTTTGGGGGAGACCATCTCTCTCCCAGTGGGATCTGGGTACAGAGATCTGTGGTACAGTGTCAGATCAGGTCATGGAGAGAAACCAGAAGGATCTTGTCTCAGACTGCGTTTGGTTCCTGTGTCAAGAGGGCTCTGGGAGGATTTATTAGAGCAAAAGTAGTGGTATAACCTGTGCTCTCAGGTGTGTCAGCACTTCTTCGAGACCAGCTCTCTTCCAGCAGGGTCTGGATACAGAGAGCTGTGGCCATTAGGGTAGATTTAAGGTCCTTTTCCTTTCGATCCAGTTGTGTTAGGATGTTCAGGGCTTACTATAGCAGGATAGCTACTTTCTGATGGAGACATATTGCACAATTTTGTTGAATTCATCCTTAATTTTGGCCTTTTGTAATTTGGTTGTCCCAAGTGTTGGCAGTCCTCCTGGTTTCTGCTGGTATTAGGCCTTTGGGACTGCAGTTAGGGCTGGTAGTTCCTGATGTTAGCAGGCCCCTGGGATTGCTGGTAGAGCTTATTGACACTGGTGGTAGTAGGCCTCTCAGAGATTTGAGCAGAGCTGAAAGACAATAATGTTTACAGGCTCCTAGTTGTTCCAGTTTTGGGACAGACCTCCAGGGAGGCAGTTGGCTCTCCTAGTCCCCTTTGGTCACAGGCCTCTGTTTGTTCCAGGAAGCCATAGGCCTCCAAGATGTAGTTGGAGTTGTGGACCTGATAATAGAATGCAGAAGGTGCAGGGCAGAGCTTTTCCCTGCTGAGTTTGCCCACATAAGCCATCAGGCAGGAAATTGGGTTAGGGGGTCTCACCTGGTAATTGTTGATGGATGTTCATGTCTGGGATTGTGGTTTGAAATGTGGAGCAGGAAGATGGATCACAAAGATTTCGTGACAGACCTCAGACCTCAAAGTTGCTGGGCTTGCTGTGGACCCAACAGGTGGGAGTTTGGGGCTTGGGGAACTTACCTAGTTGGACCTGGCAGGAACAGGTCTCCAGGAATGCCAGAGGAGCTGTGTCCAGGGAAATGTGATTTTTAAATAACTGTTGGATTTCATTTCTGATCATGTCTGTTAGTTTTTTTTAAGCTTACTATATATTATGGTTCTTTAGATAACTGATACAACTCTCCCTTATTCTTATAGTACAGGTGTTTTTCCTCATCAGCAGGGGCTAGAAGTTAGAAGTCTGGGAACATGGCTGGAATATAATTCTCTTCAAGTTTACTTTTTTATCAGCTATGTTTTCCATGTGAAATTTCCAATGCCATTCCTGCATGCTTGCTCTGGTTCTGTCAATCGGACATGAGTTAGAACCATTTGAGAGGAAGAGATCTCAATTGAAAACATAAGATTACTTTGTAGACTACCTGATGACTGGTTTAAAATGATCCAGTCCCCTGTATATAGTGCCTTATCTGAACATGTAGGTCTGTGGTTTATTAAGAAATCAGGCTAAACAAGCCAGAAGGAACAAACCACAAAACTGTTCCTCTGTGGTCTGTGCTCCAGGTTCTGTCTTCAGGTTTTCACTGGAGTTCTTGCCCTGAAATTTTTTTCTTGATAAACTGGAGACTTGAAAAATTGAAATTATTCCTAGATCTTCTGTAGTTTTGAGTTTCTATTGACAAATCTATCATCATTTTGATGGGTCTTACATTATGTATAAGTCAAATAAACTTGTTCCTCCACAAGTTGCTCTTGATAATGGTACAGCAATAGAAAGTCAAATATGACAATGTTTGTTCACACTAAGGGTAGCCTTGGTTGGAAGGGCATCTCTTGTAGCCATTAACCTACCCGTGGGAGACTCCATGGCCAGTGTAGGTCCCTAAAGGTCTAGATGTGGTGAAAACCATGGCAAATGTGTTCTTGTAACCAGAGGACAGAATGGCTGGTGGCAGAAGATAGAATGGGGAAACTAACCTCATTCAAGTTATCAGGTATGGCCAGAGACCCCCCAGTTGTACTGTCCATACATGGAGAGTGCTCAGAACCAAATTTCTGTTGGTGTACAGTGTTCACCAGGTTTGTGACTCAGGCTGGATCCCCGTGGGTACCTTAACCCACCCAGAGTAATAGATGAAACTGAAGCCTCCTGAGCATATGAGCATAGTGCTTACAGAAGGATTGATATCTTGAGAAATGCAGTCTTTACTGAGGCATCAGGAGGGCTGAAGCCCAGGAAAATGAATATTCCTTCTAGCACAAATAGGAAGGCTGATTTCTTCATATGAGTGAAGGGTCAGTCAGGCATTCAGTGCTCTAAAGGGTTATGTGTAGAGTTGAAGGCGCTGCTAGTCTGATTTTACTAGAAGACAGAATAGGGTGAAGCTTCAGTGGCACTATGCTTTTTGAGATAATGGGAGGGAATTAAGCAAAGGTTTTAAAACAGCTATTTCTAAGTATAATTAAAAACCAAAAGGAAAACATTTGCAGAGAACAAAAATAAGACAGGACAATAATCCCTGAATGAAAAGAAAAAGTTCAATTCATATAAATACACCATTAGTATTATTTTCAAAATGAAAATGAACATAATACTTGAAACTAGCTAAAATGTAGTAATATTGTTCAGTTAACTAAAGGTGCTCATTAGTATTAGACTCAACCAGGGAGATATGAAATAAGTGCATGGGATTACATTCATGTTAAGATTATGAGTCTGAAGAGCAAAATGATAAGTAAAAGAATGCGCACCAAACTTAAGGATCTCCATAACACAGAGAAGCAAGCAAAGCACATATTACATGTATCTGGAAAGGGTAAGGAAAAAAGGCAGAGAATTGGTTCAAAGACATATGGCAGAAAAAAAATCAAAACTAGAGATTTGAATATATAAATGCAAACATTTTCATAAACTCTAAATAGAACAGGATAGTAGGGATACACAGTGAGATGTATTGTAAGTTGTAAATTCAAAACAAGTGAAACATTTGAAAACATCAACAAAATTTCAACATAAACACAATCATAGTAAGATTACCAGGGAGGGGTATATCACTCAAAACTTTTCAGAAATCAGGACAATATATTTAATGTAGTGTAAGAAAGTATCTGACAAAAGAGAATTACATATCTGATAACTTTATCTTTCAAAAATAAGGAGAAATTAAGTCATAGCACAGTTAATAGACATTTTGTATAATAATGAAGTTATTCTTGAAATTAAAAAAATTAGACAGTAAATAAAATGTACTAAAATGCAATCCTTTAATACTAAGGTGAATATATGAGAAAATATAAACAAAATATTGTTATTTTATTTAACACACCACTTTAAAAAGCACTAAAACTATAAATGGAAATAAGCATGTCAATAATAAACAATGTATGAAATGTGATTTGTAACATCCCTAACATGAACTGAGACTGACAGAACTGTAAAGGTTCCAGTTACATGAGCTTGAAGTTGGTGCCATATTAAAATACATTATACTTTAGGGTTTTAGATGTAATCTCCATGGTAACTCCAAAGACAATGTTTATAAAATATTCAAGAAATGCATATGAGAAAGGAATAAAAATGGCATGGCAAAAAGAAGCTTAATATTAAATAATAAACTAAGGAGCAGAAATTGGATATAAAACAATTTCACACACATGAAAACACGCATTCAACAAGCTGACAGGAGTAAGTTCTTTTCTATAAGTAATTGTTTTAAGTGTAAATAGATTAATATTTAAACCAAAGGTGTAGATGAGCAAAATGGATTTTTCAAGTTCAGCTTAAACTCCTGAACATGAAGAGATTAAAAGTGAAAGGATGAAAAAATATATTCCATAGAAGTTGTGGCAGAATAGATCAAGAGTTGATGTCCTAATGCAAAATACAATATAGTTTTGGCAAACAGTTCATTATAGAAGATAAGTGAAAGTACTGTATAGTGTTAAATTAATAAGGAGAAAAAGTCTAAGCATTTATGTACCATTTATTAGAAGCCCTCAAAATACAAGGTGAACACTGAACAATTGAAGGATTGAAGCCCTACAATCATACTTGCTGACTTTGATACATTTGAGTAGCATCAACTCTAACAATGCACAGAAAAATCAAGAACAAAAATCCATTGAGGTGTGGCAGCTTGGGCAGTATGCATGCCGTGCAGTTTAAAATGGCAGATGCAGAAGCCTCGGTGAGAACCCAAAGGAAAGCCAACACATGCTAGAGTCATTTCCAGCCAAGCCATCCTAGAGTTTGGCCTCACAAACCAATTACTTTCCCAAAGAAGTAAAAGAAGAAAAAAGTCTGGAAGCCATTGTAAGAGGAAGATGTAGCTAAAATACAACATTCTTGAGTCTATGACTCCTGATCTCTTTCCTAGGTTTTCTATCTCCAGGATTTTCTTCTTTTGTGATTTCTTTATTGTTTCTGTTTCCATTTTAAATCCTGGATGGATTTGTTCAGTTCCTTAATCTGTTTGCTCATGATTTTCTCTAATTCTCTAAGAGTTTCTACCTGTTTACCTATGCCTTTTTGTTTTGTATTTCTTTAAGGCATCTATTTATGAGTGTTTAAAAATTCTCTGACATCATTTTGAGTTGTGATTTTAAATCAGAATCTTGATTTTCAGGTGTGTTGGTGTATAGGACTTGCTGTGGGGGGAACCTGATAATGATTCTGATAATGCAGATTGCTTTTGTTTCTGTTGCTTAAGTTCTTTGACTTGCCTCTTGCCATCTGCTTATCTTTGGTGTAAGCTGGTCTTGCTGATTCTGACAGTAGCTTGACCCTCTTGTAAGCCTCTGTGTCAGCACTACTGGGGGACCAGCAGAGTCTGGGTAGAGTTAGCTGTGACACAGGGTCAGCTCATGGCACAGACAGAAACCTGAAGGATCCTGTCCCAGAATACTCTGTTCCTGTCTATTGAGGATTACAGGAAGAAGAAGACAGCAGAAGTGGTTTCAGAGAGCAGAAGTGGTGGTCTTATCTGTGTTCTCAGGTGTTTCAGCACTCCTGCAGGACCAGCTGTCTCCCAGGGGTGTCTGGGTATAGAGGGCACAGAAACAGCTCCAGGCACAGGTGGAAAAAGACAGGATCCTGTCCCAGGCTGCTCCTTGGTTCCAGTGTCCTGAGTATTCTGGGTGGGTTCCTCTTGGGTCAGGAATTTTAGCAAGGGTGGTGGTCTCTCCTGTGCTCACAGGTGTTTTGGCAGTCCCAGGGACGAGATTTCTTCCAGTGGTGTCTCTGTTTAGAGAACTGTAGCATAGGGTCAGCTCTGGGTGCAGGTGGAAACAGGAAGGTACTAAAGACCATTTTACACAATGACGCATACAGTCCTCTCCTACTTTGCTTTAATAAACATTTTTGTGATAATTAAATCTGCTAAGTAAAATGGTATGGAACATTCTATGAGTAAAAAAAAAAAAAAAATCCAGTGAGATCTTAAGAGCAATTGAACCTAAAGTACTTATTCAAAGCTATCTTTGCAAGGATAATGTAACAATGTCTATGAAATATTTTCTAAGGAGTAACAAATATTAGGCCATGAAACAAGATTTAATAAGTGAAAAAGATTAAAATATTACCAAGTATCTCTTCTGATTACAGTGGAATGAAGCTATAAATCAGGAATAGAAGGAACATTCAGAAATACACAGATGAGAAATCACACAACGACTAATGAAAATAAAAGCACGGCATGCCAAAATTTATGTTATATAGCACAGTGCTGAGAGGTGTTTTATTCTTTGTTAATTAGGACTGAAGAAAAATCTTAAACAACCTAGCAGTTTTGTTAGAAAGCTTCATATAAAGAAGACTTGCTACCAAGCTAAAAGAAGGAAATAATAATGATAGGGGTAAGGCAAGCATTATCAATTATAGAAAGATAACAGAAAATTTCAATGAAATCAGAAATAATGCTTTGCAAAAATAAATAAAAGAAGAAAAATTTATTTAGGTTGTCAAAAAAGCTAAGGTATGATGTTGTACACCTTTAATCACAGTATTCAGGAGACAGGCAGGCAGATCTCTAAGTTTGAAGACAGCCTCCTCTACAGAGGGAGTTCCATGACAGCCAGAGCTACACTGAGAAGCCTCATCTTGAAAAACAAATAAAAAACAAAAACAACAACAACAACAAAAAAAAACAAACAACATAAAAACCCAGCTGTGGTTCACATACCTTTAATCCCAGCACAGGGGATGCAGAAACAGGCAGATTTCTGATTTGAAGAACAGTTTGGTCTACAGAGGGGTTTATAGAACATTGGAGCTATATAAGCTGTCTCAAAAAATGTAGGTAAGTAGGTAGGTAGGTAGGTAAGTAGATAGATAGATGATTGTCACGCGCCCACGTCCGCCGGCCGAAACAGGCGTGCAACAAAAACAGATTCTTCTGCGGACAACCTTTATTGTACAGCACTCTGAGCAGGGGACTTCTTGAGCAGGAAACTTCTCTCTGAGAAGGGGATCTCTCTAGGTGCTTGCCTGGTGGAATCTCCCACAATCTCCTTCCGTGGGGGAGAAATGCACTGCTTATATATGCCTAAGAGACTTGTGTTGCTACCCGATTGGTGCATGCTCCAGTAGCACAATTACATGCCCCGAGGTTGGGCTGTGACTTATGTGGTTGCCAAGCAACACGAGGAGAAAGGTTTTTGTAGGATGAACAATGGGCGGGAAGCTGGCGCCATCTATTGGCGCCAATGGCTTCCTACATTTCTCCCTTTTCTCTTAAATAAAAAACATAAAACATGGCAGATCAACCATCAGGCTCTTGTTGGACCTTTAGGGTTCAAGACCATGATCAGTAATAATTTTTGGGTAAGGCACCTTCCTGCATGCAATGGGAACAAGCCCTGCAGGGTGCAAAGGCTGCCTTTGTGTAGGACACCCGATCCTGGTGCTATGCCTCGAAGGGCTCAGGGTGCAGGGGCTATCCATACACAGACCCAACATTTTTCTTAAAGCATACTAAGCCAAACAGAGGGAGAGATGCCCATTTCGAGTACAGCAAGAGCTTGTGCTATGACCACTTTGTCACGTTATTGTTGAGTACAGAGTTTGCACACCATCTAGAGCAGAAACACAGTCTCTCTGCACAAAAGCATGCCAAAAATTACTAGATAAGGCAAGAGTTCTATAATCCCCATAACCCTGCTATCTCTGTGTCTAAGGGCAAGTACAGTACATTAAAGGTTACAATGGTGACAAACAAACAAGAAAATAGTTTTGCATTAAGGCATATCGGTTTTGGGAACACTGACAGAATCTTCCAACTCAGTTCCGCTTGAATCGTCATACAGGACAGGCTCATCTGAAGCAGGTGGAACAGCTTCTTGTTCTGGTAGCACTCAACGTGTTAGACGTTCTGGGATCCAAATTGGACTTTCTTCTCCCTGTGGAAAAACACAAATAGCTCCCCTGGATCGTATTAAAATAGGATCTGGGCCTTTCCAATTACCAGTGAGGACATCTTTCCATTTCACTAGCTCTTTAGGTGACACAGGCCATTGTCCATGGTGCTCGGCAGCTGAATGGCCATGAGCGTCCAAATTTAAAAAAAATTAAGGTAAGAAGTATAGTAGAAATGGCCATGTTGGGCGTAGGGGGTATCTCTCCAATTCCCCCTGCTTGTTTGATTAAATAAACCTTTAGGGTTTGATGGGCACGTTCAATGATGTCTTGACCCTGAGGATTATAAGGCAATCCTGTCAGGAGTGAAACTCCCATGTGATGGCAAAATTGCTTGAATTTTGCTGAGGTATATGCAGGAGCATTGTCCGTTTTTAACACTTTAGGAATGCCTCATGCACTCCACGCTTTAAGACAATGAGTAATAACATGAGAAGCCTTTTCTCCTGATAAAGGAGAAGCAAAAATAACTCCTGAGCAAGTGTCAATGGACACATGTAAAAGATACTGAGATAATGGTTTAGAATAATTTGCAGATTTAGTAAAATTTTTATACTGAATAGTGGTCACACATAATCCTGAGAACTTTCATTGGCAGCCCAGCTGGGCAACCTGCCACAATATATCCATCCGTTTTTGAACCAGATCAATTCTCTAAGGTATTATTATAAACAGTTTTTATATTAGAAGAAAAGGTAAAGAGGCCCTTAACTGCCCAATGTACTCTCCGAGATTGACAGCCAGTCTAAGGACGCAGGGCTGAATCTCTTTTTCTTATACAAAAATGTGACCACTTAGGTTGGGCTGGAATAAACAAATTACCCTTTGGCTGGAAAATAGGACAGCGACCAGCAATCTAGGCAATCCAGGTGGCATCAGCCTATCTAGGTTTTTTGAATAATTAGCAGTAACTCTATAAACTCTGACTGACTCTGCCAACTCTTTGACTTGTTTATGTTCTAGAGGATGATAACTGTGGATGTTATTCTCCTCAAACACTGGAAACATTTGCCTGAGGGCATGGAATGTCTCTGGCGGACAAAAGGAGAATTCACACTTCCTCTCTGCATGAAGTGGAAAAGCTGAGACTGCCTTTTGTTTTGTTAGAGTTGTTTGTTTCCCCTGAAACTGCTCTGCCCCAAATTCTTTTGTCTCTTGTTTTTCTAAAATTTTCTCTTCAGATTGCAAATCAGTTTGTGATCCCTTTTCTGCCAGCCTTAGGGCCTTTTGCTCCTTTAATGGATACAAAGGATTCTCTCCGGGAAACTTGTACTCTGTTTCCCTGGACGAGATCCTCTCTTTTCCCAGCGGTTTTTCTACCACCTCCTCTCCGTTTCTGACTTGTTTTGAACATGTCTCTCGGAGACTACCTATTTTAATTTTTTCTGCCATTTCTTTGTTTCTGACTTGTTTTGAACATGTCTCTCGGAGACTATCTCTTATAATTTTTTCTGGCGCGCTCCCTTTTTCATTACGTCCCGTTTCTGACCCACATTTTTGGTGTTTTGTGATAACCTTTTGTCTAGATAACTTCCACAACACTAATGTTACAACAATTACCACAAATGCAAGCAATACTCCTTCTACTATCGGGGAAAATCTAAGAAGAGACATGCCTAAGTTTATGGCATGCTCTTTTGGCACCCTGTAAAATCCAAAAAAGGACATGTCTCTCGGGACTTACCTTTTAATTTTTCCGCAGTTCTGAATCTAGTTCAGTGGCCTGAATGTTCCGCTTTCCGGCATGGTTCAGGGCTCCCGGGTTTCGGCAGCACTTGTCACGTGCCCATGTCCGCCGGCCGAAACATGTGTGCAACAAAAACAGATTCTTCTGCGGACAACCTTTATTGTACAGCACTGTGAGCAGGGGACTTCTTGAGCAGGAAACTTCTCTCTGAGCAGGGGATCTCTCTAGGTGTTTGCCTGGTGGAATCTCCTGCAATCTCTTTCCGTGGGGGAGAAATGCACTGCTTATATATGCCTAAGAGACTTGTGTTGCTACCTGATTGGTGCATCCTCCAGTAGCTCAATTACGTGCCCGGAGATTGGGCTGTGACTTATGTTGTTGCCAAGTAACACGAGGAGAAAGGTTTTTGTAGGCTGAACAATGGGCGAGAAGCTGGCGCCATCTATTGGCCCCAACGGCTTCCTACAGATGATAGATAGATAGATAGATAGATAGATAGATAGATAGATAGATAGATAGATAAATGTAACTCAGGAATAGATTGCAGACAAAAATGGTACACATCTGCAATCCCAGCACTCAGGAGGCAGAGGCAGTCAAGATCCCTGTGAGTTATAACATTACCCTTTGCAAGGGTTTACTCTCAGTGTACATTCCTATTTTTTTCCATGAAGCTTGTCAGTAGATGCATAGTGAATATCTATTATATATAAATTACTTGCACGATTTGGTTCCATAATTAAACTATGCCTCATAATTTAATTGATTATAATAACATATCTTAGATAATTATCAAAAAATTTAATGTAAGAGGTGAGCTGGAGTGTAAAGTCAGTAAGAAGGCTTATTAAAGACTTTAGGTGTAAAAAGGCTAAGAAACTGCCAAAGATTCCAGAAGCACTAATAACTTCTCAGTCAGAATAAAAGGCTAATATGGATGCTTGCTTTAGAGCTTTTTGCTTAACCCACCATCTACACAGACAATTTGAAATTAGTAAAAAATAGGGACCGGAGAAATGGCTTAGGAGTTAGAATACTTATTGCTCTTGTAAGGATCCAGGTTTGATTCCTAGCACCTACATGGCTCATAACTATCCATAACTCTAGTTCCAGGGATCTGATGCCCTCTTCTCATCCCTAGGGACTCTAGGCATACAGATGGTACACATACATATATAGAGACAAAGTAATCATAAAATTAAAAATAAAAATAATTTTATTCAGTACAAAATGAATATAAATGAATTGGGAAGTGTACTTGGACCATATGCCATGCAATTTATATATCTTTATAATTAGACAAAATAAGTTTTATAAAACAGAGTCTACAGAGTCAGGAATACAGTTAGCAACAACTGGTTTAATGGGAAGTTCCTATCCTGTGCTCATGGACCTCTACAAAAAACTCTCTTTTTATACCATGATTATTCTTTTAAATCTTGTGTCCTGGAGTTTATCTAGGAGTTTATCATTGGCAAACATTTCTAGAGGACTTGGAGAGAAGACACTAGCTCGACAATTTTTAAGGCTGGCATTCTGGTGATGAGGAGTTTGTCATATTTATACTAAGTTGTAGATGAAGACAAGGTGGGAGTGGGTGGATCTAAAGGTTGGAAATGGTTTGATTGGGATCAAATCAGGAGGACAGATGGTACAGGGCTAGTATACAGGTTATACAGGATGTTAAGTGAGGGTTATAAAAGTGTGAAATGAAATCAAAGAGGATGTAAATAAACTCCTAAATGAATTCACAGGGAAGCAAAATAAGCAGCTAAATAAAATAAGTCAAGAGAGCATATAAGCCCCTTGGTACCTGGAACAGCAGAGATCCTAGTAATACTGTGCTCTGAGTACATGAAGCACAGAGAGGGATAGGCAGAGCACGCAGAAGCCCCCCCCCCCCCTCCGCTCAGCTGAACTGGACTCCGGATCCACCCAGAGAGCCCTTGGGCGCGGACCAAATGCTCAGGCCCCTTGGCACCTTGAACACAGTGGAGATCCAGGGATACAGGCCTAGTGATACTGCGCTGTGAGTAACCAAAGCACAGAGAGCGCTAGGCAGAGCATGCTGAAAATGCAGCCCCCAGGCTCAGTGGAGCTGGAACTCTGGCAAAGTGACTCAGGATCTGCCAGGAGAGCGTGTGGGAGCAGACCAAACGCTTGGGTCCCTTGGCACCTGGAACAGCAGAGATCCAGGGACACAAACCTAGTGATACTGCTCTGTGAGTAACCAAAGCACAGAGAGGGTTAGGTGGAAAATGCCGCCCTCCTGCTCAGCTGAGCCGGAACTCTGGCATAGGGACTCAGGAACTGTCTGAAAAGCCCTGGCTTAAAGTCTAGACACAAAGGCCCACAGTAAGGCACAGGCCCTTGTCAATGGGAGCCCAGGTTTGCCCAGGAAAGGCAGTGATTGAAATTCAACTCTATAGACCCTCTTACACCTGGACCAGAGGGGAGTCTGACACATAGGCCCTGAGAGAGCACATCAGGAGTCCTGAGAGAGCAGAAAGTAACTTGCTATCAGGAAAAGGGTCTATTGTGGCCTAGAGAAAGAGCCAGGACCCTGCCAGTAGGAATTAGGACCTGTGGGCACAGGGATGAGCTACCAGAACAGTCTCACAAGAGCTTCCAAATCTGAGCCCACTAAGACAGAGCTGAGCCACTGCTACCAGAACTCACTGCTTGCCCACCAAAAGCCAAACACTCAGCAGCAGTTTTCTTCCTGAACCCACAGGCCCTCAGGACCATGGGAGAGATGGGTGCCATCACTGACAACAAGACCATGTATAATCACAAACAATAAGATGGCAAGAGAAAAACAAAAGAACTTAAGCAATGGAAACCACGACAGCCTGTCAACATCAGAACGAAGCTCTCCAACCGCAGCAGGAAGTGGATTGTCAAACACTCCAGAGAAAGAAGACTCAGACTTGAAATTATACTTCAAGATAATGAAGGAGATCTTTGAAAAGAGCATGAATAACTTCCTTAAACAAGTAAGAGAGGACAACCATAAACAAATAGAAGCTTTTAAAAAGGAAACAGGAAAATAACTCAAAGAAATCAAAGAACTACAGGAAAACACAACCAAACAGTTGAAGGAATTGAAAACAAAAAATAGAAACAATAAAGAAAACACAAAAAAGAGACAACCCTAGATGTGGAAAACCTATGAAAGAAATCAGGAGTCACAGATGCAAGCATCTCTAACAGACTACAAGAGATGAAAGAAATAATTTCAGGGGCCAAAGACAACATTGAAAACATAGACAAAACATTTAGAAAAGATGCAAAAACCAAAAAGTTCTTAACCCAAAATATCCAGAAGATCCAGGACACAATGAGAAGACCAAACCTAAGGATAATAGGAATAGAAGAGGGCAAAGAATATCAACTAAGAGGCACAGTAAATGTCTTCATAAAAATCATAAGAGAAAACTTCCCTACCCTTAAGAATGAGATGTCCATGAGCATAAAACAAGCCTACTAAACTCTAAATATAGTGGACCAGAAAAAAATTATTCCTGACACATAATAGTCAAAATGCCAAGTATTCAGAACAAAGAAAGAATACTAAAAGCAGTAAGGGAAAAGGACATGTAACATATAAAGGCAGACCAATCAGAATTATACCTGACTTCTCAACAGTGACTATGAAAGCTAGAAGATCCTGGATGGACATCATATAGACTCTAAGAGAACACAAATGTCAACCCAGGCTACTATACCCAGCATTACTCTCAATCCCCATAGATGGAGAGACCAAGATATTCCAGAACAAAACTAAATTTACACAATATCTGACCACAAATCCAGCCCTACAAAAAATAAAACTACATCCTAAAAAAACAAGAAAACAACTAAGCAAAAAAAAAAAAAAAAAAAAAAAAAAAAGAAAAAGAAAGATGAACAGACATAATTCTACCTCTAAAAGCAAAAATAGCAGGAAGCAGTAACCACTATTCCTTAATATCTGTTAACAAAAATGGACTCAATTCCCCAATAAAGAGACATAGACTATCAGAATGAATACATAAACAGAATCCAGCAGTTTGCTGCATACAGGAAACTCATCTCAGAAACAAAGACAGACACTATCTCAGAGTAAAAGGTTGGGAAAAAAGCCTTCCAAGGAAACGGTTCCAAGAAACAAGATGGAGTATCCATTCTAATATCAAATAAACTATATTTTCAACCAAAAGTTATCAAAAAAGATAAGGAAGGACACTTTTTACTCATTACAGGGAAAATTTATAAAGAGGAACTCTCAATCCTTAACATATATGCTCCAAATACCAGAGCACCCATATTCATAAAAGAAACCCTACTAAAGTGCAAAACATACATTGCACCACAAAAAATAATAAAGTGGGAGACATCAACACTGTACCCTCATCAATGGACAGAATATGAAAGCAGAAACTGAACAAGGAGGCAGTGAAACTAGCAGAGGTTATGAACCAATTGGAATTAATAGACATCAACAGAATATTTCTCCCTAAAACAAAAGAATACACACTTTTCTCAGCACCTCACAGCACCTTCTCCAAAATTGACCATATAGAGGGTCACAAAACAAGCCTCAATAGATATAAGAAGATTGAAATACTCCCATGCATTCTATCAGATCACCATGGAGTAAAGTTGGTCTTTAATAACAACAAAGACAACAAAAAGCCCACATACAAATGGAACCTGAACAATGCTCTATTAGATGATAGCATGGTCAAAGAATAAAGAAAGAAAGAAATTAACGACTTTCTAGTATTTAATGAAAATGAAAGCACAACATACTCAAACCTATGGAATGCAATATAAGCAGTACTAAGAGGAAAACTCATAGGTCTTAGTACCTCCAAAAAGAAACTGGAAAGAACATATACTAGCAACTTCACAGCACAGTTGAAAGCTCTAGAACAAAAGGAAGCAGATACAACCAAGAGGAGTAGACAGCAAGAAATAATCAAACTCAGAGCAGAAATTGACCAAATAGAAACAAAGAGAACCATTCAAAGAATGAACAAAACCAAGAGCTGGTTCTTTGAGAAAATTAAAGAGATAGATAAACCCTTAGCCAGACAAACTAGAGGGCAAAGAGAGAGTATCCAAATTAACAAAATCAGAAAAGAAAGTGGAGACACAACAACTGAAACTGAGAAAATTAAAGAAATCATTAGATCCTACTACAAAAGCTGGAAAATCTGGAGTAAATGGATGAATTCTTAGACAGATACCAGATACTAAAGTTAAACCAGGACCAGGTAAACCAACTAAATAATCCCATAACACCTAAAGAAATAGAAGCAGTCAGCAAAAGCCTCCCAACTCTACCCCCCATAAGAAAGCCCAGGACCAGAAGGGTTCATTGCAGAATTCTATTAGACATTTATTGACAACCTAATACCAATACTCTCCAAACTATTCCACAAAATAGAGTCAGATGGAACACTACCCAACTTATTTTAGAGGCCACAATAACCCTCCTTGCTAAACCACTCAAATACCGTACAAGGAAAGAGAACTTCAGACCAATCTCCCTTACGATCATTGATGCAATAATACTCAAGACTTGCCATGCCCTCAGGCAAATGTTTCCGGTGTTTGAGGAAAATAACATCCACAGTTATCATCCTCTAGAACATAAACAAGTCAAAGAGTTGGCAGAGTCAGTCAGAGTTTATAGAGTTACTGCTAATTATTCAAAAAACCTGGATAGGCTAATGCCACCTAGATTGCTGGTCACTGGCCTATTTTCCAGCCAAAGGGTAATTTGTTTATTCCAGCCCAACCTAAGTGGTCACATTTTTGTATAAGAAAAAGAGATTCAGCCCTGCGTCCTTAGACTGGCTGTCAATCTCGGAGAGTACATTGGGCAGTTAAGGGCCTCTTTACCTTTTCTTCTAATATAAAAACTGTTTATAATAATACCTTAGAGAATTGATCTGGTTCAAAAACGGATGGATATATTGTGGCAGGTTGCCCAGCTGGGCTGCCAATGAAAGTTCTCAGGATTATGTGTGACCACTATTCAGTATAAAAATTTTACTAAATCTGCAAATTATTCTAAACCATTATCTCAGTATCTTTTACATGTGTCCATTGACACTTGCTCAGGAGTTATTTTTGCTTCTCCTTTATCAGGAGAAAAGGCTTCTCATGTTATTACTCATTGTCTTAAAGCGTGGAGTGCATGAGGCATTCCTAAAGTGTTAAAAACGGACAATGCTCCTGCATATACCTCAGCAAAATTCAAGCAATTTTGCCATCACATGGGAGTTTCACTCCTGACAGGATTGCCTTATAATCCTCAGGGTCAAGGCATCATTGAACGTGCTCATCGAACCCTAAAGGTTTATTTAAACAAACAAGCAGGGGGAATTGATGAGGTACCCCCCACACCCAAAATGGCCATTTCTACTATACTTCTTACCTTAAATTTTTAAAATTTGGACGCTCATGGCCATTCAGCTGCCGAGCACCATGGACAATGGCCTGTGTCACCTAAAGAGCTAGTGAAATGGAAAGATGTCCACACTGGTAATTGGAAAGGCCCGGATCCTATTTTAATACGATCCAGGGGAGCTATTTGTGTTTTTCCACAGGGAGAAGAAAGTCCAATTTGGATCCCAGAACGTCTCACACGTCGAGTGCTACCAGAACAAGAAGCTGTTCCACCTGTTTCAGATGATCCTGTCCTGCATGACGATTCAAGCGGAACTGAGTTGGAAGATTCTGTGGGTGTTCCCAAATCCGATGCCCATGTGCCTTAATGCAAAACTATTTTCTTGTTTGTTTGTCACCATTGTAACCTTTAATGTACTGTACTTGCTCTTAGACACAGAGATAGCAGGGTTATGGGGATTATAGAACTCTTGCCTTATCAAGTAATTTTGGCATGCTTTTGTGCAGAGAGACTGTGTTTCTGCTCTAGATGGTGTGCAAACTCTGTACTCAACAATAACGTGACAAAGTGGTCATAGCACAAGCTCTTGCTGTACTCGAAATGGGCATCTCTCCCTCTGTTTGGCTTAGTATGCTTTAAGAAAAATGTTGGGTCTGTGTATGGATAGCCCCTGCACCCTGAGCCCTTCGAGGCATAGCACCAGGATCGGGTGTCCTACACAAAGGCAGCCTTTGCACCCTGCAGGGCTTGTTCCCATTGCATGCAGGAAGGTGCCTTACCCAAAAATTATTACTGATCATGGTCTTGAACCCTAAAGGTCCAACAAGAGCCTGATGGTTGATCTGCCATGTTTTATGTTTTTTATTTAAGAGAAAAGGGAGAAATGTAGGAAGCCGTTGGCGCCAATAGATGGCGCCAGTTTCCCGCCCATTGTTCAGCCTACAAAAACCTTTTCCCTCGTGTTCCTTGGCATCCATACAAGTCACAGCCCAATCTCGGGGCAAGTGATTGAGCTACTGGAGGATGCACCAATCAGGTATCAATACAAGTCTCTTAGGCATTTATAAGCAGTGCATTTCTCCCCCATGTGGGGAGATTGCGGGAGATAGTGGAGAGATTGTGGGAGACCCTACCTGGAGAGATGGCAGAGAGATACCTCGTGGAGAGAGACCTGATAGGAGAGATTTCAGGAGATCCCACGTGGAGAGAGTCTGGGCAGAGAGATCGCACGTGGGAGACTGCACATGAAGGGTCGCCTATACAGTAGACCCCGGTAGGGAGTCCCCGGCTCAGAGAGAAGTTTCCTGCTCAAGAAGTCCCCTGCTCAGAGTGCTGTACAATAAAAGTTGTCCGCAGAAGAATCTTGTTGTTTGTTGCACGCCTGTTCCTATTGGCGGGAAGCGTGAGCGCGTGACATTCCTTCACAATAGTCACAAACAATATGATATACCTTGGTGTGACTAAGCAAGTGAAAGACCTGTATGACAAGAACTTCAAATCTCTGAAGAAGAAAGTCAGGGAAGATCTCAGAAAATTGAAAGATCTCCCATACTCATGGAGTATAAGGATCAACAATGTAAAAATGGCCATCTTACCAAAAGCAATCTACAGATGCAATGCAATCCCCATCAAAATTCCAACCCAATTTTTCATAGACTTGAAAAGAACAATGTGTAAATTCATCTGGAATAATAAAAAAACCTAGAGTATCAAATCTTTCCTCAACAACAAGAAAACAGTTGTGGGAATCACCATCCCTGACCTCAAGCTATATTACAAGGCAATTGTGTTAAAAAACTGCATGATACTAGTATAGGGATAGGCACGTTGATCAATGGAATAGAATAGAAGATCAAGAAATGAACCCTCACACATATGGTCACTTTATTTTTGACAAAGGAGCTGTAACATTCAATGGAAAAGGACAGCCTCTTCAATGGTGTTGGTTCAACTGGCACTCAGCATGCAGGAGAATGAAAATAGATTCCTTCTTATCTCCTTGTACAAAGCTCAAGTGCAAGTGGATCAAAGATCTCCACATTAATCCAGGTACACTGAAGCTATTAGAAGAGAAAGTAGGGAAAACCTTGGAACACATAGGCACAGGGGAAATATTTCTGAACAGAACACCAATGGGTTGTGTTCCAAGACCAAGGATCGAGTCATGGGACTTAATGAGATTGCAAAGTTTCTGTTAGGCTAAGGACACTCTCGAAAAAAAAAAAAACCCAAAAGGGCAGCCAATAGATCACAAAAAGATCTTTACCAACCCCACATCTGATAGAGGTCTAATATCCAATGTATACAAATAACTCACGAAGTTATACTCTGGTGAATCAAACAATCTTATTAAAAATGGGGTACAGAACTAAACAAAGGATTCTCAATTGAGGATTATCAAATGGCTGAAAAGCATCTAAGGAAGTGCTTGACATCCTTAGTCATCAGGGAAATGTAAATCAGAACAACCCTGAGATTCCACCTCACACCTGTCAGAATGGCTAAGATCAAAAACTCAGATGACAGCAGATGCTGGCGAGGATGTGGAGAAAGATGAACACTCCTCCACTGTTGGTGGGGTTGTAAGCTGGTAGAACCACTCTGGAAATCAGTCTTGCAGTGCCTCAGAAAATTGGACATAGTCCTACTTGAAGACCCAGTTATTCCACTTCTGGGTATATACCCCAGAAATGCTCCAACATACAGTAAGGGCACATGCACTACAATGTTCATAACAGTCCTATTTATAATAGCCAGAAGCTGGAAAGAACCCAGGTGTCCCTCAGTAGATGAATGAATACAAAAATTGTGGTATATTTACACAATGGAGTACTACTCAGCTGTTAGAAACAATGACTTTATGAAATTCCTATGAAAATGAATGCATCTAGAGAATATCATCCTGAGTGAGATAACCCAGTCACAAAAGAACAGACATAATATGCAGTCACTGATAATTGGATATTAACCCCAGAAAGCCCTGAACACCCCCAAAATAACTCACAGTCCATATGAAGCTCAAGAAAAACAAAGGCCAACAAAAATGAAAGCCTCAGTCCTTCTTAGGAAAAAATAAATTTATAGCACCTCCTCAAAGTGTGGAACACCTAGACCTTAAATCACTAATAATCCAAGAGCTAAGAATATAGCCTTGTAGCAATTTTTGGTATTCAAAGATCATTATGCTTAACCTATACTCAACAAGAAAACTGTTTCCATGTTATGTTGTGTTCTACATGTACTTTATGGTTATGGTAACTAATGGGATTTCAATGCGTGCTATCAAACCTCTAAAAGAATTAAGTACTGACAAAAATATTCATATAGTGTTATGCCAAAATGCTTTTAAAAATCTGTACATGTATTCCTCTTTTTAAAAAATAAAGTTGCAAGAGAAAAGAGAGCATATAAAAAAGAAATTAACAAAACAAATTCAATCAAAAACTGGAAAATAAAATTTACATTTTATAAGTGAAACACACTTTAAACCAAATACAAAACTCAAGTAAAAAAAGTTTTAATCAACTAGAAACAGAATATCAGATACTGAAACTAAGATAGATGAATTAGAATACTCAGACCTTAGCAGATGGGATTATCAGGAATTATGGATATAACAAATGAGATCTATGGGCAACATTACAAGGTCAATTTAATGAAGTTGTGACAAAAAGCAGCAAATCAAATCAAGCAAAAACTAAGAAAAACAAATATAAGGAAATAAATAATCATCTAGATTCAGAAGGCATTTAGAAGATCAATAAAAGAAGGTCAGGGGAATGGAAGATAAGACTGAGTTGTTAAAAGCCTGTACCACTCTTCCAGAGGACCCAAGATCCCTTTGTAGCATCAATGTGGTCACTTTATACATTGACTCGAGTGCATGTACACACACACACACACACACACACACACACACACACACACCACGGAGAGGGGGGGAGGAAGAGTGGGTGGAGAAAGAAGGAGAGAGGGTAGGAGAAGAAAGAGGGGGAGAGCGAGAGGCACACTACATATACATACCACACACAAACACATACACCACACACAGAGGAAGGGGAGGCACACCACATATACACACAACAAACACAAATGCATACACCACACACACACACACACACACACACACACACACATACATACACACACACACTTATAAAACAAAGAAAGATAAGACTAGAAAAGGATGTGCGCATACAAAATTACAGTTAAAACATAAGATATAAAGGACAAAGTACTGAAAGTTACATTAACAAAGCAGTTCAGTCATGTGCAAACACACATTCACATGACAACCTAATTCTTTACAGAGATTGGTAAAAGCCAGGAGAACATGGGATGCTACTCTGAAAGACAAATTATACCAACCTAAGTTACTATATCCAGCAACATTATTCACCATAATTGAATGAGGAAAATTAACTTCCGCTTATAAATACAAACTAAAGGAATAGAAACCATACTTGCAGACATACTCTGCACTGAAGAGAACTGTAGACACATGTATGAGGCCACATGAAAGATTAAACTATGATAGAATAATAGTTAAGCAGATGAAGAATATGATCACATGAACTATTGCAAGATTGAAAAGTGATGGGAAATAATATACACTCTCCAATAATAATTTGGTTAGCAATGGCCCCAACTATTCTACCAAAAGATATGGGCTACCAGATTTAACTAAAGAAACATACAGTTCAGATAATTGTCTCTGGATAAAACACTTCACTAGAACATGTCTTTTTTAAAATTTACATCCTAATAAAATGGAAACTATAAAATAAATGAATAAATTCAGAGACACATATAATCCACAAAGGTAAACTGAAAGGAAGCAAACAATTCAAATAGATTGAAATAAATGATGAGATTGAAGCAGCAAGAAAATATCCTAACTTAAAATAATACCACCAACAACCCAGGATCAAAGGGATTCACTGCTAAAGCCAAGAAGAGCTTTATGACAGAATTAATGGCACCAGTGTGCTCACATTTTTTTTTCATAAACTAGAAGGTGAAAGGATATTTTGCTTTATAACAATCTACTCATAAAGTTATTTACCTGGATACACGCACTAGATAAACAACAAAAAGGAAGAAAAAAAATTAAGTCAATCTCTCTGACTCACGGTTCCTCAAAAATTCCACAAAATTACCTTAAAGGTTATTTGGCCAAAGAAATAAAAGATCTCTATACTGGGAACTTTAAAACACTGAAAAGGAAATTGAAAAAGAAAAAAGAAGATGGAACAACTTTCCATGCTCAAAGACTGAAAGAATTATGATTGTAAGAATTACCATTTTATACCAAGCAAACTCCAGTACCCATGTATTTTTGAAACAAAATTCTAACATAATTCTTCACAGAATAGTAAAAAAGAACCACAAAAATTGTAAAATAAGGAAGCAAAAAAGGTCCAGTGTGAAAATAACAGTGTTGGTGATACTGCTATACCTGCTTTGAAGTTATTCCACAGAGCCGTTGTTAGGGCTTATGCTGGTTCAGTAAGTAGTGGTTATAAGTTTTCCTCCAGGACCTGTGACTTCACTAGCCTTCAGTAGTAGGCTAGGGTTTCAGTACCATGCATGGTTTCCTCTTGTTGAGAATATCTTAAATCCATATAGAAATAAAAACAGTTGGTTACCAGCAAGGTATGCATGCACCCTTAGGATTTTCATATCAAGCTGGCTGTCTTGCCTTCAAAGCTTGTCTGCCAGGGTAGGACTGCAGGTTACCTCCCTCCCTCCTTCGTAACATGCACTGCACCTCCTGGTACCATGAAAGCTAGTCCCCAGGGAAGAGGTTTTCAAGTCTGTTTCAGTTCAGTGGCCTCTGAACACTTACGAAGCACATGGTGTTTTAATTCATAACTACATTCTAAATATTTGCTCTCATTCCAACAGATAAAAGTACTCCTCACCCCTTATCAAGGGATTTCTGTTTGCTGCAGTTGGAGACCATTATAGAAAACTCCAATCAATTAAAGAGTTGTTTAGTCCAATTTAAAAGAATACATCTATAATAAGCTTCTACAACACAGGGATCACTGCAAAAGGGTGGATGGAAAAAATATAAAATGCAGAGAATGAGGGAGTTTGCTGTGAGACTGCGTCTCCTAGAAATGCCAGATGCTACACTCATAAAGACTCACCATCATGACTGCCAAAACACAGGCTGAACAAAGGCAACAACAATAGACATGCTTCTGTGGATGGGAGTAGGGAACCCAGAAGGCCTCAACCCACACAAAGAACTATAGGCAATCTTAGGAGATGCTGAGAATGGGAGAAATATTCCTCCCTAGTGAAGAGCATACCAGTTGGTTATCCAATACCAAATGGTCAGCCCTGAAAATGTATATACTAGTAATATTATACACATTGAGCAAATTGTACTTTTGTATGTATGTTACATATAAATTTCTTTCTTTTTTCTTCTGAATTAATCCATAAAACCTAGAGCTACTCTTCCAACCTTCCCCTACTTCTTGGTCATAAAGAAATTCTCTGAGATGCTTTCTGAGATCATGAGGCTCTCATTCTAGAAGGAATCCTGTGTACAACATCTCTGTGTGACACTAGAGGAATGAACAATGCACAGGTCACAAGGAAGCTCACAATGCCCCCTCTAAGCTTCCTCCTTTCAGTCTATTACATCAGATGCAATGACAATTAACAAGAAAAGAGGTCATGAATATGAAAACAGAGCAAGGAGAAGAGTATGAGAGGGTTTAAGGGGAAGAGCAAAGGGGTAAATAATTATAATCTCAAAAAGTAAAATAAATATTTTTAAAACACATATCTGTATAACAGTGTACTGTTGAAACTGAACATTTCAAATTGAAAGCAACATTATTCGTATTATTTTTCAAATTTTACTGTATGAGTATGCATGAGTGTGTAGCCATGCAATTCAAATTTTAAAATATTCTTTTAAAGTAATTTTATTGAATTTATTTTTTGATGATTTTAAACATGTGTGTAGATCATTCTGACTAAAGTATACTTCCACAATGTGGTCATTTCAAGTATTTGGCTGTAGTTCCAAATCGAGGCACTAGATGGTGGAAGTGGATTTCTTAAAAAAAAAAAAAAAAAAATGGTTTTCGTCTTTCCAGGCTGCCAGGCACTGCAAAACAAGGAAAGAGGTGTATGCAACAAAGCTTGAACAAATGTCCAGAGGCTTAAAATTTTATTATGGAGTTAAAAACTAAGTATTTAATGAATCGCTTGAAATGCAACAGAAGTTCACATTATGATACATTTTGTCTGAAGACAGTGCCAATTTTTTAGACCTAGAAATGTCATTTTTGAAATTAAAACACGGGTTTAAATAAAAATACTGGCTCTTTTACAGAGAAAAGAGGATTTAGACATCGTCAAGATAACTCCTCGACAGAACTCTGTGGCCTGATGAAAGTCACATGTTGTTGGCGTTGTGAATAAGCTTGCTCTTGTGAATCCCATTTGCCCTTTAGCCTCGCTCCTGAGCAATAAGCGAGGTGCTTTTACTCTTTAAATCAGGGACAAAGAGGAAGCCTTTATATATGTTATCAGCCTTAGAGCTGACTGCTTAAATATGTGAGATTTCCATGAAAGTTACCATTTATAAAAGAAATTCTTTTGGATTTTGAATTCATTTAATTTAATAATGTGAAAATATATATGACGTTAACCCTTAGTGACTGTTTCTAAAGATAGTTTTGACTGAGATGTATTGCTTTGTAGGCTTGTAACTTTTAATTTATCTTGTCTAACTCTTGTCAATTCATTTTCTCATTCAGGGAAACAGGATTTCCCAAAGCATTTGCAACCATTTATACCCCTGTTCTTGGAAGAGTGAGTGAGACACGCTAGGAGAAGGGGAGAAGGGCCTTACTGCCTGATTATTCTGTTCCACCAGAATGCTGAGCTGTTTCCCTCTTGCAGAAATTAGCACATTGTATAAATAGAATAGTAAAAGTAATCTAATGGAGAGAGAGAGAGAGAGAGAGAGAGAGAGAGAGAGAGAGAGAGAGAGAGAGAGAGAGAGAGAGAGAGAGAGGAGAGAGAACTTCAGACCATAATTAAGTTTATAAAAGTGAAAGTAGCCATTTCTCTAAATTCAAAGTTTAATTAAACAAATCCATATATTGTAGCTCATTTTATTTTGGTAGTTAATGGTATTTTAATGGTACTTACAGCCTTTCCCCATGCATTAAGGAGAATCCCAATGGCATAACTTGTTAGACCATATATAACCACGAGAATCTATTCTGACAAAGTGAAACAAATTACTAAAGAGAAACAAAACTGGTGGGGAGGGAGGAATCTTCATTTTTCATCCTAAACTTTTTTTGATTATTTGGAAGAGACTGGAAGTTAATTTGCTGAGCCCATAGGGAAAGTATTGTCTGTTGTCGAAGTATGACATATTCTGCCATTCAGGTCACCATCACAGAAACAACCACCACTTTTTGAAAATACAGTTTTGTTTATTTTGTGTTCCTACAACTGCTGACAAGGAATCCATAATACTTTATTTGAAACTTCTATAAAAGACAGAACTTTTACTTATTGAAATTTGGAAAAATTTTGATTGTGTTCAAAGTAATAAGGCCCGTTTAGTTTATATTGTTACCTATCTGTTTATTCTCTAAAGCTCCATACTATAACAGTAACTTAGAGGGAATAAGATTTGATCCAATTGCTGCTGTGTTGATCTGTATGTAGAAGCTACACTTTTTTATCTTAGATAGTCCGAGTCATAAAGATATCCAGATCTTGGGATTAGTTAAAATGTTAAATATAAAATGAATAATAATTTATATTCATGATCCAGTATATTTTAAAGCCAGAAAAAGTAGCAAAATTACATGTAATTATTTTTAATGAATGCCACCCAAGAAGCATGGTTCTATTTAATATTGTAATTACTTCATTAATGTGAAAAAAATTGAAAGAAGTAGGACAGAATGAAGAGGAAAAAAGCAGATTTTTACTTTGACTCAGTGTGATAAGCCATTTCATTTAATATAGAACACTCAACTTCTTTTATGTTGCTTCATTTATGCATATATACAAAAATAGGATCTTATTTAAAAAGGAAGGAAAAAAATACAGATATTTTGGGAACCTGTTGTTCTTCAGACTCTTGGTGAGATTATGTCTGATGTCTAATATGTATATGTGCTTATGTGTGTATATGCACTTGTGTATTTGTGCATGTGTGTATTTGTGTATGTGTAGTAGTAGTAGTAGCAGCAGCAGCAGTAGCAGTAGTAGTAGTAGTAGTATAAAAAATTATTCCTTGGGAGAGTTTGATATTGTTGGTTTTTAAATTCTTCCTTTAGTTAATTCCATAAAATTCTGACATCACATAAGAGAAATGTGATATAAATAAAATGGAAATATCAAATGTGCCATGTGCTGTTTAAAATAGCTATAGTTTAATTGGAAAATCACCTTCATAGTTACTTAAGTGTAATACATGTGTCTGCCCTATAAGTGTATCTTTCACTTGCTTAGTTCTTTGAAGACTCTAAACTTGAAACATCTTCTTAGATATTAATACTGCACAGGAGTAACTGTCTCTTAAGGAAGGATTACACTCACCAATGTTATAATGGCTACAATGTAGTATATATAATTTTCTGAGATACAAAGATTTATTTATACATAATTTGTATACTACAGTTCTTTTCTTGCAATTGCCATTGAGGTGGACACACTAACTGAAGGTGAAAATTTATTGCTAATGATATTATATGATTCTGTTTTTGTTCAAGGAAAAGTTTCATAGAAACATTACTTTGAACCATTCATCAATAAAAACAATTTTCAATGAGCCCAGGTAAAATGTGGCAGAATAAAATATTATGTGTCTAGAAATTTCATGAAGTCATTTTTTTAATAGCTGAGTAGTACTTCATTGTGTAAATGTACCACATTTTCTGTATCCATTCCTCTGTTAAAGGACACCTGGGTTCTTTCCAGCTTCTGGATATTATAAGTACAGTTTTTATGAACATAGTGGAACATGTGTCCTTGTTATATGTTGTAGCATCTTTTGAGTATATGGCCAGGAGTGTTATATCTGGGTCCTCAGGTAGTACTATGTCCAATTTTCAAAGGAATATTCAAACTAATTTCAAGAGTGGTTGTACCAGCTTGCAATCCCACTAACAACGGAGGAGTTTATGTTCCTCCTTCTCCACATTCTCACAACATCTGCTGTCACCAGGGTTTTTGAACCCTGTCATAATGAACTTAGTCATTATGACTGGTGATAGGTGGAAACTCAGGGTTGTTTTGAGTTGCATTCCCCTGATGACTAAGGACACTGAACATTTCTTTAGGTGCTTCTCAGCCATTTGACATTCCTCAGGTGAGAATTCTTTGTTTAGTTCTATACCTCATTTTAATAGGGTTATTTGATTCTCTGAAATCTACCTTCTTGAGTTATTTGTATATAATGGATATTAGCCCTCTATTGGATATAGGATTGGCAAAGATCTTTTCCCATTCTGTTGGTTTCCATTTTGTCTTACTGACAGTGTGTTTTTCCTTACAAAATCTTTGAAATTTTATAAGGTTCTATTTGTTGATTGTTGAATTAAGAGCACAAGCCATTGTTGTTCTGTTCAGAAAAATTTCCCCTGTGCCATTTATTCAAGGTTCTTCTCCA
The DNA here is from genome assembly GCF_963924665.1 of Micromys minutus. Classification (NCBI taxonomy): domain Eukaryota; kingdom Metazoa; phylum Chordata; class Mammalia; order Rodentia; family Muridae; genus Micromys; species Micromys minutus. The sequence continues at coordinate 57,638,890 of NC_137970.1, read as the reverse complement.
GTTTCTCTTCTATTATTTTGAGTGTACCTGATTTATTTATGTGGAGGTCCTTGATCCACTTGGACTTGAGTTTTGTACAAGGTGGTAAGAATGGATCAATTAGCATTCTTCTACAAGCTGACCACCAGTTGGACCGGCATCATTTGTTGAAAATGCTATCTTTTTTTCCCACTGCATGCTTTTGGCTCCTCTGTCAAAGATGAAGTGAACATAGGTGTGTAGGTTCATTTACATTTACACAATGGAGTATTACTCAGCTATTAAAAACAATGATTTCATAAAATCTTAGGCAAATGGATGGATCTAGAAAATATCATCCTGAGTGAGGTAACACAACCCCCTCACACACATACACACAAACAAAAACCAAAAACCAAAAGACCAAAACAAAACTGAAACAAAACAAACAAAAAACCACACACACACACACACACACACACACACACACACACACACACACACACACACATACACACACACACACACACACAGGCCTCACTCATAAGTATATATTAGCTCAAAAGTTCAGATTACCCAAGACACAGTTCACAAACCACATGAAGCTCAAGAAGAAGGAAGACCAAAGTGCATATGCTTCAGTCCTTCTTAGAAGGGGAAACAAAATATTCACAGGAGGAAATACAAAGACATAGTTTGAAGCAGAGACAGAAGCAGGCCATCCAGAGACTGCCCCACCTTGAGATCCAGACCATATACAGCCACCAAACACAGACAATATTGGTGATGCCAAGAAGTACATGCTGACAGAAGATGGATATGGCTGTTTCCTGAGAGGCTTTGCCAGATCATGACAGATATAGAAGCAGATGCTCACAGCCTAACATTGACCTGAGAACAGGGACCAAGAAGGAGGGGTTAGAGAAAGGACTGAAGGAGCTGAAGGGGTTTGCAACCCCATAAGAACAACAATACCAACCAACCAGGGCTCCCAGGGACTAAACAACTATCAAAAGATTACACATGGATGGTCCCATGGCTCCAGCTGCATATGTGGCAGAAGATGGCCCTGTTGGGCATCAATGGGAAGAGAGGCCTTTGGTCCTGAAAGGCTCAATATTCTATTATAGGGGAATGTCTCCGTGGGGAGGTGAAAGGGCTGCACCCTCATAGAAGCAGGGGGAGGGGGATCAGATAGGGGATTTCTGGAGGGGAATCCTGGAAAGAGGATAACATTTAAAATGTAAATAAAATATATCCAATAAAAATACATACACAAAACTGTAAAAAATATTCTTTTCTTTTTAAGGAATAATTGGGCATAGAGTAGGCATAGAGTATGACAAGGTATGACTCATTCATTTTGTGAAATCATTAGATATAAGTTCAGTGATGAAATTATTTCTTTTTCTTAACCATGAGTCAAGTCTTAAAGATATTGTTTATTAGGCTAAAGCTAACATCACCATTGCCTCTCATTTTCATATTTGAGTAACCAATGGGGAACATAAGGGTTGAATGATAATTGATGAACAGGATGGAGGGTTTATTTTTATTAGAAATCTATTGCTGACATAGAATGTGTCAGGCATACAATGGACAAAGGCATGCATAATACAGGATACCTTTGTCAGAAAATAGTATTACAAAATAAACATTTGCAACATACTCTTATCAGGTATGAATTCTTGGCTCTGACTCCTACTGAATGGGTGATACAATGACATTCTGGGGCATGGTAGAGTAATGGCAGGTCAAATCAACTAGTTGAGACAGAATTCATTTAAGGTTTCTGTGGGCTGTGAGTTCCTCAAGGGAAAGGCCATTCTAATTTGCTGTCTGAAGGCCAATTTTTGCTAAAAAATATGATCTGAATTAAGTGAACATGCAATACACCTATGTTGATGAGGATAATACTATCTATGAAAGATATAAAGATGGCCCTAAACACAACCAAAAGCATTTAGATCATGACAAACTTTGGAAGAATGGATAATAGCTCTTTACTTGAGTCAAGTGATTTACTATATATTAAAGTGTTAGGTACTGTTCAGGGCTGTTAACATGTAGGTGTCAGCCTGCTCAAATAATAACACACAATTACAAAAATAAACAAGAAATTTACTTTAGCCCTATAAGCATATGATGATTGGGCAGCGTCTTAGGTTTAACATCTTTTATACACTACTCCATTTAATTATGAAAATATACTGTACTTGTTTTATTTAATGGTATACAACAAGAAAAATAATTTTTTCCAGAAACTAATCTTTATACTTCATATAACTACTAAATGCACCAAATGACATGGCAAATTTGTTCTCCTCACATGACCTGATCAGCAGGGCTATTAAATCTAGCTCGTCTCTGGCCCTTGAGCAGAACTGTAGTGGTTGATCAGAGAAAGCTCTTCAGAAGACAAAACAAAATGTAGCCTTGCTTTCCAAAATATCACTCCTTTCAAAGCTGGTCCATTCCTATTATAAAAACAACTTGCTCTGTGATATGACAATTGATATGAGATTAATCAATAAAGACTAAATATAATAACACAACATCGTTTGGAGATCAAGATAAGCTCATATAGGCAAACTCTAATAGAAGCTGAGCACAGAAAATATTTTAAATAAAACCCAGCATCAGCACTGCACACCTTTCTTGAAAAGAGAGTAAATGTAATGAGTTCTGCCCAGAAAATTGATAGCTTTGTGAGGGTTAGGGTTAGGAGGGAAGGTGTATGCTAACTAGCTAGGTCTAGCCAGACCACAGTGTTCCAAAGCTACATATGCTTCAGACAGTGTATTGTACATACTAAATACAATTTATTTGTTAGTTGAAAAACCGTGTACAATCTTTTCCCAAAGCTTATTATTAAAGAATATTTCATATATGTTTCTGTACAAAGGAAATTTCAAGAAAGGAAATGCTTCATTTTCCTAAATATAAATTAATCAATGTTCTTTTCTTCATTTTCTATATCACATGAAGGAATTTTCCTTCTTTCTGTGTTTTTGTTCATGCTTTTGATTTTGTCTTTACAATGTACCTTTCCCATATCATTTGTTTCTTTTCTGGGTATTATTCCTCTAATTTCACCCCTTTATTTTTTCTTTCTTGGCTTACCTATATGATATATATGGTGGGTGTGTAGGAATACTTCAAAACATGCAATCAATATTCCAATCTTGTTGTCCTCCTTCAGTTGAGTTCAGTCTATGTTACATAATTAATTTAACTTCTAAATATTTTATACTCACCATTTTTACAGTTTGGCTATCACTTCAATTGATCTTTCTTCAATACCTCACAAGAATTTATACTTCTCAAGATTGACATCAGAGAAAAGCAATTTTGATTTCTCACCAACTTAAATGAGCTTTATCATGTTCTTCTATTATAATACACAATATGCTATAATAGTACCAGCAGTATATGTCACTATCATCAAAAGAAATAGCATGCTTTATATCATACCATATCACTATCATGCATGTATTAAAATACTATTTATAGTCATCATTGCTTTAGTATTATGATAGCTATTAGATGTTATATGATTATGGATTTCCTGCATAGACTCTCATGACATAGACATAGAGGGCTCACTATTGGGTAGCTGTGCATGTACTTGTATTTTATCCACAAACAATAAAGTAATGTATTCTTACATTGATGACCTAGAAACATGCCATGTTAGCTGATATTTTCCAGTATGAAAATGTTAATTGATTGATTAATAAATAGTGCGAGATGAATCAAGATCACTCCAGTTAGTGTCATAATTCAATTCATTCCTTTAAGTAATAATAACAGCAATACTAATGTCTTAAAAATTAAACCTAACCTAAAATTAGCTACCCCAGTTCCCCCTCTACCACTGCTACACACCTCTGTTCAATTTCCAGACCCTCTGTACTTTTCCCTCTTCTCCTCCCACACCTAATCCTGACCCCCTTTTCTCCCCGTCCTCTCTCCCCCCTCTGTCTTCCTTTACTTCCCATGAGTATGTTGTTCCCCCTTCTAAGAAGGACTGAAGCATCCATATATTGGTCCTTCTTCTTGAACTTCATATGGTCTGTGAGTTGTATTGTTGTTGTATTCCCAGCTTTTGGACTAATATCCATTTATAGGACCCACAGGGATGACATTAGCTAAAACACCCAACAAAGAAAAGGCAGAACCTGTAGAGACCATATTCAGCAGATAGGCACGGCTGCCGGTTGAGGGATGGGGCCACCCACCCATCTCAAAAATTTTAGCCCAGAATTGTTCCTGTTTAAAGGAAATGCAGGGACAAAGACTGAAGCAGACACTGAAGAAAATGCCTTCTATCCAGAGACTGCCCCACCTGTGGATCCATCCCATCAGCAGACACCAAGAAGACAACCTAGACACTATTGCTAATGCCAAAAAGCACTTGTCAGCAGGAGTCTGATATAGCTGTCCTCTCAGAGGCTCTGTCAGACTCTCACCAATACAGATGCAGATGCTCACAGCCAACCACCACACTGAGCCTGAGGACTCCAATAGAAGAGTTAGGGGAAGGATTGAAGAAGCTGAAGGGGATTGCACCACAGAGGAATAACAATATAGACTAACCGAAGCCCCCTGCCCCAAGCTCTTAGGGACTAAACCACCCACCAGATGAAGGTACTCATGGATCCAGTTGCATATGTAGTAGAGGACTGTATTATCTAACATCAATGGGAGACCCTTGGTCCTCTGGAGATTGGATGCTACAGCCTAGGGAGATGCTAGGGTGGTGAGGTGGGAGTGGGTGGCTAGGTAGGTGGTTGAACAACCTTGAAGAGGCAGGAGGAAGAGGGGTTGGGTACGGGTTTTGCAGTGGAGAAACATGGAAGGGTGACACAACTTCAAATATAAATAAATGAAATAATCAATAAAAATATAAACCAAAAAGATTAAGCTTGATTTTAAATTTACTATGTAGTTTTTTTTCTAAACTATTTTAATATGACAGATGCAGCTGTGTTTATCACATAAAACATGCGGCTTTGGAGTATAGGTACATTGTGAGATGAATACATGTAGAAAATTAAAATAAGAAGTACCTCATACAATTTTTATTTTCCAGTAAAAATATAGAGGATCAGGAAAAATCATCAAAAAGGGGACAGAAAGTTTTTAAGAGTCAGAGAATCAGGAAGTTTGCCATGAAAATGTGAAAATCTAGGAATGTCAGACAAGATACACTCATAATATCTCAATAGTATGGCTGCCTAAATAAGCACTGAACAATGACAATATCAATAGACATACTAACATGGAAGAAAATTTTGTGACGTTTGCTTTTTGTTATATATAATTGAATTATGTTTCAATTTGTACATTTTACTAGGTAACATTCGTTTTTTGGCAATATTTTATTGGATATTTTATGTATTTACATTTCAAACGTAATCCCCTTTCCTGGATTCCCCTTTGAAACACTCCCCTCTCATCCCCCCACAACTGATTCTATGAGGGTACACTTTTCCCACTCACTCCCACCTCATCACCCTGGCATTCCCCTACACTGGGGAAATCAAGCCTTAACAGGGCCAAGGGGACTCTCCTCCTATTGATGCCAGACAATGTCATCCTCTGCTACATATGCATCTGGAGCCAAGGGTCCCTCTATGTGTGCTCTTTAGTTGGTGATTTCGTCCCTGGGAGCTCTGGGGGAGTCTCATTGGTCTGGGGGTCTGGGGTTCTGGTTTGCAACCACTGGTTCCTATGGGGGTGCAAACCAGTACAGATCTTTGGTTCTTTGTTGAAATCCTCCTTTGGAATCCTCATGATCAGTCCAATGATTGGCTGTGAGCCTCTGCCTCTGTATTTGTCATGCTCTGACAAAGCCTCTCAGGAGACAGCTGTAACAGGCTCCTGTCAGCATGTACTTATTGGCATCAGCAATATTGTTTGTGTTTGGTGTCTGTATATGTGATGGATCCCCAGGTGGGGCAGTCTCTGGATGGACTTTCCTTCAGTCTCTGCTGCACACTTTGTCCCTGTATTTCCTTTAGACTGGAGTACTTCTGGATTAAGTATTTGAAGATGAGTGGGTGGTCCCATACCCCAAGTGGGGGCCTTGCCTAACCTCTGGATACAGTCTTTACAGGTTGTCCCTCCCCTTTGTTGGGCATTTCAGCTAGTCTCATCCTTATTGGGTCCTGGGAGGCTTTTGCTTTCCTGGCATCTGGCACTTGCTGGCAACTACCCTGAGTTCCCCATACCTCATTGCTACATACCTCTGTTTAGATTACTGACACTCTGTTTAGATTATTGACCCTCCTGGTTTCCTACAATACCTGATCCTGACCCCACTTTTCCCCCTCACCTTTCTCTCTTCTTCCCCATTCTCATATGCCCTCCACATACCATGAGTAGTTTGTTCCCCTTCTAAGAAGGACTGAAGTGTCAAAGTTTTGGTCTTCCTTCTTTTTTGATCTTCATATCATCTGTGAATTGTATAGTGGGCATTACAAGCTTTTGGGCTAATATCTACTTATGAGTGAGTGCATACTATATGTTTATTTTTTGTTTTTTTATTTGTGTGTGTGTGTGTGTGTGTGTGTGTGTGTGTGTGTGTGTGTGTGTGTGAGAGAGAGAGAGAGAGAGAGAGAGAGAGAACTCAAGAACAAGATGTGGTGGTGCCTACTTCCCTTCTTTTGATTTTGGTGATGTTGGATTATTTATTTCCTGTGTTCTCATGGATGTATTTAACCTTCTTGGTTGGAGTTTTCCTTACTGTAGGGATGGATTTATCAATAGGGAATATCTTATTTTCTCCTGCTATTATGATTGAAAGTTTTTTCTAGATATTGTAGTCTGGTCTGGTATCTGTGGTCTCTTAGAGTCTGCAGGTTATCTTTTCAGGTCCTTATGGCCCTTAGTGTTTCCACTGAGAAACTAGTGTAATTCTTCTAGGTCTGTCTTTATTTGTTACGTACTCTTTTCCCTTGTAGATATTAATATTCTTCGTTGTTTGTATGCTCAGTGTTCTGAGGGGACTTTCTTTTCTGGTACAATATAGTGTTCTGTAAGCTCTTTGTACCTTGAAGTCATCTTTGTTAGGTTAGAAAACCTTTTCTTCTAGGATTTTGTTGAAACTATTTTCTTGGCCTCTGATCTGGAATTCTTCTTACTCTCTTTTTATTATGCTTATGTTTATTAATTTCACAGCGTTCCAGATTTTCTGTGTGATTTGTCAGGGATTTTTTAGACTTAGCATTTTCTCTGGCCAGTGTATTCATTTCTTCTATTGTGTGTTCAGTCAGTGCCTAGCATTTTTCTGTCTCTAGTTTCCTGTTTGTGAAGCTTGGGTTCATCCCAAAGATGTGAGATATAACACTACCGACCCAAATCATCATGACTAAATTAATTAATACTAGCAATTAATTAATGCAAGCTTCTTACATTTTTGCCTTTCCCTAAGGTGGGGTATAGTCTAGTCATTGAGAAACGGATTTATCATGAACAGAAATGAATCTAATTTGTCTTTATTATAGGTGAGTTTTAAGCTAGTGCATCACTTGCCTGTTTGAATTCCTAAAAATTTTATTTCCAGATATCCCTCAGATTGTGCTTTCTTGATTACTTCTATTTACCTCTTTATGTCTTGCTCATTTTACCCATTTCTTTCAACTGCTTGTGTTTTCTTGGCTTTCTATGAGGGGCTAATTTATTTCTTCCAATTGTTTATGTGTTCCTGAATTTCTTTAAGGGATTTATTCATTTCCTCTTTAGAGACCTCTAGCATATTCATAAATTTGCTTTTAAGGTATTTTTTCCTGTGCTTCAGCTATTCAGGGTCTACCATGGTAGGATATCTGAGTTCTAGGGGAGACATTGTCTTTGATGTTATTAATTGTATTTTTATGCTGGCATCTAGGTATCTGGATGTGGGGTGATTTTAGGTCTAGGTGCTGATTTCTGTCGTTGACTTTGTTGAGTGAGTATTTTGTTCTTTGGTTTCTGTTTCCTGTCTCAATTTTTAGAGAGTGTGATGGCTGTATGTTGACAGTTTTACTGGTCTGCTCAGTTGATGAGCCTTGGGGAATGGATCTCTGGAGCAGTAGGAGAGGTGTGTGTCTGCCTTCAGCCTAATTGTTGTCCCCAGAGGAGCTGCCTTGGAGCTGGCAGTGTGCAGCTGCTAGGCTTGGGGGAAAGAATAATTTTTTTTTAAATGTGGAGAGGGGGGTTAGTTGGTGATTGACTATGGGATCCACAGAAGATGTGAACAGAAGGGAAGGAAGGCTACAGCTGGTGTTCTAATGGAACACTGTGAATGAGACTAGGGGGTTGTTTAAAGGAACACAGAGAGAAGTTCTATGGAAAATCTACCTAATTTTCTGACAGGTGGAACTTTCAAACATTGCTATTGATTTTTGTCTTTTTGTCCTGTTTAGAGCTGTCAAAAATATCCCCCAAATAAATTTTTAAATCAACTCCAAAAAATGATTAAAACAATAATATTCATTTATCTTTTAAAAAGCTTTTTTTCCTATGTGACCTAGAAAAAAATTAGAGTCCTCAAGTACTGAAAAAATTGTTCCCTTAGATATGTGTTGTAGTGTGAAATTTAGTAACTATTATGATCAGTCAGAAAAGGCCAACTTCATAAAATTTACGTAGAAAATACCCCAACATAGAAGTATAATTTGCTGTGCTTAGATCGAAAGTTCTATAATGTTTTTCTTTCTACATCTTTTAAATTATAAGCAATCTTTATTTTTTATCTTGATGCCTAAGAATTATCTTCGAATAAAGCAGTACCTAATAGGTGAGAGTTTGTAGTTTAATTCAGTTAGCTATTAAAAAATGAAGAATGGGAGGAAGAGGGAGGTTCCCACAATCATAACAAGCATGATGCAGCAGCAGAAATAACATTCAAGCAAAGCTTTGGTAACTAAAGTCATTCTCTTGAACCTCCCTAACTGGTTAGAGTTGGTTTCGGCTAAGGTGGAGCTGCTACTACCATTACACTGTTGTCATCACTGACAATTATTTTTATTGTGCTATATAATATATGCATGCCATTTTATAGCATTGCACATAAGGAGCAGGGAACAGGTCCCTCTCCTATGATTTTTGAAATATTATTTGAGAAATAACTTAGGAGGACCTTTAAAAAGTGGGACTTAAGTTCCAGTACCCTATTGAATCTAATAGATATTGTTCTGTATATTCTTTTGTTGGTTGTTTTATAAACAGACTGTATGATCTCATGAATGCCAGACAGATTATTATTGTTTAGTCACACATAAAAGCCACTTAAAATATTTTCATGATTAATATGAAAGATGTGTCAACATTTTCCAATAATTCCTTCAGTTGTTTTGGACATGCATGTTTCTGGGAGGGAGCAAGTCTTTCTTAATTCTATTAATTTATCTATTCACTCATAATATTTTTATTCTTCATCTCAGAAAAGATATCACACAAATGCTGAATTTCACACAGCATTTATTTAAACTAACTGTCAGGGGGGTCAGTCAATTTGGTGCTGCTAGTATGAATAGATAATTGAGATAAATTTAAACTATTATTGCAATTTTCCCAAAGTCAGCATGATCTATGAGGCTTTATAAATATTTACATAGGCAAATAGATTATTAAACCAAAGTGCTCCTTGTTTCACAACCAGTTAACAAGTACCCACCACAAACCACAAGTTCATTCTAAGAACATTACCAAAACAATAAAAAGAAATTTTACATATTAAACCATTTTAGAATACCTTGTTTAAAATATTTCCACTTTTGTGGATTCACATAGATGTTCTTGGCATCAAAGTAGAATGACATTCCATACCTTTACATTATTCATTTTTAGCTTATCAGAAATGTTAAGTTAAAGTTGTTTATCTACATGTACCTATCTAAATTAACTTTAAAATAACAATTTTCTAATTCTCTAAGTATTTATTAAATAAACATATACAATATATGAAATATACTAGTAAGTATGTTTATTATTCTCTGGTTTTCTCCCATATATTATTTTCTAGAAACATTGAACTTTAGATTACATAAAAGTTGAATGGTTCTAGAAATGATTGTGTTAATACTTTTGGTCAAGAGAACAAGCTCATCTAACAGGATTTGTATTTTTGTGTAGAAAATTAATACATCCAAATTAAATCTTCCAGAATTGTAGGGCAAAGCAGTATATCATGAAAATTGTTCATTTATATTCATTATACATGGAATGTTTGTGATATATTATTCATCCTATATGAATTATATCTTGGACTCATTGCCATTAAAATCTATATTAAAATACAACATTTTAGCATGGTTATTTGATTTATGATACCATGATTAAGCCCCCACCTCGGGTATTCTGATTTAACACTGTCATCTGTAGAAAGTCATGAATTCCATAATATACTATATTAGATCTTATATATTGTTTTTATGACATTGAAATTTAATAGCTCCTGAGATATTTCTTAAGAAGTCAAATCTACAGATATATTTTATTCAATTTAAATTTAAATGAAAGTATGGATCAAAGAAGAAGCTTTTTATTTGTAATGAATATGCTTTCCTAAAATGTAGTTTCCAGGGCAGTTTTTATCATAGGACATTTGAGCTAAAGATCATAACTTCATTGCTCAGCATGTGAATATAACTACATTTTCATGAATGTCAAACACACCCAACTAAACCAGTTTTAAATTTGTACAAACTTGCATTACTCAGATTGGCAAATCTCAGCACGCTATAGTCCCCAGTTCCTTTCTGAGTCATTAAAATATTTTTAAAAGACTTCCTGAAATCTACCTTTTCAACACTAATGATAATTAGAAGGGAAATGTAATTGATTCTTTCTTTACAAGTAGGACCACTTAAAATGATATCTCATTTTCATTATTAGTTGTGCTATTTCAAGTATGATAGCCTGTAAGAAATAAAATGCTTTTTCTCTCCTGCAGTGCAAAATAGTTTTATCATTAGGTGGAATATTTGATTTCAATAATAAACTTAGTTGTATCTCTATTGTATACATGTTTCTATAGTCATAAAACTTCAAATATTTTAAACCAATGAGTTTAGTTTTTTCTGTAAGACAAGATGAGTTCCAGATAACTAGATAGAATCAAAGATGATTCATTAGCACTTCGAAAATTTTGGCTCACACTGGTGCTTGGCTAAGGAGAATAGACTGCTACACATTAAATGATTAGCAATTATTTTTTTCCTTGGGGAATAAATTACTGATATTAGGATAAGTCTTCTCAGATATTAGGATGCATGCGATTCATTTGTCTGTTCATTCTTTTTCACATGTGCTGCCATCTCTTGGGGGTTCCTGTTTTAGGTCTAGGGAATATTATGGTAAGAAAAAAAAAAAAAACTCAGTGCCATTTCAGCATAGTGTGAACATCATTTTGATGAGTTTGTTTATAGGATATCAGTGCATCACACTAGAAAGAGCTACATTTTAAAGGAAGTGACCACTAAAATTAGATGAGCGATTCAGATAACTCAAGTAAGAAATATGTACAAAGGATTGCAAGAATTGGTGTGAAAGACTAGAACTAATTTTGGGAGGATTTGCTCACATAATTGAATACTTAATAATGATGATTCTATCCTTCTCATAGAAGAGCTCAGTTGAACAATTGTCTTAGTTTTAAAGGTAACATGAAGTGTAATCATAATACAATGTATTTCTATACCAAAAAACAGAGAATATGGTTTCATGAAAAAGAATCATCAATAATGAAGTGTTTATTGCTTTATAATGTTTCCCAGTACAATTCATAGTGTAGCATACACAAGAGCCCAAGTTTAAAAAATGTTTTTAAATTAGTGAAGCTGGTTTGTTAGGCAAGATATTACATGTATATTTTAACTGTCTTGATTTCATTGTTTAATACTCCTTCAAACATATTTGAAGAGGTTAAATAACATGTCTTCTTAGTTGTCAAAGTCACAGAAGAATTTTCATTTTTAGCAGTGTCATCTAGTTTTAGAATGTCTTTAGACAAAATATCAAAAGGAGAAGATACAGAAAGCATCTGGCACAAATACATTCAGTCGCCAGATCTGAGTCATTTTATAGTCTGTATCTGTTGGACATCTGCAGATGATTTTATTGGAAAATGAAATATTGGTCCATGTATTATCTCAATAACAAAAATTGTCTCTGCTTTTATATGAATGATACTCATTATGTGGGGCTCAAGCTTAGCCTGAGTGATTTCACACTTAATGTTTGAACTTCTGTGCTGCATAGTCTCTGTAACTCTGATGGTCTGATGGAGTAAAGGCTGCATAAATGGCTTTATTGTCACAAAACAATCCCTTCTTTTGCAAACATTTTCTCATGAAACACCTCTCCTTATTCAGCAATAAAACATCAGCCACTTCATTTACTTGCCATTACACAATCTTGTTGTGAACAGATTGAAATCACATGGGAGCAACGTAGAAGCTACAAATGGAATTCCTTTTGTCATAAAGTGGAGCCATCTGGGAAAGGACTGCAGTTACTGTGAGGACATTTTTATGGGATACAAGGTTTTATGTGAGCTCTTTTGCATTTTAGTCCATAGTTTTGTGTTTATATAATAGGTGTACATTTTTCAAGGAGTTTTAACACACTACAAATGCTGTGTCAAACTGAAGAAAATTCAACTTGTTTTGGATGGTTAGAGTAGAATGAACTTAATTGGAATCACCCTTATCTATAAATCAGACAAGAGTATTATTTTTCTTTATGAGAACTTTGATGATGGATTTAATAATATGAACAAGTAATCATGTGGCTGTTTCTACACAATTACCATAATAACACCTTATGTCATAGCTGTACAGAGACATTTTCCTAGACACTCAAACTATGCAGTCATTATCTAATTCAAAGCTGAAAAAATCTATGGACACATGAACACCTAGAAGTAAATTAATATTCTGCACGTTTGTGAAGATACACAAAGGAGAGTTCAGAAAAACATCTAGGAATATAAAAGTTGGGATATATTTCAAACCTCAAAATTTAAATAGCTATAAGGCAGCAAATTATAGTAGAAAGAACACTAAATAGGAGTCACGAAAGCCAGCTTTAAGTCCTGCCCCTGCTAGTAATCACCTGAGTAAGCTGGTGTAAATCACTTTTGTTCTCTATCTACTTATAAAATGGCAGGGTTGAAACACACGGTATCCTCAGTCTCTTTCAGGTATGAGTGAATCTTTCCATTAAATTGCTCCAATTATGTGTTTGAGTTGTTCTAATTATTCTTCAAAAGTTATACAAAGAGGCTCTTCTTTAGAAAGGTAAATCTTGTATTAACTTGTACTTGCATAGTTCACAAAAATTGAACAAGGTCGCTTGATTGCTTGATTATCCCCTGGCTAAGGGTCCATTCTCAGGTCAGAAATATAGACTTTCTAGATAGCTTTTCTTATGCAAATCTCTGTCATACTAGCTGTAGTTTACAGGATTACTGGTGAAGAAAAACATATTCTTAGATTAAGCAAATATCATCTCTAATATAGTCTTCCAACAACCAGTAAGAAAGAGCTAGTGAATGGGAATCAGATTTTAATACACACACACACACACACACACACACACACACACACACACACACACACAATTTGACACTCAGATATGAATAATAAAGTTTTCTCTCCTCTGCTCCCTTTTTTATATGAGACAGCTGTGAGTGGGCAAGGGTAAAATCCCCGTCAAAGCAGTCAAATGATGAAGCAAGAGGGAGCAGTGCCTTTAGATTAGTCATACAGCTATCTGATTTGAGGGTGCCATTAAACATGTTTAAAACTTGACAGTAGAAGTCTCCATAGAAACAAAGCCTGCCATTTCAGGGAACAAGCAGGAAAGGATAGAAAACAAAACATATTTAGTTCTTAAAAACGGGAATAAGATAGCACAAGTTGAAATAATCAGTTACTCTCAAAAGAATAAAGGAGTGCTTGTAAAATAGCCTGGGAACTGGAAATATTTTTCTCTTTATGTATAAATTTGTATTGAATGGCATTTGACAATGGAGATTGAACAGTTTGTTACTAACCCGCAGAAAATATTTTGTTGGGTATGGTAATGAAGGTTTTTTAATTGAAATTTGTTCAAGAAGCTTGATTCCCCACTGTTTAGAGCAAATGTTTTAGGAAGTACTGAGAAAACTATTCAAGAAAGCCAGAAAATGGCTTGAATGCAGGCTCTTCGATATGTATTGCTTCATGGAGTGATTAAATTTTAGAAGCTTGGATGTTGGAAAATAATCAAAGAATACAGCATAGCTTAAATTTTCTTATTTTCAAAATGAGAAAAGTGAGGTCCAGAAAATAGTGACCTGCCAAATTCTTGATAGCTACAAATGTATTCAAGCATTGAATATCTTTTGTAAAAACATATCAAAGACATTTTTCATCAATATCTATTCTAGAAGATTATGTAATTAATAGGGACAAGTTGTAATTATGGGATGTTATAAAGAGCCTCCTGCATAAAGGACCCACTAATGCAATTACACAATTATAGGAATAAGTGCTAGTGAGAGTTTCTTAAAGAGAGAGAAAATGAATGGACTCAAGACCAGCAACAACCAGTTGGAAAGGTAATCGTTCTCTTACAATAAAAAATGGAAACAAAAGTAATATTAAGTTACAAAATAGGAGTTTATCTTCCTGTTAATATGTTAATAAAGTTTGACTAAATAATTCAATATTTTTTGTAACCTAATTCTTTTTAATTTTTTCAGAAAGAAAAATATTCTGGGAAAAACAGATGGGAGTGGATGATTTTTTATTCACTAAACTTCCTGCCTCACAAACATGCAAGGCGGTGTTTGATCTCCAATACTCACACAAAATAGCAGGTGTGGTGGCTCAAGCTTCCAATTCCAGAGCCGGAGAGGCAGAAATAGGCTGATCTCTGATGCTTGTTGGCAAGTCAGTGAGTATCAAGTTAAGAAGAGACCCTGTCTCTGAAAAGCAAGATGAATGTCCCATGAAGAACAAAACCCTGGGTTGGCCTTTGGCCTACACACACACACACACACACACACACACACACACACACACACAGAGGCACTCACACAATTTTTCAAGTTACATGATACTTTGACTAAAACATTCTCAAATTTTCTGTTGTTTAGATAATTAGAGCAAACTACACACATCAGTGTATTATGCATGTAATATATTACCAATGACAAAAGCTAATGTTTATTATTATTTTTCTGAGTCACAGCACTATTCTACATCCTTTTCTTGAATTAACTTGGTTAATTCTCACATTAATTTATAAAGTCAGGTCATGTTTCTATCACCTTGTTATTATTGACAATTAAATTGAGGAAAAAAAACAAATAGTTTTTCTAATGTTACGGGATTCATAAGAAGCTCAGCATCAAACCTGTACTGTCTCCAGGATTTGATCTTTATCTGTATAAAGTTGAAATGATTACTGGCTTCATTTTCTGTTCATTTCCTAGCATTCTGTATTTTCAACAATGAAACTAAGTATATTTGTCTGGAAATTTTCATTATTATTATAATTTGTAAAGACAAAATATTCATGATATAAGTATTATCTCCCACACAAATTATAGTTTTACTATGGAAAGAGTAAAATTGTACATTTTCAAAAGACTCTTTAATTTTTTAGTTTTCACAACTGCTAATGGAGGGCATTTTTCCTTCAAAATGTATTCATGCAAATGGAACAGAAGAAAGAATTTTGTGGATAATATTAGTGAACACTGGAAAACAAAGGCATCAGGCATTTGTCAAGATCAACATAAGCAATACAGAGAATGTAAAGTTCAACAAATGTAGAGCTTTTTAAAATTTTTATTTGGAAATACTCTGTATTTACATTTCAAATGTTATCTCCCCCACTCCTATCCCGTCTTCCCCCTCCACTTGCTTCCATGAAGGTGGACCCTCTCCCAACCACCCTCTCCACCTCAGTACCTTGATATTTCTCTACATGCCTTCACTGAACCAAAGTCCTCTTCTCCCACTGATGCCAGACAATGTTATCCTCTGCCACATATGCAACTGTAGCCACGGATTTCTCCATGTGTGTGCTCAATGGTTGGTGTTTTAGTCCTTTGTAGTTTTGGAGGTTCATTTGGTTGACAATGGTGTTCTTTATTTTTTTTATGTTTTTATTTTACTTCGTTTGTCTGTTCATTATTTTGAAAGTTGCAAAACCTTTCAGCTTCTTCAGTCCCTTCTTATGAAATTCCTAAGCAAATGGATAGAACTAGAAACTATCAGCCTGAGTGAGATAACCCAGTTACAAAAGAACATTCATGATCTGCACTCACTGATAAGCTGATACAAGCCCCAAAATCTCTGAATATCCAAGAAACAATTCACCTTTGAGTATAGGAAGGCTACTGATTTGTTCGAGTTAATTTTGTATCCAGCCACTTTGCTGAACTTGTTTATCAGCTGTAGAAGTTCTCTGGTGGAATTTTTGGGGTCACTCAAGTACACTATCATGTCATCGGCAAGGAGTGATGTTTTTATCTCTTCCTTTCCGATTTGTATCCCCTTGATCTACTTTCGCTGTCTAATTGCTCCAGCCAGGACTTCCAGTACTATGTTGAATAGGTAAAGGGAGAGTGGGCAGCCTTGTCGAGTCCCTGATTTTAGTGGGATTGCTTCAAGTTTCTCGCCATTAACTTTGATGTTGGCTGTTGGTTTGCTGTATATTGCTTTTATTATGTTTAGGTATGGACCTTGGATTCCTGTTCTTTCCAGGACTTTTAACATTAAGGGGTGTTGGATTTTGTCAAATGCTTTCTCAGCATCTAGTGAGATGACCATGTGATTTTGATCTTTGAGTTTGTTTATATGGTGGATTACATTGATGGATTACCTTATATTAAACCATCCCTGCATCCCAGGGATGAAGCCTACTTGGTCATGATGAATGATCGTTTTAATGTGTTCTTGGATTAGGTTTGCAAGGATTTTGTTGAGTATTTTTGCATCAATGTTCATAAGTGAGATTGGTCTGAAGTTCTCTTTCCTTATAGGGTCTTTGTGTGGTTTAGGTATGAGGGTTATTGTAGCCTCAAAAAATGAGTTAGGTAGTATTCCTTCTGATTCTATCTTTTAGAATAGTTTGGAGAGTATTGGTGTTATATCCCCAATAAATGTCTGATAAAATTCTGCACAGTAGCCTTCCTATACTCAAAGGACAAAAATGTGGAGAAAGAAATTAGGGAAAAGGTACCCTTCACAATCGTCACAAAAACTATGAAATACCTTGGTGTGACTCTAACTAAGCAAGTGAAGGACCTGTACGACAAGAACTTCAAACCTCTAAAGAAAGAAATTGAGGAGGATCTCAGAAAATGGAAAGATCTCCCATGCTCATGGATTGGAAAGATCAACATCTTAAAAATGGCCATCCTACCAAAAGCAATCTACAGATTCAATGCAATCCCCATCAAAATTCCAACCCAGTTCTTCACGGAACTGGAAAGATCAATGTGCAATTTCATATGAAATAACAAAAGACCTAGAATAGCTAAATCCATCCTCAACAACAACAAAAAAAAAAAAACATCTGTGGGAATCAGTATCCCTGACCTCAAGCTATATTACAAGGCAATTGTGCTGAAAACTGCATGGTACTGGTACAGAAATAGGCATGTGAATAAATGGAATAGAATAGAAGATTCAGAAATGAGCCCTCATGTATATGGTCACCTGATTTTTGACAAAGGAGCAGTAAACATTCAATGGAAAAAGGACAGCCTAT
This sequence comes from Micromys minutus, assembly GCF_963924665.1. NCBI lineage: Eukaryota > Metazoa > Chordata > Mammalia > Rodentia > Muridae > Micromys > Micromys minutus. The sequence goes on along the minus strand of NC_137970.1, from coordinate 57,621,172 downwards.
TCAACAAATGGTGCTGGTCCAACTGGCACTCAGCATGCAAAAGAATGAAAATAGACCCTTTCTTATCTCCTTGTACAAAGCTCAAGTGTAAGTGGATCAAAGATCTCCACATTAAACCAGATACACTGAAACTATTAGATGAGAAAGTAGGGAAAACCTTAGAACACATAGGCACAGGAGAAAATTTCCTGAACATAACACCAATGGCTCAAGCTCTAAGGTCAAAGATTAACAAATGGGACTTAATGAGATTGCAAAGTTTCTGTAAGGCTAAGGACATTGTCAAGAAAACAAAACGGCAACCACCAGAATTGCAAAAGATCTTTACCAACACCACATCAGATAGAGGCCTAATATCCAAGGTATACAAGGAACTCAAATAGCTAGACACCAGAGAATCAAATAACCCTATTAAAAATGGGGTACAGAGCTAAACAAAACGTTCTCAGTTGAGGAACACCGAATGGCTGTGAAACATCTGAGGAAGTGCTCAATATCCTTAGCCATCAGGGAAATGCAAATCAAAACAACCCTGAGATTCCACCTCACACCAGTCAGATTGGCCAAGATTCAAAACTCAGATGACAGCAGATGCTGGAGAGGCTGCAGAGAAAGAGGAACACTTCTCCACTGTTGGTCGGGTTCTAAACTAATACAACCACTCTGGAAATCAGTCTGGCGATTCCTCAGAAAATTGGATATAGTACTACCTGAAGACCCAGCTATTCCACTTCTGGGCATATACCCCAGAGACACTTTTATACACAACAAAGATATATGTACCACAATGTTCATAGCAGCTCTATTTATAATAGCCAGAAGCTGGAAAGAACCCAGATGTCCTTCAGAAGACGAATGGATACAAAAATTTGGTACATTTACACAATGGAATACTACTCAGCCACCAGAAACAATGACTTAACCAAATTCTTAAGAAAATGGCTGCATCTAGAGAATATCATCCTGAGTGAGATAACCCAGTCACAAAAGAACAGACATAATATGCAGTCACTGATATTGGGATGCTAACCCCAGAGGCTTGCACTCCCCCAGAAACAACTCACAGACTGTATGAAGTCCAAGAAATAAAGAAAACAAAAGAAAAATATATTTACAAAACAAGAAGACTTTGACTATTTCCATGTTGCGTTTTGTTTTGCATGTACTTTACGCTCATGGTAACTTTTAGGTTTTCAATGCATACTGTCAAGCCCTTGAAAAAATCAAGTACTGACTAAAAAATATATTCACATAGTTTTATGTAAAAATTATTTTAATATCTGAAAAAACAGTACTGACAAAAATGTATAATTTTAAGCAAAAAATGTTTAAAATCTGTGCATTTATCTTTGTTTTGTAAAATAAAGTCGTTTAAAAATGTAAATACATAAAATATCCAATAAAAATACAAAAAGAAGTACAAGGTGCCAATTAAAAAAAAAAAGAAACAATTCACAGACCTTATAAAGCTCAAAAAGAAGGAAGGTCAGAATGTGGATGCCTCAGTCCTTCTTCAAAGGAAGATCAATTTCTCTCGGGAGGAAATATAAGGTTAAATAGAGAAGCAGGGGTTGAAGAAAAGATCATTCAGAGACTGCTTTACCTGGGAATCCACCTCATATGCAACCACTAAACTAAAGCACTATTGCTGATGCCAAGAAGTACTTACTGGCAGAAACCAGATGTGGATGTATCCTCAGAGGCTCTGCCAGCGTCATACTGATACAGATGCAGATGCTTGCAGCTAAACGTTGGACTGAACAATGAAATGTATAGCTTATGTTTTGCATTGTTTGTAATTATAATGTTAGAAAAATAGGGGACTAAGAATCATGAAAGAATATGTTCCTCTTATAATCTTAATTATCCAAATTAAGAATATAAAATATTCAATCGTGTTCAAAGTATTTATACACTCATTTACATTGTAAAATTGTTCTAATTATAAATGTTCTCTTTTACTCATTTAATTTACATGAATGAACTAATGTGTTGTGTACTGTGAAAATTAAACCACATAAAATATTTACAATTAATAAAGTACAACCAGGTACTAGAAACCCTCTACCTATCAAACCCATGCTGAAAAATCCACTTATTTTCATGCCTAAAATGGAAAGTGCTTGCATGATACAGATACTTCTGATACCTTGTACTTTTAGACTTCAGAGAAGAAAGAAATTGTCCTCTTTGTACCCTGTGGCATGCTAATGTATGCCAAGACTTTGTTCTGTCCTCTTGAGTTATTTCTTTTATGTATGTAAAATTTTAAAATGTAGTGTTTCTTAAAATAGAGGGTGTTCTACAGCCCACAGAATCAACTGAGTGGAACTCAAGCAGCCTCACAGAGATCAGAAGGGCTGTACATGTCTTGTGTAGGTCTTCGGCATCTGTGTTATGGTTCTGTAGCTCAATGTTCTTGTGGTACTCCAGAGAGTATCTCTGTCTCTTTGGCTCACTTGTCATACTCTTCCTCCTAGTGGCTTGCCTCATCCAGTTTTGATGTAAATATGTGTTTGGTCTTATTGCAGCATGTTATACTGTATTTTTTTATGTTCCTGGAATGCCTGCTCTTCTATAAGAGGAGGTGAAGTGGGGATGGATCTTGGGGAAAAGGAAGGTGGAGGGAGAGGGACCAGAGTGAGAGAGGAGGGGATAAACTGCAGCAGGACATAATACATGAGAGAATAATAAGTAAAAAGAAATAGAGTATATTCTCTTTGTGCCACTAAAAATGACCATGTGGGCTGAAAAAAGGGTTCAAAAGCTAAGAACACATCCTGTTTTTGGAGAGGATCTAAGTTCAGTTCCCAGTACCTGCATAGAGCAGTTCACAAGCACCTGTCATTTCAGCTCCAGGTAGTCTGACCCTGTGCCCTCAGTGGGCAATTGCATGTGCTTTCATTCAATATACATGGAATTTTAAAAATAAAAGACAATTTTAAATAGACCAGGTGGTTTTTTCTTGTATTCTGTAGTGATGAGTATTTTATTTTTCCTTTTCTTTTCGTCCTATTTTTACTTGTATCTCCCAAGTAGTACTCAGACCTGAAGGGAGGGTGAAAAGTATAGGAAAGGTGTCATAAAGAACTAGGCCATGCAAGTAATACTTCAGAAGCTTTAAACTAACTTCACATAACTTAGTCAAGTTTCCATTTCCATAGCTGTGAGGTGATAGAATTATCAAGAAGAGAAAATGAGATGATAAATATAAGAACTCTGAGCCTCATGTCTGGCATATTGTGAGCATGTAGTAAGTTTTCACTGAAAACGCATTGTGCCAAGGGGATCATAATCTATAGGAGGGCATTTGTGAAAATTATGCTTATAAGATAGAAGGTTCCAAGGGGTCAGGGAAACAAAAATGAGTTTTTAATATGTAAACATGTAAGTTCTCAAAAGTATTAAAAATAAACTTAGCAAATTTTGTCCACTTTTTTTTCTAGGCAACCTTTGTTTTTTTCTTTTCTTTTTTTTTTTCTGTTCTCTTACAACTTTATTTTTAAGAGAGAGAGAGAGAGAGAGAGAGAGAGAGAGAGAGAGAGAGAGAGAGAGAGAGAGAGAGAGAGAGAGGGACCAGACTCCCAGATGCTCTGCCACCTGGACCAGCAGGTAACCTGGGGCACAGACCTAGGGAGGTTGTGCACTGGTACCCAGAACACAGAGAGTGCTTGGAGGCAGTGCCTGAGTCTATGTTAGAAAGATTCCTGATCTGCCTGGGGAAGGCAGTTCTGGAATACCAGCTCCAGGAATACTTTTACACCTGGACCAGAGATGAGCCTGACACAAAGGCCCAGGGAGGGCACACCATGACTTCTGAGTGAGCAAAGAGTGCTGTACTCACTGGAAAAGTGTGCATTTTGGCCTCGAGAAAGAGCCAAATATCCACCACTAGTAGTCAGGGCAAGTGGACAAAGGGCCAAGCTCCCAGAGCAGCCTCACAAGAGCTCCCCCAACTGAGCCCACAAAGACAACTGAGTACCTGCTACCAGAACCCACTGCTTGTCCACAAAAAGCCTAACACTCAGAAGCAGTTTTATTCCTGAGCCCACGGGCCCTCAGATCCACAGGAGAGATAGGAGCCAGTCACTGACAACAAAATCACATATAACCACAGACAACAAGATGGCAAGAGAAAAATGAAAGAACTTAAGTAATGGAAACCAAGACAACCTGGAAACATCAAAACCAAGCTCTCCCACCACAGCAAACAGTAGACTGCCAAACGCTCAAAAAAAAAAAAAAAAAAAAAAAAAAAAAAAAAAAAAAAAAACCTCAGACCTGAAATCATACCTCAAGATGATGATGGAGATCTTCGAGAAGAGCATGAATAACTCACTTAAAAAATATGGGAGGACAACTATAAACAAATAGAAGTTTTTAAAGAGGAAACATGAAAAGCACTCAAAGAACTACAGGAAAACACAACCAAAGAGATGAAGGAATTGAAAATAGAAACAATAAAGAAAACACAAAAAGAGACAACCCTGGAAATGGAAAACCTAAAAAAGAAATCAGGAGTCACAGATGCAAACATCTCCAACAGATTACAAGAGATGAAAGTGAGAATCTCAGGTGCTGAAAACAACATGGAAAACATAGACAAAACAATCACAGAAGATGCAAAAACAAATCACCTAACCCAAGATGTCAAGGAGATCCAGGACCCAATGAGATGACCAAACCTAAGGATAATAGGAATAGAAGAGGGTAGAGAATATCAACTAAGAGGCACAGTAAATATCTTCAACAAAATCATAGAAGAAAACTTCCCTATCCTTAAGAATGAGATGACCATGAGCATAAAACAAGCCTACAGAACTCCAAATAGAGTGGACCAAAAAAGAAGTTCTTCCCATCACATAATAGTCAAAATGCCAAGTGCCCAAAGCAAAGAAAGAATACTAAAAGCAGTAAGGGAAAAAGGTCATTTAACATACAAAGGCAGACCAATCAGAATCACACCGGACTTCTCAGTAGGGACTATGAAAGTTAGAATATCCCGGACAGACATCATATAGACCCTAAGAGAACACAAATGCCAGCCCAGGCTACTATACCCAGCAAAATTCTCAATCACCATAGATGGAGAGACCAAGATATTCCAGGAAAAAATTAAATTTACATAATATCTGACCACAAATCCAGCACTAAAAAGAATAATAGATGGAAAACCTATCACAAGGAGGGAAACTACATACTAGAAAAAACAAGAAAATAACTAAGCAAGAAAACCAAAAGAAAAAAGACACACAGACATAATTCTACCTCTAAAAGCAAAAATAGCAGGAAAAAGCAGCCACTATTCCTTAATATCTGTTAACATAAATGGACTCAATTCCCCAATAAAGAGACATAGACTATCAGACTGGATACACAAAGAGGATCCAGCATTTTGCTGCATAGAGGAAACTCATCTCAGAAACAAAGACAGACACTATCTCCGAGTAAAAGGCTGAGAAAAAAACCTTCCAATAATTTTTTCTCCATTTAAACATCTGGATGAAATTAGTTGAAACCCAGTATCAAGTTTGGTTTGAAACAGACACTTAACTACACATTTTCACAGGCACATACACCAAATCTGCACACAACCTGCTTTTGAACTAATGGTATTGATCCAGTGAAGAGGACTAAAACGGACACATAAATTCTTTAGGCATTTTCTTCACCTTGGACGAATTGTTGACTTCATTGTTTCATGAAAATGTGTTTTAGACAAATGTGACAAGATAATAGAATATAGTACTTTATAACTTAAAATCCGACATAGACACAAGACAAATAATTCAAATAATATTCACAAAGCTGAGGACAGTTCTCAATATCTAGAGACTTTACAGAAATAGAGAGAGAGAGAGAGAGAGAGAGAGAGAGAGAGAGAGAGAGAGAGAGAGAGAGAGAGAGAGAGATACTTTGTTTGGTTCTTTTGGACTCAGGTTGAAAGAAAGACCCTTTGCTTAATAGATATTTCTGCAGTAACAGTAATTGGCATGTGTCTTAGACCAGTCTTCAATAAACTGTCTTAACTATGATGCTGCAGTTATAACACTACATGTACAACAACTGGCTTGTCGGGATTCATTAATGAATATAATGGTATCATTAAAATATTTTATCTTTGAACTAAACCTAACAGGGCTGAAATTTCAAGGCCAATGTTTATAATTTATTTAACACCAAAATGAAGTAACAAAATTTTAAAGTTAAAATTATTTCTAAAAAGCTATATATTCATAATGACTCTAATACCAGGATACTCTATCATAGAAATAATTTAAAATGATGTTTTATTTTACTGATGGTTAATAATTGTGAGTGGGAAACAGGAAAACGTATTGCTAATTTCACTACCCCAGCCAATTTTTATGCATGTTTATGTATAAGGAAATTTAAAACAAGGCTTCTCAGAAAATAATTCATTTCTAAAGGCAGTCACATATAACCAAAACACTAATAAAACTTTCCTACAATAATATCACTCACATTCAAATCTGGTCATATTACATTATAGATTCAGTTGAATGAATTAGTTTAAAATTTGCTCTGTAAAAATATATTCTATACACTTTATTGGTAAACCATTTTATTATTTACATAAAATGCATAAAATAACTTACTTGATTATAAGATAGTGACCTGCTTGTACTCATAACAGTTGTATTTAAAAAAAAAAAAAAAGAATCTATGTGCCTCCGGGATCTGAGCCTCATTTTAGCACAGACCACAGGATATTACAGTAAGAGTTTTAAGATGTAAGGACTTCCATATTTTGCTATCGTTTTATTCTGTGACCCTAAAAACATCCAATTTATTTTAATAGCTTAAAATGAAATACCTCGAATCATATGCAATACTGTTACAATTAAATAGAAAATGTTACAAAGATCTTTAGGAAAATTACACTATGAGAGCATAGAGTAAGTATTATTTCCCTCTTTCTATTAACTCCATTAGGCACAGACAGTTAATTCCCAGTTGCTATTAGTTAGTAAATGGCTAAGAGATATTTTTATAGCTACCATTTACTGAGAACACACTCTGCCAAGCTCGGTGCTTGGTGTTTTACATGCATTATCTCACTTATTCCCACGATAGATGTATGAGATGGGTATTTAATTACAGGCCTATGGCAGCAAGCATAGAGGAAATGGCTCCAAGTTGCAACATATTGCAGAGTAAATTGTGAACAAGAATCTCTAATTTTTGATGAGATTTTGCCATTTTTCTACATATATATATGTATATATATTTACAGGATCTAATATCTGAAAGAATAAAAGGATGAAAAACAATCAACAGTTTAAGACACCAATTCATAATTTCAAAAGCAATAAATCATAAAATGAAGAAATGACATTTGACAATCGCATTTTCCAAAATCACATCATTTGACAATTTCCTGGTAGAAACCAGAAAGTATTGGCATATGAGAAATTATGTTTTATAGAAACGGTTACCAATATTAAGTGTAATTATGATCTCTCTCCCACCCTCCCTCCCTCCCTCCCCCCCCCCCCCCCCGTCGCTCTCTCTCTTTCACTCACCCTGCTTATATCTCTGCATTTAAAGTATAGAATTTCTCTGTATTCTCTTTTTTTTCTTGGTGGCCCACGTGAAAATAAACTTTAAAATTTTTGTTTACTCATTAATATGTATGCATGTATGTGAGTGTATATGCACCTGTGAGGGTGTTCATGCACATGTGTATGTACATAGACCTTTGGGGATATGTATGCACCTATGTTTGGGCACGTACCCTGAACTATTAGCATGCACCTGTGAGGGTGTGCATGCACCCGTGTATTTGCAGAAGCTAGCAGAGGGTGCTGTATTCTTCTATTTTTCTCTGCCTATTTGTTTCAGGTAGGGTCTCATATTCAACCTGAGCAATAGCTTTCTTGACTCAGCTGGAAATAAGCAATGCCCAACAATTCTGTCTCAGTTCCCTGCAGGGTTTGTGTAACATATATGTACAATAACATTAGACTCCTTGCATTGGTACTTAGATTCAAACACTAGTCTTCATGACTGTGGATGGAACATTCTTTTTTGTTTGTCTTTAACACATCCTGACCAGCAGTTTCCCCTCCCTCTACTGCTCCCAAAGCCCCCTCCTTTTCCCTCAAATCCACTTCTCTGTTTACCTTCAGAAAGAGCAAGTCTCACAGGGACATTAACTGAACAAGGAATAACAAGATAAAATAAGGCTAGGAACAAACTTTTATATCAAGGCTAAGCAAGACAACTCAGCAGGAAACAAAGGGTCCCAAGAGCAGGGAGAGAGTCAGAGACAGCCCCACGTTTTCTGTTAGGAATCCCACAACAACACCAATGACCATAATATAATGCAGAAGACCTGGCAAAGACCCATGCAGGCTTTGTAGTTACTACTACAGTCTCTGTGAATTCCTATGAGCCTTGTTTAATTAATTCTATGAGCAATGGTCTTCTGGTGTCATCTACCCTCTGACTCCTATAAGCCTTCAGGAGCTGCAAGGGGAGAGACCTTATAAAGATCTCCAATTTAGGCTTTCTTTCTGCCTCATGTCTTGCTGTGGGTCTCTGCATCTGCTGAAGAGAGCACTCTAAATGGCTAAACCATATCTCTAGCACTGTGTTTTTTAAAAAAATATTTTTATTTATTCTACGATAATTTCATGCATATACAAAATGTATTTTGATAATATAGACATTCATTGCCCACTATTACTATTCCCACCAAATCTCTCTTTCCTTCCATGTTAAGTAGGTCTGCATATTCATTCTCTTTCTCCCTCTCCTTCTCTCTTCCTCTTTCTTTGTCAGTACTCCCCACTCTCTCACACACACCATGGTCATTTGTTTCTTAACATAAAAATTAATAATGTTGGAATAACAGAATGATGGCTTGACAGTTAAGAGCAGTTGTTACTCCTGCAGAAGACAAGAACTGCATTTTTCTGTGCCGACATGGTGGCTCAGACCCGTTAATAAATTCACTCCCGTTAATAAATCCATTTAATACTGTGTGCTCCAATATGTGTCACTCTGCACATAAGTACCACATATTCATTAAAAATAAAGACTTCTTTAATGAAGGCTGAATGATGTTCTTCTCTATGGGTATAAAAATACATAATCACATGGTAGTCATTTTATTGCTTTGTTCCTTTGGCACAATAATCATAGTAGGTTTTCCTGTAGACCCATGGACTATCTAGACTGGAGTTCTTTGCCATTTTATCAGTGTTTGGTATGGGTTCCATTTCATGGAATGGACCTTAAATTCAAATGATGGGTTATTGCTTTTTCCCGTAGCATTTGTGCCACTATTGTACAAGTATATCTTTCGGGCAGATCTCTGTTGTAGGTCACAGGTGTAGCTGAATGATATTGATGGTACCTAAGCAGAGTACTTCCCAGTGCAGCAAATGTGAAGATTCTTGGACACCAGTTCTCTATCTAGATACATGTTTGATGACATCATTAAGGGTTTCTCTCAACAATAGGGTTTTACCATCTGATTGCAGAGAGCAACCAATAACATTGACAATAAGCCTCAGTGTTTTGGAACCCTATTAGCTAAAAACTTTACAAGCTGTAACCTATTACTGGATTTAGACATTTTATTTGGTACCATAGATGTCTATATGTGTCACTGTCTCCCTATTATATGATGACTCAATTAATTTTTTTCATATAGATATATATTAAAAAGCCTCGATAGTAGTAAGTTTCCACAAAAGCATCCATAGTCTTTATCTTCTAATAAAAAAATGTCAGCAAGAATTCAAGCTACAAACAGGAAATACGTGTCCTATAACTTCTTTTAGAATATGATCTATCTGTTCACCATGTGCTCAGGCCTATATTTCAGAAAAAAGTGGATTTTATATGTTAGACAGTATCAACTCATTTGTTACAAAGTCATGCATTATTGGCTAGAAACACATCTACGCAATCATCTAAAATTATTGGGCCATTAATTTCTAATCTAAATTCCTTGAAAATTCATCCCACCAGGAAGTCATAAGACTGCATACCATGAATTTACAATTTTTATTTTTACAGCTGAGTGCAATAACCTGGAAGAGTTGATGTGCCCGTTTGAGAGCATAACAGCAGCACAGTGTCTATATTTGTTATCACCATCTTCTAATTATGCAAATGTTGATTTAAACTCATATTAAAATCATAAAACTGGATCAGATGATTTCATTTATGTACTTTAGTTATTAACAATGACAAAATATGTTAGAAGGAAAATCTTTTATGCCAATTTTCAGTCAGTTGATACACTGCTAACACTAAATTTTTGAGGACTGTCCTTAATTACTGTGTGTGTGTGTGTGTGTGTGTGTGTGTGTGTGTGTGAATATACACATGCACACATGTGTGCATACTTGTATGTATGTAGAGGCCAGATATTGACATCAGATGTCTTCCCCAGTCTCATTACATCTTACTTTTTGAGTCAGAGTCTCTGAGTGAATCTTGAGCTCACAGATTTGACTAGACTGGGTGGTCATCAAATCCCACAAATCCTCTTGTCTTCCCTTCACTACTACAAGGATTACAGTAAAAACAATCATGTTTTTTGTTCTCAATACAAGTTTTAGTGATCTAACTCAGGTCCTTAGGCTTGCATCATAACACTATTGACTAAACTTTCTCTCCAGCCCAGGAATCTCTATCTTCGTAATAAACTCCACATAATTTAGTGATTATTTTATAACAGAAACCAGCAAAGATGCCTGAGGAAGAAAGCAGTGTGATGTGACAAACACTAAGTCTTCTTGAGTTCAGAGACAGACATAGCAAGACAGACAAGCAAACACAAAAGAAATAATAGCTATTATATTAACTGAGATGAGTGTCCACATTATGATTATGATTCACTCTTCATTGTAAATATTGATTTGAGTTATTATAATTTTATGTTAAGGAAAATGAACAAATTCATGTTTTACCTGACATCAGGATCAAAATCATCCAAATACCATAACATAAGTATATTCACAAAAAGGTTGCAAATATTTGATGCAGATTCTAGTTAAGAGTAAGGTCACAACAATGGTAAAATCTTTCCACTATATAAAAAATTTCAATGTTGAGAAACTTATTTATATACATCATTATTCTTTTACATCTTTTACAATCATATAAAGTTGGATCTATTATCTTTCTTTTATGGATTAAAAAAAAAAAAAGGCCCAAAATGGAGAAATCAAGCTTACATTTCCTGACAACAAATGTATGATTATGTCTTTATCACACAACTCTGGCTTTGTTCCTCAATGTTAATAATAAAGTTGTTGGGATTTGTAGCTTCTTCAGTCAATACATCATCCATAAAATTGAGTTAGGGTGTTGTAAGTCAGAATTAATTTTTGATGGCTCAAATTCACAAACCTAGGTTTCTTTGAAGTAATAGTAGAGGAAAGAATAAAAAATATTATTTACCTGTTGAGATGGTCATGGAACTCAGTCTATAGAATGTATAAATTAGCATATGTTGCATGAATATGTATACAAATTTGTTGAGATTAATAAAATACATTTTAATTTAAAAGCAACACTGAATCAAATTGTGGCCTTTTGTTATTATGTATTAAAGGTATCATCATTAAAATAGCAAACCACATTTTGAATTTTCAGAAGAGTAGCAGAGGTTGAGCATCTATGAACTAAATTGTCTCCAAGACACTTTGAGGTTAAAATTAGATAAAATTGTCATTCAAACCAGGCTTTATTCAGTCATTACAACAGAATAGGACTGATTACTTATGATCAAAGTGAATATGTAATGGTTGACCTATAGTACAATTGATCTGATTAATCATGTGAAACTAGCCGGCGTATATGTTTATTGAAGAAACTAATCAGAAAAGAATGGTGAGGAATTTGAGTGACTAGTAGCTTTTTAAAAAATACTACATCACTATCATTATAATTCTTGTCTTTATTATTTTATGATTCAGATTTTTTGTGGGGGGTTAAATATATTAATATTAGTTTCTAAGGGCTTAATATGCATTCATGATAGTTATCAGATATTTTAATTTTTCTTTAGTATGTCCTAAATAAAAATTTGTTACTATCCTCTTCTCTGTCATGTTTCTATTTATGTATGTCCTCCATTGTAACCCTGTTTACCTCTGTTGGTAGACATGCAAACACATGGCTGCTCTTTGTGTTTATGGAGAACTCTTGGAATTTCTTCTGTGTACTGTTGTAATTTGAAAATGAGGGCATTTAGCAAGTGCAGCAACACAGCAAAAGTCAGGTCACTAAACCTTTGATAAGAAAGCCCTATTTTCCACAGTTCTACTAGAAGTAAACTCAGTTTCCTAGGTAACAAAGTAGTTACAAAATTAACTAAGAATACATCTATTTGTTTTATTCATTATTTTCTAGACAACCTTACTCTTCTTAAATATTTCTGTGGGTTTCTATGTTGACATTGACTGATTTATGGCATGAATACATCATTACTCTTAAAAACAAAGAAATGTGATAGATGAAATGAATTACATAGCTCTCAGTCTTGTGCTTAAATATTGCACATTGTTCAAACTGATGTGTGTATAATAGTCATGAGCAAGTTACAACTTGCATTTAATTATGTGTCATGCAAACACATTACCAGGGCAGTTTCTGTAGGCACAGCTCCAGTAACAACGTGGGTTCATGTTAAATCATATTTACTATCAATCAACGAAGTGTGAGACTCTTAAATTCCCTGACAACAATTTTCCTATTAATACCTTTGCTAGTATCATATTCTTAACAACAAAAATAATCATTTTTTAAAATTTTCTTAATTTTTATCTCAGAGAGCTATCTAGTAATCAAATATCAAACCGAGTATTTCAAATAATGTGTTTCATAGCTCATCTTCCAAAAACCAGTCCAAAAGGTATAATACAGCATAAATTAAGAAGGAATTGTGAGGGTGTGGCTGAAAAACACTAGAATATATGCATAGACAAAATTTTGAAGAACTTGTTTTGACAAATGATTTTATTTCAATCATCAAAGCTCTGGTGTGATTGGAGGGGGTATTGTGGTAGCACAATGTTGAAAACAGGCTTCGACAGGGAGTGAACCAGCTTAGGTCTTATAACTGCATTCTTAACATTCTTTATATCCAAAAATGAATTCGCTGGCAATAGATTCTTTTAAAGCTATATTTTCCAAAATCTCTTCAGTTTCTTAAGCAGTAAAGCAAAGAAAGTGAAGGGAAGAATGGATGAAGAGAGGGAAGAGGAATAGAAAGAAAAAGTAGAGGGAAGAAAATATTTATTACTAAGCAGTAGGTGTTTTGCATACATGTTGTAAGTACTCACAATAAATTCAACACAGAGACATTTATTCCTTTATTTGGAGAAAAAGGAATGGGGCTATGTAAGTTTCTATAACTTTAACTGGCTCAGTTAGAATTCAATCCTAGGACTGCATGATTTCATACTCATGTGGTTATTCTAGTCTGGCAAACTTTGATAGTAGTTTTGACACAAAACTTTGGTTCTTGTTTTTATTGTATTTTATTACTTTACATATTTTAAATTTTTGTTTAAAATTTCTCATATATCTTATCATACTTTTTTTTCAACTTTTTACAGATACTCCCTACCTTTATACACATACAACTTCATGATCTTTCTATATCATTCTCTCTTGAAAATTCCCAAAAACAAAAACGAAAAGCAAAATAATCAAAACACAATAGGAAAAACCAATCAAAAACAAGCATGGGCTTGAAAGAGGCCCCTAGCACATATGTAGCAGACAGACAGTTCAGTCTCCATGTGGGTCCCCCAACATCTGGAGCAGGGGATACCCCAAAAATGTTGCCTGTACATGGGCTATATTATTCTAGCTGTGTTGCTTTGTCTGGCTTCAGGAAGATAGGATGTGCCTAGCCAGGCAGAGACATGATGCACCAGGGTGGGGGTATACACCAGAGACCCCATCATCTCAAAGGAGAAGGAGATGAAGGAGGGTTTCTGGAGAAAAACCTGGGGGGAAGCATTTGATGTAAATAAATTAATTTAAACACACACACACACACACACACACACACACACACACACACACACACGTTGGCCAACTATTCCCCGGACACTTGAAATGAGGTTGACATACTCAAGAGTACTCTATTGCAGAAAACTGACTATCCTTCCAAGCAGGTTTGACTGAAATAGCTTTGTGTTTACGGATGGGACATTGTGTCCACTTCTCCTCCATGCTGAGATTTTTGTCTGATTTGAATTTGCACAGGTCTCATGCATGATGGTGCATGATGTACAGTCTATGTGAGTTCATATGTGTATTAGGCCTATTGTGCTTGAAAGATGCTCTTTTCTTATTTCCCACATTTGAACCTTACAATCCCTCCACCTCATCATCCATACAGATTCCCAAGACTTGAAGGGAAGGTGTGGACATCTCCTTTAGGGTTAAGTATTCCAAAGTCTTTCACTCTCTTTACATTTCCAAGTTGTGAGTTTCTGTGTTTATTACTATCTACTGCAAGCAGAAACATCTCTGGTAAGGGTTGATAGATGTACTTGGTCTAGAGGTATAAGAATACACCATGAAGTAATTTATACTGCAATATTACTTTAGCATGATGATGAGGATGATGATGATGATAATGATGATGATGATGATGATGATGATGATGATGATGATGATGATGATGATGATGATGATAATAATAGTTTTCCACCAGGGACTGACCTCTATCTAGTCTTATATTATTGGTCTTGTTAACATTTTCAAAAGTGGATTCTATCTCATGGAGTGCCTTATAACCTATATAACATCATTGGTTAGTTCCATAACCTTTTGCCACTATTGCACCAGCATATCTTATAGGCAAATCTCTAGTGCAGGTCACAGCAATTGTAGTTGATGATACAGAAAATTACATTTCTATTCCAGTAGCATTCAATGTACCTTTCCGCATCATGAATGCTACTACATAATTCATAAAAGTCTTCTAAGTGGCCTACATACTATCATATATCATTGGTTAAACAATCATAAACATAGGCTCATTAGTTTCTATTGTGTACTTAGGCTTTTTTCATAAAAATTGAAACATAATTTCATAATCATTTCACCAAAAGTAGAGCTGACCCCAAATCTGGAGAGACTTGTTTGGATTTTATGTAAAAAGTTAGGAGTTATCAGACTAAATTGTCTGTTAAATATTTGTATCTCAGTGAAGCAAATGACATACAAACATTTTAGAACAGCCTCACTTAGGTATTTTATAGAGATAAGGGCAAATGTAATAGTAATCAAGTCATAAAATTTTATTTTCTATGATAGCATTGATTTAGACATATTATCATAGTTTATTTACACTTAGATGTGTGGGTATATTCTACTTCACTATATATTTTGTTCTACTCACACTTTTGTTCTTTTTAATTTTATTGGATTTATAAGTTT
This sequence comes from Micromys minutus, assembly GCF_963924665.1. Taxonomy (NCBI): domain Eukaryota; kingdom Metazoa; phylum Chordata; class Mammalia; order Rodentia; family Muridae; genus Micromys; species Micromys minutus. The sequence continues at coordinate 57,605,725 of NC_137970.1, read as the reverse complement.
ACTTTTCAAATAGTGTCCCCTTTGCCAGGTTCCCCTCCAGAAAATTTCTATGCCACCCCTCCTGCTTCTATGAGAGTATTCTTCCCCACCAAAATACCCACTCCCTGCTGCCTCCCCACACTGGCATTTATCTACACTGGGACATTGAGCCTTTAGAGGAACCAGGCCCTCTCCCCCATTCATGCCCAACAAGGCCATCTTCTGCTATGTATGCAGCTGGAGCCAAGGGTAACTCCATGTTTCTTCTTTGGTTGGTGGTTTAGTCCCTGGAAGCTCTGGTTAGTTGATATTGTTCTTATGGGGTTGCAAATCCCTTCAGCTCCTTCTGTCCTTTCTCTAACTTCTCCATTGGACATTGTTTTCTCAGTCAAATGGTTGGCTGAAAGCATCTGCCTCTGTATTTGTCAGGCACTGGTAGAGCCTCTCAGGAGACAACAATATCAGGCTCTTGTCAGCATGCACTTCTAGGCATCTGTAATATTGTCTGAGTTTGGTGAGTGTATATGGGATGGATCCACAGGTGGGGAAGTCTTTAGATGGCTTTTCCTTCAACCCCTGCTCCACACTTTGTCTTCATATTTCCTCATATATTATGTTTTCCCTTTTAAGAAGGAATGAAACATCCATACCTTGGCCTTCCTTCTTCTTGAACTTCATGTTGTCTGTGAATTGTATCTTGGGTATTCCAAGCTTTTGGGATAATATCCACTTATCAGTGAGTGAATACCATGTATGTTCTATTATGACTGGGTTACCTCACTCAGGATGGTATTTTTTACTTCCATCCATCTGCATAAGAAATTCATAATGTCAGTCATTGTTTTTAATAGCCAACTAGTACACTATTGTATAAATGTACCACATTTTCTGTATCCATTCCTCTGCTGAAGGACATCTGAGTTCTTTCGAGCTTCTGGCTATTATAAATAAGGCTGTATGAACATAGTGGATCATGTGTCCTAGTTATATGTTGGAGCAACTTTTGGATATAGACCCAGGAGTGGTATAGCTGTGTCCTCGGGTAGTACTATGTCCAGTTTTCTGAGGAACTGCCAGACCAGCTTGCAATCCCACCAGCAATAGAGGAGTGTTCCTCTTTCTCCATATCCTTGCCAGCATCTGCTGTCACCCAAGTTTTTGATCTTAGCCATTCTGACTAGGGTGCACTGGAATCTCAGGGTTGTTTTTATTTGCATTTCCCTGATGACTAAGGATGTTGAACATTTCTTTAGGTACTTCTCAACCAGTTAAAATTCCTCAGTTGAGAATTCTTTGTTTAGCTCTGTATTCCAATTTTTAATAAGATTATGTGTTTCTTTGGAGTCTAGCTTCTTGAGTTCTTTGTTAATATTAGATATTGGCCCTCTATCAGATGAAGTATTGGTAAAGATATTTTCCCAGTCTTTTGGTTGCTGTTTTGTCCTCTTGACAGTATCCTTAGCCTTACAGAAGCTTTGCAATTTTATGAGATCCCATTTGTTGATTCTTGATCTTAGAGCATAAGCCACTGGTGTTTTTTCAGGAAAATTTTCCCCATGCTTACGTGTGCTGAGCTCTTTCCCACTTTCTCTTATATTAGTTTCAGTGTATCTGGTTTGATGTGGACTTCCTTCATCCATTTGTACTTGAGATTTGTACAGGAAATAAGAGTAGATTGATTTGCATTATCTCCATGCAGACTGCCAGATGAACCAGCACCATGTGTTGAAAATGCTGTCTTTTTTCCACTGTATGATTTTAGCTTCTTTGTCAAAGATCAAGTGACCTTTGTGTGGGTTCATTTCTGGGTCTTCGATTTTCTTCAGCTGATCTATCTGCCTGTCTCCGTACCCATACCATACAGTTTATCACCACTGCTTTGTAGTACAGCTTAAGGTTAGGAATGGTGATTAACCCCAAAATTTTTTAATTGTTGAGAAGATTTTTCTCTGTCCTGGGTTTTTTGTTATTCCAAATAAATTTACAAATTTCTATTTCTAGTTGAATGGAGAATTGAGTTAATGTTTTGATGAGGATTTCAGTAAATTTGTAGATTGCTTTTTGCAAAATGGTCATTTTGACTCTATTAATCCTGCCAGTCCATGAGCATGGAAGATCTTTCCATTTTCTGAGATAATCTTGATTTCTTTCTTCAGAGACTTGAATTTCCTGTCATACCAATCTTTCATTTGCTTGGTTAGCATCACATCGAGGTATTTTATGTTACTTGTGACTATTGTGAAGGGTGTATTTTCCCTATTTTCTTTTTCAGCCTGTTTATCATTTAAGTAGAAAAAGGGTACTGATTTGATTGAGTTAATTATATACCCAGCCACTTAGCTGAAGTTATTTTTCAGTTGTAGAAGTTTTTTGGTAGAATTTTTGGGGTCACTTAAGTAAACTATCATATCATCTGCAAAGAGTAATATTTTGACTTCTTCATTTTCAATTTGTATTCCTTTGAGGTTTCTTTGTTTTCTAATTGCTCTGGCTAAGGCTTCGAGTACTATATGGAATAGGTAGGAAGAGAGTGAGAAGCCCTATCTAGTACTTGATTTCAGTGGAATTGCTTAAAGTTTCTCTCCATTTAGTTTGATGTTGACTATTGGTTTGCTGTATATTGCTTTTTCTATGTTTATATATGGGCACCGAATTCCTGATCCTTCCAAAACTTTTATCATGAAGGGGTATTGAATTTTGTCAAATGCTTTCTCAGCATCTAAACAAATGATCATGTGTACTTTTTCTTTGAATTTGTTTATATAGTGGATTTTGTTGATGGGATTTCATATAGTAAACCATCCCTGCATCCCTGGGATGAAGCCTACTTGATAATGACAGATGATCATTTTGAATTGTTCTTGGATTCTGTTTGAGTAAATTTTATTGAGCATTTTTACATCGAAATTTATAAGGAAGATTGTTCTAAAGTTATCTTTCTTTGTAGGGTCTCTGTGTTCTTTAGGTATAAGCCTAATTGTGGCTTCAAAGAATGTATTGGGTAGTGTTCCCTTTGTTTCTATTTTGTGGAATAGTTTGAAGAGTATTAGTGTTAGGTCTTTGAAGGTCTGATAAAATTTTGCACTAAAACTGACCTTTTTTTTGGTCGAAATACTTTTAATGACTGATTTTATTTCTTTAGGGAACTAACTTTTAATGACTGCTTGTATTTTTTTTTTTTTTTTTTTTTTTTTTTAGGGAACACATGTTTATTTACAAGTATTTGTATGTTCTCTTTGAATATTCTTTGTTTTTTAATACTTTATTTTTTAAGTTTGCTTTACATCCTGATTATATCCCCCTCCCTCATCTCTTCCAAGCCCCATCTTTACAATCCCTCTTCCCATTGTCCCCCTTATTTTCCATTCCATACTGTAAGTTCTACTCCTATCAAGACTAGATACGTCATTTCTCACTTAGGCCCAAACAGGAAGTCCATGTAGGGAACCAGTGATTCAATGGCAAGAAACAGAGACCCAAGACTGCCCCCCCATGCTGCGTGTTAGGGGGACCCACATGAAGACCAAGCTGCACATTTGCTACAATGCTAGTCATTTGATATTTGGTCTGAATTCTACAAAGCATGTATAAGATAGTGGTAGGAACTTCAAAGTTACCAGTATGGATGCATAGTTAACAGAATCACAAGATTGTACTCAGAATATTTATAACAAGAAAAGAAGATTTGGTGCACCAACATAGACAAAAGTATTACAGCATTAGGTTCAAAGCTGCCAATATTATCAGATGCCAATTATGCACTATACATAGACAGATGTTTAATTTTACTTACTGCCACTATTGCATCTTATAATCCATTATAAAGTTCCCTGTTTTCCTTGAAAAAGATTATTTTACAATGTGCCCCAAATAATACTTTTTGTCAACAACATATTTTTATTATTTGAGAATTTCACACTATGCACCCAATCACACTATCTTCCAAGTTCTCCCAAGTCTGCCACAGAGGCAGAGGCAGAAGCAAATGAAGTAGAAGGAGGAGGAAGAGGAGGAGGAAGAGGAGGAGGAGTTCTATATCATAAATATGAGATCTTTTGCAGATAATGTGTGTCTAAAAATTTTATAGGCTCTATTGATTGAATATTCTACACTGAAGAGTACATTTTCGAGGGTGGGGTTAAACTACAATTATCTGGGAATCTGCATCAATTGTAAACTTCTTGAGAGTTGAGAAAAATATCACTTTTTAGACACTTGATAGCACAGTACTTGACATATAATAGGCAATAACTTTAAAATATGGCCTGCGAGCCCCTAAAGGTTGAAAAACTGGTGAGTAGGAGATCTAGGCAGCCAGGAAGCAGAGAGATTTCTGCAGAGTGCGCACGCAAAGCGCACCCTCTGACCTGCCTGATCCAGGGACCGGAAACAGAACTTTGGAACTTCTGTTAACACCGGCGACTCTGAGGCATAGAACACGGCTCGGCCCATCTGCCACCTGGATCAGTGGAGATCCAGGGACACACACCAAATACAAGGGAAAGGCGAAAATATATCACTGACAACAAAATGGCAAGAGGAAGGTGAAAGAGTATATCCCAAGGAAACCAAGACAACCTGGCAAAACCAGAACCAAGCTCTCCCATAACAGCAAACATCGGAATGCCAAACACTCCAGAAAAAGAAGACACAGACCTGAAATCATACCTCAAGATGCTGATAGAGATACTTAAAAAAGAACGGGAGAAAAAGCAAAAAGATTCAGAAGCTTTTAAAGAGGGAACAATTAAAACACTCAAAGAACTCAAAGAAATAGAGGAAAACAGAACCAAAGAGACAAAGGAATGGAAGTGGGAATTTAAAACGGAAATTGTCACAATAAAGAAAACACTAAATGAGGTAACCCTAGATGTAGAACACCTAAAAAAGAAATCAGGAGTCACAGAAGCAAGCATTTCCAATAGATTACAAGAGATGGAAGAGAGAATCTCGAGGGCAGAAGACAACATTGTAAACATAGACAAAACAGCCAGAGAAGATGCAAAAAACAAAAAGCTCCTAACCCAAAATGTCAAGAAAATCCAGGACAATATGAGAAGACCGAACCTAAGGATAATAGGAATAGAAGAAGGAGAATTGTATCAACTAAGAGGCACAGTAAATATCTTCAAAAAAATCATAGAAGAAAACTTCCCTACCCTCAAGAATGAGATGACCCCAAGCATAAAAGAAGCCTTCAGAATTCCAAATAGGTTGGACCAGAAGAGAAATACCCCGTGACACATAATAGTAAAAACACCAAGTGCCCAAAGCAAAGAAAGAATACTAAAAGCAGTAAGGGGAAAAGGTCAGGTAACATATAAAGGCAGACCAATCAGACTCATACCCGATTTCTCAACAGAGACTATGAAAGCTAGAAGAGTCTGGACAGACATCATGCACTCCTTAAGAGAGCACAAGTGCCAGCCCAAGCTGCTATACCCAGCAAAACAGTCAATCACCATAGATGGAGAGATGAAGATATTTCAAGACAAATCAAAATTTACACAATATCTGACCACAAACCCAGCACTACAATGAATTATAGGTGGAAAACCCAATACAATGAGGGAAAATACAGCCTAGTAAAAACAAGAAAACTCCTAAACAAGAAAAATAAAAGAAGAAAAAGACACAGACACAACTCACCCAAAAAAAGCAATAATGGCAGGAAACAGAAACAACTATTCCTTGATATCTATTAACATAAATGGACTCAACTCCCCAATAAAGAGACATAGGCTATCAGACTGGATACATAAAAAAAATCCAGCCTTTTGCTGCATACAGGAAACTCATCTCAGAGACAAAGACAGACACTATCTCAGAGTAAAAGGGTGGGAAAAAAACTTCCAAGCAAACAGCTCCAAGAAGCAAGCTGGAGTGGCTGTTCTAATATCGCATAAAGTAAATATCCAACCAAAAGTTATCAAAAAAGATAAGGAAGGACACTTTTTACTCATTACCGGAGAAATCTGTCAGGAGGAACTCTCAATTCTTAACATATATGCTCCAAATAAAAAAGCACCCACATTCATAAAAGAAACCCTACTAAAGCTCAAAAAATACATTTCACCCCACACAATAATAGTGGGAGACTTTAATACCCCACTCTCACCAGTGGACAGATCATGGAAACAGAAACTGAACAAGGACACTGCAAAACTAGCAGAGACTTTGAACCAACTAGAATTAATAGATATATACAGAATATATCATCCTAAAGTAAAAGAATAGTAGACAGATACTAGATCCTAAAGTTAAAACTGGACCAAGTAAACAATCTAAATAACCCTATAACACCTAAAGAAATAGAAGAAGTCATCAAAACCCTCCCAACCATAAAAAGCCCAGGTTCAGATGGTTTCAGTGTAGAATGTTATTAGACATTTATTACGGATATAACACCAATACTCTCCAAACTATTCCAAAAGATAGAATCAGATGGAATATTACCTAACTCATTTTTTGAAGCTACAATAACCCTCATTCCTAAACCACACAAAGAACCTACAAGGAAAGAGAACTTCAGACCAATCTCACTTATGAACATTGATGCAAAAATACTCAATAAAATCCTTGCAAACTGAATCCAAGAACACATCAAAAACATCATTCATCATGACCAAGTAGGCTTCATCCCTGGGATGCAAGGATGGTTTAATATAAGGAAATCCATCAATTTAATACACCATATAAACAAACTCAAAGATCAAAATCACATGGTCATCTCACTAGATGCTGAGAAAGCATTTGACAAAATTCAACACCACTTCATGTTAAAAGTCCTGGAAAGAACAGGAATCCAAGGTCCATACTTAAACATAATAAAAGCAATATACAGCAAACTAACAGCCAACATGAAACTTAATGGTGGGAAACTTGATGCAATCCCACTAAAATCAGGGACTCAACAAGGCTGCCCACTCTCCCCCTACCTATTCAACATAGTAATGGAAGTTCTGGCTGGAGCAATTAGACAGCAAAAGGAGATCAAGGGGATACAAATCGGAAAGGAAGAGATAAAAATATTACTCTTTGCCAATGACATGATAGTGTACTTAAGTGACCCCAAAAATTCCACCAGAGAACTCCTACAGCTGATAAACAAGTTCAGCAAAGTGGCTGGATAAAAAATTAACTCAAACAAATCAGTAGCCTTCCTGTACTCAAAGGACAAACATGTGGAGAAAGAAATTAGGGAAAAGGTACCCTTCACAATCGTCACAAAAACTATGAAATACCTTGGTGTGACTCTAACTAAGCAAGTGAAGGACGTGTATGACAAGAACTTCAAACCTCTAAAGAAGGAAAATGAGTAGGATCTCAGAAAATGGAAAGATCTCCCATGCTCATGGATTGGAAAGATCAACATCTTAAAAATGGCCATCCTACCAAAAGCAATCTACAGATTCAATGCAATCCCCATCAAAATTCCAACCCAGATCTTCATGGAATTGGTAAGATCAATTTGCAATTTCATATGGAATAACAAAAGACCTAGAATAGTGAAATCCATCCTCAAGAACAAGAAAACATCTGCAGGAATCACTATCCCTGACCTCAAGCTATATTACAAGGCAATTGTGCTGAAAACTGCATGGTACTGGTACAGAAATAGGCAGGTGGATCAATGGAATAGAATAGAAGATTCAGAAATGAGCCCTCATGTATATGGTCACCTGATTTTTGACAAAGGAGCAGTAAACATTCAATGGAAAAAGGACAGCCTATTCAACAAATGGTGCTGGTCCAACTGGCACTCAGCATGTAAAAGAATGAAAATAGACCCTTTCTTATCTCCTCGTACAAAGCTCAAGTGTATGTGGATCAAAGATCTCCACATTAAACCAGATACACTGAAACTATTAGATGAGAAATTAAGAAAAACCTTAGAACACATAGGCACAGGAGAAAATTTTCTGAACAAAACACCAATGGCTCAAGCTCTAAGGTCAAAGATTAACAAATGGGACTTAATGAGATTGCAAAGTTTCTGTAAGGCTAAGTACATTGTCAAGAAAACAAAATGGAAGACAACAGAATGGGAAAAGATCTTTACCAACTCCATATCTGATAGAGGCCTAATATCTAAGGTATACAAAGAACTCAAAAGGTAGACAACAGAGAATCAAATAACCCTATTAAAAATGGGGTACAGAATTAAACAAAACGTTCTCAGTTGAGGAATATCGAATGGCTGAGAAATATCTGAGAAAGTGCTCTACATCCTTAGCCATCAGGGAAATGCAAATCAAAACAACCCTGAGATTCCACCTCACACCAGTCAGATTGGCCAAGATCCAAAACTCAGATGACAACAGATGCTGGTGGGGTTGTGGAGAAAGAGGAACACTTCTCCACTGTTGGTGGGGTTGCAAACTAATACAACCACTCTGGAAATCAGTCTGGCGATACCTCAGAAAATTGGACATAATACTACCTGAAGTCCCAGCTATTCCACTTCTGGGCATATACCCCAGAGACACTTTAGTACACAACAAAGATATATGCACCACAATGTTCATAGCAGCTCTATTTATAATAGCCAGAAGCTGGAAAGAACCCAGATGTCCTTCAGAAGATGAATGGATACAAAAATTGTGGTACATTTACACAATGGAATACTACTCAGCCACCAGAAACAATGACTTGACCAAATTCTTAAGAAAATGGCTGCATCTAGAGAATATCATCCTGAGTGAGATAACCCAGTCACAAAAGAACAGACATAATATGCAGTCACTGATAGTGGGATGCTAACCCCAGAGGCTTGCACTGCCCCAGAAACAACTCCAGACTGTAGGAAGTGCAAGAAATAAAGAAAACAAAACAAAACAAAACAATAAAAAATCTTTACACAACAAGAAAATTTTGACTATTTCTATGTTACATTTTGTTTTACATGTACTTTATGCTTATTGTAACTATTAAGTTTTCAATGCATGCTATCAAACCTTTAAAAAAATCAAATACTGACTAAAAATATATTCATATAGTTTTATGTAAAAATTATTTTAAAACCTAAAAAAAAGTACTGACAAAAATGTATTGTATAATTTTATGCAAAAATGCTTAAATCTGTACATTTATCTTTGTTTTGTAAAATAAAGTTGTTTAAAAAAATAAATAAACAGCAACAGAAAACCAACCAGAACAAAATAAATAAATAAATAAAATATGGCCTCCTGTCTAGTGGATACTTTTCTGGGGATAGGTTTATGGAGGTTGTTACAAAAGCCTTCTACGTTTCTCTCTTTTAATCATGGCATTGATACCACTAAAAGTAGCTTCCAGATAATACTTTTTAAAAGAAAATCAAATGTTTTAATTCTAGTCTTTTATTAAAATTTCAAATGAAACTAGAAACCTGGAAAATAATTTAAGACGTCTGACCTCCAGTACAGTGTAGAGATACTATGGCATGCTCTGTTGTAATAAACAAAAATCCAACTGCATCAGAACAAGTATAAAAAATAAAATGTAGCTGTTCTCTACTGACACTCTATTAATTACATCCTTCAAGTAGGCATAAAGACTGAATTCCTCATCTGAACTGACAAAGCTTGATTCCAGAAGATTCCTGGAACAATTCTACTCATTGATTGTGATAGTGATAAGCTAGCCTAAAGCTGATGTTATACAACCTCAAGATTAGTCAAGACTTGGTACCCTTTTATAACAAGCTGAGCTTGCTTGGCAAAGTTTTACTGCTTTGAATAAATGTCAGAGCCAAGTCATAAAAGACTAACTAACCAATAACAAGTATTTTCCATACCATGGTTTACCTTTGTATATGTATTGTGTCATACAGATATGACATTGTAAGATAAGGTACTACTGTAATGTGTAAGAAATTAAAATATTTAAATTTTATCCATGGAATAATCAAATTTTCAAAGGACTGAAAGACCATTTTCTAATAATTGTTAGTGATTCTAAGGAAATCCAGCTGAGTCAACACAAATAATTATTATTACAAATACAAGTATAAACAGATTCTGTTTAATACCACATTAGAAATAAATGTATGTGAAACAATATTCTAACAATATGTTATGCTATTGATTTAGAATCTTTATTATAAAAATCGGAGCATTAGTTTTTCTTATTTATTTTGTCCTTAACTTTATTAGGAAAAGAGTCCTCTGTAGTGGTCACCCAAAGTGGTCTTAAACTTGTGAGTTCCTACCTCACTTCCCTAGTAACTAGAAATCCAACCATGTATCACCACACAAAATGATTCCTTAAATTTTTAATAGACATTTTTATTTCAAAGGGGTACAGTATATATATAGAATAGACAAATTTCTGCTATGATGCCTTCATAAAATCTCAGTATAGGTATTTATAAGAGAAGGAAGAATGTTTCTGAGTTAGGCAATACTTTTGTTACCTAGTATTCTAAAAGGCTACCATACATACCATCTAAATGGTTACTCTGCGTTAAGATTTCCATTGCTCTATAATTTAATAACTTGGTGTGGCTGGAATGTGATGATTGCATCCTTGAAATCCATTTATAGTAGTTCCACATACAGGCACCAAAATTCAATTGAATTATTTTGTCTTGTGTTAACTGCTTTTTATTTCATTATTATCACACACATGAAATCAGGTTTAGTTTAAATTCAACCTCAGCTAGTTAAAAGTGTACAATAAATTAAATGTGGCTTAGTCTCAGTTTTCTTATCTGGAAATGCAAGTGATTATATTTCTTATTTTATATAAATGTTTTGAGATGAAGTTAGATAATATCTGTTAAGAACATAGCAGAGAGGTTAGAATAAGCAAACAACTCAAGTTAACCTCTATATAATCTTCAACTCAGTGATTTTTATAAGCTCTCATCTTAACAAAGATTTAACAAGATTTCTGAATAAACAAAGTTTCAATCAGTACATTTCCTGTATCTGTGAATCAGTGACTTTTTTTAAATCAAATAATATCCTACAATATTAAAAATCAAGCATCTTAACACAGAAAGTCAAATGGATATATTGGTTTGATTTCTTTCTTTTTTTTGATTTCTATATCAATAATATTTGATGTTAAAATATGACATGTTTTCAGTGTTGCAAATTGTTGCCACCACTCATTAAATTGTAGCTATTCTTATCACTAAATATCTTTGCCAAATGAATAGGTTTGTATAACTCAATAGAAAAACCTATTGGTGAGTGAGTGAGCACTTCAGAGAGTCTGTGCATTTCCAAAAAAAAAGTATTCTGTAGTGCTTTGCAATTTTGTTTTTATGGTCGGAGTAATAGTCCTGGGGATAGGTAATAGCTCAGATATTCTAAATTTCACAACCTATGTTTTAGTGGCCTGGCAGGAAAGTTAGCTGGAATTCCCATGATCACAGAAGAAACAGTAATTAATTGTTTCATAATCCTTGATGTAAACACACCCTTAATGTCCTTGTTTCTTTTTTCTACTGCATTTTATTTCCTAATGAAGTCTAAACAGGAAATTCTGGATATGGCTTTTCATTGGCTGATAGTTGAGGAAAGTTCCGGTCAGTCTGAGCAAAATTACAACACATAGCTTTTATGTGAGAATTTGTAGAAACCTTATTCTTCCTTGAGAATTTCCCCTCAAGTATTCTATATATTCCCATACTTCTCCTGTCTCAGTAGAATCTTAATAGAGATAGGACAATTGAAATAAATAACCTCTGATTACTAATGATCAATAATGAAGTGGTCCTCAAATATTAGCCACAAATCATGGATAGCCTTGAATGTAAATAGATTCTAGGACCTTATAGCTGACATACTGTATAAGAATCATTTAAGAAAGGGTCCAAAACCTAGGAGATTAAATAACCATCCCTAATACTTATGAATTTTAGTTCTGTCTGGAAAGATCTGTGAAAATATTTATGAAATAGTGATGTATTATATAATTCTAGCAAGATAATAGTATAAGCCAAAGGAGCAATTCTTCTTGTTATTGAGCTGTTAAAGAAATATGGTAAACATATCATTGAATAAATAGTACCGGAATCACTCATAATTTGTATTATAGATGATGTATGGGGTATTCTTCAGTATGTTGCTATTGTTAGAATATTCATTCTGCTAATTCCCTGGCCTTCTGAGTACCACCCAACTGACTTAAGCGTTTAGTTTTTGGGCTACTATATTCTAATAATACAGTTTATGATGTTCATCTTTCTCTTATGTAGCCTAAGTTCTACCAGACACCTTACCATTAGAGAGTAAAGAATCCTTTATGTTCATAGTAAAGCCGTCAGCAAAATGTCTACTTTATTAATACCGTTTGGGTTTTCCCACTCACTCCTATCACATGATTACTATGGGGTAACTAACATGCATTGTATATTCAATATGAAAGTCAATGACAGAACACAAAAAGATAGGGGTGTTTTGTGTTAATTATATATTCCATACTAATTTTTTAAGAATGAATACAATTTCTCAGCTTGAATCATTAGGATGTAATTATACTTTTATATTTTATATTTTATATTGGTAAGTTCATTTTTTAAAGTTGGACTACTTTTTAAAATTGTACTAGTTGTAGTTGATTAATTGGTGTTTCTGTCCTGGAAAGTAAACCTGAAACACTTGAAGAGGAATAGATATGATTGAATTGGTGGTATTCAAAAATCATTCCAATTCCTTGTTTTTAATAAATGGGAAATTTTTGATCACAGGTAAAAGTAAAAACCACAAGAACCAGTGGGAAAGAAAGTTCTAAATGTCTTTGAAAAGAATATAATTGAATATAACTTTATAATTTGTTGAGTCTTTGCCTCAATTTTCAGATTTGTTCGTGTTTCTGAGACTTCCATAGTTGTTTAGATTATTAATGAGTCTGCTTCAAGTAGTATAAAATTTAGAATCTTTGTTCTCCCTGTCCCAATCCTTCTCTCTCCCTCCCTCCCTCCCTCTCTCCCTCTCCCTCCCTCCCTCCCTTCCTCCCTCTCCCTCCCTCCCTCCCTCCCTCCCTCCCCCCTCTCATTCTTTCCCTTCTTCTCTTCTCTCCACCCCTACCCCAATCTTGACATTCTATTAAAACCTCTACATGTGAAAAAAAAAAAAAAAGAATCTTTCTTATCAATATAGCTAACCCAAATAAAGGAGGTCCCTTCTGGCTGAAGAGTTTATTTTAAATAACCTTGCTATTGAGTAAGAATCTACCTATATACTGAGCTTTTTCAAAACTACATCATTTCAGTAACTGTAGTAGCAAATTGATCCCAATGTGAAATAAAACTCAGAATAAACTATAAGCCTCAATTCTATGATGTTATTTGAATATAAAAAGTATATTAATATTCAAGTCTTTCAGATGTTATTGTTCATCATGTGCCTCTAATAATGTAAATACAGGCTTAAAATTTTATAATAATGGTAAATGTGTTAAGCTATGAGTCATCATATGAGTGATTTTGATGGTTTAAGCTACTTTTGGAAAGAATAGCTGTAATAGTCATCTGAATGAGCTCCAGCAGATTTTCATTTAGTGTGACTTATTTTTAATAATACATGGATTTGAGATATATTACATCAAATAAATTACTTCAATATAACATTTTGTATTTTCTATCTCTCTGCCCCCCTCTCTGTCTCTCTGTCTCTCTGTCTCTGTCTCTCTCTCTCTGTCTCTCTGCCTCTCTCTCTCTCTGTCTCTCTGCCTCTCTCTCTCTCTCTATATATATATATACATATATATATATGAACATATTGTTACAATATAACCTCAATAATTACACCAAATAAAGCCAAATCTAAACCAAATTAATAGGCTACCCTAGTAGTAAACAGAATTATTGATAGATAACCAAAAATTAAGGCTTTGAAAAACCTAACTTCACACTGTAAAATACAAGTTTTTCAAGGAATTGACATGCCCAACTCTTTTCCTGAAATATAAAATAATAATAGAATAAATCTGAATTAGTGTTTAATATTAAATTCCTGAAAACAACCTCTATTTTCTGTCAGAACAAGCAGAGTCCTCAATATTTTCCTGATATCCCAATGATATCACTATGTCACAATCATCAAAGCATTTCCATCTCAAACTCATCCATAAAATGTCTATACTATTTTTCACTGCTTTCTACTGAATAGTCATAACACAATCCACTTTTACAGAATATTAGTAAACCATTAGAACTCGGACTTTGGGGAAGCAATTAAAATGGATAAACAAGCAGGCTGTGTTTTTGGAAAACGTTTATTTTTAAAACCTGTACAAACATGAGTGTGGTGGTGCAAGTCTTTAATCCCGTCATTCAGAAGGCCTGGGCAGGTGGAGGAGCACGCTGAGTTTAAAAATAACCTAGTCGGCCCTATTTCCCGCGCTGCACTGTGGACCCTTCAATTTCTCTTTCTCCTGGGCGCTGCCTGAGCCGCAGGTTACATACAGTGCATACATGGCTAAATCCAAGAACCACACTACACACATTCAATCCTGCAAATGACACAGAAATGGCATCAAGAAACCCCAGTCACAAAGATATGAATCTCTTAAGGGGGTTGACTCCAAGTTCCTGAGGAACCTGCGATTTGCCAAGAAGCACAACAAGAAAGGCCTGAAGAAGATGCAGGCCAACAGTGCAAAGGCAGTGAGTGCACACGCAGAGGCCATCAAGGCCCTTGTGAAGCCTGAGGTCATCAAGCCCAAGATGCCAAAGGGCCCCAGCCGAAAACTCAGCCATCTGGCTTTCATCGCTCACCCCAAGCTCCAGAAGAGAATTCAAAGCTACATAGCCAAGGGTCTTAGGCTCTGCCAACTAAAGCCCAAAGTTCAAACCAAGGCACAGGTCAAAGCTCCGGCTAAAGCCCTGTCTTCGGCTCCAGCTCAGGCTCCCAAAGGTGTCCAGGTCCCTCTGAAGGCTCCATGAAGAAGGCTCCAGCCAAAGTGAAGACAGACAGACAGACTGCTGTGACACCCACCTACACACTACTGCAGATGACCAGTGTTCTATGCTGTTTTTACAAATAAACTTGAGACAAGAACAAAAAAGACAACCCAATCTACATAAAAAAACCTGTTTCTAAAATACAAACTGTAAACAAACTATTAATACTTAAAAGTATTAATACACACAAGGGGGCGAGGGAGGGAGAGGGAGAAAGGGAGGGAGAGAGAGAGAGAGAGAGAGAGAGAGAGAGAGAGAGAGAGAGAGAGAGAGAGAGAGAGAGAGAGAGAGAGAGAGAGAGAGAGAGACTGTAGCCATCATATTCTTCTTTAGTCCAGTGAGTGGAACAGTGTCTGCAATTCATGTTTAACTAATATTCCCCAATTTCAGGAGACACATATCAAAACCTGAAAGTGTGTTAAAATTACACAACATTTGATAGATTGGCTTAATTCCTTTGAAAACTTATTTAATCATGTTGTGAGTAAAATCATAAGCTCACCTTCTACTAAGCTGCCATTCTTTTCAATCTCCAAATTAAACAAGCCCCAAACAGTTGCCGACAGTGCACAGTATGAAAGACTCTATCTCTGCTCTTATATTCCCACCTCAGTGTTTGTCTTCACTCATTTGTTTTTACACCTGAAATGGTCCAAAATGTTCTCAATAAATCATCTGCAGTCCTTGTTATTTCTCTATTCCATATCTTTGTGTAGAGTGGTCAGTTAGGGAGAAGAACATTATAGTAGATATTTAAAACCCTGCATTGATCAATAGGAGGAGAAGCCCTGGTTCCTGTGAAAGCTTGTGTCCGCAGTATATGGGAGTGCCTTGGTGATGAGGTGAGAGTGGGTGGGTAGCAGTAGGAGCATCTTCATAGAAGCAGGGGAGGGGATGGGAGAGTGATGAGAGGTGATAACATTTAAAATGTAAATATATAAAATATCCCCCAAAGCCTGCATTCGATACCCCGTTTAATTGAAAATGAGCTTCCTTTTTGTTTTTCTATAATCCCCACTCATCTGTGTAGCTAAATGCTTTATTCAGTCACTTTTCAGTCAGACTAACATTATCTTGCAAGTGTGTAATGGTTTCACTTTGCTTACTGTTATTTTACCTCTGGTTTCCACCTTTTATTCATCTTATAAATGGCTATATTAAACAACAGGATGTCAACAGTTGAATGATTACAGTGTTGCTTAATTCTGAAAAAAGCAGGGTATCCATCATAAATAATTGAATTTGCAAAGCAGCTATTACACAGAGTTGAATACCATTGCCTCAGAATATGTAAAAATAATGGCCTTTGATTCATAGAGGTTCTTAATTAAGTGGTTCTCAAAAACAATACACTAAAACTTTCATATATATAAATTATTGAAAAATATAGTGTGAAAATATCATTTAAAAACAAAATAATAAGAATTTAAGAACAGGAATATACAAACCCTGATCTAGCATTCTAATGAACATTTTACTTATTATTGGATAGGAATACTGCTTTATGTGTATAGAACATTGGAGAGCAGTTGTAACATTCCAGGCATCCCAGTGATAATCATAGTGGTTATGATGATAATCACTAATGAAACCTTATTACAGTATGTGTTAGGAATATGCTAGTTTACCACCATATAGTAACATCCTAATTTTATAAATAAGAAAAACCAATGCTTAGAATACTGAATAAATGTATTCAAGACCATAACAAGCAGTAAACTGTTCTGTTGTTATATGTTCTGGGGAAGACAGAGTCATATTTCTAATCTACTCCAAAGACTCAGAGTGGAGACTCCAAAGAAGTACAAAAGAGCTTACCTCAAAAATCGTCCTCAGTGCTCCTTATTTAACTCCTACAACATATTTTTATGTTAAGAGTTTCATCATTTTTTTCTGGAGAGTTTAGGCTTAAAATATATTCAAATCTCTTTTTTTCTGTCACCACTTTATCTGTCTCACTGATTCTTTATTATCTGTCACTAGATGTCTAGGAGTGTCCCTTGACATCTATGTTTACCACCAGATTTTCTTTAATGAAAGATAAAACATAAAGTTATTAAGCTGAAAAGACAATTAAATAAATGTGAAATCAAACATAACAATAGCTTCTAAACTCAGTGGAAAATTTAGTTGATATGTAGTCAGCCAAGTACAACTTGTTTCTGTTGTATTTTTAAAGCCCCAGAGCAAAGAACATCCTTATTCTTTGTATTGTCAGATTTTGTATGTCGATGGGGGATTGTGTGTGTGTGTGTGTGTGTGTGTGTGTGTATTGTTCGTATGTAGGTTGGTAAGCAGGACATGCCATATTTACTATACCTATACCCCTGACATTCTCCTAACTTAATTATTTTTTATACTTCAGATTTTATTTCCCTCCTAGCCTACCATTTGATTGGTCCACATCCCATACATCCCCTCCTGTCTCCACAAGCATGTCCCCACACTCCAACACCCACTCCACCAGACCTCCTCACCTCCTGGGGCCTCAAGTCTCTTGATAGTTAGATACATCTTCTCTCACTGAACCCAGACCCAGCAGCCCTCTGTTTTATATGTGTTGGAGGCCTCATAGCAGCTGGTGTATGCTGCCTGATTGGTGCTCCAGTGTCTTTGAGATATAAGGGGTACAGGTTAATTGGGACTGCCGGTCCTCTTACAGGGTCACCCTCCTCTAGCTTTTCTCCAATTCAACCACAGGGGTCAGCAGCTTCTGTTGGTTGGTTGGGTGTAAATATATGAATCTGGCTCTTTCAATGGCTTGTTGGGTCTTTCAGAGGGCAGTCATGATAGGTCCTTTTTCATGAGCACTCCACAGCCTCAGTAATAGTGTCAGGCCTTGAGGCATCCCCTTGAGAAGGAACAAAATTTGGATCTGTAGCTGACTTCCTTTTCCTCAGGCTCTTCTCCAATTTTGTCCTGGCAGTTCTTTCAGACAAGAACAATTATGGCTCACAGTTTTTGATGATAAAATAGCAAACATATCCTTTCCCTAAACTCTTTAACATCATGTGCCAGCCACAGAAGGTTAACTCTAATTGGCTACTTGGGATGTTTCTGTGGTTGGTGTGGACCTAGAGAATGCCACAGATACTACTGTGAAAAATAATTATGTACTTAATACACACAAACATGCATACACACACACACATACACACACACACACACACACACACACACACACACACACACACACACACATATATATATATATATATATAACTGTGACTATTCATAATGAAAAACATGGTAAATCTATGAGCTCAGAGGTTACCAATCTGAATCGTTTAAGGTTGAGTATCTCTTCCTCTCTCACTTTATGGTGCTTTTAAAATTCACAGTAGCCTAATTACTGACAAATTACCTTGAAGAGCTTTTAAATATATACATATAATATAGTATATTTATTTTTAACTTTTCAGACTGATTTCCAAAAAAGGTTGAACCAGTTTGTAATCCCCACAGCAATGAATGTGGGTTATTTCTTTCCCACATCTTTTCCAGCATTTGGTCCTAATTATTTCCTTTTTGTTTGTTTCCTTAGATTTAATTTTTATGTATGAGTATTTTGCCTGAATGTACATAAATACACTACATGTATGCCTGGTGACAATAGACTTAAGAGAAGGGCATCAGTTGCTATGGAACATGAGTTACAGATGGTTATGAATCACTATGCAATGTTGAAAAACAAACTTTATTTCTCCCTAAGAGTAGCAAGTGTTCTCAACTGAGCCATCTCTCTACCTAAAGATTTTTTTTCTCTTGACCTTAGTTTAAACCAGTACAGTTTCTAATTTAGCTTTCTACCCACAGAGAAGTGGAGTTGTTACCCTTCACCAAAAAAAGCCTCTTTGCAGCAAAAATAAACCATTATAGAAAGTCACAATGGATCAAAATGCAGAGAACAGTTGGCCTTGGGGGTGCTCAGCTCCGGTTAATGCATTCACAACAAAGCCCACACTAGTAAAGCAAAGTAGTGTGCAGAGAAAGGTGGTGGAGAAACTGTACAAATCAGAGGACTAAGATGTCTTCTACAAGAGGATATTTTCTTATAAACAAAACAGACATTAAGTTGAAAGGCTAGGAATGGGGTACGGTACTGGAAAATAGTAAGATAAAAATAAATATGAACTATTACCAAAGTATGACATATAAAGTTCTTTAAAAAATAACAAATTATTGTATTTAAAATGTATATCACAATGTGGAAAATGCACATTGAGCATAAGAAATACTGTAAATTAACACCAGAGTTTTGAAGTTCTATAGAATATTATGTATCAAAATCCTTAAACATGTATGCCACCAGTTCTTCTTATGGGACACAATTATTGGGCAGTATTCATCACACATCTACAGGCTATGTTTTTCCCACTTACTGTTTGGAAATAAATTTTACTGAGTCACAGCCACATTAATCAACTCATATATTTTTCTGTGTGATTCCATAATATAACAGCACAGCTGAGTAGTGGTGATACTGAATAATCAGCATCTGAAAATATTAAATATATTTTACCTAACCTTATAAGTGTGTAAACTTTTGATATAGTGAGGTTAATAAATATATACATGAAGGTTTCAATAGTATTCTTTTTATTATGCTTTTAAAAATCTTTGTCCAATGATTTTACTTATTTACATTTCAAAACTTGCCCACCTTCTCGGTCCCATCTCCACACCTGTTACACCATACTCTCACTTCTGAGAGGTGGCTCCTCATCCTGCCCACTCATCTCCACCTCAACACCCCCCACCATCCATCTTCTCTAACAAATTACTTATAATGAGAAAAATAGGTGAAGAACCTAAATCTCCAATAATGCAAAACTGGTTGAATAAGACTAAGCTAATTTCTATAATAATGCTAGAGACATATGCATTTCCATGTGAAAATGTATGTATGATTTTTAAACCCCACAAAATGTATACAACAATAGAATTCGATCATTAAAAAATTATTTATAAGCCTTTCAGTCTCCATCTACACCCTGGAGCTAAAGCTGTCCCAAAGCCCTCCATATCCAAATCCTGTCCAGAGAGAGCTGGTCTCCGAAAAGTGCTTTCACTCCTTAGCTCACAGGTGAGACCACCACTTTTGCTCCAATAACTGTCCAAAGAGGGACCCACAAAGTGTGCACAGGGCACTGGAACTAAAGAGGAGCCTGGGAAAGGATCCTTTCAATATTCATCTGCATTCAGAACTAAGGATGTTTCCCAGCCCTCCTTAGCTAAATCCTGCCAAGAAGGAGCTGGTCTCACAAAAGAATTCTCACTCCTATGATTACAGGCTCACAGGCCCACAGGCCCACAGGAGGGACAGGAACAAGGTCAACTAACACCAGGGGAAAATAATGGTAAGAGACAAGTACAAGAGCGTAATCAACAAAAATCAAGGTGACTTGGCATCATGAGAACCCAATTTTCTCACCAGAGCAAGTCCTAGATACCCTAACACACTAGAAAAACAAGATTCTGATTTAAAAATCACATCTCATGATGAGGATAAAGGACATTAAGAAGGACATAAATAATTTTTGACAAAGGAGCTGTAAACATTCAATGGAAAAAGGACAGACTATTCAACAAATGGTGCTGGTCCAACGGGCACACAGCAGGCAGAAGAATGAAAATAGACCCTTTCTTATCTCCTTGTACAAAGCTCAAGTGTAAGTGGATCAAAGATCTGCACATTAAACCAGGTACACTGAAACTATTAGATGAAAAAATAGGGAAAACCTTAGAACACATAAGCACAGGAGAAAATTTCCTGAACAGAACACCAATGGCTCAAGTTCTAAGGACAAAGATTGACAAATGAGACTTAATGAGATTGCAAAGTTTCTATAAGGCTAAAGACACTGTCAAGAAAACAAAACGGCAGCCAACAGAGTGGGAGAAGAACATTACCAACCTCACATCAGATAGAGGCCTAATATCCAAGGTATACAAAGAACTCAAGAAGCTAGACACCAGAGAATCAAACAACGCTATTAAAAATGGGGCACAGAGCTAAAGAAAACGTTCTCAATTGAGGAATATGGAATGGCTGAGAAACATCTAAGGACATGCTCATCATCATTAGCCATCAGGGAAATGTAAACCAAAACAACCCTGAGATTCCACCTCACATCAGTCAGATTGGCCAAGATCAAAAATTCAGATGACAGCAGATGCTGACGAGGATGTGGAGATAGAGGAACACTTCTCCACTGTTGTTGGGGTTGTAAACTGCTACAACCACTCTGGAAATCAGTCTAGCGATTCCTCAGAAAATTGGACATAGTACTACCTGAAGACCCAGTTATTCCACTTCTGGGCATATACCCCAGAGACACTCCAATATACAACAAAGATACATGCACCACAATGTTCATAGAAGCCCTATTTATAATAGCTAGAAGGTGGAAAGAACCCAGATGTTCTTCAGTAGATGAATGGATACAAATATTGTGGTACATTTGCACAATGGAGTACTACTCAGCGATCAGAAACAATGACCTTATGAAATTCTTAAGAAAATGGATGCCTCTAGAAAATATCATGCTGAATGAGATAACCCAGTCACAAAAGAACAGACATAATATGCAGTCACTGATAATTGGATACTAACCTCAGAAAGCTCTGAACACCCCAAAAACAACACACAGACTGTGTAAAGTTCAAGAAAAAAAAGAAAAGAAAAAACCATTATGTTTACTCCTTACACACACAAGAAAGCCTTGACTAATTCCAGGTTACATCCTGTTTTACATGTACTTTATGCTCATTGTAACTAGTAAGATCTTAATGCACACTATCAAACCTTATTTAAAAAAGCCAAGCTATGACAAAAAATGTATTCATATACTTTTATGCAAAAATGCTTAAAATTTGTACATTTATTTTTGTTTTTTTTAAATAAAGTTCTTCAATTAAAAAATCAATTTTAACATGGCATTATCATTATAAAAAAAAGGAAAAAAAGGACATGAATAATTCCATTAAAAAATACAGGAGAACACAGGAAAAGAAAAAGAAGCCCTTGAAGATGAAACACAAAAATTCCCTTAACGAATTACAGGAAAACACAACCAAACAAATGAAAAAAATGAACAAAACCATCCAGGATCTAAAAATGGGAATAGAAACAATAAAGAAATCACAACAAAAGACAACCTTGGAAATAGAAAATGTAGATCAGGAGTCATAGATGCAAGTAACACCAACAGAATGAAAGAGATAGAGAGAATCTCAAGAGCAGAAGACATGATGGAAAATATTGACAAAATAGTAAACAAAACTTTTTTCGTTCCTTTGGCTTCAGTATTTCTCTTTATTTTTTTAATTGTCCAGCTTTATTTTAAAAAACAAAGATAAATATACCGATTTGAACATTGTGGTGCATATATCTTTGTTGTGTATTAAAGTGTCTCTGGGGTATATGCCCAGAAGTGGAATAGCTGGGTTTTCAGGTAGTACTATATCCAATTTTCTGAGGAATTGCCAGACTGATTTCCAGAGTGGTTGTATTAGTTTGCAACCCCACCAACAGTGGAGAAGTGTTCCTCTTTCTCCGCAGCCTCTCCAGCATCTGCTGTCATCTGAGTTTTGAATCTTGGCCAATCTGACTGGTGTGAGGTGGAATCTCAGGGTTGTTTTGATTTGCATTTCCCTGATGGCTAAGGATTTTGAGCACTTCCTTAGATGTTTCTTAGCCATTTGATATTCCTCAACAGAGAACTTTTTGTTTAGCTCTGTACTCCATTTTTTAATAGGGTTGTTAGAATCTCTGGTGTCTAGCTTCTTGAGTTCTTTGTATACCTTAGATATTAGGCCTCTATCTGATGTGGGGTTGGTAAATATCTTTTCCCATTCTGTTGGTTGCCGTTTTGTTTTCTTGACAATGTCCTTAGCCTTACAGAAACTTTGCACTCTCATTAAGTACCACTTGTCAATCTTTGACCTTAGAGCTCGAACCATTGGTGTTGTGTTCAGGAAATTTTCTCCTGTTCTATGTGTTCTAAGGTTTTCCCTAATTTCTCATCTAATAGTTTCAGTGTATTTGGTTTAATGTGGTGATCTTTGATCCACTTGCACTTGAGCTTTGTACAAGGAGATAAGAAAGAATCTATTTTCATTCTTTTGCATGCTGAGTGCCAGTTGGACCAACACCATTTGTTGAATAGGCTGTCCTTTTTCCATTGAATGTTTACTGCTCCTTTGTCAAAAATCAGGTGACCATATACATGAGGGCTCATTTCTGAATCTTCTATTCTATTCCATTGATCCACATGCCTACCTCTGTACACACAACATGCAGTTTTTAGCATAATTGCCTGGTAATATAGCTTGAGTTCAGGGATAGTGATTCCTGCAGATGTTTCTTTGTTTTTGAGGATGGATTTCACAATTCTAGGTCTTTTGTTATTCCAGATGAAACTGCACATTTCTCTTTCCAACTCTATAAAGAACTTTGTTGGAATTTTGATGGGAATTACATTGAATCTGTAGATTGCTTTTGGTAGGATGGCCATTTTTATAATGTTGATCCTTCCAATCTATGATCATGGGATATCTTTCCATTTTCTGACATCTTCCTTGAGTTCCTTCTTTCGAGGTTTGATGTTCTTGTCATACCGGTCCTTCACTTGTTTTTTTAGAGTCCCACCAAGGTATTTCATATTGTTTGTGACTATTCTGAAGGTTATCTTTTCACTACTTTCTTTCTCCACTTGTTTGTCCTTTGAGTAGAGGATGGCTACTGATTTGTTTGAGTTAATTTTATATCCAGCCACTTTGCTGAACTTGTTTATCTGCTGTAGAATTTCTATGGTGGAATTTTTGGGATCATTTAAGTACACTATCATGTCATCTGCAAACAGTGATGTCTTTACTTCTTCCTTTCCAATTTGTATCCCTTTGATTTCCTTTTGCTGTCTAATAGCTCAGGCCAGAACTTCCAGTACTGTGTTGAATAGGTAGGGGGAGAATGGGCAGACTTGTCTGGTCCCTGATTTTAGTGGGATTGCTTCAAGTTTCCCACCGTTAAGTTTGATATTGGCTGTTGGTTTGCTGTATATTGATTTTACTATGTTTAGGTTTCGGCCTTGGATTCCTTTTCTTTCCAAGATTTTTAACATGAAGAGGTGTTGGATTTTGTCCAATGCTTTCTCAGCATCTAGTGAGATGACCATGTGGTTTTTTCTTTGAGTTTGTTTATATGGTGGATTAAGTTGATAAATTTCCATATATTAAACCACCCCTGCATCCCAGAGATGAAGCCTACTTGTTCATGGTGAATGATCCTTTTGATGTGCTCTTGGATTTGTTTTGCAAGAATTTTGTTGAGTATTTGTGCATCAATGTTCATAAGTAAGATTGTTCTGAAGTTCTCTTTCCTTGTAGGGTCTTTGTGTGGTTTAGGAATGAGGGTTATTTTGTCCTCTAAAAATGAGTTACTTAATGTTCCATCTCATTCCATTTTGTGGAATAGTTTGGAGAGTATTGGTATTAGGTTGTCAATAAATATCTGATAAAATTCTGCACTAAACCCATCTGGACCAGGGTCTTTTTTTTTTTTTTTTTTTTTTTTTTTTTTTTTTTTTTTTTTTTTTTTTTTTTGGTTTCGAGGCTTTTGTTGACTGCTACTATTTCTTTAGGTGTTATGGGATTATTTAAATGGTTTACCTGGTTCTGGTTTATCTTTAGTATCTGGTATCTGTCTAGGAATTCATCCATTTTCTCCAGATTTTCCAGCTTTGTTGAGTTTAGTCTTTTGTAGTAGGATCTGATGATTTTTTGAATTTCCTCAGTTTCAATTATTATGTCTGCACTTTCATTTCTGATTTTGTTAATTTGGATACTCTCTCTTTTACCTCCAGTTAGTCTGGCTTATCTGATCACCATTGATTAAGGTTGGTCTTTAAGAACACAACAAAGCAAAGAAAGAGCACATATATGTAGAAGGTGAATAACACTCTACTCAATGATATCATGATTAAGGATAAGATTAGGAAGAAACTACAGATTTTTTACAGTTTAATGAAAATAAAGGGACAACAAACACATCTTGGGAGCCGTTTGTGCTGCACCCAAAGATGGTGCTGGCTTCCCGCCAATGACTCAGCAAACAGAGCTATTGTCCAGCCTGACAGACATTGTGAGCATGTACCACGGACGTCACAGCCCGCTCACGGGGCATGCTAATGAGTTTCTGGAGGGTGCACCAATCAGGTAGCAACACGAGTCTCCTGGGCATTTATAAGCAGTGCATTTTTCTTCCACGTGATCCCCTGCTCAGAGTATTGTACAATAAAGGTTGTTCACAGAAGAATCCTGTTGTCGCACGTCGTTCCTGCCGGCGGGACGTGGGGTGCTCGACATACACAAACTTATGGGTCATGATGAAATCAGTGCTAAGAGGAAAAGCCATAGATTTGAGTGTCTCCAAAATAAAACTGGAGAGAGCATATACTAACTGCTTGACAGCACATCTGAAAACTCTAGAACAAAAATAAGCAAATGTACCCAAAAGTAGAAGGTGTCATGAAATAATCAAACTCAGAGCTAAAATCAACCAAACAGAAAGAAACGAACTATACAAAGGATCAACCAAACCAGGATCTTTTTCTTTGAGTAAATCAACAAGATAGATCAACACTTAACCAGACTAACCAGAGAACACAAAAATTGTATTTAAATTAACAAAATCAGAAATAAAAAGAAAGACATAACAACAGAAACCAAGGAAATTGAAAATATTTTTAGATACTACTACAAAAGCCTAAACTCAACAAAACTGGAAAATATGGAGGAAATGGACAATTTTCTAGACAGATAGCAAGTACTAAAATCAAATTATGATCAGGTACACTATCTAAACTGTCCCATAAACCCTAAAAAAATAGAAGCAGTCATTAAAGGTCAAAAAAGGAGTAGATAAATGGGTTTCATTAGGATTTCTTATAAACCTTCAAAGAAGACTTAATACCAATACTCGTCAAACTATTACACAAAACAGAAACAGAAGAAACACTACCTAATTTCTTCTATGAAGCCACAATTTCATTTATACCTTAACCAAAAAAGACCCAACAATGCAAGAGATCTTCAGACCAATTTTCCTTATGAATATTCATACAAAATATTTCAATGAAATTCTTGCAAACCAAATTCAAGAACATATTAAAATGGTTATTCATCATGATCATGTAGACTTCATCCCAGGGATGCAAGGATGGGTCAATATATGGAAATCCATCAATGTAATCCACTATATAAACAAACTCAGAGGAAAAAAATCATATGATTATGTCATTAGATGCTAAGAAAGCATTTGACAAAATTCAACATTTCTTTGTAATGTAAATTTTGGATAGATCGGGAATTCACGTCCCATACCTAAACATAATAAAAGCAATATATGACAAACCAGTAGCTAACATCAAACTAAATAGAGAGAAAATAGAAGCAATACCACAAAAATCAGGGACTAGAAAAGGCTGCCCAATATCTTGCTACTTATTCAATATAGTACTTGAAGTCCTAGTCAGACTGATTAGACAACAAACAATGGTCAAAGGGAAAAAAACTGGAGAGGAAAAAGTGAAAATATCACTCTTTGCAGACGATATGATAGTACACTTAAGTGACTCCAAAATTCCACCAGAGAACTACTACAGCTGATAAAAAAATTCAGCAAAGTAGCTGGGTATAAAATTAACTCAAAAATATCAGTATTCTCTCTAAAGTATAAACATGCTGATAAAGAAATTAAGGAAATGACACCCTTTAAAATAGTCACAAAGAATATAAAATAGATTGCTGTGACTCTAACCAAGCAAGTGAAAGATCTCTATGACAAAAAAATATTCAAGTCTCTGATGAAAGAAATCCAAGACAATCTGAGAAAATGGAATGATCTCCCATGGTTTTGGATTGGCAGGAATAATATCGTAAAAATTGCCATCTTGCCAAAAGCAATCTACAGATTCAATGTAATCCTCATAAAAATTTCAACTCAATTCTTTATAGAGCTAGAAAGAGCAAGTTACAAATTCACTTGGAATAATAAAAAAATGGACAGCAAAATCTATTCTCAACTATAAATAATTCTGTGGAAATCACCATCCCAGATCTCAAGCTGTATTACAGAGCACGCATGATTAAAAAAAAGAAAAGTCCATGGTATTGGTATAGAGACAGGCAGGTAGACCAGTGGAAAACCCAGAAATGAAACCACACACCTATGGCCACTTGTTCTTTGACAAAAGAGCTAAAACCACAGAGAGGGAAAAAAAGACAACATTTTCAAGAAATGGTGCTGTTCAGCTGGAGGTCACCCAGGAGAATGATACAAATAGATTCATTCTTATCTCCTTGTACAAAGCTTAAGTCCAAGTGGATCAAGGACCTCCACATAAAACCAGGTACACTCAAACTAATAGATGAGAAAGTGGGGAAGTTTCCTACACATAGGCACAGGGGAAATTTTCCTTTTTTAAAAGAATTTTTATTAGATACTCTGTATTTACCTTTGAGAGGTTATCCCTTTACCCCGCCCCACTCCCATCCCCCTCCATTTACCTTCACAAAGATGCACTCCCTCCATATCACCTTCTCCACCCCTTTGCCTTGGCATTCCTCTACATATGGAAAACATGCCCTCCCTGGAACAAAAGCCTCTTTTCACATTGACACTAGGCACAGCTACATATGCATATGGATCAATAGGTCTCTCAAAGTGTGCACAAAGGTTGGTGTTTTAGTCCATGGGAGTTTTGGAGGGTTTGGTTGGTTGATAATGTTGTTCTTCCCATGAGGTTACAACCCCTTTCCTTAACAGAGCACCAATGGCTCGTGCTCTATGATCAAGAATTGACAAATAGGACCTCATAAAATTGCAAAGCTTCAGTAAGGCAAAGGACACTATCAATAGGACAAAACAGCAAACAACAGATTGGGAAAAGATCTTTACCAATCCTACATCCAATAGAAGGCTAATATCCAATATATACAAAGAATTAAAGAAGTTAGACTCTGGAGTCAAATAATTCTATTAAAATTGGGTACAGAGCTAAAGAGCTTAGCAAAGAATTCTCAACTGAGGAATCTCAAATGGCTGAGAAGCACCTATATAAATGTTCAACATCCTTAGTCATCAGGTAAATGTAAATTAAATCAATCCTGAGATTACACTTCACATCAATCAGAATGGCTAAGATCAAAAACTCAGGTGACTGCAGATGCTGGCAAGGATGTGGAGAAAGAGGAATACTCCATCATTTTTGGTGGGATTGCAGGCTTGTACAACCACTCTGGAAATCATTTTGGAGGTTCTTCAGAAAATTGGGCACAGTACTAACTGAAGGCCCAGCTATAACACTTTTGGCATATACCAAAAAGACAGTTCACACTTTAGTGCTTCTTAAAAGGGGGAAACAAAGTCCTGAAGGGAGAAAATACAGGGACAAAAAGTGGAGCAGAAACTGAAGAAAAAGCCATGCAGAGACTGCCCCACCTGAGGATCCATCCCTAATGCAGCCACCAAACCCAGTCACTATTGTTGATGCCAAGAAGTGTTTGCTGTCAGGAGCCTGATACAGATATCTCCTGACAGACTGCCAGAGCCTTACCAATCAATATACATGCTCACAGGTTATCATCAGACTGATCACGGGGACTCAAATGGAGGAGTTAGAGAAAGGACTGAAGGAGCTGAAGGGGTTTGCAACCCCATAGGAATAACAACAATATCAACCAACCAGAGCTCTCAGGGATTAAACCATCAACCAGAGTTCACATGAAGGGATCCATGGTTCTATCCACATATGTAGTAGAGGATGGCATTGTTGAGAATCAATGATAGGGGAATACCAAGGTGTTAACGTGGGAGTGGGTGGGTGGGAGGGAGAACATTCTTTTAGAAGCAGGGGGAAGGTGGATGGGGGAGTTGGGAACCAGGAAAGTGGTTAACATTTGAAACATAAATACATAAATATTCAATAAGAAAAGGGAAAAATGACTTATAAATTCCAGAGACACTCACAGAAAGAGAAGGTGGAGTGATAAATAAATAGAAGGAATATGTCCATAAATTGTAAAACATATTTTTTCATTGTACTTTAATATTTTATTATGGGAATATTCTATTTATATATAATTAAAAAAATGTTAAAATGTATTTTTAATAGTTTATTTTAAATAATTAGGTAATAACAACTAGGGGATCTTTAGATATATTTCTCTCTACATGATTTTCAATTCAGATGTTATCTTATTAATAATGAATGATACAACATTCCTAATATTGCCTTTCTATACAAACACTTTTCCATGTAGAAGTTTAATTCCTAGAATGCTAATGAAATTCTAATGTGAATAGAGGTTTAGTTGAGACAGTCTGGAATAATTGCAATATCTCACAGAGATACTGGGTTTGTAGATTTCTAGAAATAAAATCTCTACAAAGAAAATGCATTGCCATTTCAAACTTGTTTTCAGTTTGCTGTTTTCCTGTCCTGTTTCACTGTCATTGGGACTAAAGAAAATAATTAGCAACCAGGTAGCTTTCAGAATCTTATTGCAATCATCTAGATTCACAATAAGCTAGCATGAGAAATAGGAATAATAAAGCTTGTCACTCATTCAGTGCAGCACATGACATCATGGAGAATAAAAACGCAGAAGTAGCACAGCCCAGCTTGAGCAAGAGTTTGGGAACTACACCAATTAGATAGAACAGGCTTTTCTTTAAGCACTGTTTCACAGATTTAAGAGTGCCTTCAACTGAAACTTAGCTAACTAGTTTCCTATGGGAAACAAATTTGCTCCTTTACTTTGGCCTCTCTTCTTCCTCATGTCATAGTGAATACAGGAATGGGAATACACAAATATATAACTAGCACATGTAATTAACACTTTCAAATAAAGTATAGCACAGAATAAAACAATCAAATAAAATACAATGTGATTCCTTGATATTTTGCTCTAGGATTTTGAAATACTGTCACACTGTATGCACCACTGTTAAGTCTTGAAGGCTTAGATAGCTGGGGTATATATTAAGATAAGAGGCTTGGAAAACTCCAGTAAAATACTGGCTTCCTGCCCAGTAACAATGCAGCAACTGTGACTTGATCTCCAGTTGTTATTTTCAGTGACAAGGTTTTGAAGCCTTAGGCAAAACTTGGTGGATGCAGGAAAGTAAACCAAAATGGAAAACTGCTTTGGATGTCTGAAAAGATGAACAATTAACTCTCGGGATTTATTTTTATCACAAAGTGAATTCAGATTTGGGGGGGAGGTAAGACCGTAGATGTATTGCCCAGGGAAGACATTTTTGTAAAGGTTAAACTATTTGAGTGGTAGGATTAAAGAAATCCTTTAAACGGACCATTTGTGAGGACATACCGTGCTTGTCTTTTTGGGTCAGTAATAAGTGGATATTAGCCAAAAAAAAAAAAAAGGTACAGAATACACAAGATATAGTCCACAGAATTCAAAAAAGGTGAACAAGCTGAAGGGTCTAAGTGAGGATGCCTCAGTCCCACTTGGGAGGGAGAAGGAAGCAACCACAAGTGTGTGTGTGTGAGAGAGAGGTATCTGGGAGGGAAAGTGATGGGGGTGGGAAGGAGAACATAATCTGGTATTAGGGTGGAGAGAAGGCCAGCAGAAAAAATAAAAACAGAGAACCTTGTGAAGTAAGAAGTTGGGAGGACCCTCCAGAATGAACCAGAGACCTGGGAGGTGAGAGACCCTCAGGACTCCAAGTGGGAGAGGGGCTAGATGAAATGCCCTACAGTGGAGAGAGGGAACTTGTAGAGCCCACCTCCAGCAGAAAGACAGGGCATCATCCCAGAGCCAAAACTCTGACCTGTAACTGTTCCTGTCTGAAAGAACGGAAGAGATGGAAATGGAGAGGAGCCTGAGGGAAAGGAGGTCCAGTGACAAGCTCAAAGTGGGATCCAGCTCAAGGGGAGGCCACAAGACCTGACACTATTACTGAGGCTATGGACCACTCACAAAAAGAGACCTATCAGGACTGCCCTCTGAAAGACCCAACAAGCAACTGAAGGAGTCAGATGCAAATATTTGTACCCAATCAATGGACAGAAGCTGCTGACCCCTGTGGCTGAATTAGGGAAAAGCTGGAAGAAGCTGAGGAGGTGGGTGACCCTGTAAGAGAACCAGCAGTTTCAAGTAACCTGGATCCCTGAAATCTCTCAGACACTGGATCATCAACAAGGCAGCATACACCAGGTGATATCAGGTCCCCAACATATATATAAGATGACTTCCAGGTCTGAGTTCAGAGAAGATGCACATGACCCTCAAGACACTGGAGGCCCCAGGGAGTTTATAGGTCTGGTGGGGTGAGTTGGGTGGTGACATCTACATGGAGACTGGGTGAGGGTAGGGAGAAGCTATGGGATGTAGAACTGTCAGAGGGTGGACCTGGACTCGGAGGGGAATAAAATGTGGAGTGTAAAAAAAATCAAGTAATTAATTAAAAATAAAATGACTATTTGATATATTTAAAGAGCATTGTTTTGTAGTTTTTAGAAAAATCAGTGTTTACATAGAATATAAACCCATAGATATTTCTTTGCTACTATTTTCAAATCTGTGGAAATATTTCCCCCGTGATTTTTTACCTGTTTTGTTGATGTTATTGAGCAGAAGAGAATTTTCAAACTATGCTGAGAATTTGACACGTTTCCAAAGGTCTGCCACTGATGCTTCTGAGTAACCAGGATCCCAAGCTTCATGTAGGCTTTCAGAGCAGAAGCAGAAGCAAAAAGAAGATTGAAGCACCTAGGCTTCCACAGTCCATTTCTTAAGCATGGTACCTGTCTCTGTTCTTTATTTTAGCGAATGTTGTTGCTTATGCAACACAGTTATCAATTCAGGCACTGTGCACGAAGTTCAGCTTTGTACCCGGAATTTTTCAAAGAGGTCAAATAGAGGACACAACATATAAAGGACTCATTACTCAGAGCTTTGTTGATTGTGCAGTACAAATAACAACCAAAATAAATAATAGTATATTCTGACCTGGAACACTGCTAGAGTCAATGAATTTGTGGAGCTGAGACAGGAGTGTTACCCTAAGCATGAGACCAGCTAGTCTCATGTATATTTTTACTACCAGCCCAACCCAGAGTATAGTTGTACGTCAACAACAGGAGCAGTAGCAGCAACAAACATAAACTTGAATCAGTTTAGATATAATGCTTTAAAAATCTAAATATTTTTGTTTTCTCTTTTCCTTCCCTTTGCTGTATTCATAGTCATCCGACAGATGTTTCTGTGTTTTTAATTTCCAGGTTGTTTTCTTTTAGGCATTTTGTCTTCCCTTCCTCCTTTAGTCGCTTACATACTGACTCATTCACCATCATCAAATGTTTTTTCCATAAGACTGTTCTGGCTCCAAGTCACTTATAAAATTCTCTTAAGTCTAGTGAGGTAACTTCCCACCTCCAAAGCTATCATGCTGTAATGCATTCACGTATTCTATCCTTGTAAACGCCTTTACACGTATCCATTTTCTTTTGGTTGTGGTCTACCCCTACTGGAAATCTCTTATGTACTTTGTGACTTCTACCTCAAGACAACTTAAATACGATAACTAGATGAAACCCTTACAGTTAACTGTCTTCACTACTATGACACTTTGCACATTCTTATATCTTTTATTAAATTTTTAAGCTAGAAGCAATATCCATTGGCTTCATTTCTTACCTCTGGTTTCTGGTGAGATTAAGTTACATCCTTAATATATTTGCTAAGTATTTATGACTCATTTTCAAGTGCTTCATGTTCTGAAAATAAATCTACTACAGAAGTTAACAAAGTATTTCTCATTTTCTTTCATGTTTTAAATCAAAGTCTGTTTTGTAAAACCTCATTAGGAATCATTTAGAAAGTCTTCAGTTAATCTAGAGTTTCCGCTTCAGAAAAACGCACACTGAATGATCTTATGTGAAACCTTACCGCCTTTTAAAGCATTGGCCTTTCAGATGAGTAACTATATCTGATTATGCTCCTTTCTGTATGCTTAAGGTTTGTCAAAAAAGCAAAGCTATACCAGTCATGCTATCACTAATAAAAGACAGCACTATATTATTCTGATGTTACTCCTCATACAAGATATGGTATCATTCATTCTTCACTCGGGAGATGACGTAGAAGAGTGTTAAGACATGCCTTTAGCTATTAGGAAATCCTGTCCTTAAGCATATCTAAATGGATAAATGATCTCAGGGATGATTCTTGAAAATCCCGATGTCAGAGATACTACTAAATGTGTATGAACATATTTCCCATTTAAAATATATTTAGAAAAAAATTGTATGTGATCATGTAACCAGGAAAAATAACACTTTATTCCTAGCAAGTGGGAAGAGCGACCATTGCACTAAGTTCCAACTTGCATGTGTGCGATGTAGAATATGAATGAGGTGGAATGAGAAGGAAAGTATGAACTGCTCATAACTTAGTTTAATAATTTATGTTATTATCCTAATTTTGATAAGATAATTTTATTTAAAATATTTTATCCTTTAAAAAATGTACTACCATTTCAACTACTTCTACTCTTTACCTCCTTGGGAAAAAAGATCATTCTTGTTTTTATGGCTCCATACAATTTGCAGATTTTCACAAGCATCTCCCCTTTGTTCTGTGCCTTTGCTCTGAAGGCATGCTTTAAAGGAATGTTTAAGTTGCTTGTGCTGATCATCTAGTGCCTCCTATTCTCTAATGTGTTTTTTTTTCCCTTGTTGTATTTTGTTTTGTTGGCTATGAAGTCTTAGACAAGTACATCTGTCAAGTACTTTGCTCTTCTAGAACAGCAAGTTGCTCTTGTGATGTAATTATGAATCAAGCATGTTTTCCTTGACTAGTAGAAGCTGGCGAGATATGGCTTGGATGATTATATTGTTTATCCACTCAAGGTCAAGGTAAAGCAGTTAGTGGATTTGGCAGGAAATGTTGCTGACAGAGCAAGGAGAGGACCTCCTCTGGAGCACAGGGTGTGAATACAGTTTGTACCAATGCCTAGTTAACGCTGATTTTACAGGGAAAAGCTTGTTTTTATATAACATGTTCTCCAATAAGAATTTTACTAACCAGCTAGAGTTTCTGCTTCTTGCAGAAACTTAATATCTTTGCACCACTTGTAAAACTGTCTATATTATACAGAAAGAAACATTACTTCAACAGGAAGCATTGTACAGTGCAGTAAGAAAGCCTCAGCCCCCGACTCCTCTATCCCCTGTAACTGACTTGGAAAAAAATAATGAATTCTAATAATAAAGTCCTTATTTCATTGTAATTTACAAAGCTGACTGGCCATGACACAACAAAGAATTAGATGGCAAGTATATTCTTTAGGAGTCACTACTGTTGAGGCTCCAGGGAGTAGAGAACAAAAATGATTTTTCAGAGAAGTAAAGTCTGCATGAAACTTAGAATACAAATTTCCTTAAAGACATGTAGTGTTTGACTTAGAAACAGTCTCATATATTTAGTAAATTTTATCAAAATGTTAGTAACTCATAGTAGGTTTTACTCAATTATTTGTCTCATGGCAATCATGACAGTAAAATACGTGCATAAACAGCACTCCATGTTTGAATACTTTGTACACTAAGTTCTTCCACACAATCATCTCACCTTAGGGAAATACATAAGCTGGCAAGAAACCTGCCTAGTCTTGTATATCTCTTATTTGATCTTGTAGATCTGGTTAGAAAGTTTGCTTGATGCCCCCAGTGTAGGGGAATGCCAGGGCAGGGAAGCAGTAGGGGTGGGGGAGTACCCTCATAGAAGCAGGGAGAGATATGGGGATGGGGGATTCCAGAGAGGAAACTGGGAAAGAGGATAACATTTGAAATGCAAATAAAAAATGTCTAATAAAGGGAAAAGAAGAGAAAATTTGCTTTATAATTTTACAACTTAAAATTGCCTTCTTATTGTTTTTACCTATTTCTGATGCTCATTACTGAATCCATAAGAGTTAAATTTAGCTATCCCTTTTTAACTGCTTAATATTTTGAAGGAATATGATTTTTTAATTGAACAACTTTATATAAAAAACAAAGATAAATGTACAGATTTTAAAAGCATTTTTGCATAACAGCATATAAATATTGATTTTGCCCCTATAGATCATCATATTGGTTCTGACATTTCTAACACCCAAGAATTTGCCCACACAGTGATACTCTTCAAGATGTGATTTGACAAACACAAAGTAAAATGAGTTTTTTTTTAACGACTTTATTTTACAAAACAAAGATAAATGTACAAATTTTAAACATTTTTTGCTTAAAATTATACATTTTTGTCAGTACTGTTTTTTCAGACATTGAAATAATTTTTACATAAAACCATGTGAATATATTTTTTTAGTCAGTACTTGATTTTTTTCAAGGGCTTGACAGTATGCATTGAAAACCTAATAGTTACAATAAGCGTAGAGTACATGCAAAACAAAACGCAACATGGAAATAGTCAAAGTCTTTTGTTTGGTAATTATATGTATATTTTTTTTTTGTTTTCTTTATTTCTTGGACTTCATACAGTCTGTGAGTTGTTTCTGGGGGAGTGCAAGCCTCTGGGGTTAGCATCCCACTATCAGTGACTGCATATTATGTCTGTTCTTTTGTGATTGGGTTATCTCACTCAGGATGATATTCTCTAGATGCAGCCATTTTCTTAAGAATTTGGTTAAGTCATTGTTTCTGGTGGCTGAGTAGTATTCCATTGTGTATATGTACCACAATTTTTGTATCCATTCATCTTCTGAAGGACATCTGGGTTCCTTCCAGCTTCTGGCTATTATAAATAGAGCTGCTATGAACATTGTGGTGCATATATCTTTGTTGTGTATTAAAGTGTCTCTGGGGTATATGCCCAGAAGTGGAATAGCTGGGTCTTCAGGTAGTACTATATCCAATTTTCTGAGGTATCGCCAGACTGATTTCCAGAGTGGTTGTATTAGTTTGCATCCCCACCAACAGTGGAGAAGTGTTCCTCTTTCTCCGCAGCCTCTCCAGCATCTGCTGTCATCTGATTTTTGGATCTTGGCCAATCTGACTGGTGTGAGGTAGAATCTCAGGGTTGTTTTGATTTGCATTTCCCTGATGGCTAAGGATGTCGAGCACTTCCTCAGATGTTTCTCGGCCATTCGGTGTTCCTCAACTGAGAACGTTTTGTTTAGCTCTGTACCCCATTTTTTAATAGGGTTATTTGATTCTCTGGTGTCTAGCTTTTTGAGTTCCTTGTATACCTTGGATATTAGGCCTCTATCTGATGTGGGGTTGGTAAAGATCGTTTCCCATTCTGTTGGTTGCCATTTTGTTTTCTTGACGATGTCTTTAGCCTTACAGAAACTTTGCAATCTCATTAAGTCCCATTTGTTAATCTTTGACCTTAGAGCTTGAGCCATTGGTGTTTTGTTCAGAAAATTTTCTCCTGTACCTATGTGTTCTAAGGTTTTCCCTACTTTCTCATCTAATAGTTTCAGTGTATCTGGTTTAATGTGGAGATCTTTGATCCACTTACACTTGAGCTTTGTACAAAGAGATAAGAACGGGTCTATTTTCATTCTTTTGCATGCTGAGTGCCAGTTGGAACAGCACCATTTGTTGAATATGCTGTCCTTTTTCCATTGAATGTTTACTGCTCCTTTGTCAAAAATCAGGTGACCATATACATGAGGGCTCATTTCTGGATCTTCTATTCTATTCCATTGATCCACTTGCCTATTTCTGTACCAGTACCATGCAGTTTTTAGCACAATTGCCTTGTAATATAGCTTGAGGTCAGGGATAGTGATTCCCGCAGATGTTTTTTTGTTGTTGAGGATGGATTTCGCTATTCTAGGTCTTTTATTATTCCATATGAAATTGCACATTGATCTTTCCAATTCCATGAAGAACTGGGTTGGAATTTAGATGGGGATTGCATTGAATCTGGAGATTTCTTTTGGTAGGATGGCCATTTTTAAGATGTTGATTTTTCCAATCCATGAGCATGAAAGTTCTTTCCATTTTCTGAGATCCTCCTCAATTTCATTCTTTAGAGGTTTCAAGTTCTTGTCATACAGGTCCTTCACTTGCTTAATTAGAGTCACACCAAAGTATTTCATAGTTTTTGTAACGATTGTGAAGGGTACGTTTTCCCTAATTTCTTTCTCCACATGGTTGTCCATTGAGTACAGGAAGGCTACTGATTTGTTTGAGTTAATTTTGTATCCAGCCACTTTGCTGAACTTGTTTATCAGCTGTAGGAGTTCTCTGGTGGAATTTTTGGGGTCACTCAAGTACACTATCATGTCATCGGCAAAGAGTGATGTTTTTATCTCTTCCTTTCCGATTTGTATCCCCTTGATCTCCTTTTGCTGTCTAATTGCTCCAGCCAGGACTTCCAGTACTATGTTGAATAGGTAGGGGGAGAGTGGGCAGCCTTGTCGAGTCCCTGCTTTTAGTGGGATTGCTTCAAGTTTCTCGCCATTAAGTTTGATGTTGGCTGTTGGTTTGCTGTATATTGCTTTTATTATGTTTAAGTATGGGCCTTGGATTCCTGTTCTTTCCAGGACTTTTAACATGAACGGGTGTTGGATTTTGTCGAATGCTTTCTCAGCGTCTAATGAGATGACCATGTGATTTTGGTCTTTGAGTTTTTTAATATGGTGGATTACGTTTATGGATTTCCTTATGTTAAACCATCCCTGCATCCCAGGGATGAAGCCTACTTGGTCATGATGAATGATCGTTTTGATGTGTTCTGGGATTCGGTTTGCGAGGATTTTGTTGAGTATTTTTGCATCAATGTTCATAAGTGAGATTGGTCTGAAGTTCTCTTTCCTTGTAGGGTCTTTGTGTGGCTTAGGTACGAGGGTTATTGTAGCCTCAAAATATGAGTTGGGTAGTATTCCATCTAATTCTATCTTTTGGAATAGTTTGGTGAGTATTGGTGTTATATGCTCAATAAAAGTCTAATAAAATTCTGCACTGAACCCGTCTGGACCTGGGCTTTTTTTGGTTGGGAGGCTTTTGATGACTTCTTCTATTTCTTTAGGTGTTATAGGGTTATTTAGATGGTTTACTTGGTCCTGGTTTAACTTTGGGACCTTGTATCTGTCTAGGAATTCATCCATTTCCTCCAGATTTTCCAATTTTGTGGAGTATAAGTTTTTGTAGTAGGATCTGATGATTTCTTGAATTTTCTCAGTTTCAGTTGTTATGTCCCCACTTTCCTTTCTGATTTTGTTAATTTGGATACTCTCTCTTTGCCCTCTAGTTAGTCTGGCCAGGGGTTTATCAATCTTGTTGATTTTCTCAAAGAACCAACTCATGGTTTCGTTGATTTTTTCAATGGTTCTTTTTGTTTCTATTTGGTCTATTTCTGCCCTAATTTTGATTATTTCTTGCCATCTACTCTTTTTGGGTATATCTGCTTCCTTTTGATTTAGGGCTTTTAGCTGTGCTGTCAGGTTTCTCATGTGAGCTCTCTCCAGTTTCTTTTTGGACGCACTTAGGGTTATGAGTTTTCCTCTCAGTACTGCTTTCATTGCATCCCATAGGTATGGGTATGTTGTGTTTTCGTTTCCGTTGAATTCTAGAAAATCCTTAATTTCTTTCTTTATTTCTTCTTTGACCCTGCTATCCTTTAACAGAGCATTGTTTAGTTTATGTGTATGTGGGCTTTTTGTTGTCTTTGTTGTTGTTAAAGACCAGCCGTAGACCATGGTGAACTGAGAGGATGCATGGGAGTATTTCAATCTTCTTATATCGATGGAGGCTCGTTCTGTGTCCAATTATGTGGTCAATTTTCGAGAAGGTGCCATGGGGTGGTGAGAATAAGGTGTATTCTTTTACTTTGGGATAGTATGTTCTGTATATATCTATTAATTCTATTTGGTTCAAAGTCTCTGCTAGTTTTGCAGTGTCCTTGTTCATTTTCTGTTTCCCTGATCTGTCCATTGGTGAGAGTGAGATATTAAAATCTCCCACTATTATCGTGTGGGGAGAAATGTATTTTTTGAGCTTTAGTAGGGTTTCTTTTATGAATGTGGGTGATTTTTTATTTGGAGCATATATGTTAAGGATTGAGAGTTCCTCCTGACAGATTTCCCCGGTAATGAGTAAAAAGTGTCCTTCCTTATCTTTTTTGATAACTTTTGGTTGGAAATTTACTTTATTCGATATTAGAATAGCCACTCCAGCTTGCTTCTTGGAGCTGTTTCCTTGGAAGATTTTTTCCCACCCTTTTACTCTGAGATAGTGTCTGTCTTTGTCTCTGAGATGAGTTTCCTGTATGCAGCAAAAGGCTGGATTTTGTTTATGTATCCAGTCTGATAGTCTATGTCTCTTTATTGGGGAGTTGAGACCATTTATGTTAATAGATATCAAGGAATAGTTGTTTCTGTTTCCTGCTATTATTGCTTTTTTGGGTTGAGTTGTGTCTGTGTTTTTTTTCTTCTTTTAGTTTTCTTGTTTAGGAGTTTTTTTTGTTCTTACTAGGCTGTATTTTCCCTCATTGTATGGGGTTTTCCACATATAATTCGTTGTAGTGCTGGGTTTGTGGTCAGATATTGTGTGAATTTTGATTTGTCTTGAAATATCTTCGTCCCTCCATCGATGGTGATTGATAGTTTTGCTGGGTATAGCAGCTTGGGCTGGCACTTGTGCTCTCTTAAGGAGTGCATGATGTCTGTCCAGGCTCTTCTAGCTTTCATAGTCTCTGTTGAGAAATCGGGTGTGAGTCTGATTGGTCTGCCTTTATATGTTACCTGACCTTTTTCCCTTACTGCTTTTAGTATTCTTTCTTTACTTTGGGCACTTGATGTTTTTACTATTATGTGTCGGGAGGTATTTCTTTTCTGGTCCAACCTATTTGGAGTTCTGAAGGCTTCTTTTATGCTCCTGGTCATCTCATTCTTGAGGGTAGGAAAGTTTTCTTCTATGATTTTGTTGAAGATATTTACTGTGCCTCTTAGTTGATACTCTTCTCCCTCTTCTATTCCTATTATCCTTAGGTTCGGTCTTCTCATTGTGTCTTGTATTTCCTGGACATTTTGGGTTAGGAGCTTTTTGTTTTTTGCATCTTCTCTGGCTGTTTTGTCTATGTTTGCAATGTTGTCTTCTGCCCCCAAGATTCTCTCCTCGATGTCTTGTAATCTGTTGGAAATGCTTGCTTCTGTGACTCCTGATTTCTTTTTTTGGTGTTCTGACTCTAGGGTTATCTCTTTTAGCGCTTTCTTTATTGTGTCAATCTCTGTTTTAATTTCCCTCTTCCATTCCTTTATTTCTTTGGTTCTGTTTTCCTCTAGTTCTTTGAGTTCTTTGAGTTCTTTGAGTGTTTTTCTTGTTTCTTCTTTAAAAGCTTCTGAATCTTTTTGCTTTTCCTCCCTTTCTTGTTCAATTAACTCTATCAGCGTCTTGAGACATGATTTCAGGTCTGTGTCTTCTTTTTGGAGTGTTTGGAGTTCCGATGTTTGCTGTTATGGGAGAGCTGGGCTCTGGTGTTGCTAGATTGTCTTGGTTCCCTTGGGATATACTCTTTCTCTTTCCTCTTGCCATTTTGTTGTCAGTGATATGCTCTTACCTTTCCCTTGTATCTGGTCTGTATCCCTGGTTCTCCACTGGTTGAGATGTCAGATGGGTCAAGCCCTGTTTTATGCCTCAGAGTTGTCAGGTGTGAGCAGAAGTTCCAACGTTCTGTTTCTGTTTGCTGGTTCAGGCACAGTTGCTCAGCCTCTATGAGCCGCCGTTCCGCTTGGCAGGTAGGCCATGCTCCGCTCTGAGTCCGGAAGTTGCCTCCGGGTGGAAACAGAAGTTCTAATTTTCTGTTCCCAATCGCTGTTGCTCAGCCTCTATGATCCGCCATTCTGCCTGGCAGGTAGGCCAGGCTCCGCTCTGTGTCCGGAAGTCGCCTCCGGGTGGAAAGAAAAGTTCTGATTTTCTGTTCCCAATCACAGTTGCTCAGCCTCTATGAGCCACCGTTCTGCCTGGCAGGTAGGCCAGGCTCTGCTCTGCGTCCGGAAGTCACCTCTGGGTGGAAACAGAAGTTCTGATTTTCTGTTCCCAATTGCAGTTGCTCAGCCTCTATGAGCCGCCGTTTCGCCTGTCAGGTAGGCCAGACTCTGCTCTGCGTCCGGAAGTCGCCTCCGGGTGGAAACAGAAGTTCTAATTTTCTGTTCCCAGTCGCAGTTGCAGAGCCTCTATGAGCCGCCACTTTGCCTGGCAGGTAGGCCAGGCTCTGCTCTGCCTAAAATGAGTTTTAGTACTCAAAACAAACTCACTGAGTACTTAACTGAGGTTTAGTATTCTGCATACAATCACTCACTGCACTTTTACACCAACCCCAGGTGTTAATGCTTTGCTCCATTTTTACAGACTCAGATGCTAGAATTTTACTAGTGTCATATAAGGCACTTGTTTAATTTTGTTAAATTGTTGCTTTATATATTTTGGTTTAAATGTATTGGTTTAAATATTTTGGTTTAAATGTATTGGTTTAAATATTTTATCTGGTAAGAAAAATTTCTAGATCATTTCTTTGTAAATTGCTGTCACGGTTCTCTTTCAGGTCTTTGATTTTCAAAATTAAATGTAGTACTTTATATGTATGCCTTTAAATATTTTATTAAATGCCTACTTTTATTTACCTCTAGTATTATTTTTTAGTACTTTCATAAGATTATGTTTTATATTAAAGAAGCATCCAGGCACCTTTAAATATTAAGTTAATACTCAAAATGTGAGATGCCTCCATTAGTTTTGTTATGTTTTATATGTGATAAAATAGTATTTTGTTTTTTTATCAAAATAACACAGATGCTAAAGACAAAACAGTTTGTAGTGCATTATTCAGTAAATCATTATTTATTTCTACAACAATACTATAAATCAACACTGATTCAATCTACTTAATTTTAGTACTTCTCACATTTTTCTCAATGGATAGGATATTGTAAGATACCATTAAATGAACTGTTAGAAGTTAGACAGTTGGTACCTTGATCATTTATTTCTTTATCTGCCTATTAACTTTAGTGCAGTGGTCTCATTCTTGGGCATATACCCTACATAATACAGAATACAAGGCACAGGAAATTAGAAAGAGGAATACTAGGGATAAAATGGTTCAAGTTTGTGGAAAGTGGATGGGAGAGAACATGGGAGAGGATACTCAATTTTAAAAAAAGTATGTGTAAACATCATAGTGAAATATTTCTCACTGTATACCAACTATAAATGATACAAATTTGGAATTTTGAATACCCAAAGAGGTTAGGAAATAGGGGCCATGGGAGGAAGGTTTCAAGGTAGGAAGATAAAACTTAGTGCTATAAAGTTTTAAAAGGATATAAGGATCAAGAAGAATACAGCTATGGTTGTGGAGGAAGAGCAAGCTAAAGAGGAATAATCAGGAGGAATATCTAACACAAAAGACTTCTTTGCAAAATTTATATAGAAACAACTACTACAGAAGGGTTCCTATGAATGGAACATATATACAACAGGCTAACAAATAAATCATTGCATCACTGATCCCTCATCAGAAAAGCTTCTTTTTGCAGTAAATACAAATTACCACAGAAACTGGTCAAGGTACCAAGTATAGCAAAATTCAAGATGCACAGATCAAAATATATAACATCCTCTCCCAAGGCTAAGGCTAAGGAATCTTTTCAAACAAAGGAATGGAAAGATTGTAAGAGGTAAAAGTGAATAAATATCAAGAGAACAATGTCTTTTGGACACATGGACACAGTAGGGCATACATACATACATATATACATGTGTGTGTGTGTGTGTGTGTGTGTGTGTGTGTGTGTTTTGTATGGTTGTGACAGTACACATAAAACCTGTTTAAGTGGAGCCAGAAAAAAATCCAAAAAGGAGAAGGGAGGTAAGCTTTTGTTCCTTAGCTGAAAAGCTACTATTAGCTGATTGATGCTAGGAAATCAAGAAACTAATTTAATAATATAGTCCCTTTGGGATGGAGAGATGGCTCAACTGCTAAGAACACTTATTCTTGCAGAAGATCAGGGTTCAATTATCAGCACTCACATGGCAGCTCACAACCATCCATAACTCCAATTCTAGAGGATCTAATAGCCTCATCTGACCTCCACACGCATGACCAAATTGTCCATGTTCTT
The DNA here is from genome assembly GCF_963924665.1 of Micromys minutus. Taxonomy (NCBI): domain Eukaryota; kingdom Metazoa; phylum Chordata; class Mammalia; order Rodentia; family Muridae; genus Micromys; species Micromys minutus. The sequence goes on along the minus strand of NC_137970.1, from coordinate 57,562,682 downwards.
ATATTCTTTATGTTTTTTCAAAAGATCCATTTATTATAAAATCCACTTACAAAAAATATAGGGTGCAAACATAATAGAGAACAAAGGGAACACTCCAGCTGTCTGTGTGCAAAGCCAGTGCACATAAAACTTACCAAGTGTGTACTTCTACTTGCAGTACTTACAGTCAAATAATTTATTACCCCATGAAGTTTTATAAAGTTCCAACCCATATGACTAAAACTGTGACTATCTTAATTATAAACAATCATCATCTTCTGCTCACTAAAAATTTCCAAGTTGCTGAAGACCAAATACACCATATCACAGCAACTCAAAAGACTGAGAGGAGCCTCAGTAGGAAGCCATATTTTAGGAAAATCACTGAACCATGCATGCATTTCATTTTCAGTAGCACTCACATAAAGTGAGGAATCTATACATCCAAGTCTCTTTAGTAGCCAGTTAAATGTCTTATCATTCGAAAGTACAGAGAGTATTCTTAAATGTCTTCCTCGGGTGGAGATAGGTCCCAGTACAGCTTGATCACCCTAAAAAATGGTGGTAATTCTCTGACAGGCAGTGAAGGTTACCACATGGCCTGCCTGGATCTGCCCTTCCAAGTGTGAGCACAGCTTTTGCTTCTGATACCCTGGATAACTGCTTTTATATTATCAATCCTCCCCTTACATTGGCGACTTTCTGTTGAGGAAATGTAACATCAAAACTTTGGAGTTTCTAGACTAAAAAATGGAGAACACTGCCAAGACCCATTTTCTCTGTCAAAGGAATCATCTTGAAATTCCAACTTCTGCTTCAGTGCATTAGATTTAAAGACACTTGATGTCATTGTGAACTCTATCTTTTTCTCTTCTGATTGGGTCTCCCATCTGGTGACCTTTCCATGGACTGACATTTGACCTTATTCATGTCCTTCAGAACATCCTACATGTTCGGAACATCACTAAATCTCTGGCTTTTTGAATGATGGCTATCATCGGTCTTCTTAACATCTGAGATCTGCTTTTTAATTTTAGTAGCCAGATTCTCTATGCCATGTGTATTATTAGCAGATCCAGATTGCATGAGAAGAGAACTTGGAGGCTGTAGAGAAAACTGAGGAGGAAGAGGTAAGAGAGGAGGAGGAGAGAGCACCACACTTAGAACTTGGTCTGGTTCCACACTCAGACCTGAAATTGATGCTGATGGTGGCATATGCTCCTTGCTGGGTCCATTACTCAAGTCTCTACGCTCTCTTGGGTCCTGCATTGCCACAATCAAAGCCATCTGAGACTGGAGAAAAGTTAGCTCACCTTCATGGGCAGCTATCTTTTAAATTACAGCTTCACTTACAGAAAGATCATCTGCCACTGTTTTGTTCTTAGAACAGGTGATGATGGATCACAAATGAATTTTGAAGGATGAAAAAGAGCAACTTTCCCTTCCTCCTTTTTCCATATACTATGTCGAAATCTGAGACAACTGATTTATTCATCATTTGCCACACATTAAGCAACAGCAAAAGATGGAACTACCGGCTCATAATCATCAGACTCCTTAGAGTTCACACGTGGGACCAACTCAAAACGAGGTCTTCATCAAGGCTCTAAAGGAAGCAATCTCCCAATAATATGAAAAAATACTCCAAGCTGACCCATAGTCTTTATTTTGACATATCAGCAAATCTTGGTCTACAGGAACACCAAAACATGCCACCATGTTTTTTAATATATTCAGAATAAAAGACACGGGCGAAGCAAGTTGAAGAATACAAGTTCCTTGGTACCGTCTCATTGCATTGGATCCTGCCATGTGGCCAGGCCAGGGAAACTCTCCGGACAGGATGTCTGGTGGCTGTCCTGCCAACTGCTGCACAGCAACTTTTTCCCAAAACCACTTCCCACTTCCAACCTTGACTCTGTATTCTTTATGTTTTCAATTATCAGTATTCAGTCTCACCCGTTGATAATTTCCATTACTCAGACCTCCAAATTTTTGTCAACTTCATTGACTTACAAATGAAAACTCCATAACACACTGCTGTTAACTCCCTTAATGTTCTTCATATTTACCTTCATTTGAGTGGATGGCTTGAATTTTGTTATGGATCTCTCGATTAATGAAAGTTTTGTCCTGTATCTCACTAGAAAAGACAAAAAAGAAAAAAAAAAGTCACTGAAAGTTAAAATTCTCATGCTCTACTAGAGATCAATTACACAGGGAGACGTCTGATTGGATTGATGAGACCAGAGAGGAAACAGAAACCAAGGAACAAAACACCCATCCTACAAAGACAAACTTGGAAATTGGTACCGAAACCTTTAATTCTCCCAAAGATAGATATCTAGAGATCAGCATAAGAACACAAGAAACTACAGCCAGGTCATAATCTCACCACCAGAACCCAGCTATGACAATCCCTGAATTTTCCAACACAATAGAAACACATACACACATACAGACTCTCTCTCTCTCTCTCTCTCACTCTCTCTCTCTCTCTCTCTCTCTCTCTCTCTCTCTCTCTCTCTCTCTCTCCCCCTCTCGCTTCCTCTCTCCCCCTCCCCTCTCAGTATCAACACTTATTGTCATCTACATTCTTATTTGCTAGAGGCATCGTCTCATTATGGAGCTCTAGCTGGACTGGAACTAGCAATACAGAAGACCAGGCAGTCCTTGAAGTCACAAAGATCCATATGCTTCTGCCTCCCAAGACTGGGTTTAAATGTCTTCCACTTTTAGCAATATATATATATATATATATATATATATATATATATATATATATATATATATATATATATATATATTATGCAAGTTCTCCATGCACAGATGTGCATGCATGTGTGTCTGTGTCTCTGTATGTCTGTGTGTGTGTGTGTGTGTGTGTGTGTGTGTGTGTGTGTGTGTGTGTGTGTGCCCACGTGTACTCAGATATGTGGATATGTGTGTAGGTGCCCAGGAGGACAGAGTAGAGTTTTGAATTCTCTAGAGCTGGAGTTTGATGCTGAGAACCAAATTCTGGACCACAGCTAGAGCAGCAAGCACTCTGAATTGCTGGGCCATCTCTCAAGGCCCATCTCAAGCTAACACAAAACTAATTTCATCAAATCCCATAAACATGTTAAACAAATTTCATTCTTTATGTGATTGTAAATTAAAATAGTCTATGTCATAGGACCTAAAAACTTTGAAGAGAGGAAAAACTCCCAAAGTAAAAAATAACCATGCAAATATGTGAAGAAAATCCAATAAAACAACATAGGGAGTCTAAAAGCAAGCATGAGAAAATGGCAGAGGGATCTAATGAAGACAAATATCCTCTAGTTGATGACTGAGCGTAGAAAATCTACTTTGAGAGTATTTATGAAATTTTGAATAAAAAGTAATTGTAATTAAAGTAGTAGGTATTTTCATATGCAAATGATAGATGCAAGTACAATGGAGGAAATTTTTTTCAAGAAAAACTGAGAAGGGGGACATCTTTGGTGTGCATTTTCTGTCATTCCTTTCTTTATTCTCCTATTCAAATTCGGAAGTAGTATATAATATGCTGTATCAGCATAATATCTTGTTATCTTGTATTTAACTCACTTGCAAAAGATTTCCAGTGAAACATGACCATACCCAGAATAGGGTGTTGGATCCTATAAGAATATACTACAGTATCAATGTACTATAAACACTATAAAAACTAAAGTTGCCAACATGCAGATATATGAAAAGAAAATTATTCAGTGCTGCATAGTGAATGGTAGTATTTTATGCCCCTAGACAATCATCAGTGAAAATCCAAAACATCTTGATTCTTTCAATACTGCACATAGGTGAATGCATGTAACACCCACATATTACCTGGCCCTAAATGAATTTAGTTCCCAATAATCTTGAATGTAGGGTTGTAAATCCAATGTACTACATTTAACCTACTCACCAGTTTCTGAGAACTATCATATTTCAAGCTTTTCAACAATACAAAGAGACATTGGTTATCCTCTTTTTGTAATTTGCACAATATTTCTACCATAAACATGGATGTTTGAGAGATGACTGTACCAGTTAAATTCAACACAGCATTGGCTCCTCCCTGCTAATGTTCCACTTGCACAAGGCTTCTTTGCTGAGCTCTGAGATCTGATAATATTTAAAAAGAGACTCTTGGCATGACCTTTAATGAAACACTCGGTGATATTTGTATCTATATATGAGATAAATGATTGACGTGTATCTATTAGCAGGAAACTTGGGGGTGGGGAAACTGGCTGAGAACAAGCTTGGGTGTGGTATATCAGCAACTAATTGCTAAAGCTGTGTCTGGAAATATTTTCCTGTGGTAGAACAAAGTACTCAGAAACAAATTTCTACATTTTAGACCTTGAAGCTTAGTGTTCCTCCTAGATGCATCCTAAAAGATCCATTTACTATTCGGTATACAAGCTATGTGTTGTTAATATTTTGATTAATAAAAATATGTCAAAATTTTGAAACTGAAAATTCTCTTATAGGAGTTATTAAGAACATTGAAGACATAGTGTGTCTTCTTACAGAATTTGAGAAAATAGGACAATGCCTCAGCGGTTGTTTTTTTCAATAGTATCTGAGTCAAAGATAATTCTTAGCTTAAGATTTTTCAGTATACTTGTCAACAACCATTCTACTCACCCATAGCATGGCAAAAGAAGTTTATTCAAAAATAGCTTTTAGTCAGCTTCATTTTTTAAACCAAACAGAAACACTAATTAAAAAGAAAACATCTTTCACCCATCTGTGAGGTTGGACTTTATTTTTCAGACTAGATTTTTTTCAAGCTCTGTCTGACTAAGCACAACATTTGATTACATTTGTACCTTTAATCTGTGTGTCAGAACAGAAATGAATCAAATGAGCCTTTGACCTCCTTCAAAATAATTGCCTGTGCAGTGATTTCTAGAAACTAATAAAAACCATGGTAGAGATAAGGCACGAGGCAAAAAGGAAATGGTAGATAAATACTATCGTTAGAATTGAATTCTTTTGGCAGAACCTAGAAACAGCAAGTGCCTTGATGAGAAAAAATAATAGGTAGTCATTCCCTTTCTCATTAAGTGAAATCCATGAAGTGTTTAATTCAGTGGCATGCTCCTGGTGGCTACTTAGGTAATGATGATAAAAAATAATGACTAGTATTTATGCAAGATGCTTTCCCCGCTGTAACCTTCAAACTCAACTTTTATTTTAAGCCATTTTTCTAGTCAGCTCATGTAATGAGCATAAATTACTGTATATGTTTTCCTTTTCACATCAGTACAAACTCAAACCTTATTCATCTGTTTCCACTTGTTTTATCTGTTTGTAAAAACACCTGAGAAATATATATTTAATATGAAATGCTTCCAGCAACTGAAAATTATCAGTGGTGTTTATGCTTGGAAAATTATTGTCTAAATCAATTAGTTTATTGTAAAAAATGAAATCTGTGATTCTCTTCTTTAGTAAAATGTAAAATTCTTTAAAATTCTGGGAAGTAAATAAAATATTTTAAAGTAAAATTGACATCTACCCTACTTAAAGAATTTATTCTAATATAATAGTTATGAAAATGTAGAGGTTTTTTTGGGAGATAGTAACAAGCTTCATAATAGATTATTCAATCCCAAGCAGCCAGACCTGAACACATATGCATATAAACAACATTAAATAAACTAAGAATCTCTTTATAAATACATGTGTGTGTACATGTAATAATAACAATAACTAAAAACAAAGACATAAATTTGAGAGGGACTAGAAAGACATGGGAGGAGTTGAAAGGAGAGAGGGAACAGTGAAAATGATGTAAATGCAGAAGTCATGCATGTATGACATTCTAAAAATAAATAAATTTAAAACACATGCATGCCTACAATGTTTGAGATATAAAATTCCAAAGAACAATTGAAATATTATTAGGTCAAAGGTCAAATTAACCTTGGGCCCACTTTACTGAATTTATTTTAAGAGCATAATATGAAAATAATTAGAATTATTCTATATCTTTTGAGGCAGGCAATCACTCTAACCCAGACAGACCCAGAAATGATCATGTAGCACAGGTTAGCACCAAACTCAGAGCAATTCTCTTGTATCAGTTTCAGTAGCACTGCTATTACAAACATGACCTACTACATCCAAGTTAGCAAACTCCAAGCAGACATAGCAATCAAAGCTTTAATGTATAATAGGGGCCAGTTCTTGAACAGTAAATCTGTTTACTAGAGCTTTGCTCGAGGTATCTAAGGTTTTTTTTTAAAATTATCACTCTTGCTCTTATGCTTAATAAAGGAGACAGGATGATATAAGCCAACATAAACATATTACTCAAATTTCCCAGGATAAATCCCACATAAATGTTAGAAATGTGAGGTGATGCACACTTCTCTTTTTCTTATTATTTTAGAAAAGTGCTTGTGACATGCTAAGGAAAGGAAACATGACAGTTTTAATAACCCAGAAGATGAAAACTTGACATCTGTGCAATATCAAAGATAAAGCTGGATGCCAGAGAAAAAGTGCAAAAAACAGATTTTATTCAGACATAACTATTGTAGAAGGAAAAGGATCTGGCGTGACAGGAACTAAACTTTCATTCATACAGGGGTGACTGGATTCATTTTTAAATTAACATGAGGGAATGTGGGTGGGGTATGTACAATAGTCGGTTGAGTTAGGAAAGGTAAACACTGCAAGGAGAAAGTCCATAAAAGTATGCCAAGACCACATATACCTGGTTACTGGAATCTATCAACTAGAATTCTTTCTTCTCACTGTGCCTGGGAGAGAGAATTCTTATTCTCAGGAGTTACGTGGAATAAATGATTTCTCCCTGGCAGGAACTTTGAAGGTAGGTAGACGTAGGTTAGGAAAGTAACTCGGAGATATTGGAAACTCTGTTAGTGTTTTCTTCAAGTTTTCATAGGCTCAAACTGAGGCTTAGACAAAAGCACCTGGAGGACTCCATGCCTGTTTGTCCAAGGAGAAAAATTGTTGGTGGTCACCAATGAGCCTGATCATCTTACTACAGGACACATTTCTTTCCCGAACAAACGCTGTCCATCACAAAATGTATTAACCTAAAAAGAAGTTCAGTATCAAAATCAGGGAATGTCTGTTATTCTCTCGTATTTTAAAAACATATTATCCATCTCTTGCTTCTTTTTTCCAAAGTTCTTAGCAGTGTCTATTTTTAAACATCCCAGTGTCCCAGAGAGACTGAAACATGTATCCAGCAAATGCTTCCTTCAACATATCTTTGGTAAGAGTCTTAATAGGTAAAGTTCACATAAATTTTAGTTGTAAAATGTGCCATTTCCTCACATTCTGCATTTTATTTTTATTTGTATGATCTTATTTATTATTTGTTATGTGCATTACTGCGTTGTCTCCATGTATGTCTGTATGAGGGTGTCAGATACCTTGGAACTGGAGTTACAGACAGTTGTGAGCCAGCATGTGGTTACTGGGAATTGAACCTCTATTCTCTGGAAGAGCAGAGGTTAACTACTGAGCCATCTCTTCAGCCCCATGGTCTGTATTTTATTAGGAATTTTTTTTTTTTTTATTTGGAAGTTATATTTTTCTCCACTATTAAATTTTATAGATGGTTTGGCCATTCATTTCTGTTATTCAAAATAGTTGGTTTGGTCATTAATACAAAAAATGTTTAGTGTCTTCACCAGTTCGGAACTGGTTGAAGCATCACAGCTGTACAAAGGTTCATCAGCTACAGGTGTTCATCTGCATCATCTGCTCCACATTTATCCGAGTCAGCCCATTTTTTTTCTGTAATAAGAAACTTCAGAGAGTTTTTTTTTTTCTATAAGCTTGTAATGAAGCTGATTGACAAGCTGAGTAGCTGAGTGTCCTTGATTTATTAGATCCGTTACCACAGTTTCTGGTCCATTAAAAGAGCCACTGTGACATGCAATGAATAGTCCATCAATGGTTGTAGCTGGTATTACCCCAGCAATGTCTGTGTTCACATCTTCTATGACTTCCTCTTCTACTTGTTAGCCCAATAGCACTTTGAAGAAATGTTATGGCTTTCCATAAATCTCCTTCTGATATTTTAACCAGATAAGCTATACCTCATTGCCAATTTTGACATTTTCCTTCTTAGCAATATCCAGTAATCATTTTGGCTATATTTTATCTGACAGGATCTTGAAGCAGAATTTTGAACATCTAGAAGTGAGGGGTTCAATTATTCAACTGGCAAACTTACAGATGAGGCAGAATCTAGTTGTTTTAGATACTTTTTTCATGATTCTTCTTAAAGCTGCCTGAGCAGCTGATGTCATAACAGAGAATCTGCTTTATCCAGAATTACAATCTATAGGAAGGATATGTTTCCCCATTTGAATGACTTCCTGGCACAGTTAAGGGAGAAAATGTTTTCACTTTTTACAGACTACATGTATTGCATGTTCATCAGATGCTTATTAATTAAAAGTGTTTGAGCTCACAGAGTTCTTGAACTGCTGCCAAAATGGTGGGAATTTTGCCAGTTCTAGGTGGCCCATAGAACAAAAGATTAGGAAGATCAGCTCCTTCAAAAGACTTTCATAGAAGGGGAAACAAAATACTTATGGGAGGAAATACAGGGACAAAGAATGGAGTAGATGCTGAAGAAAAGGCTTTCCAGAGACTACCCCACCCATATACAGTCAACAAACCCAGTCACGATTGCTGATGCCAAGAAGTGCTTGCTGACAGGAGCCTGATATAGCTGTTTCCTGAGGGCCTCTACCACAGCCTGACAAATACAGAGTCAGATGCTCAGAGCATTGGGCTGAGCACGGGGACCCCAGTGGAGGAGTTAGAGAAAGGACTGAAAGAGGTAAAGGGGTTTACAACTTCATATGAAGAACAATAATATCAACCAACCAAACACTTGAGAGCTCCCAGGGACTAAAACACCAACCAATGAGTGCACATGGAGAGACACATGGCTCCAGCTGCATAGGTAGCAGTGGATGGTATTGTTTGGCATCAATAGGAAGAGAAGCCATTGGTCCTGTGAAAGCTCAGTTCCCCAGGGTATGCTAGGACAATGAGGTAGAAGTGGATGGGTGGGAGGGGGCTTCCTCATAGAAGCTGGGGGGGGGCGAGGAGAGGGAGGAACCAGGAAAAGGGATTGCATTTGAAATGTAAATACATAAACTATCCATTTTAAAAAAGTTTTCAACACTATTATTCAGGAAAGCAACTTTATCCAAGCACAAAGGATGACCCAAGAAACTAGTTTGATTTTTTTCTTCTTTTTTTAAAAACTTTATTTTAAAAAACAAAGATAAAAGAAAAAAATTAAACATTTTTTGCATAAATGTATACAAATACATTTTTTCAGTGTTTGGGTTTTTTTTTTCTTTCTTTCTTTTTAAGGTTTGATACTCTGCATTAAGGTCTTACTAGTTACAATGAGCAAAAAGTACATGTAAAACAGGATGTAACCCAGAATTAGTCAACGTTTTCTTGGTGTTTAAGGATTGAGCATAATTGTTTTTGTTTTTTTTTGTTTTGTTTTGTTTTATTTTGTTTTGTTTTCTTTTCTTTTTTTTTTTTTCTTGAACTTGACACAGTCTGTGAGTTGTTTCTGGGGCAGTCCGAGCCTCTGGGGTTAGCATCCCACTATCAGTGACTACATATTATGTCTGTTCTTTTGTGAATGGGTTATCTCACTCAGGATGATATTCTCTAGATGCAACCATTTTCTTAGGAATTTGGTTAAGTCATTGTTTCTGATAGCTGAGTAGTACTCCATTGTATAAATGTACCACAATTTTTGTATCCATTCATCTTCTGAAGGACATCTGGGTTCTTTCCAGCTTCTGGCTATTATAAATAGAGCTGCTATGAACATTGTGGTGCATGTATCTTTGTTGTATATTGGAGTGTCTCTGGGGTATATGCCCAGAAGTGGAATAGCTGGGGCTTCAGGTAACATTATGTCCAATTTTCTGAGAAATCGCCAGACTGATTTCCAGAGTGGTTGTATCAGTTTACAACCCCACCAAGAGTGGAGAAGTGTTCCTCTTTCTCCACAACCTCTTCAGCATCTGCTGTCATCTGAGTTTTGGATATTGGCCAATCTGAGTGGTGTGGGGTGGATTCTCAGGGTTGTTTTGATTTTTATTTCCCTGATGGCTAAGGATGTAGAGCACTTCCTTAGATGTTTCTCAGCCATTCCACATTCCTCAATTGAGAACGTTTTGTTTAGCTCTGTACCCAATTTTTTAATAGGGTCGTTTGATTCTCCGGTGTCTAGCTTTTTGAGTTCTTTGTATACCTTGGATATTAGGCCTTTATGTGATGTGGAGTTGGTAAAGATCTTTTCCCATTCTGTTGGCTGCCGTTTTGTTTTCTTGACAATGTCCTTAGCCTTACAGAAATTTTGCAATCTCATTAAGTCCCATTTGTTAATCTTTGACCTTAGAGCTTGAGCCATTGGTGTTTTGTTCAGAAAATTTTCTTCTGTGCCCGTGTGTTCTAAGGTTTTCCCTACTTTCTCATCTAATAGTTTCAGTGTACCTGATTTAATGTGGAGATCTTAGATCAACTTACACTTGAGCTTTGTACAAGGATATAAGAAAGGGTCTATTGTCATTCTTCTGCATGCTGAGTGCCAGTTGGACCAACACCATTTGTTGAATATGCTGTCCTTTTTCCATTGAATGTTTACAGCTCCTTTGTCAAAAATCAGGTGACCATGTACATGAGGGCTCATTTCTGGATCTTCTATTCCATGTGCCTATTTCTGTACCAGTACCATGCAGTTTTCAGCACAATTGCCTTGTAATATAGCTTGAGGTCAGGGATAGTGATTGCTACAGATGTTTTCTTGTTGTTGAGGATGGATTTCGCTATTCTAGGTATTTTGTTATTCCATATGAAATTGCACATTGATCTTTCTAACTCAATACAGAACTGGGTTGGAATTTTGATGGGGATTGCATTGAATCTGTAGATTGCTTTTGGTAGGATGGCCATTTTTAAAATGTTGATCCTTCAAATCCATGAGCATGGGAGATCTTTCCATTTTCTGAGTAGTTTGATTTTCTTGGTTTCTCTACTGTTTCCTGCAGTGGCAGGTTTCCTTGGTGCCTGGTCAGTCATGGTTAGATGCTAACAGAAGTGACTGCATGATTTTTTCACAGTCATTGCTGTGTCTTGGGTGCCTTCTCTATGATTCTTTTTATCTCAACCTCTAGCTACAACTTTTCCCCACATTTGTTTTGTGCTTTTCCTAGATTAACCTTGAATACATTATTTCTGTTATAAAATCTTTGTACTAGAAAATATTGATGCTTTATTAGGATTATTCTATGAGCTGTAATGATTTTAATATTTCTATAATGAAACACAATTCTTTATCTGAGTTATATGAATTTTCTTTTATTAAAATTGATTTATATATATTATATATATCTTGATTACAGTGTCCCTTCACTCACTGCTCACACCTTACCACTTCTTCTTCCATCCAGACCCACTACTTTTTTGTCTCTTATCAAAAACAAAAAAAAAAAAAACAAAAAAACAAATAAAAAAACAGGCTTCTAAGGGATAAATATAAACTAAAATACAATAAGATAAAACAAAAACTAACAAATTGGAGTTGGATGAGACAAAAGAAGGAATGGAGTCCAAGAGAAGCCACACCACAGGAATCAGAAAGCCAGCAGAAAGAATGGAACCAGGTAGCCTCCAGAGACAGGATGTTGGGAGGACTCTCCAGAACTGAAACGTGAGAGACCCTCAGGCCTTAATGGGGGTCTAATAGATGAAATGCCTACAGTAAAGATAGAGAACTTGTAGAGCCCACTTCCAGCAGAAAGACAGGGCATCAAGTGAAGGATGGGGGTTGCTATCTGACAGTCAAAACTCTGACGCATAATTGTTCCTGCCTAAAAAAGCTGCAGAGATGGGAATGGAGAAGCACCGAGGAAAAGAAGATCCAGGGAAAGGCCCAAAAGGGGATCCAGCTCAAGGGGAAGCATCAAGGCCTGACACCACTACTGAGGCTATGGAGCACTCTTCAGTCAGATGCAGATATTTGCACCCAACCAACCAACAGAAGCTGCTGAGCCCTGTGTTTGAATTAGGGAAAAGCTGGAGGAGGGCGACTCTGTAAGAGGACTGATAGTCTCAATTAACCTGGAACCCTGAGATCTCTCAGACCCTGGCTCACCTACAAGACAGCAGCTATCAGCTGACATGAGTTCCTTAACATATATATGGCAGAGGATTTTTGGGTCTGGGTTCAATCCTGAGAAGATGTATCTAACCCTCAAGAGACTGGAGGCCCCATGGAATTTAGAGGTCTGGTGGGATGCGTGGGTTGGGGTCATCCTCTTTGGAGCCTCGTGGGGCAGGGAGGGGGTATGGGATGTGGAACAATAGAAAGTTAGACTGGGAGGAGAATAAAATCTTGAATGTATAAATAAAGTAAAATAATAATAACAACAACAACAACAACAAAAGAATCAGAGACCTAATTTTTTGCATACCCAGGAATTCCATAAAAATCATTAAACTGTATACATAATATACATGCAGAGGACCTGGTGAGCACATTTGCAGGCCCTGCACATACTGCCTCTGTCTCTGTGAGTTCATGTAAACTTTGACCATACTTTGGTTATTGGTTTCTTGCTGTCTCCATCCTCTCTGGCTCTGACACTTTCTATTTCCTCACCAGCAGTGTTCTTTTACAGAGGAATTTGATGAAGACATGCCATTAAGGGCTGTCTTTTCCAAGGTCACTCAACCTTTGTACAATGTCTGACTGTGGGTCTCTGTATTTGTTCTTATCTACTGCGGGAAGATGCTTCTCTGATGATGGGTGAGTTAGGCACTGACCTATGAGTATATCAGAACATCATTTGCAGTCTTTTTATCATTACATTTTTTTAGAACAGTAGTGTTTGGTATTATCTTAGGTCCCTGGCTATCTAGTCTTAGGGTCTTGCTTATATAAGCACTGAGGGTTTATCTCATGCAGTAGGACTTAATTCAAACCAGATATTATTTGTTTACTCCCACAAGCTTTTTACCACAATCTTGCAGGCAGGACAACACTGGAGGTCAAGGAGTTTGGTGTTTACATTTCTCTTTTTGGTAGCACCCTGAATATTTTCCTGTACCAAAAACTGTAGAAAGTAAGGCTAAGGGTTTTGTATAGGCATCAACTCAACTTCTCTTTTCTCAATGAGTTGTAGAAGTGTTGTCTTCAGCAATAGGATTTTGATGTCAGTTTGTGGAGAACAACCTAATACTCTTTCCTTTAGGTTCCTATAGTTTATACTTCAAGGTGTGTGCAGAATTGAGTTGGAATTTTGATGGGGGGTTGCATTGAGTCTGTAGATTGCTTTTGGTAAGATGGCTATTTTTACTATGTTAACCTTACCAATCCATGAATATGAAAGAAATTTGATCTCATATTTTCTTAAATTTCTTCTTTTGTTTATAGAAGTCATTTGCTTGCTTGTTTAGTGTTAGCCCAGAATATTTTGTATTATTTGAGGTGATAGTGAAAGGTGCTATTTCTTTTATTTCTTTCTCAGTGTTTGCAGTTTGCATATTAAAAACCTTCTGATATTTTTTTTAGTTAATTTTGTATTCACCTGCATTGTTGAATATATATGATTATCAGCTATAAGAGTTTCCCAGTGGATTTATTTGGGTCACTTATGTATATTATATGATTAGAGCATATCATCTGTAAGTAACAATCCATTGACTTCTCCCTTTCTAATTTGTAACCTCTTGAGGTTTCTCAGTTGTTGTATCACTCTAGATGAGTCTTCAAGGCTTATATTGAATAGGTTCTGAGGGAGTGGATAGCCTTGTTTTGTTTTCTGATTTTAATGGAATTTCTTTAAGTTTTTTTTTTTTTTTTTTTTTTTTTTTTTTTTTTTCTACTTAAATGATTCTTTGCTATGGGCTTGATGTAAACTGCCTTTATTATGTTGAGGTATGTCCATCCTTGGTATCCCTAATCTCTGCAGTATTTTTATAATAAAGGTGTATCGATATTGTCAAAAGGCTTTTCTGAAACTAATGGGATGATTATGTGGTTTTTATATTTCACCTTCTTTATAGGATGACGCCTACTTGATCATGGTAGATGATCTTTTTATGTGTTCTTGAATTTAATTTGCAAATATTTTATAAAGATTTTTTAAATCCATGTTCATAAAAGATATTTTTCCATGATTCTCTTGCTTTGTTGGGTCTTTATATAGTTTTGATATTGGTGTAATGGTGGTCTTTTAAAATGAACTGAACAATGTTCCTTCTCTTTCTAGTTTGTGAAATAATTTGAGAAATATCAACACTAATTCTCCTTTTTTCAGTTTTATTGGATATTCTCTGTATTTACATTTCAAATTTTATACCCTTTCCCCCACGTCCCTCCCTCCTCCCCTTCAACTTAATTCCATGAAGGTGCTCCCTCTCACGATCACCCTCTCTACTTCAGTGCCTTGGCTGCTGATGTTGTTCTTCCCATGAGGGTGCAAATTTTTCAGCTTTTTCAGTTCTTTCTCTAGCTTTTTCATTGGGGTCCCTATGTTCAGTCTGAAGTTTAGCTGCAAGCATTGTCATCTGTATCAGTATGACTCTGGGAGAGCCTCTGAGTAGACATCCATATCTGGTTCCTGACAGTAAGCACTTCTTGGCATCAGCAATAGTGCTTGGGTTTGGTGGCTGCATATGTGGTGATTCTCCAGGTGAGGCAGTCTCTGTAGATCTTTTCGTCAGTCCCTGCTACTCCATTTGTCCTTGTACTTCCTCCCCTGTTTTGTTCTTCCTTTTAAGAAGGACTGAGGTATCCTCATTGTTTTTAATAGCTGAGTAGTACTTCACTGTGTACATGTACCACAATTTCTGAATCCATTCCTCTGTTGAAGGACATCTGGATTCTTTCCAGGTTCTGGCAGTTAAAAATAAGGCTGCTATGAACATTGTTAAGCAGGTGTCCTTGTTAGATATTGGAGCTACTTTTGGGTATATGCCCAGGAGTGGTATAGCTGGGTCCTCAGGTAGCACTATGTCCAATTTTCTGAGGAATGGTTAGACTGATTTCCAGAGTGGTTGCTCCAGTTTACAACCCCACCAACAGTGGAGGAGGGTTTTTCTTTCTCCACATCCTTGCCAGGATCTGCTGTCATCTGAGGTTTTTTTTTTTTTTTTTTTTTTTTTGTTTGTTTTGTTTTGTTTTGTTTTGTTTTGTTTCATGTTAGCCATTATGATTGGTGTGAGGCATAGTATATAATTATCAGTGACTGCATATCATATGTGTTCTTTTGTGAGTGGGTTAGCTCACGCAGGATAATATTTGCTAGTTCCATCCATTTGTCTAGGAATTTTGTAAAGCTATTATTTCTAATAGCCGAGTAGTACTCTATTGTATAATTGCACCACAATTTCTATATCCATTCCTCTGTTGAAGGACATCTGGGTTCTTTCCAGCTTTTGGCTATTATAAATAAGGATGCTATGAACATGGTGGAGCATGTGTCCTTATTATGCAGTGCACTTTTCTTAAGAGTGGCACAAATGCTGTCAGTATTCTAAGGCTAGAGCATGAAAGTGAGGGAGGCTAAGGGCTTTTACAGTTCCACACCCTCCTTACAGCTTCCTCCTCCCACTGAGGGTTTACAGTCCCACACCCTCCTCATTGCCCCCCTCCCTCTTGGAGATAAGGCTAGGCCATGTTGCATTCTCCACCCACAAGAACATTCTTGAGTACAGAAATTCTCAGAATGTACTGACTGACCTGCTCAAAAGCCTCAGATAGAGTTCAAATGTGTGTCATGTTTGCTAGACAATAGATTTAAACATCAATATGCTTAGCCAATAAGTTTGAAGTGTAACCTTGCTGATGTAATCAGTGCCCCTAAAAAGTATAAAATCTATTTGTTATAACCATTAGTGGTTACTTTCTAGTCACTCGCCATGAGAAGCTGATTCAAGGTTGACCTGGACATGCCAGAAAATAAACATCTTGCATTTGCATTAATCTCCAATATTTTGCCTCATTCAAGGGATTCTACAGGTAGTTAAGACTCAATTTGAATCTTACAAAAGTCAGTTTAATTCATTGTGTGGTTGAAGTATATTAGTAATATATTCTTTTAAAATGGCAACAGAGGATACTTAAGGAATGGTTTGCAAAGACCAGTGAAAATGAGAACAAAATTTTAAACAAATCAAGGATTAACCAAAGTAGCTATTCGGAATGGTGTTCATGCTTAAGAGTTACTTCAGAGGCATCTGGAAAATAAAGGGTGTAGAACACAAACAAATGTAGATTAACCTCTAGCCAGGTAGTGTTGTGGTAAAATCTTCAACCCAAATAAGCCTTTGCAAAGAAACACAACTTAATTAATATGAATACAAGCTGTGTGCCTAGATTGAGCAGATCTACCATTACACTACTCTACTTCCCAGCTATGAGATCTCTTATAACTTGCAGTTTCTTCTAGCCATGTGTTATGGCCCCATTTTCCTTCCATCTCCCTCTTCCACCATCATCCCCTTCCCTCTCCCCCTTCTACTGCCCAAGCATGGGCCTTTAGTCTACAAGTTAAAATGGGAAGAAGGTTCTGATGAAGTCACCTAAGTACAAGATTCAGTCCTCATCCCAGGCAGTGCCTCTTGGGGCAGTGGAATTAGCATCAAAATACAAAATGCACCAGGGCAATGCACAGCATTTGCTCCTTTTTGTCCAGTTAAAAGGTTCTTTTTTCCCTCAGATATAAATTGAGTACAAATATTACCATTCTGTACTTTATAAAGTATAAGATACAATGTCCAGTTAATCAATTTTGTCATTTAAATAAAGCACTCTGCCATCTATCCTAATTTAAAGGACTTATAATTCTACACCTGATTTATGTCCTGGTTTTAGATTGTATGCCACCTGAAAGCTATCATCTCAAATCTATTATCCTCTTTCTCAATGCTAAACAGTTTGGGTTGGCTATGAGACTACCAGTCTTCAGCCCCTTCAGAAATCTAAAAACGATTAATATTACCTGAAAATATGAGAAGCACAAAATATAGTTTATAAAACTTAGCCAATTTATTGAAACAGATGATCACTTGGACAGTCCCTCATTCTTCAAAATGTTGGAGCATCAGTCTTCAGCCTTCTGGCTAAAATCATCTGACACACCTTTGTATCACAAAATTTTGAATTGCTGATTAACCTGTCTTGGCAGAAATTATCTGTCAACTGTTCTGCATAGTATGTCTTTTTCTGGACAGTATTTTGTCTGTAGATGAACTGAGGCAATTCTTGCTTAGTGGCTATCTAGCCACAACTTGAACAACTACCCCGATGCTCTATTTCTTCTTAGAATCCAAGAAAGTGATGCTGTCAGGAGCACAGAGTTCTCTATTTAAATAATCTTTAATAAAGAAATGGTCATAAATGTCATAATCTGTAGACTTCTTGTGTCTTTGAAGATTATCTGTCTACACAAAGCATCTCTGAACTGTTATGCCTTGATTTCTCTCATGCATTTCTAATTGAAATATTTCTAAAACACCCTTTTAATTAACTCAGAACAATGGGTTTTCTTTCTGGCTCTTAACTCATATTGCCTAATCTTCTAAAACAGTTTATAATAGCAGTTATAGAAGGACTGGTTCTAAGTCTTGTATTCTTAAATATGTTGTATAGGCACAATGTCTGTATAAGAGTAACAATATTAATCTCAATTTTATATTAATAAGAAATTCATACCAATGAAATCCTTAAATTTGTAACAAATAAATTCTGTACCAATGTAAGAGTTTCTAGCTTCAACTTTGTATCAATAATAAAAATTTCTAACAATGTAAGATATAGCTATGTAATTTTTGTTTAAAAGTAAATTTGTTAATTTACTCTCTTTGTAAATACATATTTGTCTATTTCTCTAACTTCTATGATATTTCAACCCCTTTTTCTTCCACCCCTTCCCTTTTACCTAAGAAGCAAGGATAGAGAAATAAAAGGTAGAAATCCCCAAGTTTAAGTTCTCTAGTTCCCTCCCTGTCCAAAGCTACATTTGTAAAGTATCCCTTAAATGAAAACATAGAAACATCTACCCCAACATAAGGAAATGGGAAATTTTTCTTTTGTCTGCTTCTAGCTGAATTGGAGCAAATAATTTCCTTCTGGGGCCCCAAGGAGAATAGGAAAATTGGCTTTGTCAAAGGAAATCTAGCTGACAACAACATAAGTGACAACAAAGTAGGAAGACAGTCATCTCATCTTCTCAAGGCTCGGAAACAAGCTGATCTTTCCAAAAACCTTTTGGGTTTAAAACTAGTCTGGGAAATATAACAAGACTCACTTTCTCTCTCAAACAATGAACTAAAATTATTCACTAAAATTCTGGTCTTAACAGTGTCTTCTTTATAATGCAAGGGAGAATTGGGTGTTTTATATTTATTCATAAGTTATAAGTGTTCCTTTTTATAGCTTCTTACCACCCACTACTATTTGCTTTTTCTACCTTGGCAACCTAGCCACTTGATACTAACAAGGCACCTCAATAATATCACCTCTTCATATTGTATGCTACATTTAGTGCCTCATTTAGATGAATAGACAGTATTTTATTACCTTGGGAAATGTGGACATGCCAAAATAATGCTTGTTTATTTTGTAAATTTATAAAGTTCTTGGCTATTTTTAGATTAAAAAAATACTGAGTGTCAAATATTTACACTAGAACAGACATAAATTTCCAAGCATAAAACAAAATAAATCACTGATTAGATTATGGAATGTCAGCCAGATGTTGCTTTGGTCGCTCCATGAAAATACCAAGGACTGCCTCAAACACTCAAATGGGGCTATTCCAAAGAGGTGTGTATAGTGGGTCAGATCATACTCCCATATGCAGCAAACCAAGGAAGCTGTACATTGGCAGACTGATGAATTCCCTGTTAATGAAGGCTACCTCTCTTTGCCTTCACAGGTGGACTGGAAGAAGCCTCTGGAGTGGTCACTTCCTCTAGAGCAATACTCTTTCTTTCCATTGTGGAGCTCCTCTGTACAACCTCCCTCCAGAGAACTACAATGAAAAGCATCCTGTTTTATCCTTTTCCAACATTTCCATCAAAAACTATATTTTAGCTATATGGCATGATTGCTGTTGCTACATTTAACTGTGCTCTGAAATATTTTTAATTTCCTCTCTTATGCTCAGACCGGCCTTTCTGGTCTCACTGTCTAGTTTCCTTCCTGACTCATAAAAGCTGACACACACACACACTCACACACATGTTGAATCCTGACACTGATATGAGAAAGTTATCCTTTAGCAATCATCTGCTCTAATGTGGTTCTACAACCAATGTTTTCCTAAATCTCTCTCTTTTTCCCTTATTTTTATTTTTTTAAATACTACAGAAAGCACTTTCTTTATTGGTCATAGTAAATGGGTTGGTAGCTTCATTTCTTTTTTCTTTTCTTTTCTTTTTTTTTTTTTTTTTACTTTACTAAATATTTCTAAAGATCAATGTATTTCTTCTATTTCATTTACCCCTTCAGTTAATCAATAACTCCCTTTCCATAAATCTCTGTCCTAGTTTTTGATGACTTGATAAGTTATTACCATCAGATAGTCCTCACTGGCAACCACATCATTTGCCAGCTATCTCCATTAGGCTTGGTGACCAAGTTTGCCTCATAGCAAATCATAGTGTTTTCCATCAAGTCAAAGGCCAAGGAATCACACTTACTATTTTATAAGTGGGGTATTGTTAGTCTAAGATGGTGTCGTTAGTCTGGGAAGGCATCTATTTGCCACAGAGGATCCCATTATTGCCATACATGAAGCTTCTTGGCTGTAATCCAAACCTCACTCAGACCCACAGTAATTGATATAGATTTTTCTCAAGACACTGAAATCAGGTTTTGAAAAATAAAAGTAAATTCTGGATTCTGTTTGGAGAGCAGATAGATTTATAAACTGTTAAAAATGTGAAAAAGTTTAGGAAATACTAAAGATGTAGAAAAAATAAATTTCTACTGCAGAAGAATAGAACTACATCATTACTCTCTCTCACTCTGCATAAAAATCAATTAAAATGAATGAACAACCTAAACATGTGACCTCAAATGTTGAAAGTGTTAGAGAAAAAACTTAAGTAAAAGCTTCAAAATATAGAAAGGCCAACGACTTTCGTAAATGACTCCAATATCTCAGTAAATAATACCAAAAATTATATACTAGATTCCATAAAATTAAATGTTTCTCCTCACAAAAGAAACTGCCTTAATTGGCCTTTGACTCGATTCTTAAGACTATGATTTAATCTGTGGCAAATGACAAGCCAGAAACTGAAACGCCCTGCTGGTGGGGATATAAATGGGTACAGCGACTTTTGAAGACAGTTTTGTGAAATTTAAAATGGTTAACCATAGATCAAGGCATGTATCTGTTATGACAATATTTGATTATTAGCACATCTAAAGGTCTGGGTTTATTCTGAAGTACTAAAAACTAAAATAATTTTTATGTAACTCAGCAAGTTCATTCTAGAAACAACATCCAAGAAAAATTAAAGTCTCAGACATTCATATAAGAATTTTCCTACAACCATTCATATTAGCAATATTCATGAAGACCCAAAAGAAGAAAAATTCTATTATTTGTTTAATGATCAAATACAATGTATTATCTATGCAATATAAATTATTAAAGAATGTATAGGAATGATGCACAGATACATGCTACAACAATGTAACAAAAAACAGAATGTAATGCTAAATGAAAGAAACTAAATAAAAATACCTGTAGGATTCCTGGGTTATGAAATGTGATAAAGAGACAAATTTATAGATACAGAAAGTAGATTAGTGGTTGCCACAGGTTGTAGGGACAATAAAAGAAGACTATGCATAGGTGAGATATTTTGTTTCAATGTAATGAAAGTTTTCTGACCATTGCCCTGAAAGTATTAAAGTAAAAAAATGAGTATATATATTTAAAAATGCCAGGGACAGGATCCAACCGGTTTCCACTTGTCCCCAAAGCTGACCCTGTCCCACAGCTGTCTATACCTAGACACCACTGGAAGAGAGATGGTTCCCCAGAAGTGCTGACTCACCTGAGAGCACAGGTAAGGCCACCACTTCTGAGGGACCCAGTTGGAGACCTCAGGGCGCAGGAACTTAGCAGCAGTCTAGGAAAGGATACTTCCAGTTTCTCTCTGCGCTCTGTGATGACTATGTGCCACAATTTTCTGCACCCAGACCCTACTTGGAGGGAACTGGTTCCCCAGTAGGCCTGACACATAGGATTTCAAGAGGGTCAAGTCACTGGTAGAATCAGCAAGTCTACCTAACACCAGAGATAAGCAGATGGCATGAGGCAAGTCCAAGAACCTAAGCAACAGAAAGCAAGGCCATTTGGCATCATCAGAACCCAGTTCCCCTACCACAGCAAGTTCTGGATACCCCAACGCACTGGAAAAGCAAGATTCTGATTTAAAATCCCAACACTGGATGATGTTATAGGACTTGATGAAAGTCATAAATAATTCTCTTAAAGAAATACAGGACAATACAGGTAAACAGTAAGAAGCACTTAAAAAGGAAACACAAAAAATCCTTAAGAAATTATAGAAAAAAACACAACCAAACAGGTTAAGAAATTCATGGAAACAGAAACAATAAGAAAATCATAAATGGAAACAACAATAGAGATAAAAAATCTAGGAAAGAGATCAGGAGTCATAGACACAAGCATCACAAACCGAATAAAAGGGATAGAAGGGAGAATCCCAGGGACAGAAGATAGCATAGAGAACAGTGAAACAACAGTCAAAGAAATGTAAAATGCAAAAAGTTCCTACCCCAAAACATGAAGGAAATCCAGGACACAGTGAGAAGGTCAAACCTCAGAATAATAGGTATAAAAGAGAGCAAAGATTCCAAACTCAAAGGCCCAGAAATATCTTCAACAAAATTATAGAAGAAAAATTCCTAATCTAAAGAAAGAGATGGCCAAAAACATAGAAGCCTATAGACCTCCAAATAGGTTCGACAAGAAAAGTAATTCCTCCCATCACATAATACTCAAAATACCAAATGCACAAAACAAAGAAAGAATATTAAAATCAGTAAGGGGATCTGCCACCAGGAACAGCGGTGATCCAGGGAAACAGGACTGGTGAGGAGGCGTCCTGACTAGCTGGGGAGCAGAGAGATCTCTGCAGAGAGATCTCTGCAGAGTGCACAAAAAGTACAGTACCCTGGTTCCCTCTCCCGCCCCAGGTTGGTTCAGGGAACCAGTAACCCTGCATCAGGCTATTCCCAGCCAGACAATATTGTGTGCAGAACACTCACTCAGACCATCCGCCACCAGGAACAGCAATGAGCCAGCAGTGGTCCAGCGGTGATCCAGGGGCACAGAACTGGCAAGGAGGCATTCCAACTAGACAGGGTGCAGAGAGATCTCTGCAGAGAGATCTCTGAAGAGATCGCGAAAAGTGCAGTTCCCTGGTCCCCCTCCCCACCCCAGCTTGGTTCAGGGAACCAGTAACCTAGCATCAGGCTATTCCTAGCCGGACGACATTGAGTGCAGAACACAAACTCAGATCATCCAGCACCAGGAACAGTGGTGAGTCAGCAGTGAGCCAGGAGTGACCCAGGAGTGATACAGGGACACAAGACTGACAACAAGATGGCAAGAGGAAAGGGAAAGAATGGACCCCAGGGAAACCAAGACAACCTGGCAACACCAGTACCCAGATCTCCCATCACAGCAAACAGCAGAATGTCAAACACTCCAAAAAAAGAAGACGCAGATTTGAAATCATACCTCAAGATGATGATAGAGATCCTTAAACAAGAATGGGAGGAAAAGCAAAAAGAATTAGAAGCTTGGCCACATGGACCAGCAGTTCCCAAAGGTACAGGCCTGGTGAGAAGTTAATCCAAGTAGCCAGGGGGAAGAGAGATCTCTGCCGAGTGCGCACAGAATGCGCACCCCTGCCCTGCCTGATCCAGGGACCAGTAACCCAGCATTGGGACCTCTGTCCCAACCCGGCGGCTTTGGGGCGCAGAATAGGGCTTGGATGATCCACCACCTGGACCAGCGGAGATCCAGGGACACAAACCAGATACAAGGGAAAGGCAAGAACATATCACTGACAACAAAACGACAAGACGAAAGCGAAAGAGCATATCCCAAGGAAACCAAGACAACCTGGCAACACCAGTACCCAGCTCTCCCATCTGAGCAAACAGCGGAATGCAAAACACTCCAGAAAAGAAGACACAGACCTAAAATCATACCTCAAGACAATGATAGAGATCCTTAAACAAGAACGAGAGGAAAAGCAAAAAGAATCAGAAGCTTTTAAAGAGCAAACAAGAAAAACACTCAAAGAACTCAAAGAACTAGAGGAAAACAGAACCAAAGAGATGAAGGAATAGAAGAAGGAATTTAGAATGGAAATTCACACAATAAAGAAAACACTAAAAGAGATAACCCTAGAGGTATAACACCTAAAAAAGAAATCAGGAGTCACAGATGCAAGCATTTCCAATAGATTAAAAGAGATGGAAGAGAGAATCTCAGGGGCCAAAGACAACATTGTAAACATAGACAAAACAGTCAGAGGAGATGCAAACACCAAAAAGCTCCTAACCCAAAATGTCCAGGAGATCCAGGACACAATGAGAAGACTAAACCTAAGGATAATAGGAATATAAGAGGGCGAAGAATATCAACTAAGAGGCACAGTAAATATCTTCAACAAAATTGTAGAAGAAAACTTCCCTACCCTTAACTATGAGATGACCACGAGCATAAAAGAAGCCTTCAGAACTCCAAATAGGTTGGACCAGAAAAGAAATTCCTCCTAACACATAATAGTCAAAACACCAAGTGCCCAAAGCAAAGAAAGAATACTAAAAGCAGTAAGGGAAAGATGTCAGGTAACATATAAAGGCAGACCAATGAGAATCACACCCGATTTCTCAACAGAGTCTATGAAAGCTAGAAGAGCCTGAACAGACATCATGCAGACCCTAAGAGAGCACAGGTGCCAGCCAAAGCTGCTATACCCAGCAAAACTATCAATCACCATAGATGGAGAGACTATGATATTCCAAGGCAAAACTAAATTTACAAAATATCTGACAACAAACCCAGTACTACAATGAATTATAGGTTGAAAACCCAATATAACGAGGGGAACTATATCCTAATAAAAACAAGAAAACTCCTAAGCAAGAAAACCAAAGGAGAAGGAGACACAGACACAACTTAACCTACAAAGCAATAAGAACAGTACACAGCACGCACTATTCCTTGATATCTATTAACAGAAATGGACTCAACTTCCCAATAAAGAGACATAGACTATCAGACTGGATACATAAACAAAATTCAGCATTTTGCTGCATACAGGAAACTCATCTCAGAGACAAAGACAGACACTATTTCAGAGTAAAAGGGTGGGAAAAAAACTTCCAAGCAAACAGCCCCAAGAAGCAAGCTGAAGTTGCTATTCTAATGTCGAGTAAAGTAAATATCCAACCAAAAGTTATCAAAAAAAATAAGGAAGGACACTTTTTACTCATTACCGGCAAAATCTGTCAGGACAAACTCTCAATCCTTAACATATATGCTCCAAATACAAAAAGCACCCACATTCATAAAAGAAACCCTACTAAAGCTCAAAAAATACATTGTGCCCCATACAATAATAGTGGGAGACCTCAATACCCCACTCTCACCAATGGACAGATCATGGAATCATAAACTGAACAAGGACACTGTAAAACTATCAGAGGTTATGAACCAACTGGAATTAGAAGATATCTACAGAACATAGCATCCTAAAACAAAAGAATACACCTTCTTGTAAACACCTCAGGGCACCTTCTTAAAAATTGATCACATAATCGGTCACAATAAGAGCCTCAATAGATATAAGAATATTGAAATACTCCCATGCATCCTTTCAGATCACCATGGTCTAAGGCTAGTTTTTAATAACAACAAAGACCACAAAATCCCACATATACATGGAAACTAAACGATGCTCTATTAAACGATAGTAGGGTCAAAGAAGAAATAAAGAAATTAAGGGTTTTCTAGAATTCAGTGAAAACGAAAACACAGCATACCCAAACCTATGGGATGCAATGAAAGCTGTACTGAGAGGAAAACTCATATATCTGAGTGCTTCCAAAAAGAAATGGGAGAGAGTATACATCAGCAATTTTACAGCACAGCTGAAACTCTAGAACAAAAGGAAGCAGATACACACAAGAGGAGTAGACTGCAAAAAATAATCAAGCTTAGGGCAGAAATATACCTAATAGAAACAAAAAGAACTATCGAAAGTATCAACAAAACTAAGAGCTTGTTCTTTGAGAAAATTAACAAGATTGATAAACCCTTAGCCAGACTGACAAGAGGGCAAAGAGAGAGTATCCAAATTTACACAGTGGAGTATTACTCAGCTATCAGAAACAATGGCTTAACGAAATCCTTAAGAAAATGGATGCATCTAGACAAGATCGGGCGCGTTCAGGGTGGTATGGCCGAAGACTGGATGCATCTAGAGAATATTGTCCTGAGTGAGATAATCCAGTCACAAAAGAACAGACATAATATGCAGTCACTGATAATGGGATACTAACCCCAGAAAGCTCTGAAAACCCCAGAAACAACTCACAGACTGTGTGAAGTTTAAGAAAATTAAAAGAATATATTTTAATTAAAATAGAACTGTATCACATTCCCTTTCCTACCTACAGCCCCTCCCACTTTCTCTCCTATCCCCTCAAATTAACACCATCTTTTCCTATATTATTGTTACATATATACTTATGTGTATGTATATGTACCCACAAATCCTTAATAACAACCTTAAAAAGTATATTCATATACTTTTATGCAAAAATGCTTAAAATTTGTACATTTATCTTTGTTTATTAAAATAAAGTTTTTAAATAAAAAAATAAAATCAGTAAGGGAAAATGGTCAAGTAAAATATATAGGCAGAACTATCAAAATTACACCAGATTTCTCAATAGAGACTATGAAACATAGAAGATCCTGGGCAGACATCATACAGACCCTAAGAGAACACAAATGCCAGTCCAGGCTGCTATATACAGCAAAACTCTCATCTGAGAATTCCTACAGCTGATATCTCCAACAAAGTGGTTGAATATAAAATTACCTCAAACAGATCCATAACCTTCCTCTACTCAAAGGATAAACAAGATGAGAATGAATTTAAGGAAATGACACCCTTCACAATATTCACAAATAATATAGAATATCTTGGTGTGACTTTAACCAAGAAAGTAAAAGATTTGTGTAACAAGAACTTCAAGGCTCTGGAGAAAAATATTAAAGAAGATCTTAGAAGATGGAAAGGTCTCCCATGCTCATGGTTTGGCAGTATTAATGTAGTAAAAATGGCCATCTTGTCAAAAGCAATTTTCAGATGTAATTCAATCCCAATCAAAATTCCAATGCAATTCTTAGAAAGAACAATCTACAAATTCACCTGGAATAACAAAAAGATTAAAAAAAATATAATAGAATTTCTGGGGGAATCTCCATCTCTGACCTCAATCTCTGTTACAGAAAAATAATGACACAGAGATAGGGAAGTAGATCAATGGAATAGTATTGAAGACCCAGAAACGAACCCACATACCTATGGTCACTTGGTCTTTGACAAAGGAGCTAAAATCATAAAGTGGGGAAAAAATAGCATCTTCAACAAATTTCTTATCTCCTTGTACAAAGCTCAAGTCCAAGTGGATCAAGTACCTCCACATAAAACCAGATACACTCAAACTAACAGAATAGAAAATGGAGAAAATAGGGATGGGCCTCTAATACCTGGGCTCTTGGGAAATTTTCCTGAATAGAATAGCAGTCGCTTATGCTCTAAGAATAACAATCTACAAATGGGACCTTATAAAATTGCAAGGCTTTTTTAAGGCAAAGGACACTGTCAATAGTACAAAACAGCAACCAATAGTATGGGGAAAGATGTTTATTGATTCTACATCCAATAGAAGGCTAATATCCAATATATACAAAGAACTTAAGAAGCTAGACTCAAGTGAATCAAATAACTCTTTTAAAAAATGGGGACGAGCTAAACAATGTAGTACACTATTAAAAACACTGACTTTATGAAATTCTTAGGCAAATGGATGGTACTATAAAATATCATCCTTAGTGATATAACCCAGTCACAAAAGAACATGCATGGTATGCACTCAACTGGTAAGTGGATATTAGCTCCAAAGCTCAGGTTATTCAAGATACAATTCACAGACCACATGAAGTTCAAGATGAACAAAGACCAATGTGCAGATACTTCAGTCCTTCTTAGATGGGGGAACAGAAATATTCACAGGAGAAAATATGTATGCAAATTTTGAAGCAGAGACTGAAGCAAGGGCTATCAAAAACTGCACCATCTGGAGATCCACCTCATATACAGACACCAAACCCAGACAATATTGCTGATGCCAAGAAGTACATGCTGACTTGGAGCCTGATATAGCTGTTTCCTGAGAGGCTTTGCCAGATATTGACAAATACAGAGGTGGATGCTCAGAGCCAAACATTTAACTCAGAATGGGGTCCTCAATGGAGGAGTTAGAGAAAGGATTGCAGGAGCTGAAGGGGTTTGTAACTGTGTAAGCACAACAAAACCAAACAACTAGAGCTCCCAGGGACTAAACCACTATCTAAAGAGTACACTTGTACAGACCCATGTCTCCAGCTGCACATGTAGCAGAGGATGGCCTTGTTGGATGTCAATATAAAGAGAAGCCCTTGGTCTTTCCTTGGTTCAATGCTCTAGTGTAGAGGAATATTAGTGCAGTGAGCTCAGAGAGGGTGGATGTGTGGGGCACCCTTATAGAAGCTGGGGGTAGGGGAATGGATAGGGGAGTTATGGCGGGGAAACCAGGAAAGGGGATTACATTTGAAATATAATATAAAATACATCCAAGATAATTTAAAAAACATACACTGTAATCGTATCTTATTTGAAGCAAGCTGTAATAAAATATAATAAAAAATCTGTAGAATCAAAATAGAATATGGGATAATTGACACTTAGAATAGGAGAAAAAGTGACTGTAAGTAAATAAAAGCTTTGGGGGATGCCAATGGAATACTTACAAATTAAACTTGTAATGATAGCTGAACAGCTGGGAATTTATGGAAGAATATTTAATTGTGCAATTCAAATATATGAATCTTATGATGTATAAAATGTGCATTAAAACTCATTTTACAAGGTATGAATGACTGATTTCCTCTAGACTGATTTAGTAAGAATACCTAAAAGTTATTTATAGGCACCACTAGTTTGGAAAGGCTTAGCATCTAAATATGGTCATGCGTGGCTGTATTCTCAGTTATTTGGAAAGCTGTTGTAGAAGGATCACTTAAATCTAAAGGCTCAAGAGAAACCTACCTGTCATGGCAATGCTCAGATAGAAAATAAACACATAAATGAGTGGGCTGTGAGATTGCATCATGCAGCCATTGCTGTTGGAAGGGCAATTCCTTTTTTTTGGGGGGGGGGGTGGGCGTTGAATTAGTTTTATTTTATACCAATAGATAAATAAGACACTGTAGATTTGAAGGTTTGATCAAATCAGTATTAATACATAGACATTATAGATGTTATACATCCAGAAGTAATGAAGAATCATTTGTTACTTCTTGAATTCTGGATGTAAGGTTTTTTTTTTTTTTTTTTTTTTTTTTTTTTTTTTTTTTTAAATTGGATATAATTTATTTACATTGCAAATGTTATCCCCTTTCCTGTTTCTCCTCCATAAGCCCTATTCCATCCCCCCTCCCCATGCTTCTATGAAGGTATTCACCAACCATTTATGCCCTCCCCCCTCCTGCCATGTCATTTCCTTACACTGGGGTATTGAGCCTTGGCAGAACCAAGGGCTTCTCCTCTCATTGATGCCCAGCAAGGCCACCCTCTGCTACATATGCAGCTGGTGCCATGGTTCTGTTCATGTGTACTTTTTAGACAGTGGTTCAGTGCCTGGGAACACTGGTTGGTTGGTATTGCTGTTCTTGTGGGGTTGTAAACCCTGAAGAGTAATTCTTAAGTCTGATAGGATAATTGGCATGGTCATCAGTTTTACTGCATCTCACCTCACCTTATGCTTCTGTGGGATTCATTCATGCCTTAGATAAGGATGTATTGAGTTTATATAATGTGTTAAGCATTGTTCTTTTTGAATAAACAGTAAAATACTTTTAGAGAGCAAAATATTTAAACAAAACATATTTATGTAAAGCAATAGGGGTGTAATTGTGATATGTTCTTCATCCATAAGTCTAGGAGAGGGATGTACTAACTTTATGATACTTATAAAAGCTTATAGCAAATTATAAAACATATATTAAAACATACAGTCATAAATAGTGTTATTTTTATCTTAGTTACACACAAAAGGCAGTGGAAACTCTAAACTTACTTGGCACCTGAGGGAGAACTTTGCATAAAAGATTGAAAGTAAAGTTAATCTTGAAATGAGTTTTCCAAAAGACAGTAGTTAAAGATCAGGTGGAGTCTACAGCCCCAAATAACACAAACTAGAAACCACATGAATTCACGAGTCAATATGTCTCAAAATCTTTTGAGATATAACAACTAGAAAATATTACTAAATTTTCTTGTGTAGATATTTAAATGGCTCCTTATAAAAAAAGTTTTGAGTACTAAGAACATTTTTCAGTAAATGGAATATCGAATGATTTAGGCCATAAATGAACACTAGAACTCACATGCTCACATGAATATTTAAACCAGATGTTCTCAACGTGTCATCACAAGCTCTTTGGCAAACCTCTATCTCCAAAAATATTTATAGTATGAGTTATAACAATAGCAAAATTAAAATTATGATGTAGCAACAAAAGTAATTTTATGGTTGGGGGTCACATAACACAAGAAACAATATTCAAGGGAAACAGCATTAGGAACCTTGAGAACCACTGCTTTAAACTCACTATATTTTACAAACCTAACCTTAGTTTGGGTCTTATTTTAAAGTATATAATAAACCAAGTCTTCCATGAACTACTTACTAGCATAAAAATGAATATATATATCATTTGAAAAGAAATGTACTTTCATAATGCACAATTTTATACCTTTTAAATTAAGCTGCAAGTTGTAAAGAACTTCAGACAGGTTTCCCTTTAGTGAATAGACCGTTACAAGAAAATTTGAAATTAACAGAGCAAATGTCATAAAGATAGTTGGTGCTTTCCATTTCCATTTTCTCTATGCAGTTAGTTTATTTTCCAAATGAATGTAGATACATTATTTGCATAGCAAAACACTTCCTTCGGTGATATTAAGATAAACATCATCAAAAGCTCTATAGCAAATGGAAAATTTTCTAAATTGTGGTAACTTGAATAATTCATGATTTCAATAGACATTTAATAGAGAACCTAACAGGTACTATGCCATAGTTCAGATACTTAGGATTCATCAAAAACAAAGAGACAAAAGTGTGAATTCTTTTGAAGTGATATTCCAATTTAAGATTTTACCTGTGCTTGAATGGAGTCAGATGAGAAGCATACTAGCTCAAAAGCAAAAGCCATTTAAATGTTGATTCCTGAAAATCAGTTTATGTTCTAGCTTTTATATCTGAAAGACTTATGAAACAAATTAATTCTTGGGTTTGTGTAATTTGGGACTCATCTGTGTCTGTTTTTGTTGCCAGGGATTCAAATTAAGACCTAGAATTGTGTCAAACATGTACTGAACCATGTTTCTGATGAGCCAATCCATCCAAGCCCTATCATCCCATCAATATTGAGTCCACACTCCTTCACTCTGGTCTTCCTGTCCCTCTACCTTCTCTCTCAGTGCTGGGAGCTAATCCACTATGATGCATGTTATATATGCATGTGTGCATTTGATCACAAAACCACATGTCCAGAAGTTTCATGGGGCTTTATTTCATTTTATTTTTCTTTAGGTGGATGTTTGAGACAGGATTACCCACAGATTTCAGTCTGTTCTCATACTGTCTGTATAGCCAGGATTACCCTCCCAAATTCTTGAATTACAACTATGAGTCACCATGCCCAACCAAAACCAAACCATATTATCTCTCTTTTTTGTTAATCCTCTGTGATTCTACCTTTAATTTATCAAAATCTACACCCCCTCTCATGCTGTTTTGTGATTCTCTGTGTGTACTTTTGGATGTTTGCAGACCCACAGAGAAGAACGAAGAATGTTTTACAATTACATTCTGTCTCTTGCCTTTTTTATTTGTATCTATTTTTATCTGCTTCTGCTTATCTGTCAGTATTTGTTTATGCTATGCTTTTCAGTGTAGCTTCTGTTTAGTTCATTCATCTCCTTTAGTTTCCAAATAACTATTTGAGATAGTCATTTTGTTTCTTCCCTTTTTTTTCAATGAGTAAGTAAGACAGGAAAATTGCTAGTTTATCAAAGTTGCCTATTTAAAAGAAACTGCCTAGATATTTTGACTCTAAATCATAGAATAATTTTATTTCCTAACTTACATTTATCTCGTTGTAAACAGACAATAGACCCAGTTCCAAGAAAGCTGAAGTAAACACATGTCCTATTTCTCTCAGAAAATGTAACTAAAACTTGTATATAAAGCTACTAATAATGACTTGCAATCTCTGGATAAGATTCTTCAGAAAGATCAGAAGATAGCACTTGGATTAAATGTATTCCTGAACTGGGGGTGAGTTTTTTTTTTTTTTTTTTTTTTTTTTTTCCTTTTCCATTGTTCCTAGCCTGAAATCAATATAACCATGGAAGTGCATTGGGAATGGTTGATATGAGGGAGGAAAAGGAAGAAAACAGAGATGGAGAGATTCAGGCAGAAGCAGAAAAAAGAGGGAGGGAGAAAGGATCCAGAAGAAAATGCTTTATTGTGCTCCTGAAATACAAACAATGCAGGGAAAATAACCCATGTGTTTGCTTTCCACTTTTCTTCATTCAGTTGCCCAGTGCAAAAAGACTGCTCCATTAAAAAATAGATGCTGTCAATTAAATATATAAAAGACCAAGGAACTCTTGATGCTGAAACTATACAACATGTGTAAACTTAAATATCAACTTATATTGGAAATGATGATTGACAGATAACAATGGCAAAATGATACAGATTTTGACATTGTCTGATGATATATTTAAAGTATTAGAATAGTTGTTGTAAGGACCGTGAGAATTATGAAAATGTGCCACATAAGAGTATTGGTTTTCAACCCCCCACCCCTGCCTTCCATGTTAGCATGTCTATCGGTATTTTCCTTGTTCAGGTCACATTTAGGCAGCCATAATGTTGTCATAGAAATGACAGGAAACATTCACCTATCATACCTGGACATTGGTTATTTTAAATTTATAGCTAATAAAGAATTTATACAGCCTAACTTTCAAAGTCCAAGAAGCCAAGGAGATGATTTATGGAGGGTCATCCTTCCTTTATATATATAAAATCTGTAAAATAGCCTTGATCACTAGAAAAATTTAACTGGAATCTTGAGGAAACTTAGAGAAGCAGTGTACATGAGGATGGCTTCATCATTGCAGTCTATATCAATGTGTGTGTACACATATATATGCATGCATGGATTTATGTGTATGTGTCTTTATGTGTGTATTAAAATTTATAGAATGGTTTATTGGATGATAATGAAAATCAAACAGATAACTTGTATGGACTTCACACCGATTTTTTTCGTTGGCAGATCAAAGTAATTTTTAAAAAATGTCCTATTTGGACATACTTTAACACACACACACACACACACACACACACACACACACACACACACACACACACACACACATATATATATATATATATATATATATATATATATATATATATATCAAAGTAAAATACAATAAGATAAAGCTATTACACCAAGTTTGACCAAAACAAATGAACAGAAGGAAGGCAAAAGATTCAAAAGCCCACTCATTCATATACTCAGGAATCCCATAAAATAATTTCTATTTAACATGTTTTAGCAATATCATGTATTGAATGGATCAGAAAAAGACAAGAAATAAAAATGTATAGTAGGCCAAATTTTAAGACAACTTCCTAAGATTGTGGCCTTGAGTGTAGATGCATTTTTTAAAATCTGAGTTAATTCAACAAAATCCTAATTTAGATAACACTGAAACAATTTTACAAATGAAGCCAGCTCTTATAAACAGCTGATCTTAAAATAGAAATGTATCTGGGTGAGTCTGATGTAATCAGGTGAGCCTATAGAGGAATTTTAATCCAACAATATGGATGCTCTGGCAAGGGATCACATCCAAAGACTTTCTAGGGCTGTATGATCTGACTGCAATACAGACACACCCGTAGTACATAACTTTAATCCCAAACAATAACATCTAATTGCTGGGGAGACAAACTGACAAATCAGAAAAGGATTTGATTTGTTGAGTCAAGTGGAAAGAGCACACACCCAACTCTCAAAAGAACAGCAAAGGGAAAACAAGCTATTTAAAGGAGTCAGTCTGTTTGTCAGTTGAATTCAGTTGAGTTCGTGCAGTTTCAGTCAGTTCAATTCAGTTCATGCAGTCAGTTCAGGGAGTTGAGAGTCAGTGCACTGAGTACAGTGCAGTGGAGTTCATGAGTTCATTTAATTCATTCAGAGGCAATTTTTCCATGCAGAGCATTTCAATGAGAAGCAAGAGAAGCTAGTTTGAATTGGTGAGCTTGGAGAGGAATTTTGGGCCAGAACAGCTGAGTTGAACCAACCAGCCATAGTTCAGAATGAAGTAGAATGTCAGGAAGAAGCCTCCTAGACAACAATTACATTTAGTGAATAAAAGTTACTTTCACATGATTCCTTTAACACAAAAGGAAAGAAGTAAAGTATTAAGAGTAGTTTGGTTTATGAATCACTCACTGCTGGCATGAATATGGAAAAGCCACAAAGCAAAACTGAAAGTGTCCTCAAAGCCAGCAAGAGTAGAAGGATCTCAGTGCCACAACCAAAAGTAGTTGAATTCTACCAAAAATTAAGCTTGGAACTCAATTTTCCTCAGATATTCTAGATTAAAACCCATTCCAGTGAAGACCCGGATTTCATTCCTTGTGATTCTCTGAGAAAACAGTCCATTTATACCATACCAGAGACTCCTGACCTACAGACCTGTGAGTCAATGACAGTGTCTAAAATTATTGCATTTTTAAAAAATTGTCACACAGCAACAGCAACAACAAAAAGACAGTATAACATTTTTCTAGTGTGGTTACAACAGACTGTCCTGGAGTGTAATAAACAACAGGAATTTATTTTCTCACAATTCTGGAGGCTAGATGTCTGAAGTAGAATTATCAGTAAGCAGGGTTTCTTCTAATACCCCCTTTTGTCTTGTAAATGGATGCCACCTATGTCTGATTTCATGTGATCTTCTAAGGGAGTGGGCACAACTGAGCCCATAGCACACAGGGTATTCAGAAAATGTTTCTTGTAGTTCAGATAAAAATGACAAAACTAAAGCAAGAACAACACAGTTACAAATAAAAAAGTAAATGAAATCAATATGCAAGTACTACCAAAATGTTGCCAGACTTGCTCACACATCATATGTGAAAAGAAGAATGAAACTATGAACAAATAAATAAAATTCTGTAGAAAATTTTAATAAAGAAAGTAATAGTATTAGTGAAATTAAGAACTGAAGCAGGTATTGTTTCCAAAGGAAATCAAATCTCAGTTTGGGGTATGTTCAGATGTCAAGAAACCATAAATCCACAACTATAAAAGACAGCTTGGAGATATAAAGTGAGGCACATCAGCATTTAAATGGTGTCAATGCCATGAGAATAGAAGAAACGTTTTTTTTTTCTTGAAAATATTTAAAAAGAAGCTAAAAAGTTACTACAGAATGTGTGATATGAGGATATCACAATCCTCTTTGATCAGTATGTGAGTTCTTTTAAATATATATGGTTAATTATTATCCTGTATCAACAGTAAGTGTTGTGATTTCTTTATAGCATTCAATAGGCATAATAAGTCACTTAAAGGATGGAAAGTTCACGGGGAAGAGTGGAGTGTGCATACAGAAAAGTGAAGCACTGGTTTCAAATGACAAGATACTTCAGAGTAATACTTAAGTGCTGACTTTGTTCTACAGAGTAGTGGTAAAATACTGAAGGTTTTGAAGCAGTAGTATAGTTAAAAACAGAATATTAATAAAATTAATCTTGTGCTGGTAAAATAAACAAGCTGAGTAAAGTAAGTTAGGGCGAAGAATAATTGAGTTTAGAATTCCAACACAGACAAATTTGATGCTACTAAATCATGTTGAAGAATCTCTGAGCAAGGGCTCAAAGTGATTCAAAAAATTCTACTATATTTTTCTTGGTAGAAAGAAGTTATAGTTTGACAAATAGTGCATCCAAAAAAGAATGGCAATTTCTTCCCCTTACTGTAGGCTTTATTTCCAATTATCGAGCCCATGAGACACAAATTAAATACTTCACTTGCCAGTGGAGCAGTATAAGAAAATTGAATCTCTATCAGTCTCCCCTGTGTTCCATTGTTTTATATGAAACAAGCAATTAGCAGTTTTGAACTATGTCCTAGTAAGACATCCTGAAACAATTTCCTTGTGGCCCATGTACCTCCTTAAGTAAATGTTACTTCACAATGTCATTTTCTTTATTTGGTCACTATTCTTTCTTCAAAGTTAATTAATGCTACTACAGCCTTTATATTTGAAACATTACCAGGGCAGTTTTTTTTCTCCTAAGTTTGAATTTAAAGCATGGGTGCTAAAATTGAAAAAAAAAAAAAAAAAAAAAGTCTGTGCCTGCTCTCTATTTAAATGGTTATGAGGATAAGTTCATGGTGGTAGCCAGGCCTCCTATCACTTGAATATTCTTATTAAAAGTCAGTAAGTCAGAGTTTCCTCATTGATGCTATAAATGCGAGGGTCTGAAACAACAGTCTTCAATGTAGTGTGACGGCTACTGCATGTCTAGTAGAGGGTTTTATTCATACACCAATTGGTATGAGATGACTCAATTGCTATTGGAAATTCTTAAGTCTTAAGATCAATCTTCTTCATAATAGGATATTCTATATATAACAGGCATAGTTAGAAATATAAATACCAGCTAAGAACTTTATTTTTTCTACCTTCATGGATTCTAGGGATAATCACAGGTAATCAATCATTTACTATTGCTTGTAATTTACACTTACCTTGTGACTACATATACTGTTTATGAGGATTTATTAATTTCAAGCAATATTACTAGAGTTACAAATGTAATTAGTTACAATTTCTGTGTTTAAGTAGATCATTCCAGGCCAACACATCGACCTAAAATTGTTGTGATAGTTGCTGTTTCTTTTAAGAACATTTAAGAAAGAATTTGTATCTGTAAGATGAATGTTCCTAGTGCCATATTTTCTTTGGGACAACACGGAGTACAATATGATCTGCTGAATGAGAAACTTCATTGCCTTAAAAATTCAAGGTCTATGTCAAAGTACTATTCTTGGAAACTGTAATAGTTAACCTTTACTGCCAAATTCACCAGATTTATCATTATCTAGGAGATAAATCTCTTAGTGTGACTTTGTGGGTATTTCTTGAAGGGTTTAAATAAAGAGGGAATACCTTTTTCCAGTGTTGGTAGAATTACATACACTAAGCCCACAAGTAAGTAATAGGTACAAAATGAAAAACCAACTTTGGGAATGACATCTAGAACTCTCTGCTTTCTGAATAAGCCATACATGTGATGACCCACTAGTTATAGACACACTAGTGCATATGAGCTCACAGAGACTGTTATAGTATTAACAAGATCTGCAGAATCTCAAACCAGACAAAAAGTCCATCATGAGAGATGGAAAGTAGGCACAAAGTGCCACTCCTAGCCAAGAAGCTATTCCTGAATAATAGCTTGTGGAAAAGGAAAGGTCTATTTGTTCAATGGAGGCATGTGAAGTATATCAACGACATTCCAGGGCAGACCTGATGTTTAAAAGTAGGTGGAAGGTCCATAGGAATCCCTTGGTCAATGACTCAAGAAAATGTGCCCTTTTCTGGTAGTGGAGGTTTTATTTGTTAGCCTCAAACATTAGAAACTAAATATATCATATAAGAGAGAATGTGGATCCACGACCTGGACCAGCAGAGCCCCAGAGATAAAGGCCTGGTCAGAAGGTGATCTGAGCACCCAGGGGGCAGAGAGATCTCTGTCCACCTTGAACAGAAAGCACGCCCCAGCCCTGCCTGACCAGGGACCAGGAACCCAGCATTGGGACCTCTGTTCCCACCCAGCGGCTTTGGGACACAGAACAGGGCTCGGACCATCCACCACATGGACCACCGAGATCCAGGGACACAAACCAGGTACAAGGGAAAGGCAAGAACATATCACTGACAACAAGATGGCAAGTCGAAAGCAAAAGAGCATGTCTCAAGGAAACCAAGACAACCTGGCAACAACAGTACACAGCTCTCCCATCACAGCAAACAGCAGAATGCCAAACACTCCAGAAAAAGAAGACGCAGACCTAAAATCATAGCTCAAGACGATGATAGAGATCCTTAAACAAGAATGGGAGGAA
Source organism: Micromys minutus (assembly GCF_963924665.1). Classification (NCBI taxonomy): domain Eukaryota; kingdom Metazoa; phylum Chordata; class Mammalia; order Rodentia; family Muridae; genus Micromys; species Micromys minutus. The sequence goes on along the minus strand of NC_137970.1, from coordinate 57,525,018 downwards.
AATCAAAAAGAATCAGAAGCTTTTAAAGAGCAAACAAGAAAAACACTCAAAGAACTCAAAGAACTAGAGGAAAACAGAAACAAAGAGATGAAAGAATGGAAGAAGGAATTTAAAATGGAAATTGACACAATAAAGAAAACACTAAAAGAGATAACCCTAGAGGTAAAACACCTAAAAAAGAAATCAGGAATCACAGATGCAAGCATTTCCAACAGACTGCAAGAGATGGAAGAGAGAATCTTGAGAGCCAAAGGCAACATTGTAAACATAGACAAAACAGCCAGAGAAGATGCAAAAACCAAAAAGCTCCTAATGCAAAATGTCCAAGAGATCCAGGACACAATGAGAAAACCAAACCTAAGGATAATAGGAATAGAAGAGGAAGAAGAATATCAACTAAGAGGCACAGTAAATATCTTCAACAGAATTGTAGAAGAAAACTTCCCTACCCTTAAGAATGAGGTGATAATGAGCATAAAAGAAGCCTTCAAACTCCAAATAGGTTGGACCAGAAAAGAAATACCTCCCGACACATAATAGTCAAAACACAAAGTGCCCAAAGCAAAGAATAAAAATTCGAAAAGCAGTAAGGGGAAAAGGTCAGGTAACATATAAAGGCAGACCAATCAGAATCACACCCGATTTCTCAACAGAGACTATGAAAGCTAGAAGAGCCTGGACAGACAACATGGAGACTCTAAGAGAGCACAAGTACCCGCCCAAACTGCTATACCCAGCAAAACTATCAATCAACATCGATGGAGAGATAAAGATATTTCAAGACAAATCAAAATTCACACAATATCTGATCAAAAACCCAGCACAACAATGAATAATAGGTGGAAAACCCAATACAATGGGGGGAACTATATCCAAGTAAAAACAAGGAATCTCTTAAGCAAGAAAACCGAAAGAACAAGAGACACAGACACAACTCAACCAACAAAAGCAATAATAGCAGGAAACAGCAACCACTATTCCTTGATATCTATTAAGATAAATGGACTCAACTCCCCAAAAAAAGACATAGGCTATCAGACTAGATACATAAACAAATCCAGCAATTTGCTGCATACATGAAACTCGTCTCAGAGACAAAGACAGACACTATCTCAGAGTAAAAGGGTGGGAAAAAAAAACTTCCAAGCAAACATCCCCAAGAAGCAAGCTGGAGTGGCCATTCTAATATCGAATAAAGTAAATTTCCAACCAAAAGTGATCAAAAAGATAAGGAAGGACACTTTTTACTCATTACAGGGGAAATCTGTCAGGAGGAGCTCTCAATCCTTAACATATATGCTCCAAATACAAAAACACCAACATCCATAAAAGAAACCCGACTAAAGCTCAAAAATTATATTTCACCACACAATAATAGTGGGAGACTTTAATACCCCACTATCAAAAATGGAAAGATCATGGAAACAGAAACTGAAAAAGGATACTGTAAAACTGGCAGAGACTATGAACCAACTGGAATTAATAGATATCTACAGAATGTGTCATCCTAAAGTAAAAGAATACACCTTCTTCTCAGCACCTCACAGCACCTGCTCGAAAATTGACCACATAATAGGACACAGAACGAGACTCAATCAATATAAGAATATTGAAATACTCCCATGCATCCTCTCAGATCACCATGGTCTATGGCTGGTCTTTAACAACAACAAAGACAACAAAAGGCCCACATACACATGGAAACTAAACAACGCTGTGTTAAATGATAACGGGGTCAACAAAGAAATAAAGAAAGAAATTAAGGATTTTCTAGAATTCAATGAAATTGAAAACACTACATACACAAACCTATGTGATGCAAGGAAAGCAGTACTGAGAGGAAAACTCATACCTCTGAGTGCTTTCAAAAAGAAACTGGAAAGAGCATACATCAGCAACTTGACAGCACAGCTAAAAGCCCTAGAACTAAAGGAAACAGATACACCCAAAAGATGTAGATGGCAAGCAATAATCAAACTTAGGGCAGAAATAGACCAAATAGAAACAATAAGAATCATTCAAAAAAATCAACAAAACCAAGAGCTGTTTCTTTGAGAAAATCAACAGGATTGATAAACCCTTAGCGAGACTAACTAGGGGGGGGGGGCAAAGAGAGAGTATCCAAATTAACAAAATAAGAAAGGAAAGTGGAGACATATCAACTGAAACTGAGGAAATTCAAGAAATCATCAGATCCTACTACAAAAGCCTATACTCCTCAAAGTTGGAAAATTTGGAGGAAGTGGATGAATTCCTAGATAGATACAAGATCCTTAAGTTAAACCGGGACCAGGTAAACCATCTAAATAATCCCATAATACCAAAAGAAATAGAAGAAGTCATCAAAAGCCTCCCAACCAAAAAAAGCCCAGGTCCAGATGGGTTCAGTGCAAAATTTTATCAGTCATTTATTGCTCACATAATACCAATACTCTCGAAAATATTCCACAAGATAGAATCAGATGGAATACTACGTAACTCATTTTTTGAGGCTACAATAACCCTCATTCCTAAACCACACAAAGACCCTAAAAGGAAAGAAAACTTCAGACCAATCTCACTAATGAACATTGATGCAAAAATACTCAGCAAAAACCTTGCAAACCAAATCCAAGAACACATCAAAACGATCATTCACCATGACCAAATGGGCTTCATCCCTGGGATGCAGGGATGGTTTAATATAAAGAAATCCATCAATATAATCCACCATATAAACAAACTCAAAGAACAAAATAACATGATCATCTCACTAGATGCTGAGAAAGCATTAGACAAATTCAGCACCCCTTCATGTTAAAAGTCTTGGGAATCACAGGAATCCAAGGTGCAATATACAGCAAACCAGCAGCCAACATCAAACTTAACGGTGGGAAACTTGAAGCAATCTCACTAAAATCAGGGACTCGACAAGGCTGCCCACTCTCCCCCTACCTATTCAACATAGTACTGGAAGTCCAGGCTGGAGCAATTAGAGAGCAAAAGAAAATCAAAGGGATACAAATCAGAAAGGAAAAAGTAAAAACTTCACTCTTGTCAGATGACATGATAGTGTACTTTCACGACCCCACAAATTCAACTAGAGAACTCCTACAGCAGATAAATAAGTTCAGCAAAGTGGCTGGATATAAAATTAACTCAAACAAATCAATAGCCTTCCTTTATTCAAAGGACAAACATGTGGAGAAAGAAATTAGGGAAAAGATACCCTTCACAATAGTCACAAAAACTATGAAATACCTTGGTGTGACTCTAAGCAAGTAAAGGACCTGTATGACAAGAACTTCAAACCTGTAAAGAAGGAAATCAAGGAAGATCTCAGAAAATGGAAAGATCTCCCATGCTCTTGGAATGGAAGGATTGACAGTTTAAAAATGGCCATCCTATCAAAAGCAATCTACAGATTCAATGCAATCCCCATCAAAATTCCAACCCAGATCTTCATGGAATTGGAACGATCAATGTGAAATTTCATCTGTAATAACAAAAGACCTAAAATAGCGAAATCCATCCTCAAGAAAAAGAAAACATCTGCGGAAATTACTATCCCTGATCTCCAGCTATATTACAAGGCAATTGTGCTTAAAACTGCCTGTTACTGGTAAAGAAATAGGCATGAGGATCAATGGAATAGAATAGAAGATCCAGAACTGAGCCCTCACATATATGGTCACCTGATTTTTGACAAAGGATCTGTAAACATTCAATGGAAAAAGGACAGTCTATTCAACAAATGGTGTTGTTCCACCTGGCTCTGAGCGTGCATAAGAATGAAAATAGACCCTTTCTAATCTCCTTGTATAAAGCTCAAGTGGAAGTGGATCGAAGATCTCCACATTAAACCAGATACACTGAAACTATTAGATGAGAAAGTAGGGAAAACCTTAGAACATATATGCACAGGAGAAAATGTTCTGAACAAAATGCAAATGGCTCAAGCCCTAAGGTCAAAGATTAACAAATGGGATTTAATAAGATTGCAAAGTTTCTTTGAGGCTGAGGACATTGTCAAGAAAACAAAATGGCAGCCAACAGAATGGAAAAGGATCTTTACCAACTCCACGTCAGATAGAGTCCTAATATCAAAGGTATACAAAGAACGCAAAAAGCTAGATACCGGAGAATCAAACAACCCTATTAAAAATGGGGTACAGAGCTAAACAAAACGTTCTCAATTGAGGAATATGGAATGGCTGTGAAACATCTAAGGAAGTGATTGACATCCTTAGCCATCAGGGAAATGCAAATCAAAACAACCCTGAGATTCCACCTTACACCAGTCAGATAGGCCAAGATCCAAACTCAGATGACAGCAGATGCTGGTGAGGTTGTGGAGAAAAAGGAACACTTCTCCACTGTTGATAGGGTTGTGAACTGATACAACCACTCTGGAAATCAGTCTGGTGATTCCTCAGAAAATTGGACATAGAAAATTGGAAGATACAGCTATTCCACTTCTGGGCATATACCCAGAGACACTCCACTATACAACAAAGATACATGCACCACAATGTTCATAGCAGCTCTATTTATAATAGCCAGAAGCTGGAAAGAACCCAGATGTCCTTCAGTAGATGAATGGATACAAAAATTGTGGTACATTTACACAATGGAGTACTACTTAGCTATCAGAAACAATGACTTAACCAAATTCTTAAGAAAATGGTTGCATCTAGGGAATATCATCCTGAGAGAGATAACATAGTCACAAAAGAACAGACACAATATACAGTAACTGATAGTGGGATGGTAACCCCAGAAGGCTTGGACTGCCCCAGAAATAACTCACAAACTGTTTGAAGTTCAAGGAAAAAAAAAAAAAACAACATTATGCTCAATCCTTACACACTAAGAAAATGTTGACCAATTCCGGGTTACATCCTGTTTTACATATACTTTTTGCTCATTGTAACTAGTAAAACCTTAATGCAGAATATCAAACCTTAAAAAAATGCTTAAAAATTTGTACATTTGTCTTTATTTTTTTTCAATAAATTTCTTCAATAAAAAAAAAGAAAAAAAAAGAGAGAGAGAATGTGAAATGTTTGCTTTCCTATGTCTGGGTTACCTCACTCCTAATGATTCTGCCTAGCTCTATCTACCTACCTGCAAATTTTAAATTTTCCTTTTTATTAACAACTAAATAGTAATCCATTGTGTAATTGTACCACACTTTTATCATACATTCATTAATTGATAGGCATCTATGCCTTTTCTGATTTCTGGCTATTATGAATAGAACAACAGTGAATGTGAATGAGCAAATATCTCTGTAGCAAGATGATAAGTTCTTGGTTTATGTGCCCAGTAGTTGTACAGCTTGTATTGTAGTAGACTAACTTCATCTTTTTAAGGAACCTTCATATTTTTTTCCTTAATCGCTGTACCAATTTACATCTCCATTAGCAATAAGTGCTTCCCTTTTCTGACATTTTTGCCAGCATGAGCTGTCACTTGTTTTATTGATCTTGGATATTTGGACTAATGTAAGATGAAATCTCAAAGTAGTTTTAATTTGCATTTCCTTGATAGAAAAGGGTGTTAATTTTTTTTTAAACAAAAGTGTTTCTCATCCCTTTCTGTTTCATCTTTTGAGAATGCTGCTTATTTCTGTACCTCATTTTTAATTAGATTATTTGCTTTCTTGATGGTTAACTTTTAAATATTATTTGTACATTCTCAATACTTACTGTTAGATGTATAAATGATAATGATGTTTTTTCCATTCTGCAGGTTGCTTCTTTACTTGAGTGCTCTGAATATGTAGGTGTCCTTTGCTGTACAGAAGCCTTTAAGATTCATGAGATCACATTTATTAACTGTTAATATTATTGCCTAAAATACCCATCTTGTTCACGAAGTCCCTTCCTATGCCAATGAGATCAAGTGTGTTTGCTACTTTCTCTTTCATCAGGTTCAAGGCATTAGGTCTTATGTTGCAATCTTTGATCTAACTGAAGTTAAGTTTTGAACAGAATGGTAGATGTGGATCTAATTTCATTCTTCTTTCTTTTGCTTCCTTCTATTGAAAAATGGATATTTTTAGGTGGTTCAGAAATGTAGAACACTGAGCAGTTCCTAAAGTGTTAAAGACTGCTAAGGAGGAGATCTGGGCAGCCAGGGAGCAGAGAGATCTCTGCGGAGTGAGCACAGAAAGCACACCCCACACCCTGCCTGATCCAGGGACCAGGAACACAACTTTGAAAATTCTGTCTCCATCCAGCGACTCTGGGGCTCAGAACAGAGCTCGGCCCATCTGCCACCTGGACCAGCAGTTCCTAAAGTTTTAAAGACTGGCAAGTAGGAAATCTGAGCAGCCAGGGAGCAGAGAGATCTCTGCAGAGTGAGCACAGAAAGCACACCCCCTGCCCTGCCTGATCCAAGGACCAGGAACACAACTTTGGAACTTCTGTTTCTACTCAGCGAAGCTCGACACAGAGCAGGGCTCAGCCCATCTGCCACCTGGACCAGTGGAGATCCAGGGACACAGACCAGATACAAGGGAAAGGCAAGAACATATCATTGACAACAAGATGGCAAGAGGAAAGGGAAAGAGTATATCCCAAGGAAACCAAGACAACCTGGCAAAACCAGAACCAAGCTCTCCCATAACAGCAAACATCGGATTGCCAAACACTCCAAAAAGAAGATGCAGATCTGAAATCATACCACAAGATGCTGATAGAGATACTTAAACAAGAACGGGAGGAAAAGCAAAAAGATTCAGAAGCTTTTAAAGAGGAAACAAGAAAAACGCTCAAAGAACTCAAAGAACTAGAGGAAAACAGAACCAAAGAGATGAAGGAATGGAAAAGGTAATTTAAAACGGAAATTGACACAATAAAGAAAACACTAAAAGAGATAACCTTGGAGGTAGAACACCTAAAAAAGAAATCAGGAGTCACAGAAGCAAGCATTTCCAACAGACTGCAAGAGATGGAAGAGAGAATCTTGGGAGCCGAAGACAACATTGAAAACATAGACAAAACATCCAGAGAAGATGCAAAAAAAAAAAAAAAAAAAAAAAAAAAAAAAAAAAGCTCCTAACTCAAAATGTCCAGGACACAATGAGAAGACCAAACCTAAGGATAATAGGAATAGAAGAGGGAGAAGAATATCACCTAAGAGGAACAGTAAATATCTTCAACAAAATCGTAGAAGAAAACTTCCCTACCTTCAAGAATGAGATGACCCTGAGCATAAAAGAAGCCTTCAGAACTCCAAATAGGTTGGACCAGAAAAGAAATTCCTCCCGGTACATAAAAATCAAAACACCAAGTGGCCAAAGCAAAGAAAGAATACTAAAACAGTAAGGGAAAAAGGCCAGGTAACATACAAAGGCAGACCAATCAGAATCACACTCGATTTCTCAACAGAGTCTATGAAAGCTAGAAGAGCCTGGACAGACATCATGCACACCCTAAGAGAACACAAGTGCCAGCCCAACTCCTATACCAAGCAAAACTATCAATCACCGTAGATGGAGAGATGAAGATATTTCAAGTCAAATCAAAATTTACACAATATCTGACCACAAACCCAGCACTACAATGAATTATACGTGGAAAAACCCAATACAATGAGGGAAAATACATCCTAGTAAAAACAAGAATACTCCTAAACAAGAAAAACAAAAGAAGAAAAAGACACAGACACAACTCAACCCACAAAAGCAATAATAGCAGGAAACAGAAACAACTACTCCTTGATATGTATTAACATAAATGAACTCAACTCCCCAATAAAGAGACATAGGCTATCAGACTGTATACATAAACAAAATCCAGCATTTTGCTGCATACAGGAAACTCATCTCAGAGACAAAGACAGACACTATCTCAGAGTAAAAGGGTGGGAAAAAAACTTCCAAGCAAACAGCCCCAAGAAGCAAGCTGTAGTGGCTATTCTAATATCAAATAAAGTAAATTTCCAACCAAACGTTATCAAAAAAGATAAGGAAGGACACTTTTTACTCATTACCAGGGAAATCTGTCAGGAGGAACTCTCAATCCTTAACATATATGCTCCAGATAAAAAAGCACCCACATTCATAAAAGAAACTCTACTAAAGCTCAAAAAATATATTTCACCCCACACAATAATTGTGGGAGACTTTAATACCCCACTCTCTCCAATGGACAGATCATGGAAACAGAAACTGAACAAGGACACTGTAAAACTAGCAGAGACTTTGAACCAACTGGAATTAATAGATATCAACAGAACATATTATCCTAAAGTACAAGAATACACCTTCTTCTCATCACCCCATGGCACCTTCTCAAAAATAGACCATATAATTCGACACAGAACGAGCCTCAATCGATATAAATACATTGAATTACTCCCATGCATCCTCTCAGATCACCATGGTCTACGGCTGGTCTTTAACAACAACAAAGACAACAAAAGGCCCACATACACATGGAAACTAAACAACGCTCTGTTAAATGATAGCAGGGTCTAAGAAGAAAGAAAGAAATAAAGAAATTAAAGATTTTCTAGAATTCAATGAAAACGAAAGCACAAAATACCCAAACCTATAGGATGCAATTTAAGCAGTACTGAGAGGAAAACTCATAGCCCTAAGTGCTTCCAAAAAGAAACTGGAGAGAGCATACATCAGCAACCTGACAGCACAGCTAAAAGCCCTAGAACTAAAGGAAGCAGATACACCCAAGAAGAGTAGACAGCAAGAAATAATCAAAATTAGGGCAAAAATAGACCAAATAGAAACAAAAAGAACCATTGAAAAAAATCAAGAAAACCAAGAGCTGATTCTTTGAGAAAATCAACAAGATTGATAAACCCCTAGCCAGAATAACTAGAGGGCAATGAGAGAGTATACAAAATAACAAAATCAGAAAGGAACGTGGAAACATAACAACTGAAAGTGAGGAAATTCAAGAAATCATCAGATCCTACTACAAAAACTTATACTCCACAAAATTGGAAAATCTGGAGGAATGGATGAATTCCTAGACAGATACAAGATCATAAAGTTAAACCAGGACCAAGTAAACCATCTAAATAATCCCATAACACCTAAAGAATTAGAAGAAGTCATCAAAAGCCTCCATCCAAAAAAAACCCAGGTCCAGACGGGTTCAGTGCAGAATTTTATCAGACATTTATTGCGGATATAACACCAATACTCGCCAAACTATTCCAAAAAATAGAATCAGATGGAATACTACCCAACTCATTTTTTGAGGCTACAATAACCCTCGTACCTAAACCACACAAAGACCCTACAAGGAAAGAGAACTTCAGACCAATTTCACTTATGAACATTGATGCAAAAATACTCAACAAAATCCTTGCAAACCGAATCCAAGCCAAAATTAACTTCTTCGAATTTTTGACTAGGATTTTATTGTTGTTATACATCAAATTGAGAGATGCTAACATCTTAAAAACATTCATCTTCCTGTCCATGGGGATAAAATTTTTCTTCATTACTTTAGTTATTATATTTTATTTCATCATAATTTTATGGTTTTTCTCATAAAGTTTTAATATACTTGTAACAATACCCAATTATTTAAATAAAATAAATGGTAATTTAATTTAATTTCAGATTTTACTATTAATTTCTTTTATGTAGTAAAGGATTAACACATAGGCATATATATATACATATATATATGTGTATGTATATATTTGTATGTATGTGAATAAAAATAATATTTAAGGATCATGAATTTGAAAGTTTGTACAAGACATGGGAGGAATTGTGAAGGATCGAAAGTCAGGTAGAAATGATGTAAATACAGGATATATAATATTTTCAGAAATAAAATAAACAGATAGATAGATAGATAGATAGATAGATAGATAGATAGATAGATAGATAGATAGATAGATATTGTTTCTGCTTAGGATTAACCTCAGTTAGGGAAATTTCTTATTGCAGAATGCAGTGGCTAGTGCAAAGTCATAACTGTTCTAAGTGCTGAGAGTAAGTGACTCTGAGTGCTCAGCTATAAATGGAGAATCTATATTAACCTCATCCCATGGCTCATGGGACACTGAACAAGATGAAAAGAAGGAATGCAAGAGCAAGGACACAAGGAGAAGGAATGCTACAAAATGCTGTTTCCTGGGCATAACGTTGCTATTACCCAAATGAAATTCACAATACCTCTACCCAAACAAGGGAGTTAAAAACTTTGGCGTGGAATGATTCCCGATAGCCCACACTTTTCTGAAGAACTAATGTAAGCTGATGGCTGCTGAGGGAGGAGTAAACGTTTTTCTTTGTTTGGGATTGGCACTGGTATGCTACTCAAACCTCAGTGGATGACCTCACATATGTGATCACATGTGTGAGTTATAATTCTTATAAATTTAGAAGGTAGGTAGGAGATATTTGGGTGAGGTGGAGAGAGATGGAGGGAAGAAGTAGAGAACAGATATGACCAAAATGCAGTCTCTCTCTCTCTCTCTCTCTCTCTCTCTCTCTCTCTCTCTCTCTCTCTCTCTCTCTCTCTCTCTCTCTCTCCCCCTCTGTGTGTATAAATATATTGAAATATAAGGTACATTGCAAAAATAAAATAGATGAATTAAAAACTTCTTAAGTACTGAGTGAAATTGAAACAATTTTAATACCCCTCTCTCTCCTATTTTTTTTTTTATTTTCTTACAATTCAAATGTTGCCACCACCTTCTTGGTCTCCTCTCCACAAATACCTCCACCCCTTCCCCCTCCCTTTTGCAACCAAGAATGTGATCCCCAATACACTCACACACCCACCCACTCCTGCCTCACCCCTCTAGCATCCACTTACACTAGGACAACAAGTCTGCACAGGACTAAGGGCCTCCTTTTCCACTGATGGCAGATAAGGCTCTGCTACATATGTATCTGGAGCCATGGGTCTCTCCACGTGTACACTCTGGTTGGTGGTTTGGTCCCTGGGAGCTCTAGAATACCCCTCTCTTTATAACAGATGTGTGAGGAAGGAAAGAGCCCACAAATATATCTTTTGAATAAAGCAAATAATAAAATAGCTAATACACATATAAAATAGCATATTCCTCAAGAGACACATATGCATTTTCTTAGTTCATATAATTCTAAATATTGACTTTACATTAGGTTGTAAAGAAAGTATCAAGTTTTTAAAAATTAAAATCATTTACATCATGTTCTGTAACCACAACATTTTTAAGCTCGAAATCAATAGTAAAAAGTTAAACAAAAGTCTATATATTCTTGCAAATCAATAATTCCATCTATAAATAACCTGATATCAAAGAAAAGAGCATTTAAGAAGTAGACAGTTTGGGATATGTATGTAGCTTAATGGTAGAGTGCCTAGAATGTCCACATTCCTGGGTTTGATCACCATGTTCCTCAAAATGGAAATAAGATCTGAACTAAATGTTAACAATATAGTTCTCTATATATCACAGCTTGGTTTACATCTCATGTATTACTTACGGGTAATTTTGTGAGACTTTAAGTAATAAAACATAGTTCACAGTACAGGAAACCTCATCATTTACAGGGTGCAGTTCCAGAGATTTTTGACAATTTTTTATATACACTATCAAAGTTGATACTGAAAATTTTTCATACTGACATTTTATAATTGCAATTCCTCTCAAATCTAACACTTACTAACATTAATCTTGTTTCTAACTCTATATTTTTATTTTCAAAATGTCATATAAATAAAATCACACATTACACTGTATTTTGAGTCCAAATTCTTTTACTTTGTGAAGTGAATTTAAGGTTCCAATTATGCCTTTAGTATACAAATGTTTTATTCCTTTTTTGGAAAGAAATTTATGGAATTTAATAAAATGATGATTGCACAAACATTTCAATAATAAAAAAGAATAAAAGAATATTTTCATCCTTTCTGGTGTTTTAAACCATGACCAAATATGTTTCCAAAAATTAATAAAAATCCAGCACATATTCCATTTTCCATTTCTTATTTCATATAACAAGAAACAAATTAAAAGCCTAAACAATCTTCTAGCTTTCATAGTCTCTGTTGAGATGCTGGTTGTGATTCTGATTGGTCTGCCTTTATATGTTACCTGACCTTTCTCCCTTACTGTTTTTAGTATTCTTTCTTTGCTTTGGCCACTTGGTGTTTTGACTATTATGTATTGGGAGGAATTTCTTTTCTGGTCCACTCTATTTGGAGTTCTGAAGGCTTCTTTTATGCTCATGGTCATTTCATTCTTAATGGTAGGGAAGTTTTTGTCTATGATTTTGTTGAAGATATTTACTATGCCTCTTAGTTAATATTCTTCACCCTCTTCTATTCCTATTATCCTTAGGTTTGGGCTTCTCATTGTGTCCTGAATATCCTGGACATTTTGGGTTAGGAGCTTTTTGGTTTTTGCATCTTCTCTGACGGTTTTGTCTGTTTTCAATCTTGTCTTCGGCCCCTGCGATTCTGTCTTCCATCTCTTGTAGTCTGTTGGAGATGCTTGCATCTGTGACTCCTGATTTCTTTTTTAGGTTTTCTACCTCCAGGGTTGTCTCTTTTAGTGTTCTCTTTATTGTTTTCATTTCCATTCTAAATTTCTTCTTCAATTCCTTCATCTTTTTGGTTCTGTTTTCCTCTATTTCTTTGATTTCTTCGAGTGTTTTTCTTGTTTCATATTTAAAAGCTTCTATTTCTTTATACTTTTCCTCCCCTTCTTGTTTAAGGATCTCTATCATCATCTTGAGGTATGATTTCTGGTCTGAGTCTTCTTTTTCTGGTGTGTTTTGCATTCTGCTGTTTGCTGTGATGGGAGAGCTGGGTTCTGGTGTTGCCAGGTTTTCTTGGTTTCTCTTTGGTAAGTTCTTTTGCGTTCCTCTTGCCATCTTGTTGTCTGTGATTATATGTGGTCTTGTTGTCAGTGATTGATTTCTGCCTCTCCTGTGTACCTGGCTTGTGTCCCTGGATCTCTGCTGTTTTAGGTTGCAAATGGCTTGAGTGTTTGGTCTGTATGCAGGGGCCTTCCGGGTGGACCCAAGTCTCTATGGCAGAGTTCCTGCTACCTTGGACCAACAGGAGGGCTGCATCTATGGTGTGCTAGGCCTAGCCCTCTCTGCCCCCCCCCCCCCGGCTACTTGCATTACAGTCTAGCCAGGCCTGTGTCCCTGGATCTCTGCTGTTCCCGGTGGCAAATGGCCTGAGCATTTGGTTCACACACTTATTCCTTTTTCTTTTTTTAAATCACCGAATAGAATTAAATTTAACAAATGTTCGAGAGTATAAGGGCATCTAGACTATTTAAAGATTTTAGTAATTATGAGTACAGCTTCAATAAATATTTAATCACAGACATTTGGGTGAACATAGTCTGATACCCTAAAAGTATGGGTGATGGATCAAGGATTAGGTGTGCTTGCTTCTATGAGACTGCCTGTCTTCAGAAGTGGCTATATCCCAATTTGCATTTCTGCCAGCAAACAGTACTGAGTTCTAGGTCCTCTATATCCTTATCTGCGCTTGGTAAAGTTTATGCCATTACTTATTTCCATCTTAATAGCTATTTAATGGTACACATTTGAGTTTTAATTGTAATTTCACTAATGAATCATGGTGCTCATCATCTTCCATATGCTTACTTGCCACACCCCCATTTTTTGTGAATGGCTTATTGAAATATTTTCTTACAAAAAATAAAACGGTTTACGTTATTGTTGAGACTTGGGTGTTTTATGGTTTATTTTACTTTGATATATGTGTATTTGTGTCTGTGTCGGTTGTGTTTGAGTACATGTGCGGCCACAAAGTCCAAAAAGGGCATTGAAACCTGTAGAGTTACAGTCAACTGTGAGCCACCTGGTGTGGGTTCTGGGAACCTTGTTCAGATCCTATGGAAGAGCAACAAGGTGCTGTTAGCAGCTGAGCCACGTCTCCAGGCCCTAGAGAGCTTCTAAATACTGTATTTTCAATACAAAGACTCAAAACTTATAATCAGATATGAATTTGAAAATATTTCCCACAGTATTTGGATTATATTTTTATTTTCTTCACTGTCTTTCAAAGAGGAAAATATATTTAATATTGATGAAATCCATCTGATTATATAAACAAACTTTGTTTTGGGGTCTTATACAAAAAAAAAGTCTTTGCTTATCCCAATATTATAAAAGTGTGTTCCTATGTATTAATCCCTGATTTATATACTTTATGTAATTAAATTTATGCAGATAATTTATTTTGAATTAAACTTCATATAAGGTAAGATGTTTTAGTTTAAGTGAGTCATTCATTGTCCAGGAAAATGAAGTTATTATTGCCCAGCTGTTGAAAGGACTTGCCTTTCCACATTAAATTATATTTGCAACCAAATAAAATTTGGTTATAAAATCAAACTATTTTAATGTATATATATATAGGAATTCTTTTCCAGTTCCACTAATCTGTGTTCTTAACATGACTATTTGAAATGTACAGTTAATATCATAATTAAATATCAGGTTACTAGAACTTTTGAGAGGGTTAACCAAGAGCTTTGAGCACACTAACCATTTACTCTTGACTTTGAGGTACATCAAGTCCCATGTCCTCCACTCTTGTGATTTTTTTCACTTTTTTTCTTCCAAATTGATAAGGCTACCCTTAATTCATTATATTTTCCAAAAAAAAATCAGAGTGAACTTTTAAATAATCTTGTTTTGAATTACTCAGAAGTTGATTTTATTTCTTTTGATATTTTAAATATTAAACACAAACCAACTTGAAGAAATTGGCATCTTAAAAAATCTGAATCACCTAATTTGCACTACATGGCTTTTCATTTAACTGTTCCATTTTTCCTCTTATCAGAACTTTAGAGGTTTGAATATACGTATTTTACACATATTTTTCTGGTGTATATATAGATATATATATATATAATATTACTGACAGAGAGTATTATAAATGTTATTGTTGAATGATTTATATTTCCAATTGTCCAGTTATGATTATTTCTTGTTTTCCATCTACTCTCACATCACCATCAGCACAGGCAAATTTTGTGAGATCAAAGGTGTAAAGATTTCGTCCCACTAGCAATCAAGCAATCAATTTTGTAGTGGACACCAGGTGGTTGTTCTGTAATCCAATTTAATTCTTACACCACCTGGAGATGGTGTCAAATCTTATTGGTTGAGAACTCAATCGTTAAAACTGTTTCTTCCCATGTTTGATGCCAGTTCCAAGCCCTAGGCTATTTTTACCTGTGCTTATGACAGACTTGATATACAATTAGGATTTCCACAACACAATCATTGGGCTCAATTAATTTTCTGAAATATCTCACATAACAGGGAAATGCACGTGTCTGTTATAAAGAATATTGTAAAATATACCGACAAAGATGAGAAATAGGTCTAGGATTGGAAGAAAGATCATGGTGGTCCCACATTCTGTATGTGCCATTCCCCCAGCAATCTCCCCATGCTGCTCTAGAAGGAAAGTCACTAAACATTGTTTCACTTTGGGGTTTTATGGAGAGTACATTGCATAGATATGATTGCTAAGAGACTGGTTAAGAGAACACATACAAACATGTCTACTCCTATGTGTCCTGGTTTTTCTGTATAGTATGTTATCTGTTCAGGTTAGGTTAGGTAAATTATTTATGCTCATCTCAAAGAGTAAAAATATAGAGAAAAGATTGCAGTTTCTATGATCCATCTTAGGGAAGATGCTACAGGGCAATAAATGTGTTCAAAACATATCTTATCTTATGTCACAATGACATGGAGGCTCACCATTGACATTTGTCGCTTCTCTCTCTCTCTCTCTCTCTCTCTCTCTCTTTCTCTCTCTCTCTCTCTCTCTCTCTCTCTCTCTCACACACACACACACACACACACACACACACACACACATACACCCTACAGTGGCCATATGACCTACCTAATGGTGAAAGTTTGAATGTTTTATTTTACATTAAGGAATGGTCAAGATATCCATTCTGATATCTCCTACTCAATATCATACTTGAAATCATATAGAATGACACAGTAAAAGAAAATAACATGGTTTTCAACTATACTTATTTACATATAAAATTATTGTCCAGGTACTAATACCAGGGATGCAACTAAACTTTCTTATAAATATTAAGTTATTTTGAAAGATTTTAGGATAGAAAATAAAGCTACAATGTCGAAGTACTTGAGTACTTATTAGTGAGTACATACCATGTGTGTCCTTTTGGGTCTGAGATACCTCATTCAGGATGATATTTTCTAGTTCTATCCATTTGCCTGTAAATGTCATTGTCATCGTCTTTTTAATAGCTGAATAGTACTTCACTGTGTAAATGTACCAAATTTTCTGTATCCATTTTTCCACTGAGGGACATCTATGTTGTTTCCAGTTCCATCTATTATAAATTAGGTTGCTATGTACATAATGGAGCACTTGTCCTTGTTATATGTTGGAGCATTTTGGGTATATGCCTAGTAGTGGTACAGCTGAGTCTTCCAGTAGAACTATTTCTAATTTTCTGAGGAATTGTCAGAATGTATTCCAGTGTGGTTTTACCAGCTTGAAATCCCACCAGCAATGGAGGAGCATTCCTCTTTCTCCACATCCTTACCAACATCTGCTGTTGTCTGAGATTTTGATCTTAGCCATTCTGACTGGTGTGAGGTGGAATCTCAGGGTAGTTTTGATTTGCATTTCCCTAATGACTAAGGATATTGAGCATTTTAATAGTGTTATTTGGTTTTCTAAAGTCTAACTTTTTGTGTTCTTCCTATATTTTGGATATTAGCCCTCTATGGAATGCAGGGTTGGTAAAGATCTTTTCCCAATCTGTAGGTTGCTGTTTTGTCTTATGGAAAGTGTCCTTTGTCTTTCAGCAGCTTTTCAATTTTATGAGGTCCCATTTCTCAATTGTTGATTTTAGAGCCTGAGCCATTCTGGTCAGGAAATTTTCCCTATGCTGGTGCGTTTAAGGCTCTTTCCCATTTTCTCTCCTATTTAGATTCAGTGTATCTGCTTTTATGTGGAGGTCCTTGATCCACTTGGACTTGAGATTTGTACAAGGAGATAAGAATGGATCAACTTTTATTCTTCTACATGCTGACTGGCAGTTGAACCAGCACTATTTGTTGAAGGTTCTGACCTTTATTCACTGGATGATTTTGGCTTCTTTGTCAAAGATCAAGTGACCATAGGTGTGTGGGTTCATTTCTGGGTCTTTAATTCTATTCCATTGATCTACCTGTCTGTTTATCAATACCAATTTAATTCAGTGCTTGTCTATACTTTCAGAGGGTGATTTCCCCCAAGCATCATGGTGGGGATCATGGCATAAGGCAGGTATATAGGCACTAGAGCAGTAGGTCATCCACAAGTAGAGGGAGGAGCTGGTTTTGGTTTGGGCCTTTAAAGCCTCAAACCCCACTTCTAATGACATACATTCTCCAAAAAGGCCTTACCTTCTAATTCTTCCCCAAAATTTTTCAACACCTAAGGACTAAGCATTCATATATATGAGTTTATAGGGACCATTTGTATTTAAACCACAACGCTTACATAAACCCAGTTTGTCAAAATACGTTGAGTTTTAAAAGTCATTTACTTTCTTCATTTTTGTTGGATTTCATTCAATAGGTTTCTTATATCATATTTTACTGGTATTAGTATTGGAATAATGTCTCTAAAAACAAATATAAAGCTCTGTGTTCATCTGAGGGAGATAAGAAGAGGAAAGGAGAAAGAAACACAGAGAGACAGAGTCAAAGATAGATTTTTCTTGAATGTTTAATGTTCTCAAGATTTTTCTTTGTAAAAAGGTAATAACTGTGATTTCAAACTGTTTTCATACATTTCATTTTGGCTAATTTGTACTAGTTTGTGATTTCCAAAGAATTGCTCAATTTTCTCAAGTATACAATGTGTATGAATAGAATTGTTCATAGAATAATTGATTATCCTTTTATTTTCTGTGGAGCAAGTAGTTAATATGCCCAATTTCATTGTGTGTGTGTGTGTGTGTGTGTGTGTGTGTGTGTGTGTATGTGTGTGTGTGTGTGTTTGTGTATCTCACCAGAAGTTTCTAATTATTAAGAAGGATTATTACAACTAACGTTTGGACCACAGCTCTAGAGTTCTGACAAGCTGGCTTTGGGATAAGCATTAAAAAATACTCCAGTGAGATTGATGTTTTGGGCTCCAAAATATCTCTCTTTGAGTATGATAGATATGTGTATGCAGATGATAAATTGTTCTTTGGTATGCTTTCAAGATATGGTTAGAATTAAAATTAGATATGTATTTTCATTCACTTTCTGAATCCATTCAAATATATCCAGAATAAAAAATTATACATAAAAGATGAACACATACCATTCTGTAAATAATATAGATATATTATACATAAAGCATGTTTCATTGTCAACAAAAGTTTGATAAACACCCCACACAGTGGATCCATTTGCAGATTATGTTCATAATGTATACCATCTTTTAAAGAATATGAATACTATAGCAATAAAGCTATCCCACAATTATATTTAACCAGATACATGTTAAACCTAGTAGATTATAAAGAACTTCTTTGTATAGCTAGTATTGTTTTTGACACACATTGCGAAATGCTGCATCTTTAAAATCGTCCAGAATCATAAAGCTTATACCACTGCATTTTCACACACAGAGAGCTGGATAATCTGTCTAAAATCCAGGCCTTACTTTCTCTAACAAAGCAATTAATTCTGGATAAAAATATATCAGCAGTGAAATGTATTTTAAGAAGAGAAATTGATACTCTAATGCAGTGATGCTATAGGTTTTATATGGAATATCTGTTTTCATTTTGTTTATAAATATTTGTTAGACAACTGACATTTTGATATAGAATTTTAACTTGAATTCACTTCTGATTAAACTTGTTTTAATGGATTAAATCTGTTCATAAATGTTGCCTTTAATTTTTGTTCAAATTAAAACAAATATCTTTTTTATACCTCGTATCCTGAAACATTGCCCAGGCAAAAATTTCCCAACAGCAGTTAAACAAGATCCGTGTTAAGTCCTGTCAGAAGGCTGGAATGGAGTTCTGCCAGATCAAATGAATTGGGCTTAGTTAATAACATACAGCTGCTTTCATATAATCATACAATGGTCTCAACTACCTTGAGATTCACCTCTTCCAGACCCATGCTTATTGACCTTTTATAGCATGAAAATTCTTCTCTTTGTCGGAGAGAAGGCAGAAGCACAAAGACTTAAGTAACTTTGTGTTAAATCTGTCTTTTGTTCTTGTTTCATTAGCCCCAAGCTATGAACCTGGGCTAGAGATAGATCTAAGCATCATTCTCATAAAACAGAAGGTGGAGTAAAGGATTAGTAATGCACATAAAAATTGCTGATGCTGTTGAAATGTATTTGGTGACAAATTTATAATTACTTTTGCTATTTAATTGTTTAATATAGTTCTATATGTCAATTTTGATAAATTAATTGTTGCTTTGTTTTATCTTAATGATTTGAGGTAGCTAAAGTTTCCAAAATTAGTACTATGCCTCACTGGGACATCTAATTTGATTCCCAAGTTGAATAATTTACAAAAAATACACTGCATTCTATGAACGATGTATTTTAACATTTTTTGTATTTTAAAATTTTATGCCTGGATAGTATATTGCAAGTAGCAAGCATTTTTATATTTGAGCCTAACAAGATAATGAGATTAAATATGATAATGTTTAACATAAACAGACATGTCTTCCTGTTGTCTAGCACATAATTCCTAAAACAATTTGTGTTTTTGAAATGATGAAATGCTAATTAATTGATTAATCACTAACAGCCCTTAGGTACCTACAAGATGATCACTGGCTTCAAGAAACAATGAAGTACGGAGTATCAAGACCTTCAGACAAATTTGTAGGATTGAGATTCCAATGTCAAAATTAATGTTCATGGAAGGAACTGCTTGCTTAGCATGCAAGAGAAATCCCCACTCCTCAACACACACACACACACACACACACACACACACACACACACACACTGGCGGTGACTCAAGTGTTCTGCTTTGTGACTGTAACAGACTGAGTTTTTTGTGTTTGTTTATCCCATATCGTCCATAGAACAAATGAGTACTTTAAAAATGACCCTCAAAACTGCTCAGCCAAAATGTAAATTATTTTTTATTGTTTTTTACTATATTTAGCTGATGTTTCAATCCATATGTCTGTCATTAATATTGGAGTTTTGGGTTCTACTTTGTACATGTACTTTCTCGAATTTTTAACAGTTTTGTCTTTGTTAGATTTAAACCATTTTATTTAATATGTTTGAGTATTTTGCCTGCATGTATTTATGTGTACTGTGTGTATGGTTGGTGTCCTTAGAAGTTAGAAGAGGGCATCAATAACCCTGTACTTGTAGTTATAGATGGCTGTGAACCACAATGTGGGTGCTGGGATTTGAACCCAGTCTTACTGTAAGAACAGCAAGTGTTGTTAACTGCTGACCAATAACCCCTACTCCTTCAGTTGAATTCATAAGGAATGAATTGTTTTTACAGCTAGAAATAGTGAATAAAATTTTTAGCTCTATTGTAATTTATCTTCTAAGGAAATATCTCTTGTATTCCCCCAAATCAAACATTCTAAATTAGGATTTTTTTTCTTGTGCCAAATATAAAATATCGAGAAAATATTACAGAGAAAAGGAAAAAAAGACCACTGGAAATATAATAAAAAATTCTCTGAATGAGTCTAGTGCTAAAATTAAATAATGAAATCTTATTACCTCGTATACCACAGACAAAAGGAGAGTACAATCATGAAGCTTGTAGAATACATTGTCAAAATCCATGGATTTTTAATTGTGACATGGTACAGAGACTATTGCTACATAGATAAGTACATTTATATTTATTTATCAATACAAATGATGGCGGTGCAGATCATGACTTCACAAGGGAATTCTCAGAGAAGAAATTGAATCTTTTTTGAGAGTGATTGATTAATTCTTGGACTTGAACAAGGATGCTCAGTATCTCTTTTGTGGTCAGATGTGATCAGTCTTTCAGGTAGTCCTTAAGCTCATTTCGTTATTCTTCCGCTTCAAGCTGTATTCCTTATACTCAGGGATGGGAATCAGTGATGTTTGTCAAAGACTGAGGGAGCATATCTACTTTACACATTATTTGTAGCCCAACTACATCAAAGTTGATAGACTGTGTTTCTAGGAAATGGAGAAGGCATATAGTCAGCACTTTATGGGGACAATACTTTTTATTCTTCCCCTCAACTACTTTACACACATGACAGACTGACTGGCAGCAGATACTAACAGCAGTCTCTCTCTCTCTCTATCTCTCTCTCTCTCTCTCTCTCTCTCTCTCTCTCTGTGTGTGTGTGTGTGTGTATGTCTCTGTCTCTGTCTCTCTCTCTCTCTGTGTGTGTGTGTGTTAAATTCAGATTTCAATCAGTGTTAACTAGATAACACCATTCACACAAAGCTTCTCCAAAATGTGGTAGCTGATGCTAGTCATGAATTATGGATCTAATGTTATACCTGGTTACTTGGTAGGCAATAAATATATTTCTAACTAATTTATCATTAATTGTTTTATGGTTTTGGCTTTTTAAGACAAGGTTTTAAGCTGTAGCCCAGATTGGACTGGAATTCATTGTTTAGCTGGTACTGACTTCAAATTTGTGGCAACCCTTCTGTCTCAGCCTTACAAGTACTGAAATTATAGTTATATACTACTACGTCCAGCTAATTTATATTGATTTTTTGTAGTACAACCTCTAAATGAACAAGAAATGTACATGAAAGCTCTGAATGCAAGCTATGTAATAAAAACAAGTTATTTTAAAGCGTTATCAAAGGTTACTTTATGGGTGTTTTGTATACACCTTCCATCTACAACAATTCAGCTGACTTTAGAAGTCAGTTGTAGCTTCTCATTTCTAATATGTTTTTTTTCTGTCACCCAGGAGACTTCTTAGATGTCTATGTGCTTACAAATTGAAACTTTATTTATCAATATTATATAGTTTGTAAAAGCTTACACTCTGGTGTGAATCTCCCTATATTTAGACCCCAGATCCAGCTTTAATATTTATCTAACTGTGGGAAGAGTTTTCAACTTCTCCATATCTGTGCTTCAGGTTTTCACCCAGTAAATCCTTACAACGTTTTGAAGAGTCTAACACTTGCTGCAAAGTTTTTGAATGTGCTCTGGAACATAAGTGACTAGTAAATTATTAACCTTTATTTACTTATCATAGAACAATGCCTGCCCAGATGAGAAACATCACATTCTTTCTGAAATAGTGGTCTTAAAGTCAATATACACATAAGGAAGACCCCCACCCTTTTAAAGGAGCACTCAGGTAGTATTTAGCAGTTCAGTTTCTTGCTGGAGTTCCTTGCCAGGCCTTACCTTGTGGGTAAACACCACTTTGATCAGATTTCCAAGTGGCTGTAAATAAGTGCTGAACACATTTAAATTTCATTTTTCTTTCCAAAGGCACCATAAATGTTTACAGTGCCTTCGACAATCTGAGATTAAAAAAGCAGTGCAACTCCATGTTTACCGAGGAACACATACAAAAAAGATCAGGGCAAATTCCTTTGTACAAATGCAAACTATTAAAAGCAAAATGCTAACCTGAAAACTACTTGTGGAATGGTACCATTTTCCTCAACCATCCCCATACCACACCTCCAACTTCTAGACAGAAACTCAATCGTTTGGATACAGCATTGTCAAGGTCTTTCAAAACACGTATTATGACTAGAGCCAGATAAACAGGTTCACAAATTAGAGAAAATGTCTTGGAGTCCCCCCAGGCAATCTGCTTTATCTGCACTATCACCAGAGGTTTGTAAAGAATGCAGATTTATCTTTGAAAATGAGTTTGTCCCTAGGCTTTAATTTGGTCTGAGATTCTGGAATGACTACTCAGGCTTGAAACCACCTTTGCTAAATTTACAAGCCATGGGAAAGTCGAGCTGTTTTCTCTCTAACAAGTTTTGACACTGGTGTCTTTGTCTTGAAATTTCCAGTCCTAGGAGCTGGCTCCTGTCCTGAACTTCTGTCTCTGCTTTTTCTAGACTACTTTACCTACTGGGAAGTCCTGTTGCTATCTCTGTGGCAAGGCAGGGCCTCTCCTGGCACGCAAACCTGCCAGGTGAATCCGCCCCTCAGGGGCGTGTCAGTACCATTTCCTGGAGCAATCTCCCAGGGTGGCTCCTCTTTTCTTTTGAGCTCAAATACTTTGCTGTCTACTCTGCAGCTGCCAGACCTGCTCCTGCTGCTGCTCCAGTAACTGTTCTTTTACTGGCACCACCAGGGATAAAAGGTGGTTGATAAAGGCCTTCTTTGCGTGTTCCTGCGTGCCTACCTTCCCTGTTATCATCTTTTTAATGTTTTTTTTTCTCCCCTTAGGGAGAGCACCTGGGGAAACTCTGGGCAAACTGTTTCTGACCACTGGGAAGATGATGAGCTCAAGCTATTGGAGTGAGACCAGCAGCAGCAGCTGTGGGACCCAGCAACCCACAGAGGTCCTGCAGTGCCAGCCACAGCATTACCACTATTACCATCAGTCAAGTCAAGCCCAGCAGCCTCCAGAAAAAAATGTTGTGTACGAGCGAGTGAGGACCTACAGTGGGCCCATGAACAAGGTGGTGCAGGCCTTGGACCCGATCGGCTCACGGGAAGTGCTCTCCCCTCTCAAACCTGCCTCCTCCTACCAAAATTTGGTTTGGAGCAACCATTCCCAGGTAATAAAGATTATTGTGAAAAAGGAAAACAAACCTTAAATCTCACTTCTCTTCTTTTCTGCTTCTTTTGTTGTAATCTACATGAAAGCTATTCATGGGTTTCAGTTATGTATGTGTTAGACACCCTCCCAAATTCTGTCTCTTAGATATTTTTTCCTTTACTGGGGCCTGTGCTTGGTTGGTTGCCATCCCGATGATTTACATAACCTAACCAGAGTATAGAAAGGCACGTTTTAAAAATTGAAGTTGATTGAAAGATGTGATCTAAGTGGCAAGCCATTTTGCTTTTAACGACAAAAGTAGTCATCAACTTGAATGCAGTAAGTTTATTTTTAGACGAGTTCCCCGCTAATTCACATCATATCACTAGCAAACAGGTGTTTTGTGGCAAATAGAATGCTATAGAGACAATAGCACGTATGAAGTAATGTGTAGTTATTTGTGTTCAGCTAATAGTATTCTGATCCCAGGTAAGTGACAGGTGCACATGTCTTAGAATTTTTTATGTGTCAAAGTGACACATTGATTCTTATACATACTAGCTGAATAATTTATGGAACGTTGGGAGAAGAAAGGTTATAGAATTTGAAAAGCAAGAAAGAGGTAAGCAGGCATATGAAAGTTAAAAAAAGATGTGTCTCTAAGAAACTCTTGAAAATGAGATTAATTTTTGTTTTCTTTTCTTGACACCAATACTTGTGCTAATAATCTTTCAAGTACACAAAAAGTAAGGTGGGACAATAGTATAAAAACGACAGCTTGATGTCTCTTCTGATTCTCTAACTCCCTTTATATTAAGTATACATTTCTATCCAAACTGAAGTTGCATTTTCACAAAATTTTTACTATGAAGAAATGACTGGGCTCTTATGCTATCTTATATTATTATATCAACTAGAAACAGAACATACTCTTTTTCTAAAACCCATAATTTGAGTATAATATAAAATAACATTCTTAAAATGTACAGTGAAACTTTAAAAATATTTTCTCAAAATAGAAATGGTTTTCAACCTATAAGCACAATTATTTTACTATTGTCTTATTATCTCCAAAGAAATGGTTAAAAATAATTACAGTTGTCAGAGCACTACTGAAGGATCCTACTTTTCAGTTATTTCTTTATTTTTTTATGCGAACATGCTAGTAGTGAATAGCCTATTTTCTCATGTGTACATGCTAGTTGTGAACAACCTTTTTTAATGTACACATGCTAGTAGTGAACAGCCTTTTTTCATGTGAATATGCTAGTAAAAGAATGATAGATGTACAATTAAGAGCAAAATTCTTTTTAGAAAGTAATACTGAATATAGGACAAGTTTGAGAATTGTATTTTATGTTTATTTTTTTCTTGATTCAACTTTCATTCTTAATAATAACTAAAATGGTTAAGCTTTTTATAAAACTTTCTTCTTTTATATAGACTTTGCCAAATTAATCTCTTTAAGACTATTTCCATCCTG
Source organism: Micromys minutus (assembly GCF_963924665.1). Classification (NCBI taxonomy): domain Eukaryota; kingdom Metazoa; phylum Chordata; class Mammalia; order Rodentia; family Muridae; genus Micromys; species Micromys minutus. The sequence continues at coordinate 57,499,828 of NC_137970.1, read as the reverse complement.
AAACTTAGTTCCTTGTAGCAAAGCCGTGTATACATTTATGGTCTTAGTAGCTAAGATTAGAGACTGGAATGGAGTTCATTTTGAAGTATGGGGTTATTTATGACTAGAGAGAAGTAAAAGTAATGAATGAATGGACATGAGAAATGAAATTCAAGTTACGTGATAGAGGGGAAGAAGAAGCCTTATTTCCTTCGTACCAAAAACAAAAAGAAAGAGAAAATAAAAAGAAACTTTGACTATAAAATTTCAAATGGCTTTGGAAATTAAAATGAACTTCACTAAAAGGGACTACAACCAAACAGCCTTTAAAGACATTAACCACAATGACGCTAAATGGCAAGCCCTTCTAGTTAGTTTTTCTTCCTTCCGCTTTGTTGGAGGGATGATATTATGGCAGTATGTAAAGTAGTCCTAGATGTGACCCCACATTACTTTCCTGCTTACAAAGTGGCTGCACTGTCACTGTGATGGTACCTTACTACATACCATCCAGGCACAAGGCAGTAGAGATTACTCAAAACTCCTTTTACAGTTTCAATAATATTTTTCTTAATGTGCTGTGTTTTAGATGAGTTGATGTGTGGCAATTATGCTAATTTCAGCATTTACTACAGGAGAAGGCAAGACAATGAGGATTAGCATTCGATTTCTAGCCACAGTGGCTTTAATGAAATCGTTTACTTTGTTTTGGTGAATATATGATACTTAGAGAGCTCAGATTTTAAAATAAGTCTTGCCAGTTATAAAATATAATTCCTTTGAGAAACAATTCATGCTAATCTGCTTTGTTTCCCAAGTCTTAACCTTAATCTCAGACTTAACTCGACACCATTTATGATTATTTAGTACTTTCTTTTTTAAAATATTTTTATTTATTTCATTTATATGAATACACTGTAGCTGTCTTCAGACACACCAGAAGGAGGCATCAGATCTCATTACAGATGGTTGTGAGTCACCATGTGGTTGCTGGGAATTGAACTCAGGACCTCTGGAAGAGCAGCCAGTGCTCTTAACCATCACTTCAACCTGAATATTTAGTATTTTCTATCTCTGATATTTTTACAATATGTTTTCTACTACTCTTCTCTTGTGTACTAAAATTATGTTGATATAAACATATCTATATTTCTATCTATATGATACATAATGTTGCTTTCATTTCTCATTTATAATTGATGAGACAAACTTATGGTTTTCTTGGTTATTATTTTGCCTGATTAATAGGGTATTTCTCAAATAAAAGTAAATATACCAGTTGTGCCTATCATGTCTGAATTAATAGTAGAATTTAAATTATTAGGTTTACCTACAAGAACAAGTATAGTCACACAATGCCAGAAACACTTTTAAGCCCAGTGTGGTTTTACAAATAAATGAATAATGTTCTCGAAGGTACTTAAAACCAAAGAAAACAATAACAACAAACCCCTTTAGAACTCAACCCTTAATGCTTAAATATTAAACTACCAAAATTAATTCGAAGTGCCATACTGTCTTAAATGAACAACATGGGTGTGAATTATTCATTGGATTTATATTTTTTCCTTTGGCTAATTTAAGTATTCATGAAGGTCAAGATATTTCCCATGAATACTGAATTTTGAGAAAGAATAATGGATCAAAATTAAATATGTTAAATTCCAGTCATTCAGTAAACAGATGTTTCTTAAGTACCTGTTTTACAAGAAATGCTGTGATCTGGATGAATAACATTTGGTTATCCAAGGAAAGTCCACTTGGAGGATAAACATGCGGAGTCTAGAAGTCAGTGCCTATCTATATAAAAGAATTAGTTTATATGTTGTCATGAGAACTTTTTTAAATAAAATATTGCATTTTAATACAAAGCCTTAAAAGTTTGGCATTAATTTTAATGTGAAAACTTGCAACAAAAAAGAGAGTAGCCTAGAGATAAATGTGAATTTGTAAATGACCTTCATTGCAAACAATTTTTCACTTTGTGTATAGGTTTGTTTACATTTTTATTTTCCTTTGTCCTTGGTTGCAACGACAGAGAATGACTTCCCTACAGTGTTAAGGTTTCTATTTACTACTAGGAAATTTTCCTGTTCTGTGTGGAGGGGTGTGTTGCTTTGAGAAATTGTTGTTCAAGGGTGTGGTCAGTAAAGAGAATGATTGTTCAGGGAAGTAGGTTGCCTGAATAAAGAATGAGGTCATGGGATAAAGGGGCTGGTGTTTTCAGAGTTGGTCATCCCCTTTGTGCTTAGAGTTAAATGAAGCTTTAGAAATTGTTAGTGCACCTAATTGCTGGGTGAAAATGTTCATGGCACTTGTCTCTTGTTAGGGCAGGTCTGATACATTTCTGGGCCAGTTTTCAGGCTGTGACACTCACAAGCTGTCCTTGTGATGTGGCCATGAGCAGGGAATGTAGCCAGTTGAAGAGAAGAAACATTGTGTCAACTGTTCTTTCTTCACAATTCCTGCTGAAACTACTGAGAGATTTGTCATGCTCTGAAGCTTCATTTTAAAGTTGAAGCCTTTCTAAATATATATATTTAAACAGACTTTTCACATCATCAGCTAACCCAGTAGAAGCTCTTATTCTACTTTTGTGAAGCATATATCCTAGTAAAAGCTAAAGACAGAGAGTGTGTGCTGAAAAGAGAATGGTATATTTTGTTCTCTCTCCATTTTATAGCTTTCTTTAAAAAGCAAGTGAGCAAACAAGAGACACAGAAGAGACAAAGAGAGAAGAGACAAAGGGGAAGAAGGAGAGAGAGATGGAGAGAGACAGAGAGAATAACAATCAGAAATAAACATCTTCTTCAGTGAGAGACCTGGGCTTGAAAGAAGAAAGGAATAACACTACTTTTATGTTTCCTTTCATGAGAACACAATCATAGACTTCTATTTTAATTGAATGAAGTGTTTGTCTCCTCTTTAAAACATGGTGCTGTTAATTTACAAGTTTCTTATTTCATAAAGCATTGAAAAACATCTCAACAATAACCTAAGGCAGGTGTTTGATGACACTACTGATGTTGAAATGTTCTAACAAGTGTTCTCCACACTACTCAGGGAATTTATTCAAATAATAGTTTCCCTTGTGAATTTCCATCAGGATAAATGTCAGTTAGTTTTAAATATGTTTCAACATTTGTGTTTTTGTTGTGTGTGTGTTTCTAATCTTTTTCTTTTACTTTTGTACTTTAGTTCATTCTTTTTTTTTTAATTATTTTTGGCTGTTTTACGAAGGGAGAGAAAAAAGCCTGGAATTGAGTGGATTGGCAGTTGGGTAGGATCTGGGAGTGGATGGTGGAGGGGGAGCTGTGGTCAGAATATATTGTTCAAAAGAAATTATTTTTAATAAAAGAATTATAAAGATGAAAATGTATCTATTTTAAAACTATTGTTCCTATACCTATTCTAACTCAGTATTATTACTTTTAGTGATTTAAGTATTGAAACTAGCAAGAGGACCCATTACACTCCCATGATCTTTGTTGAGAGATATTATATATTAGTCTTTAAGAAAAATTTCAAAATTCAAATGAAAATTATGAAGAAATTCCAAGTTCATAAAAGTATACATCCAAATCTACATAGAAAAAATTATCCACTGTGCATATAATGTTCTCGACAACCCAATTTATTTATTTATTCTCTTTTGTTTGAATATCTTGAGCTCTTTGACCAGAGCCACCAAGAGATAAGTGCAAACCCGATAGAGATCCTTGAAGAGGTTCACATTTGACAGTCTAAACAACTGTTACGGAGAAAATTCCTATAAAATTGCTCTCCAGAGGATGTCTTAGGCAAAGCTGTAGGTACTAGATTTAAATGTTCACATACTAAATGTTCCAGTGGACTGTGGTATAATGAAACTCTGAAACAATGTAGCTTAGATTTTAAGCTTGAGTTTAATACCTGGTACATGAACTCATTAGCTATATAAGATAAAAAGGAACTTATAGGTTATTGTTACAGTTCTAGGATTACATACAGTAGAAAAGACATAGTACTAACCCTGACATCTAGGTAAGTGTGAAGTATTGCATTACGTTGAATAAGTCACTGGAGTTGTTAGAACCTCTGTTCGTTAATTTAGAAAGAAAAACTAAATGTCTTTCTTCAGGCTAATGATTACTTAATGAGGTAAATTTCCATTTTTCACAGACCAGATCCATGAAGTGCAGAAATAAAATATGACCTTTGGAATAAGGCTAGTGTATACTAAAACTGGGATTTAAAACTAGCAGTTAGTTTCAGGTCTACATGTATAAGCAATATGTAAAATTCTTGGCATGTGCACTTGACTCATTAACATTACAAAGCTTGAGCTAGCTGATTCATTGTATTTCATCACCATTTTTGTATATACATATAAACCACCTAAGATAATGTAGAAAAACATTAAAGTATATGATAAACGTGGTATAGTTTCTTCATTCGGGAGGCTGAGGTAAGAGGATCACAATAACTTTGCATCCAACTTTACTTACATAGTAACTTTGAGGCCATCATAGACCTTCTAAGAAAATGTAGCATAAATACTATTTTGTCTGAAATATATTCTTTCTCAGAAAGAGAAATTTTGTTGTCTTTCAGAATTAATTTTTAAAATATTTTTCATTAATTTTACTAATTTTTATCAAAATATATGATGATGCAAGAAATTAATCTTTATTTGTTTCAAAGGTCCAACTGCCCTGTGATAACTCTGATGAAAGTGCTTAAAGAATATGATGCTCCTTCACCTTGATGTGAAATTTATGATCTAAATGCCACAAAATGTCTTTAATTACCAAAGGACCATATTGGTACCCCCACTCTGCTTTTTAGTCTAGTCTGCTTTGCCTAGAACTGACATCCATATTCTGTTGGATTCGGTTGCTGACATCCATATTCTGTTGGATTCGGTTGCTGACATCCATATGACTGTTTCCTAAGCAAACTCACTTTGCCACCCTCCCACTTTCACCACTGTTATTTCCATTCCAGGCTCCGTAAATAATTCATCATGATTCAGATCTTAATTATCCCCCCAAATATACCCACAAAGTCATGGTTATGGTTTTTTCTTACTCTGCAGCCACCCCAGATGGAGACCACATTCTACCTAATATTAATTTGCATAACTAGGGGGTGATGCATGTGATACTGAGTACTATGATACTTTTTTTTACTCCCTTATCCCCCTCTATGATTTATACTTCTTAAAGGTTGACACATTATTTCTAAAACCAAGACTCAATGACAAATGGAAATACATAATCTGGAAAATAGAATATGTACACCTTCTTTTTCTCTTATCTTGCTTTTCTGCTCTCTCCTTTCCTCCCTTTCTCTTCCATCCCTCTGGTTTTTCTTTCTTTTATACAGTTATGGCTACTTTAAATTCCTGAGTATGTTTTTTGTAAAGACACAGTTCTTAATTGTAACTGTTTCAGACTCTCACTCTTGCCCAAGCTTTCTTTGAAATTAAACTAGAAAGTCACATAGTTTCTTTACAAAATTTGGACAACACGTAACCTAAACATAATAAATATAAGGAAATTATTTGATGTGTCAATTAGTTTTGTTTTCCAGGTCTTAGGTCTTAAGAAACATCTGAAATCAACTTGTTTTTATTTGGCTTGTGGTTGTGACGGATAAATACTTGTCAAAATTGTTATGGCATGTGATGTTAAAGGGCAGGTATTTTGAGTGGTCATCACATCAGTTCCCTGATCCATTGTTGCTTGAAGACATTAATTAGGTTGCTTTTAGATATATTCCATGTCCTTGTCCTTATAATGAGATTCTGTCAAGGTGAAGTGCTTTTATTTACTAAATTGTATTTTATAATCATCTAATGGTTTGATATACTAGTTATGTGACCAAACATTCTCTTAAAAACTATAATAACTATTCATCCACCAAACTGTATTTGTAACTTTCTAGTGGAAGATTTTTGCTTCAAACAGAGCATTTACTTACCCATTTATCTTCTTCCACAAACTTAGCTTGGGTGTTATTGTGGCTTGATTATGAAATGGCAGCCACAAGCTCAGTTTTGAACATCTATTCCTGCATTGGTAGCAATATTTTTGAAGAGTCTAGAAACTTTAAGGAAAATGTGGCCTGCCTAAAAGAATAAAGTCATTTTGCATAGGTTCTTTAGTGTATAATATTCCTAGTCAGTTCCTGAATCAATCAGTCTTTCATAGTGTGATCAACATTCCTCTACCACAGGTTCTTGTCACCTTGTTCTTCTTAATCACACACAACCCAATATCTGTGAGCTTTCTGAATCCCTGAGCCAAAATAAATAATTTTTAACTTAGCCTATTGTTGTACTTGATCAAAATTATACAAAAGTAACTAGATCAGATGTAAAATTTCTAACATAAAATTATTTCATTGTCATCATAAATATAATTACACCCAAAATGTCTTTTCTAGAAATTTTCCTCAGATTTTCTACAAATTCCTCATTCCATTCTTCTCCCGATTAAATTTTTGGTGACAACTAGTCTATAATCTACTTTGAGTTTCAGATCTACTATCGATCTGCTCCTTATGGACCGATTTTCTTTCAATCCTATTCTACTGCCTGTGCTTCAGACAAAATAGAAGCTACCATTCTCTAAATAAACCCCCAGTTACTATACCTCTTATGAATACGTGACAAAACTTTAGTGAAATTTGTTATATTCCTCATATGTTTCCATGTGATCCAGTCTTTAAGTATGGAAGGTTACCTTTACCTCTTAACACTTGAGGCTCCTGTAGTAACTCCTTATAGTCCTTACTTCACTGTGATTTGTAAATTTTTATCAGCTCCCAATTAATATTGGCAAGAATAGAAATAATACTCTGCTAATTCTTATATTTCTTTGATACATAATAGGTAATATACATTTCACATATATAAAGAGGGCTAGAGATATAGCTCAATTGGTATAGAGTTCTTGCCTAGCATGCATGAATGAATCCCTGTGTGTGATATCCAAAACCCACATAAACTATGTGTGGTCTATACGTACATTTGGGAATCAGAAGTTTAAAGTTTTTCTTGGCTCAGCAGAAAGTTCAAGACCAGCTGGGGTTACATGATACACTGCTTCCTGAAAAAAAATTAAAGTGTAATATTCCAACAGTCCAAGACAATCAAGCTAGCACAGCTTTTTTTAAAGAATTGTGAATCCTTGAATTTAGAAACTTAATTTTGGAATTGTCATTATATCAATTGTCTGCTTTAGTTAATTTTAATTACATAATAAAGAGTTTAGCTTTAAACATGTTTCTACTTTTATTATAAGTCATTTGTTGACTATGCTATCTTTATCAACCAGAACAGCATAAAAATATATTAGAGAACAACAACCCATCTATTCTGATTTTTAATTTTATCCTTCAAATAATCCGAAATGCAACATGGCCTATGTTTTGTATGTTTCCTATATGTCTAGAGGAAAATAACAGCTTGCCAGCTTCTGATTTTCTTTCTTTTTCCATTGCACTGTGATACTGAAAAGCACTGTGATTAGAGTAAATAACTGAGAAACTTGAGCCATTTCTACTTCAACTGATTTAACTCTGAGAAACACATATCTATTTTAACAGTTGAAAATGGATATATTTTTGTGAAGTGAATTCTCTACTGGAAACCAAAGTTCTCGGCTCTGATATAGTATGTGCTAAGATGCAGAAAATTATCTTGAGTGATGTGGTGAAATTCTCTCAGAAAGCCAACTGATTTTAAACCACTTTGATTTTAAAATTGCCAATGCTGTGTCTACTTCATAAAAAGTAAATGAGGAAGAGAAGGAAGAACACTGCTACAACTTTGTAAAAAGCCAAAAAAAAAAAAAAAAAAAAAAAAAAAAAGCATCACTTGAGGCAGCACGTACAAACAAACCTGGGTTTCATATCAGATCTAGCCTATGTAGTGATGAGCATTGATTTTACTGGAGTTCTGTGTAAATTAACGAGAAAACAAGGTAATATTTATCATTTCTGAGGCAGAAGACTAGAGGAATCAATAATATACTATGTATTTTATATAAAAAATAGAACCATCCTAAAATATTAAGGGGACTCACTGACATAAGTGGTGAGTAGAACCTTAGTGTGTTATGTGATTTAGAGCCCTGTGACTACACTCTGCAAATATATCAGGCACTCTACACTTGGTTGAATTTAGAACAGTTTAAATCATTTAATCGGGGTTATCTCCTCATACAATCACTTTTAAATAGGTGTGATGTTTTCAAAAGTTGCTTTTGAACTAGGCATGATGATGCACTCCTATTCAGCATGCTGGAATTAAAGAGGGGAACATGAGGCCAGCCTGGCAGACATAATAGTCAGGATATAACTTAGTGGTAGAGCACTTTTTCCAGCGTGCACAACGACTCCTACTTATTCTCCAATAGCCAAAAATATGTGTTACTTTTCACAAGAACTAATTTGAAAGAGAGAAATAAAATATATATTTAGGCTTCTCATATAAGAACTAATCACAATTTATCTTATAAGTAGATTCTACAACTTGTAAACTGAAAATATAATCAAGCAAGTTATAAATGTGGTAAAATACAGAGTGATTAAAGGCATGATTTCTGGAGTAATTAATATTTTTGTTGAATTCTAATACCTAATAATACCTCTATAATTATCACCTATTAAATTAGGCTGTTTTGTATAAAATTACTTATAATGTCTAATAGGGTTTTATTGGTACCTTCATTATGAGGTTGTTTTAGGTATTGAATTTCAAAACTCTATGAAAGATGTTTGATATAAGAAACTCTTAATATTTGTTAGTATCATCATCAGCATTAGTACCAAGGTTGATAAGCTTAAAGAATTTAAAATTATTTTCTCAGTATAGAACCAAAATGCAAAATAAAGTTAAAACTTATCTCCTTTGTTTATATAATATCAGAAATAGAACACAGATTAAAGATTATCTAAACCACAGTTACACACAACCATATGTAATTTTCCACTTGAAGAAACTGACGTTCATGGAAGAGACATAAGAGAACTAGTATATTATCTGAGAGGGGTTTGTATACAAAGCTGACTTAAAAAGTTATTTTAGGTATGGCCTTAAAATTATTACATGCTCTTCTTTGATTCTTTCACAAATATCTTTTCAATCCTTATGAAACAGGAAATGACTAATGACGGTTTCCAGGATTAATAAAGGGGATAAATATGTTCTAAGTCCATTATAGGCATGCCACTTACTTTGTGTAGTTAATATGCAAGTAAAACATCTCACTAATCTTTAAAAAACAGAATTATATTCATGGAGAACAAAACAAAACACAAATACTCACTTGTTCTCCACGCTCCATGGGCCTGATTCATTACACATGGTTGTATTCAGAATGATTTTTTGGAAGCGAAGGATATGTGGCTGCTTGCTTTACAGTCTGTAATCATCTGCAATTATCTGATGAGTTTTTAGTTTCTAGCAGGAAATCAAGGAGCCTATTTAGAGGCTTTCAGAAAATACCACGTCTATATTATTTGAAGTTAAAATAAAAGAGGAGGAGTTGACAAAAGTAAATCCTAAGTGTCCAGAACATTCTTCCTTTTGAGCACAGATCTTGGCTTCTGATAAACCTGATAGTGTTAACCTTGTAGACCTGTGATTTTGATTTTAATTATCCCTTTCTTAGAAAAAATATTTTTCTGTTTGAGGGAGAATATCCTGGAGGAATGTTAATCCTTTATAAATTATAGGAAGGTGTGAGGGGCTTGAGTAATGCTATCACCTCTATGGAATCTAGAAGTTGCTCAATGGTAAGTGCCTGGTTGTTATATGACGTCTTGGGTTTGATCCCTGGTACCACAAAAAATATTTTCTGTACACACTAATGATGCAGGGAATCCTTCCTAACTTGGGGAGAAATATCATTTTGTCTGATCATTGTGAATACCACCTTCATTCACTTTTCTGAATGATTTTAAACAGTACTGATGGCTCCAGAATTAAGCTGGTAACAGAGCAGATAAAGTATAATGGAGTCAAATTGAAGTAAACTAAACATAATAGTCAATTTTTCAAAGGTAGCTTCACTTATTAGTTTGATAATATTTTCTTTGTTTTTGCACCACAAAATTTTCATTTGCTTCATAATAAACATACCATACTACTGTGGTATATATTAGCACAGTTGTCAAATAAGAAAAAAAAAAACTTAATAATACAAGATGGTGTGGCTATAAAAGTGCTCTAAATAATTATTTTAATATTAGATTACTTTAAAATTTGTCCAAGTAATTCAGTAAATGTGTCCTTTGGATAGACATCACCAAAGAAAGCTACACACAATGATCTTATTTATGACTAAAAAGATTATTATAAAAATGAAGGACATCTCTTCTGTTCATCTGAATGGGCTAACAATTCCAGTAACTGAAGACTTTCGAAGAAAAGTGGTCAGAAACAATTTCTGAATGTTTTGTTTTTCTCAACAGGAGCTCCATTCTCCAACTCTGAAAATATCTACTTGTGCACCAAGCACTCTCCATATAACACAAAATGCTGAACAGGTAACCAAAGTTGTGTGTTACATTAAGCTTAGTTTACTTCTTTTTATATAAGTCTTATTCATACGTATGGACAATCTTTAATTCTTTATCAAACTACACTACCACAAAGCATCAGCACTCACAAACAAAAGAGGATATTCTCATACATGAATATAAACTCTGGCCATGAAAGGTTGTACAGCAAGTACCATGAATTACATTTTTATATCCATTATTCTGTCTCCATACTGTTTATAGTTTAAGTGTAGTTTAATTTTAGCTGAGAATCTTCTAGTAAATGCAGATATTTTAATGGTCCTTGCTTTGAATACCAATGCAGTACATGAAATTAGATTGACTGAAAAACGGACTTTGTGGTTGATAGTACTTTAAAATATATACTTATGGGGCAAAAAAAGTATTTTTAGTATGAGTTTATGATTGCAACGACACACAGGCACTTATTTCCTTTCACCTTTATGGCCCAATAATCCTTGTTATTTTATGAGGTTTTAATGTAATTATTGTGTATCCAAACTTGAGCTGTAATAATAATTGCTACTATAATAAAATATGTTTAGTTAATTGACATGCGTAAAAAATTAAAGTTCAAGGAAACAAAATATAAAGCATATTAAATTTGTAGTTACATGGGAGAAGAGCATACAATTTAGGGTGTTGACAAGAGTGAAGTTTCTGGAAAATACAAGGTATTTTGTAATCATTGAACTTTAATTTATACTTTGGTTGAATAGTTTGAGGCTTATTAACCACTTTCTTTCATCTTATATTTTAATTGAAAATTTCTTAATGAGTATAATGTGTTTGGATTGAATCAGCTACAAACACCCCTTTCTTCCACATTCATGTACTTTTAATATTTTTACACAGAGTCCTCCAGGTGCTTTCTGTAGAAGCATGGGTGTTGGACCCTCTGCTAGAGCATGAGTGGCTTTTCAGGGGCCATATCTCTGACAAAAACTTAGTCTGCATCCCTAAGCTCTTACCATCTTTCCACACTCCTACCCCTTCTTTCATAATCCATGAGCCTTACTTTATTAAATTGTATATATATCTGATCAGTCTACTAGGAATTTATAGATCTTTTCTCATTGATGTATAACAGCACATATTAATATTGACTTTGTCATTAAAAGTTTACAATGACATTGTTCTAATGTTTTCTCTTTTCTTTCTTTCTTTATAAATTTCTGGGACAAAGTCTTGTTATGTACATCAAGCTAATCTTGAAAACTAGATCCTCTTGCTGCAATCTCCTAAGTACTATAATTATAGGCCTGCATCACCAGATACAGATTTTCTGTTTCTTTTAATGTCTGTGGCTTTCCACCTCCAACCCAAGGAATATTTAAAGGTATATGCTGCTATGCCCAGATAAAGCTAAAATTTTAAGTGACTCACTTCAAGTGATATTTTGTTCTAATCATATGGGGATTCGTCCAAAAAGAAAAGAAATAAACAAGTACTTAAAAAAATCACCAAGTATAGTTTAAAAAGTATGGAGAGGTACCTAGTCACTAAGGTGGTGATTTTTCTTTTGGAGTTACTCTTGGTCACACTGTGTGGCCTCCAATGTGCTTGATGTTGCCACATCATTTAGCTTTAGCTGAAGAACAACCTTTTTTCCACATCAAAAAAAGGCTTTCACTCCCCTTAAAGAAGCACCAGAACACCATGTGACCACTGAGCAGGCACCATCCTCCCTTCTTCAGAAAACAAATCAGACAAGAGACTGGGCTTGATCTCCTTGATCTATGAAACTTTCTAGATTTTTGAAAAGCTGATATCATTGGGAAGAATACAACTATGCAAGTCATTGCAGAGGCTGTTCAAAGTCCTTTCTTGAAAGGTGTTAATCCCTATCTGGGGCCTAAGAAAGCCACTCTCATTCTTTGGCTTGCTGTGGGAGTCTCTATAAGCACCACAGCCAGCAGGAAGGCCCCGTGAGACAACAAGAAAATGTGGAGACAACAAGAAAATGTGGTTAAACATGGCTCAGTAACTGGTTAAGCTTCAGACTTTTAGAATCTGACAGTGGACAGTTTATTTTAGGCATATTTAAGCACAGCACAGTTCGGAAAATATTTTCTGTTGATAATTAAACCCAAGCCTACGTGCACAGCAAAGCTTAAAACATGATTACATTGAAACTCTTGTAAATTACAACTGACATCTTCCATAAAGATGGGTTCTATAAATTAACTAAGGAAGAAGGCTCAAGGTAAACAATGCTCATGATAAGGGTCTCTGGGAAGATAGCACCACAGATTGACTGAGATAAACATAAGTCTGTGGGAGCCAGTGTTGCCTGGCCATACAGATAAAGCAGATGTCGCCAGGCTATTAACCACATCCGTTCCCAGCCTTCTGGCTTAAAAAAAGGTTATACATCTCTCCTTTTGAAAAGACAACTCTGCGTGTTTAACTGTTTGACATTCCTGGTTCCTCTGGTGCTTATCTCTCAGCACAAGTACCTACGTGCTTCCTACAACTTACAAGTCTGCTAGCAGAAGCCCTTTTCCTTGGTGAGAGAAAACAGTGGGGGCTGGGACTATAAGGAGGAATGGTAATTGTTTACCATTATTATATATTTTACCATTAACATTACTACATACTAGTGTCATTTGCTGTTGCTATGAAAAAGCACTATAACCAAAAATTATAGAAAAGTGCCTCAATATTACTATTGCTGTGATAAAACACCATGACCAAAAGTAATTTGGGGAGCAAAGAGTTTATTTGGCTTCTACTTTCCCATCACTGTTCATCATCAAAGGAAGTCGGGTGGGAATCTAAACAGAGCAGGAAGCTGGAAGCAGAAGCTGATACAGAAACCAAACTGTGCTGTTTACTCACTTGCTGCACTGGCCTGCTGAGCCTGCTTTCTTTTATAACCCAGGACCACCAGCCCACGGATGACCCCACATCAGTCACTAATTAAGAACATATCCTACAGGCTCATTTATAGCCTGGTGTTATGGCTACATTTTCTCAATTGAATCTTCTTTCTCTCTAATGACTCTAACTTGTACCAAGTTGACATAAAACTAGCCAGCACAATGGACCTCTTGTCTACTTGACACACAAATAACTCACTGTTAAGCCGCAACCTTCCTTGTCTTGTCCATCCACAAGATCACACATTGATATTGATATTGCAGTACAAAACATTTTACAAAGTTAAAAAGTCTTACAGTCTTTACAATTCAAACCCTCAAATATTCTATTTCTTTAAAATACTCAATCTCTCTTAAAAATCAAAAGTCTTTTAATATCAAATGTCTCTCAATTGCAGGCTCTTATGTTAAATACTTCCTTACTTCAAAAGGGTATAGCCAAGGCATAATCACTATCTGAGAAATGTAAAAGCAGCCTCCAAATATAAATAACTTGGTCTTAGATGTCTGGGATCCATACATGATCCTCCAGGCTCCTCCAAAAGAGCTTAGGTTACTTCTCTGGCTCCACTGTCTGCCCCAAACACAGTGTATCTTCCAGGTTCCATCTGGCTCATCTGCACTGCTGCCACTGTTCTTGCTGGTTAACCCAAAGCACTGGAAACGCTAAAATGCTGGGCTCTCTTGCTGCAACTTAGACAGTATTTTCACCAATGGTGCCAAGCCTCAACTTCTCTTCATGACCCCTGAAACTCTGTGGCTTCAACTGCTACTAAGGCTGTACCTTCACCAATATCAAGCTCTGGAGGAAGAGCTCACTAGACTCTCAACATCCAATGGCTTCTCTAGCTTTAAATTTCCAAAGTCCTTCCACAATCCTTCTAAAAAAACACAGTCAGTTCTTTTGCAGTAATACTCCACTATCCTGATACCAACTTCTGTTTTTGTTACAATAGCTGTGATAAAATACCATGACCAAAAGTAATACATTTATTTGGTTTGCACTTTCACATCACTGTTCATCATTAAAGTAAGTCTGTATAAGAACTCAAGCAGGACAGGAACCTAGAGATAGAAGCTGACACAGAGGCCATGGAGAAGTGTTACTTACTGGCTTTCTTTCCATGCATTGCTCATCTTGCTTTCTTATAGAACCCAGGACCACCAACCCAGAGGTGGTTGTCTCTCCTATAGTATACTGGGTCCTTGCACATCAATCACTAATTAAGAAAATGTCCTAATAGCTTACCTGCAGCCTGATCTTAAGGAGGCATTTTTCTCAGTTGAAGCTCTCTTCTCTCTAATGATTCGAACTTGTGTCAAGTTGAGAAAACTGGGAAACACAGGAAGAAAGAGTTCATTTGGCTTAAAATTCTAGAGGATTATTAGTTCATAATGGTAAGAGAGCCATGACAGCAAGTAGCTGAAGCAGAAAGCTGAGAAATCACATCTTAACCCCAAGCATGTAAAACAGAATGTCCTGGAAGTACAATGAGCCTATAAACCTTCAAAGCCAGTCCCCACTGAAGTACTGCCCACAGCATGATTCTCCTACCTAAAGATTTTATAACTTATCCAAACTGTACTATCAACTAGGCACAAAATATTCTGATACCTGAATCCATAGGGGAAATATCTCATTTAAATCACCAACAACTCTCCAAGATTGCACCATGTACAATCAGGCAAACAGATTTTTTTTAAAGCAAAGAGCAGCCAGAATATTATCCTATAGGCAACAAGAATGAATGCAGTTTCTGGTCTGTTTGTAGTATCTCCTACAGTAACTGCAACCAAAAACATCCTAGGTCCGGTGTGCAATGAAGACATTGCAACGAAATCTAGAATGTTGATGATGATCCAACCTGTCCATGAATTGAAGGCATTTTGAAAGGAAATGGATCCCCAAAGTGTTAGATTTGGACTCCAGTACTATTTTGCAAAAGGACACAGCTGGGAGTGATGGATGACTTGAAAAATTAAGTTCTTAAAGAAGTAAGCATGTAAGGTAATCAGGGAGCTCCCAGTTGACCCTGCTCCTCTCCAAGCAAGTGGCCGGCAGCGTGGCTGTATTGGTATCAAGCTTGAAGACTTCCTCTGAAAGATGCTATGATGAACAGTAAACACAATGAAGATCTTTATGTCAATGGGCTAAGACTGCATCTGCTTCACGTTGTTCATAGAGACTGTCAGAGTGGCTGCCTAATGCTGTTTCTGTGGTGACAGCTTGAAACTCACAACCTATATGAGAATTCCGAACCTCCTCAGCACAGAGTTCTCCACTGAACTTTCTTACACAGTAAAAATTCTGGTGCAAATTATCTGTAAGCAAACTGAAGCATGTATATACAAGCAGGTTTGGCTTCTAACATTAGACAAAAACATAAAGAGACTTCTTTAGATGATGACTACATGAAACAGGTTCAAGAAGCCAGCAAGTAAAAAAGGGTCTGACTTTTGGACATAAGAATACTGAGCTATTCTGATGTTTATCCCCACTTGCTTTTTTTGGTCTATATTTGCATATACTGCATACGTTATGTTTTATTGATTACATTAGGGGTATGCACTAGGCCATAGGGTTTGCCATATGGTGCTATCCTTGGGATGTATGAAGACTGTCCATATGCTTGGAAATACTCATAGTAGCCAGATGGGCAGTGCATGGGAACAACAATAAAACAAAACAAAACAAACAACAACAAAATCCTCTGGAAGATCCTGAAGCCATAGGCATTGATTCACACCCAGATCTCATGTCTCCAAGAGAAAAGCAACTGAAGTCATAAACATCGAGTAGTTTTTATATACAACTTGTTTAATAGGCAATTTATTTAAGATTAACTTTTTATCTAAACATGTCATTGCATCACTAATAACTCTGAGAAAGTCTGGAAATAAAGGGGTTTATTAAAATAAAGGAAAGGGAACTATACAACAAATTTCTTAAAAATAAGCATGTCCATGGATAAACCTATGTCAAACCAAATGTTATGTTGATTCAAGGCACCTTGTTAGATTTTTAATTTTCCAATTTTTTTTTTTTTTACCCCAGAGTGGGTAGGAGGGAAGGAGGCAATCGTGGCCATTTTAGGGCAATTATGAGGGTCTTCTGTGTAGAAGGTTTTGAAAGATAACAGAAATAACACAATGCTATTATTCTATTCAATTTTCATGAACAATAGCATTTCTGCTTGTGTCTTAGGTGGCTCAGAAAACTGCAGGAAACTCAGACATACAAAGAGCAGCAGAGTTTCAGAGTGAGGAAGGAACTACAATAATGGGAAACGGCTGTGTTTCATTTCATCTTCTTAGTGCTACTTAGGCAATTTTTCTCTACGCCAATATATTCCTAGTATGAAAATATAAAACTGAGTTAGGAACTGGAATCTTGGAAATATTAACTTTTGATAATTTATGAAAGAAAAATACTTGCATAATTTTTGTAAAATATTTACGACGTCATTGGGTCTAGAGAACTAATCAATCTCAAGAGATAGGATAGAACTTGAAGACAGCTCTAGTTCTTATAGTTTTTACTTACTAAGCTTTAGTAGAAATAAATATATAATGAAACCATGAGAAAATGTGGGAAAGTATAAGAAATTAGTATAATTCAACTTATAACAGAGCTAAGCAAATTCTGCTTTGCAAACAGACTTTCAACACTAACATTAAATAAATTATAAAATCATATATTATTGTTCACAAAATGACTATATAATATTCACTATGAAAAATGTTCCTTATTTTTATTTTTGATAGCTCCAAGCTACCAAGTAATGATAATTTTATGTAGTTATATGGATTTAATTTTTCTTCACAGGAACTCCACTCTCCAACAGTGAAAGTTACTACATATCCACAAACCACCATTAGGAGATACATAGTACAAAACCCTGAGCAGGTAAGGTATCATGTGATCTCCTTTTCCAGTAGATAAGTAAGTTAGTTATCAGATCCTTCAATGCAGATCACTGACCTATCTTCCAGTTAGAAAGTGCACCTCTAACCATCAATATAGAACTCTATTTATAATTTCAAGTAACTATATACCCATATAGTCTGACAAAGAGACCAAAAGTTCCAAGCAGCTTGGCAGTTATAAAACTTTCATTTCTATAGCCCCACCCTATGCACTGTAAGGAACTTTTGTGCACTTTGAAGCAGAGCTAAAAGGGACAAAGGTCTTCACATGCTTCTCATAAATTCTACCATTGGGAGTTGGAAGATTTAGATTATTTGGACTTGCCTTTCAGATGTGGACTAGGAAGAAGGAAATTAAAAATTAAAAGTTTAAAATTGTTTTATGTGCTTGTAGCCTGTGAGGCATGAATTAATGTACTTAGAATTAAGCCTTTTAAAATTTACATCATTCTAGTTTTTACTAAGATAAATAATCATTTTTACAAAGCATATATTCCTCTCTATCCAACTTGAGAAGAATATTAAGAAAATGTTTCTTATAATAATAAACCTTCCTGAATGTACACACATAGATGCACACACATCGATCTATAGTGGCACCAGAATGAACAGAAAGGGTCTGTTTTGTTGTTTGCTTGTTTTAAGAAATCAATCTCACAAAAGAAACACTGTGATATAAATAGAGATATGACATTTTCCCTTTACCCTTTATTTCTCCATTATAACAAGAAACAATCTTTCTCCTGAAAGATTATGTACTCCAGCTGAAGAAAGAAAACAGTTAATCCAGAGCCTTTCTCCTTGGTCACTAATCTAGGCGGTATGGAGAATATACTTCCGCTAATACCTGTTCTACCTCTTATTTTTTAATTTACTTATTAAAATAATGTTCTCAGGTCTCCTTAGCTAAGTATGCTGCTAGTTGTGTATGCATGTCTGTGTGAATCTGTGTGCACAGAGGATCTGGGTAAGGGGATGATTGCTTTGGATATTTGCTTGAGTTTTCATAAATTTGTGTAAACATTGAAAGAGGATGTGATTATAGCTAAAGCAGTTGCCTGCTTCTTCTTTTGCATAATCAAATATTTAAGCAGCAAGTCTGAAAACAGGGGCAAGGTGGCTGGACAAGGAGCAATGAGGAGAACCTTAGTAGGGATATTTCCCTACCTTTGTCCTCTACTACTCCCCCTCTCAATATAATATGTGATGAGAATTGAATGCATTCTATCTGAATCCAGCCTATAACACTGGCTTCTTACAAAGGCAGCATTTCTTGTACGTTCTGTATTTACATACATCTTATCTTCTGCATTTTTTTACCCACTTAGTTGTCCTTATATTTACATAGTTATGTATACTTATATATGTGCATTTATGTGTATCCTTGTATACATTTACATGGGGAGGTGAGAAGTTAACATCTGGTGTGTTCTTTAACCACTCTTTGCTTGTCTTTTTGAGACAAAGTCTCTTACTGAACCGAAAGCTCGAGTTTAAGACTACCCTGCCTGGTCAGTGAGCTATGGAGCCTGCCTGCTCAGTGAGCTCTGAGGATCTATTTGTCTTTACTTCCTCAGGGTTAAGATTATGGATAAGATAACAGGACCAGATTTTTAGTGAATGCTGAGCATCTGCACTCTGGTTTTTATGTTTACACAAGTGGTTTTATCAACTGTGCCATCTCCCCAGCCTGGAACTCACATTCTTTAAAATATATTTTCTTATTCTTCAGAAAACTTTAAATTTGTAAGTGCTGCAGGAACACAGAGCTACAAAGTGACAATGTTGCAAATGAAGTTGAATAATACAGAATAAGAAATAGCAAATTAAGGACAATGCACAATGGACCTTAAATGATTACCAGATTAAATTATGTAGCTACATATTTACTTATGCACTGAGCTGTTTACAAAGGCAGCAAAATTAGAAGTATGTGTATAAGTAAGGACATAGTATTAATACTAGGAAAGCTCCTCTAAGAACCTATTATCTCAGGCTATTTTGAACTATTAGCATTTTCTCAGGAAGATCTAACAGAAGAGTGAAGAAAATAGTCATTTAAGGATTAGAACTCTGTCCTTTATTGAACAATAAAACAAGTTTCAAGCACATGCTTTCTAAACAAAAATAACCTAACTGGTTTTTTAAAATAGCTTTAAATATATATATATATATTTAAGTGGATTACTTTTGTATTTTGTACTTTTGAATCTTTAAGGGAGAAGACTCAGTTTAATTGCAATGTTTACTTACAATAAGTTGAGCCTCTTAAATTGTAACCATGCCTTCTTTCACTTCCTGGCTTTTCTAAGCTTTACTTCTTCTTGGAATTAACCTGATTTGAGCCACTTCTTAATTATGATTCCTTCTATCACTATTCAGTCTTTTTATTTGAGGTTGCTTCTGATTTTCTTTATTCTTGGTTTGTATTTATAGTCATGGGTTTATGAATGCTGATTTTCCTTTTGATCCAAAATGAAGAAAATACACCCATTTCATTAGTGGATATAATCCAGCTGATTATATCAGTTTCATTAAGTTTCTCATTGCAATGCTCCTGATGTTGGGAAAATACTTTATAATAGCAGTTCTCAAACTTCCTACTGCTGTGACCTTTATTGTAGTTCTGGGTACTGGAATGTGTGTATATCTGCATGTGGGCGGTCCCACCAGGAGATGGGTGGAGGATCAGTGTCTCAGTTACCAAGGCCATTGGAAATATGTGTTTTCTGATGTTTGTAGGTGACACCCTGTATGGGTCTACAGTAGTAATTTTATGGGGGCTTTGCTACACCCCTTTTTGGTCATATATCTTCCAAATATAAAAAAGCAGAAACCTGGTGTTTTTATTAACACACTGCAAGCCTAAACTGGGCAGATTTTGAGCTATTCTAACCTATATCCCAGACATACACCCCGTGAAACTTGCCAATTGCGTTTTCCTCTGTTCCAAGTGTGTCCTCAGAGTAAGCTTCTCTCATGCTAAACTTCTCCTCCTTTGTTCTTTCTTTTTCCTGGTCCCTACCTGAGACTCCCCTACTGGATCTAAAGTTATATGTCTCTCTCTCCCCTGCCCAGTCACAGGCTCTAGCTCTTTATTTTCCAACCAGAGATTATTGTGGAACATTTTTTTATAATGCATTAGTCAATATAGTCAAAACTGTCAATATATGGACTGTAACCTGATGTTTGGGTACAGAACTAAACACCTGAATACACAGCACACAAGAACAACCCCAGCATGGGTCACAACCCACAGGTTGTGTCAAACCACTGCTTTATAGCCTTAAAATGGAAATAAGGAAAAAAGGTATTTCTCATAAACCAAAGGTGCTTACATTTTTGTTGGTAGAGTGTGAAGTAAGGTATGACCACAATTAGCTGTATAAAATGCACGGTTGGATGAGTGATAGATACTAGTAGAGAAATGAAAATTGTCTTAGTTTTCTGTTGTGGTGACAAAATACCTTGACCTAGGCAACTTATAAAAGAAAACATTTAATTGGTGGCTTTCATATAGTTTCAAAAGGTGAGTCCATGACCATCATGGTAGGAAATATGGCAATCAGCAGGTAAGCATGGTGTTAGAGCAGTAGCAGAGAGCTTATAACTGGGTGGGATGTCACCCTGAGGGTATCACTACTTTTATTGCATTTCCCTATATCTCTTGTCACAAACTAAGATTTCAACACTACATTTCTTAGTGCCTCCTTTCTCTTGTTTCCCTTTCTCACTTCACATCTGCATGAGAGAGATCATTTATATGCCATAGTCAATACTAGGCTGTATCAAAATCTCCTCTTTCAACAAAACTAGTCTGAAACCCTTCAGGTTAGCCTCAGCAAAGTCTTAATACAAAGGCAAAAAGTAGTCACATTCATTGTTAAAATACACTAAGAATAACTGTTAGCATAGTTCCTAATACTGTTTACCTCTGAAACCAGTTGAATATTACCAAGGCAATAATAAAAGAAGGAGATTAGTTTGGTGGCTTATAGTTCCAGAGGATGAGTCCATAACCACTGAAGCAGGAAGCTTGGCAACAGATAAGCAGTCAAGGCAGTGGAACAATAGCTGAGAACTTGTAACTTATTTACAAGGATTAGGCAGAGATGGTGGGGGGAGGGAGAGGAAGAGGGGGAGGGAGAGGGAGGGAGAGGAGGGGAGAGGGACAGAGACAGGGAGAGAGACAAGGAGGGGGGCACTAACAGGAAATGGTGTAGAGTTTTGAAAGCTCAAGCCCATTCCCAGTGTCATATTTCCTCTAATAAGATCACATCTCTTAATCCTTCTCAAATAGTGCCAACAAATAGGGAACAAGTATTAAATTATATGAACATAAAGGGGCATTCACATTAAAACCATCACATAGTTTGACTAGAGAACATATTTGCTTTGTGGGGAATATCAAGGAAAGGTTTGTTTTGACATATAATGTACAAGTACAATTAACATGATATTAAAATCATTATATTCATAAGGAAATTAAAATTTAAGTAAGTCTGCTTTGTTCATACCTTCACAAATTCTTTTCTTTTCTGACAGCTAATCTGGGTATAGTTTTTATAAGATTTTAATACACACTGGTTAAGTAGGCTGGTTGGCAGAAAAAAAGTTAATGTGGGCCTAAAGGCTTGATAGGTGTGGTTATGGTGGCCTGAAAGAGAAGATTAAGAAAAATGTGAAGTAGTTGGTGTATTAGAGAAAAATACTGTGAGGTTGGCTTGAGCTAGTAGAATCTGAGGTACATAATAGAATATTAGTGAATATTTTTAAAATGACACTGCTAAAGGTCACATTTGAGATGGAAGTAAGAGGGTTGGTATCTAAATTGTACCACCAAGGATAAAGGCAAGGGTGGGATCTCTGTGACATAATGGAGAGGGTTAAGGTCAAAACCTTCAAAAATGTCTATTTCAAGTGAACAGAAGGACAAACCCACTGGACAAAAAAATGTCTTCTCAGAGAAAGTTTGAAAATCAGAATAGCTTCTAGTTCCATCCATTTGCCTAGAAATTTCATAAAATCGTTTCAATAACTGAGTAATAAGTACTCTATTGTGTCAATATACACAATTTTTGTATCCATTCATCTACTGAAGGATATCTGGGTTATTTCCAGCTTCTGGCTATTATAAATAAGGCTGCTATGAACATGGTATCTTCCTGAGTGAGGTAACCCAGTCACAATAGAACACATATGGTATGCACTTACTGATAAGCAGATACTAGCCCCAGAAAGCTCTGAATACCCAAGAAACAATTCACAGATCTCATGAAGCTCAAAGACAAGAAAGGCCAAAATGTGGATGTATCAGTCCTTCTTATAAGGAAGAATGAAACACTTATGGGAGGAAATACAAGATCTAATAGTGGAGCAGGGATTGAAGAGAAGATCATTCAGAGACTGCCTCAGCTGGGGATCCACCCCACATGCAGCCACCAAACCCAAGCACTATTGCTGATGTCAAGAAGTGCTTACTGACAGGAACCTGATATGGACGCCTCCACAGAGGCTCTGCCAGAGTAATACAGATACAGTTCTGGATACTTGCAGCTAATCATCAGACTGAGCAGGGGGACCCCAATGAAAGGACTGAAAGAGCTGAAAGGTTTTGCAACCCCATGGAAAGAACAACATTGTCAAACAACCAAACACTCCAGAACTCCCAGGGACTAAAACACCAACCATTGAGTACCCATGAAGAGACCTATGGCTCTGGTTGCATATGTAGCACAGGATAGCATTGTCTGGCATCAATGGGTGAAGAGGCCTTTGGTTCAGTGTAGGCTTGTTTTCCCAGTGTAGGAGAATGTTAAGGTGCTGAGGTGGGTGTTGGTATTTGGAAGAGGAAGAACCTTCATGGAAGCAAGGAGATGGGGAGAGGGATAGGAGTGGGGAAAAGGGGTTAACATTTGAAATGTAAACACAAAGAATATCCAATAAAAATTAAATTGAAAAAAAACTAAAAAGAATATTTTAATTAAAAAACAGAATAAATGAAGCAAATAGAGGGAAATACGACTAACCATATGAAATTAACACAAAGTCAAGGAGAATAGGTATGAGAGAGCTTTGATGGTTAAGAAAGTGACAGTGGTATTTCAGACAACAGGTTTTTAATTTTTAATTGTTTATTTTATTTATTTACATTTTAAATGTTGTCCCCCTTGCCAGTTTCCCCTGTGCAAACACCTTATCCCATCAACCCTCTCTCCTGCTTCTATGGGGATGTGTCCCCACCCATCCACCCACTTCTGCCTCCCTGCCCTAGCAATTTCCTATGGTCCATCCTCCACAGGACCAAGGGTTTCTCTTCTCTTTGATGCCTGATAAGGCCATCCTCTGTTACATGTGCAGCTGGAGCCATGGGTCTCTCCATGAGTTCTCTTTGGTTGGTGGTTTACTTCCTGGGAGCTCTAGGGGGTCTCATTGGTTGATATTGTTGTTCTTATTATAGGGTTGCAAACCTCTTCAGCTCCTTTAGTCTTTCCCCTAACTCCTCCATTGGGGTCTCAGTGCTCAGCTGGATGGTTGATGGTTGGCTGGGAGCATCCACATCTGTTTTATGTTCTGGCAGAGCCTCTCAGGAGATGGCTATATCAGGCTTCTGTCAGCAAACACTCCTTAACATCAAAATAGTGTCTGGGGTTGGTGTCTGCAGATGAGAAGGATCTGATGGGGTGGTCTCTGGATGGCCTTTCTTTCAGTCCCTGCTCCACTCTTCCTTCGTCCCTGTATTTCTTTTAGGCAGGGACAATACTGGGTTAAAAATTTGGAGCTGAGTGGGTGGCCCCATCCCTCAACCTGGAGCCATGCCTAACCTCTATAGATTCTCTCTCCCCTATGTTGGGTATTCCAGCTAATGTCATCCCTTTTGGGAACCTCTTGATTTCCTGGCATCTGGGACTCTGGTTTGAATATGCTTGTGGAAGCAAAATCCAGATGCAGGAAGTTAATGGGTAGACTTCTCAAAAGGAAATGGAGGAAATAAGTGGGGGAGGTGCTTTTTTTGAAAAAAAAAAGTGGTCAAAGGCAAGAAAAACGGTATCACTAGAGGAGGAAGCTGTATCTTAACGACCCTGTAAGATTTTTGATAGAATGAATTAGTACCTGGGAAGGAAAGAAACAAATGAGATAAAATTTTGAAAGAGAAAAGAGGGAGTAAAATTTCAGGTACACATAGAAATAAGACTTTCAAAACATAAAGGTATGAATTCCTCTTTGAGGAGCTGGAAGGAACAGAAATTAAAGAGTACTTTTTTTGTGTGTGGAGAAACGCAGTTAGTTCACATCACTATGTTATCTTGATTTTCTCTGGAAGGACAGGAGAGGGGTGAGCAAGCATGAGGCAGGGATTGTGAAAAAGAAAAGGCCTTAGAACCACAGGAATGGAACTTGATTAATCCAGGTATAATCACAGAACTTGAACGTGATGCTTGAAACTAAATAACTTAAGCATGTAATCAACAATTTTTTTTTTTATTTTGGTTTTAAAAAAAGTTTCTCTATTATAGCTTTGTAGCCTGGGAACATTGCAATAGATGTTGTGAATTACATACTTTGTTGAATGTGAGAACCACTGGCAGGGGTTTTGAAAGTAACAATTAAAGTTATAACATCAACCATTTTGAAAACACCTGCTAATTTTTAGGGTGGATTTGGCAGCAAATCAAATGTAGAGACTGAAGAAAAGGAGATACCAAAGCAGTAAAACTGTTGCGCTCCTCCAATGCTAAGAACTCTAAAATGCTTGATTATAGTTATCTAGCTAATTTGTTTTTCGACAGTAATTATTCCTATGAATATTTTTACCTTCTTATAAATTTGGTAAAGTAATAATCTAAATTTAGATGAATTTTCATTGTCATTTAAGTCTTGAAAAAGCACTCATAGACAGATTTAAAATGAACTGCATTTCACAGAGAAGAAAATCTTATATTTTCATAAATTCACTTTTATGTTTTAGAAAATTCTAAATCACCAAGATAAGAGTAACTACTCTCCCTTTTCATTTAATAATCTGTTCATCTACTATGGAATATTTATGGCCAATTTTTTTGCCTTCAGAATAGTCTATATTGTATAATTTAAATTGATATCCTAGAAATATTACAATGCTTTTCAGAAAACAGTTTTAACATACTAAAATATTATGATACTACATATTAAAAATCAATGTACAAAAATTGATAATACCTTAAATTTATTTTACATGATCGAGGATACTTTATAAATTATTCTTGTGAAAAGCACACTGAGCTGCAGAGAAGGTTAATGGCTAACATGAATCCACTGCCTGTAGACGAAGAAAGAATGGCAAAGTGTGCTATAGGCACCAAACCTTCCTTTTCTATTTGCCCTGCTTCCACTGATTATTTGAAGTCAGAGTCAGTGGATTCATGGCAGCTAAAATTTAATCTGTTTTGTATTTCTTATCCACTGATATTTCAAGAATGTTTGTGTTCAATTTCTTACTAACTTGCTGAAAATTTCTGTCTGATTTTTATGGTATTCCTCTGTCTTGATTTTAAAACTTCAAAAGACTTCCCTAGTTCTTGGTCATTTTTTTTTTTAATTTTTGTCTTCCCTCACATTTTGAGCAATTGTGTGATTACTAACCAACTGTTCATTGAGAAATCTGGGTGTGTAGATTTGAGCTGCAGAATTTCTTCCCTTAGTAACAGACTTTTAGGTTAGTTACTTTAAGAACTGAGAGTAATTACAATATTTTCCAATCAACAATATTTGCCATATATTAGCATTTAATCTACTACACATGCATTAAAAATAAATTTATACATTTTCTATTTTGTGTCAAATCAATGAACAAAACAACATCATGACTCAAGTGAAAATCCGAAGAAAGGAAAAACCAGGCATGGTGACACTCACCTTTAATCCCCTGATACTTGAAAGCAGAGGTAGGCAGACACCTGAATTCGAGGCCAGCAAAATATAATGAGTTCCAGGACAGACAGGAA
Organism: Micromys minutus; assembly: GCF_963924665.1. Lineage (NCBI taxonomy): Eukaryota > Metazoa > Chordata > Mammalia > Rodentia > Muridae > Micromys > Micromys minutus. The sequence continues at coordinate 57,473,502 of NC_137970.1, read as the reverse complement.
GGACTATAGTGAGACCCTTTATCAAAATGAAAAAAAAATGCGGAAAAAGAATGTAATGTTCACTACATTTACTTTAGACTCTTTGTCTGTTTTTTTATTACTTTTTCAATCTAAGACACATCACAGGCCTTTATTTTGTTGACTGACATCTTCTAAGTACTTGCTTAATACTACAGCAATCTATTTGATTATATGGAGATACGGTGGTTCTTAAAGCTTCTGGCCTGTCCTCAGTACTCAAAACGTATGTTGTACTGAGAATCTTAGCTTTGATTATCATCACAAATAGTGATTGTATACTTCAATAACATACAAAGCAAGACCTAGAGAAAAATAGTTAAATGCACTTCTACCTACTAAAAGGTTCAGTAAGTTCTATGGTTTAGACTAAATTTTATTTATTCTAAATATCTCTACATAGACAGATGCCTGCCTGTGACCACAGTTTAAACGTTGTCAACTTCGTGCTAGACTACTTTAGAAGACATATTTTTCTTGTGTCATGCCTTAGATTCAGTAGCATTAAAGCAGCTCAAGCCCAATCTACTTTATTCTTCTCACCCAGAAAAATGAAGGTTATCTTTCCTATGTCCTTCAGATCTCCTGGGGACAACCAGTAAAAATAGGAAGAATTCAAATTATTTTCATTGATGAACTATTTTTAAATTGTTTCTTTCTTCTGGAAAAAATTATTGATGAATCATTCCATTCTCTTCCTAAAATCTGTTACTACCTCCGAGCCTAGTACATACCATTCATTTGTGGGAGTGCCTATGGAAACAGCACTTTTTAAATCAAAACATATTATTTAATCTCTTATTAGGAAACATTGTCTCCTTTTCTAAGAGGAGGTCAGTTCTTCCCAGGAAACAATGTAATTTATGAAAAAACAATAAGAAAAGTGGAGAAGCTAAACACAGATCAGGTAAGTAATATTCATTTTATTTATTTTTTTGTTTTGTTTTTTCGTGTTTTTGAGACCTTATAATTTTGTTTTTCCACAAATTTTTTATTAAAAATTCTATGTATTTACATTTTAGATGTTATTCCTTTCTCCTCCCATTGCCTCCATGAAGGTAAAAGGGATTTTATAAATATATAAATAAATTTTGAATTATGAATATTTTAATAGAATTGAAATAATAATTAATTATAACTACCAGGCAAGACTACTATGAGTTATAGTATGTCATCTTGTTTATGGTCATTCATTCTATCCTTAATAATTTTATGTTTTATTATGAAGCTCACTTTACTGAAAGGGAATATGAAGTCACAAAAAAAGTTAATGGTAGAAACTAAACCTAATATATAGTATATGCTTTCTAATATATATATATATATATATGTGTGTGTGTGTGTGTGTGTGTGTGTGTCATGTATATATAGCTTTAAAACTAGTTTACAAAAATAAGAGGCTATAATGTTATCTACATTATTTTAATATGCTCAGATTTAAATTAATAGTATGTATTAACAGGTAAGAAAATCTTTGGAAAGATATAGAAAGCTGAACCTTTAAGTCATATTTGAATTAGGTAGTTTAAGGTGAAAGAATTGTATTGTCTCACAATTCTACAAAGAAGAAATCAAAAAGGACTGTGTGGGGCAGGACTCTCATCCTTCTGGAACTGTCATGAAAGAAACCCTTTAATTCTTAGTTTATTTAGCTTGTGGCACCCTCAGGCATTCTTTTGATTGCATAATAACATTCCAACCTTTTTCTTATCACATGGTGCTCTATACAAGCATCTTCACTTCTGTATTCCTTTCTGCATGGCTGACTCTGTGTAAAATCTCTATTTTTTATGAGGATATTGCTCATATTGAGTTGGATCTCATCCTAGTAACCTTAGCCTAAGTGGATTTTATTTGGAAAGACCATATTTTAAAGAAAAGCAAATGCTATATTTCTGGAACGTAGAACACGACCATAAATTTGGAGTGTGGGTGATAATTTAGGATATAATAGGTTTGAAATATTACAAAATCAGTCTGATAAACAAAATTATATTTTTCATATGTAAATAAAACACACTGAAAATGTATAGGATTTTTCTTTTAAACTTCTTGGCATGAAAACATGCTCTATTTTTATAAGAACTTATTGGCAATTGTTAGTAGAATTGTAGGAATAACATGCTATATATCAAATACTCCTTATTTCTTGCATAGTAAAAATGAAATGACATAAATCTTCAGAATGATAACATCAAAATGTCTCCCTTTTGGTTTGTCAGTTATGCTAAATAGTGTTTCTAAAGACATGGTAAAATAAACAAAAATCTTCTCGAAGATTATGCTATCAAGTAGAAAAAAAATAATCACTGGTTGTTTTCGATCTCCCACATAATTTCTAAAGGTGTTAATTTACATTTGTATTTATTTCACTGGGCTATTAAAAATGATAGATTTTATACCTTTTTAAGTAGTATAGGAGAATTTGGGGTACAATATTTAATGCTGCTTTCAAATTTCTATTTTAATGAGAATGAATTGATTTTCCACTTTATAGTCTCTAAAATACAGTGTTCACTATAATATTGACTATCTTACCACTCATGTAGCTTAAAATATTAAGGAAGAAAAATTTTAAGAACACTGCTTTTGCTTACTGTTGATATTAGTATTCATTTGTGCTAATGCTTTTTCACTAATGATTTTAACCATTTGGGAGTTTTGTAACTACCATGTACACTGTACAAAGTACAATTACCTGTACTGTAGAACAAAGCATACATTTTGTTTTGCCATTTCCTCAATGATAGGGGCTATACCGCAGCATGGTAGAGGAAGCCAAGGTCCAAACAAAACAATGTACTGGCACTAGTCCAATAATAAAGAGGCCTCTGTAGTAAAGTTGGTAAGGCAGTTCTAATAACAAGTTAATTGTCCTTTCAAACAATTTGTATTTTACATTGTTTTTCCTCCTCTATTTAAAGGAATAACCCATGAAAAATCATAATTGTTTGATATTCTGTACTTTTAAATGTAAATTATGATATTCTTCAAAATATGATCACAATATGAACATTTTCCTTTAAAACAATGACTTCAGTACTTGAGTATAAGAATTGGAGCTAGAAATCAAGTGTAGGGACTTCTGTGGATGAAGCTCTGAATTCTACCTTACTCAAAACTAAAAATAGTAAATACAATTCTTTTCAACACCCAAACACTACATGATGATATTTCATAACATAATGGAACAGAAAATATATTTATCTGTTAATTTGTAGCAAAGTCGATTAAAGCATATGGTTAGTTTTCTAAACTTCAAAGATCTCAGTGCTAACACACTTGAAAAATGAGTCATATCTAAACAGTCTAGAGAAAGGAATGCCAAGAACTGATTCTATGGCCTTTATATATCTACAGAGGCAATTTCTATTCACAATATATGCCTCCTCATATATTACTCTTTATTTCAAAATATTTTAGGCACATACGGTGCAATTCATATAGAGTAAGGAGTTTCAGACTATACAAAGAATATTTAAAACAATACAAATAATATTAATGGTAATTGGCTTCTCTATGTGAGCCTTCATGATTCTAGTTTCCTTTTGCAGATAGTCACTCTTGGAAGTTTATCACTCTATTCATATAAAAGGAGATATGTATATATATATATATCTACATATATATATATATATATATATATATATATATATCTACATATATATATATATATATATATATATCTACATATATATATATATATATATATATATATATATATATATATATATAATTTTACATGTTAAACCAGAGGGGGAATATTGTATTCATTATTCTGCAAATTGGTATCCTTTTTTCTGACATAGTTTGAAAATTGTTGTATATAAGAGTCTAAACTGTTGAATTACATTACTTTTTAATAAGAGTCAACTTTTTACAGTCAAAAAAGAAAATTTATACTCAATTTATACTTTCAAACTTGAGGATATGTGAGCTAATGTAACATTATGACTAAAACTTGAGTGTTTTTCCTTTGACAGCAGACTTACTAGCTTTCTCTTTTCGAAGCAGAATAACAACACCATACTGTGGAAATGTTCAAGTCTGCCTGAAGCCCTCTCAATGAATACATGCAAATCTTCGTTTCCTTGTGTAAAATAGATTGAGTTTAAAAGCAATTTCCATATTGTTCTGCACTCAATATAAATGACCCCTGTACCCTTAGATTCTGAGGAACAAATAAGGAATTCCAGTCACAGTTTCATCATTGTTAATTCTGTCATCTTTGGGAGAGTACTCATTTTTATGTGCACATTTACTGAGATAAATGACAATAACATTAAAGTATATTGTGACAACAATGTTATAATAAGACTAATATATATTTCTTGCAGACAATTCATTTACTCCACAGTGAAACTTAATATAAGCAGTATTAGAATAAAAGTATCTGATAGAAAGACTTACATTTTCTGGATTAAAAGCACCAATCAATGATTCTTAATGTTTTTTTAAAGCTTTTTCTCAAGTTTCACAAGCATAAGTTCATTGCCTCCCCAACAGAGATGCAAACATACTTCATGATATTGAAAATCATTGTATTATATTTTTTTCCTAATTTAAAATTCTAATTGGGTAGTACATTACCTATTGAGTCATAAATTTTAAAGTATTCGTAATAATTTTAGACTTAAGTACAACTAAAATATCAATTTAATTAAAACATGACATTTTATGGCTTATTTGGCTAAGTATTTTGATGGTCATAGCTACTGATTAAATAAAAACAAATTTTAGTAAAATTTTCTTAACATATAAATTAAAAATATTACTAGTTAAAATTACAAATTCTACACCTAATTATTTGTTGTGGTTTTTCAAATTTGTTTCCAATCCTTTTTTGATTTGTAGTAGTTCTGATTTTAAGTGGCTATATTTTGACTTGTTTTTATGTTTTAGGAATGCTGTCCTCAAATTCAATGCCATCATCATGTCATCCAGCAACCCCAGATCATCCACTCGCCACATTGTCAACAGTCACATTCTAGCCATCAAATCCAATGTATAACAGAAAATGATTCAAATGTTGGGCATGAATTCTTTCATGGTGGGCCAGGCCAAATACATGAACAGGTAAGAACAATCAGTTCAATATGTACCAAATTAAGTGAGTTCTTAAACATGTCTTACTCCAGTAGTCTAACACATTCAATTTTAATCCAAACATTGAAGAATTATACCAGAGATATTTGTGTTTTAACAACATTTTAAAACAACTATTCAGACTCCATTCAAAAGCTAAAATTCATTCAGGTTCATTAATTAAATGGATGAAGTTATGGCTCAATTCATGAATATTTAATTGTGACTGATAAATGATCCTTAGAAATGAGCCCAAAGATTGTTCAGCAGTACACATTTTCACAAGATATGATATTTAAATGAACAACAAATTAGAAATGCTGTCATCTGAGATGATTGTTAATGGTAACATTTTACCAGCTTGTAATTAGTTGCTGTACATATTCTTTGAGAATATATTATACTAATTTAAGTCAGACTGTTCTTATTCTTTATTGTGTATTATAACAAAATAGAAACCAAAACTTAGTTGCTAAGGAGAAACCTCCTTGGATACAATCTTGAGTGACTAATTTATATTGTGAAGACTTTGGAGTCTTGTAAACATCTGCTGCATAAGTGGTAATAGGAAAAATATTTTCTTCAATCTAGTATAAGCTAACAATTATGACTAAAATAATTTAGAGTCAAACATCATTATTTCTTACTCCAATTTCAAATTGACCTCTCTTGTAAACATCCCTTAAAAAATAAAAGAATAAGAAAAAAGAAAACAGCTTCTAATAAAGAAATTTGTATTGATTTATATTAAATGTACATGGTATTATTTATGAGGATCAATGTTTATAAATACATATGTTGACCATATTTTTAAAAAAAAACTAAAAATAATTTAAAGTTCATGTTGGTCCAATATTTTAAAAGGCTTAAAATGATCTTTCCTCTGACTGTCTGCATGGAAACTGTAGAGCAGTATGTGAAATTTCTTCCATTACATAGATTGATAATGACAAAATACCCATGTTATTAGATTAAATCATTTGAAATCATTATTTTATAGGTCATAATTGGCCAAAAAGAAGTACCTCTGTACAGTTCAATTTGATTTTTATCAGTATAATTTATTAGTTTCTTCTAATAGGGACAAATGGTAGGACCTAAAATTTAATTCAAAGCAAAATGTTGTCATCTTCTTTTGGGAGGTATAAACAATGTTTTGGGAGCAAAAGAAAGAAGAAAGGCCAAAAAGTGAAAGAAAATGAAAAACCATTATGCTTAATCGTTACACACCAAGAAAACTTTGACTATTTCCAGGTTACATCCTGTTTTACATGTACTTTATGCTCGTTGTAACTAGTGAGATTTTAATGCACACTATCAAACCTTTAAAAAAATAAAGTACTGACAAAAATGTATTCATATACTTTTATGCAAAAATGCTTAAAATCTGTACATTTATCTTTGTTTTTTTTAAAAATAAAGTTGTTCAATTAAAAAAAAGATGTGCAGATAACTGTTAGAGCAAAAAACACATCTAAACTGTCAGTGTTAAGAAGAACAAATTTCCTAACTTGATTATCAAAACAAGTGAGAGCCATGATTGCAGGAACATCACAGAAAAAATGATGGATCATATTGGACTTGCAGAAGGAGAGAGTGAATATGTCTGCTATATGGATGGAGGCGCTTATGAAACTGATGACAAAAGAACCAATGATTATCCATGTATATACACTTGTAGTCATGATGGTGGCATAGTGTAGGGGCTTACACACTGCTGCATAGCGATCATAGGCCATTGAGGCCAACAAGTAATTCTCCACAGTAACAAAGGATCCAAAAAAGAACATCTGAGCAGCACAGTCATTGTAAGAAATGATCTTGTCTCCTCCAAGGAGCTCGGTCATGACTGTGGGGGTGACAGATGAAGAGTAGCATAAATCCACCAGAGAAAGATTACCAAGGAAAATGTACATGGGGGTGTGGAGCTGAATGTCCAGGACAATCAGCAGAATCATCCCTACATTTCCCACCAAGGTGATGGTGTAGATGAGAAGGAAGGTGATAAAAAGGAGGAGCTGTAAGTCTGACTCATTGGTGAGTCCCAGCAGAATGAACTGTGTCACTTCTGTCCTGTTCTTCATTATTGTCATCTTATGAGCATTATATTCTCCATAGTAATAAAAAAGAAAAATACAATAACTTGAAAATTCCATGGAACTTAAAATTATAAACTATATTGTTTAAAATGGTTTTTCATACATTAATTTGATCATATTTTCCCCTTCTCTGAACTCCTCCCACATCCTTCTACTTCTCTCAGTATGGCAATTTGTACTTCTACACTGGAGGAAACTATTGTGAGCTTTAGAATTAATTTGGGTGAATCAATTACACACAAGTCAAATTTATGTACTTTAATGAAATTCAAAATTTTATGTATTTGTTAATTATGAGATGAACAATTTAATAAATTAGTTAATATGAAAAAAAGAAAGATCAATCATCTAAATACTTATTAAGGGTATGTTGAGGTAGAAATTGACTTAGACTGAAAAATGAGCATCTCCACATTGGATATAATGGGGACAATGGCCAAGGGAGAAAAATCAAATGAAAAATGTGGCAAGTTTGGAGAAGTATATTTCATATCTCAAGATTAGTTAGTCATGGGCTAGGGAGATAGCTCAGTGGATTTGCCATGCATACATGAGTACCTCTGTTCAGATCCCCAGAACTATAAAGCCAGGCAGTAATGTATACATCTGTAATCCCAGTGCCTCTGTGGCAAGATGGGAGGCAGGTAAAAGAACCCTAGGAAACAATTGGAAGTGCCTCTGTGGCAAGGTGGAAGGACAGGTATACTCGTGCATGCAGTGGCAAACACTTAAATGATCCTTTTTCAAAGGGTGTAATGTAAGGCCTGGCATCTGAGGTTGTCCTTTGATGTCTAAATGCATGCAGTGGCACATATGACCATATACTGGATAGTTAGTAAAGGTATTAAGTAGAAAAGTACCAAGAAGAATGCTACTTTGGAAGGTTAACTATGATAGCTTTGTGCCAAGTAGAATAATGTAACTTAATTTTCTTTTCATAATGATCAAATTTGGGAGGTATTATCATTGTCTTTTTATTCACATGAGAGAGCTAAGGGTTAAAGGTTAAGTTTCTTAGAGTCTTCTACAGTAGCATGCTTTAGGTCCAAATTTTATACAAAAAGTAAGACCATTCTGATGTATGAGGTAGACTGGTGATGTAATAAATAGACTCGATTCCATTTCTAACACTTTATATCTTAAGTTATTTATCTTCATACTATCAAATATCCCTGCAGCATTTTCTTTAATTAAATTTTATTAGTTATATACACCTCACAGAAGCAACAGAAAGACTAAAATAAATGCATGAGGAAACATTTCCATAAACTATAAAGGCATGCAAAAAGATCCTGGAGGAAAATTTTTAAAAAGAATAGTGCCTACATTAGATTATTGCCGGTAGGACTTCTGGAAGAGACAAGTTTCCAAGATGGAAGCAGCAATATAATATTCAGGATTTTGGATATGAACAACCGTATTGCATTGTTTTTCATCACTCACTGTTTAACTAATGATATATGTGACTAGCTGACATTATCTACCTAGAAAATCATCATCATATTTAGGTAACTAATATATCACATTTAGCTTTATTAATTACACTGTAGTTTACAATTTCAGTTATACCTTTGTGAAGATATGGAGTACATTTTATATACAGCTTTTCTGTCTGATTGCAGCTTTATGAGGAAGATATGAAGGGCTTTCTGACAAGTATTCTAGCCAAATTCGTGGGCTCTAGATTCATTGAGAAACTGTTTCCAAAACGGAGGTGGAGAGTAATTAAGGAAAACATCTCATATTTACTTCTGGCCTCTGTACACATGTACATACCCCATGTACCTATGCTCATAAACATACAAATGTACCCAAACATAAATTGTGGGGCTCATAAGGAAGACAAATAATTTTCTATAACAACTATACACTCTTTTATGTTTACCTTGAGTCTTCTGAAAAGCTTTTTGAAGTCATGGCAGGTTGTAAAAGGAACAGGCCCATTCACTTGGACAGAACTTTGTTAAAGGAAAGCTACTCTATCTAGGGATGCAAAGTCTTTAAAACTTCAATTTTTGTCAACATCAATTATAGCATATATCTTACTGTTATGTCCTGTGTCTGAAATGTCTTCAGGAAGCTTTTATATTTTTATATAAGAATATTATCTACATAGATCCATGTATATATTCTATGACATATAAGCATACTGTGCTATATTAACATTACATGTTAACTCATTCATTTTATGACTTACTATAAAAGATGTTACACTGTTTAACATACAACTTGTACTTCTCTTGGGAAGCAACTGCATAACATATATTGTAGTCAAAATAACTAACATGGTGGATTGTTCATCCAGACCTTTTTTGAACATGTATTTCTTTATTTACTTATATATAGAAGGAGGGCATACACATGCCCCTAGAGGTCAAAGGACAGTGTGTAGAAGCCCATTCTCTCCTTCTAACATATGGTTCCTGGGGCTTGAACTCAGGCCATTAAACCATCTCAGTAACTCTGATTCCTTCTTTCCTTTCCTTTTTTATGGTGAAAAAGAGTGTATATTTAGAATTAGCCATCTGGACTCAGTTTAGATGATACCAATCTTGTTGGCAACATCTAGAGCATCATATTCAGGAGCCAAGAGAACATACGCCTTCTTCTCTCCATCAAGCCTTATCAGGGGATTGACTTTGGCCACATCAATATGGTAGAGACTCTTCACGGCCTGTTTGATCTGGTGCTTGTTGGATTAAACATCCACAATGAACACAAACACGTTGTTTTATATTTTTTTCATGGCTGACTTGGTAGTCAATGGGAATTTGATTATAGCATAGTGGTCCAGCTTGTTTCTCCTGGGTGTACTCTTTCGAGGATATTTTGGCTGCCTCCAGAGCTGCAGGGTCTTGGGCCACCAGAAAGTGGGTGATGTTCAGATCTTCTTTTTGTGGCTGTGGATGCCTTTCAGCACTACCTTCTTAGCTTTCAAGACATTCACTTTGGCTTTGGCTTTGGGAGGGGAAGGAGCTTCCTTCTTTGCTTTCAGCACCATCTTAGCGAAAAGCTCTTTCTTTTTTTAAGAGTCTTGCTGATTTTGAACTTGAGACACCCAAGTCATTTGCCAACTCCTCACAATCACACTTTTCAAAATATGAATGTATATTCATTTTAAGAAAATCCAGTTAAGGTAAAACAGAGAGGCTACATGAGTTGGAAACACTCCAAAGAAGGACTATGGCCCATTAATATATATTATTTAAAAAGTATATAAAGTATACTTTGATTGATATCTAACATTTAGTTTTTTGCTGATCAATATGTCATAAACAAATTTTCATAGTATAAATGTAGTTCTGCATGCTGGTTCTTACTTCCTTCTTGGTCCTTGCACTCATCTCATAGGCACAAACTTTTAAGGTATTCCACAAAGAGGTTGAGAAGGAAATATCAGTGAAATCTGAACCATTTGTCTTTTAGTCTGTGTTCAATATTAAAACAGTATAAAGTATGACCAAAGCTATTGCTCTCCTAGCATTGAGTCTTTGGATTATAGACAAGGTAGTCAAGAGTATTAGAATGATAAATACCGACAATATGAAAACAATAAAGTATGTCTGAGTTAGTACAATAGCCATAATAAATTGAGCCAAAGAGTTTAGATGTCTTTTAGATGTGTAATTATTTTCAGCTGGCCCTGTGCTACTTTTTTCACTGACTGATTAACTGTTATTCAATCCAAATAAAGAGCAAAGAACTGGACCAAAATACATATATGACATTATACTGAATAGTTTTTCTTTATCTAACTTTAATATACACTAACAAATCAGGTGCATGTCCATCAAAGTGATAGTCAGTATAATTAAAATAATTCACATTTTATTTACCTCTCGCAGGCAGATAGTAAAGAAATGTTGTGCTGCTCTTGTAGAAGACCTGAATTTGATTCCCAACACCCAAATTAAGTTTACCACAACAGCCTGTAATACCAGCTCAAGAGATACGTCAGTGTCTTCTCCCTCCAAAGGCTATGAACAACCCTTCCCAAATGCACACAGATAAATTATAAAATTAAGGAAGAGAAATTTAGTGATAATTCAGAACTCAGGTTTGTCTGTTCGTTTGTTAGTTTTCCTATATTATGCAAGTAACTGTATTTAATACTTAAATGTTACTCCAGAGGAGATGGATTGCACTAAGGAACCAACTCCTTCTAAACACAGTAGTACTGGCACACACATGAACAGAAAATGTAGCAGCATGCACATGCCTGCATAGGTCTACACTAGAAGGAATACCAGTGCTGAGAGAAGACATGAATAAAAGCCCCCATCCTTAACCCAGAAGCTATGTCCAGTTGGTAATAACTCACAAAGGAAAATAAATCAGTTTTCTCCAAAAGCGTCTCTACAGTGATACAAACCCATGCACAGCAGTAGATAGCCAACACAAAATAAACTCAATAGCATTTTTGAAGGTTCTTTGTATCATAAGATGCATACATATTCATTCATATGCATGTCCACATATATAAACATATATAATTATAGGGTATTCCTATGTGTCTGAACACGTCTTTCTCTGGGTGTACATGTACTGGTGTTTTCTTTGACTCTGTTTGTTTTGTCCTATTGCAGTTGGTTAGTTTAATTATTATTCTTAAAATACACATTTGTTTTAGAAGGACATACAGAAAGCATGTAGATTCTAATGGAAGGGAAGGTGGAAGAAATTTCAGAGGAGTTGGGGAAGGGACAACCATGATCAGAACATATTGCATACAAAATATCTATTTTCAATAAAAGAAAACATTGTTTTTCAAGTTCTTCATTCACTAGGTCATTTAAAACTGAGTGAAATGAAATAGAAAATATTTCAATGTTGATTTTTCCTTTCAACTCCTCATCTATTGAAAATATACACATCTAATGCATTAAAAACTTGGTGGCTTTATTGAAGTGATGATTTTAATAGTTTTTTAATTCTTTAAAATTTCATGGCTTCAATGAGAGAAGATATACCTAACTCTTGAGAGACTTGAGACCTCAGCGAGTGGGGAAGCCTGGTGGGATGGGGGGACAACTTCTTGGAGACAGGCGGAGGAGAAATGGAATGGGAAGCAATCAGGGGGCTGACCGGGAGGAGTATGAAGCCTGGACTATAAAAAAGGATTAAACAATAAAAATCAGTAGATTTAATGTTTCATATCAATATATCTATAAACTTAGAAAATCAACATTGCTTATAATTGCAATTCATATTTGCTTCAGGTGATAATTCAGGATGATGGCCCTGAAAAATTGGATCCTAAATATTTTGGAGAGTTGCTTGCTGACCTAAGCCGTAAGAATACAGACCTGTATCACTGCTTATTAGAACATTTGGAGAGGATTGGAGGAAGGTACTATAAATGTATTTTTCATCTTGATGTTGCAGTTGTCAAATGTTTAAGTTTAATTTTGTAATTTTAAAAATAGACACTTATTATGTGCATATGTGTGTGCCTCCATTAATTTACATATACCACATGTGTTTGGGTGGCCACATAGTCTAGAGGGTGTTTGAACCCTGTAGCTAGAACTTGAGGTACACATAGTGGTGGGATTCTCAACATCATTTTGAGAATAAAACTTGGCTCATCTCAAAGAGCAATATGTGGTCCTAACAACTGGGCAATCTCTCTAGCCCTTAAGAATGTCTTTTTGAAAGAGTGCATTCAGGTACACAGCAGAACACCAGTACTCTTAATGAGCAAACTGTGTGATTATATGAGAAAGCGTAGCAAATGTTTCTATAAATATTATAATTTACACAAAAATCTCAGTATATCAATTCATATAGTATGTTATATGTAACATACATTGTGGAGGATACTGTATTGGTAAATAGAAAATTTTGAACAATATAATAAATAACATGTAACTCAATATATATAAATACATAGATTTACCTTTTTATGTGTACATGTGTGTGTATGCAATGATATTATGTGTATTGCATGATTACAGGTGCCTACACAGACCAGTATCAACCTGATTCCCCGGAATTTGAGGGTATCATTTTTTTGTAGATGACAGCACATCTTATTAAATGAGTTACCTAGTGCTGCATAGACAAAGCATGAATATAACAACACATTCATAGTGATCTAGAATATAAAGGGATGCCAATAGATTTTCTTTTAATCCGAAATTCTCACTGACTCTCTCAACCTCTGTCTAAACATTCATGTTGTTGCTAGAAATGCTATTATAAAACTACAGTTTTGACTGTTTAGCTTTATGTGATGTAGATTAAAATTCCATTCTTCCTAGTATACATAGATTATATGAGTTGACCTCTTTTTAAAAGCTTTTCTTTTAATAAAATGAAATAAATAACATGCAAATAGTAGGAGAGAGAAACTAGCTCAAAACTGAAATTGAGATCCAAAGAAAGAAAATGGATGAAGAACGATAGAAAACCTGTAATTGTGGTTTGGTTCACCAAACACCATTTGCTGTCAAACACTTCTATGTCTACCACCAGATGAACTGGTGAAAATGGATGATATACTAATTCTGCATTTATTATTTTTTATCTAGCTGTTACTAATTTTAGTATATCATCTAATTTCAGAAAAAAATTAGTCAAACTAAATGAAATTTTCATTTTTATATTTAAATTTCTTTATTTGTGATTCCATTTTAAACCAGTAATATTATTATATACAAAATATAAAATAAATAGAACAGGAATGTTTGTGATTACTGAATTTTTTTCTAAAATTGTCCTTTTCTTGGTTATTTTTGCAGGAAACAAGATTTTGAGTCTGCAGATACAGTAAGTCCAAAAGTCATTAAATTAGAGAACAAAGTGCCTTTTGATTGTGGTACTAATAATATCCATTTATTTAGTTCATTTATCAGACTGGAAAGAGAGATTAGTAAAAAAAATACTCATGTTTATATCTATGTAATGACTATAAAAGTAATAATTACAAAGAATATTTTATGATTATAACTAGGGGATTTACATTGTCATTGTTTAAAATACATTTAAAATTTACTATACAATAAAAATAAATGTTATCTAATATGTTTCAAAACCATGTGCAACTCCAACTTGAAGTAAAAAAAAATAAATATCAATTTCATTGCATTTGTAATTTTGAAAAACTATTTTAATAAATAATCACATAGTTCATTTTAGCACATTAAAAAGAACAGTCACCTCTTGTGCATTAACTTTATCATTATTTCCTGCATATTGCTATTCTATATTCACTAAAGTAGTTTTGTAAATTCTAAATTGCCTCTAAAAACACTTATTTTGGCTTCTCTCTTACATTTAAATGAAGTTTAAAAATGTTGCTGTAGTAACATATAATCTCTCAAAAGTCACAATAGTCTCAAGCAATTTTCTTTAAGTCTATAATACCTATAATTTTATTTCACAATTTTCACTATTTAAAAATTAAGCTTCTCAAATATATGTACCATCCAACAAAACTTAATTTTGGAGGATACAGTGATGCTATTCCAAGTTAAATTTGAATCCTGTATTATTGTTTTTATCTCCATTGTCATTGTTACTTGCTATTATGAGGCAGGATGTGGCTATATATCACGTTCTGGTCTTGAACTTATGTGGCAAGTGCTAGCTTTGATCTTCTTGCCTAAGACACTTAGGTACTGGGAATATAGGAATGTCTTACTATGCCCAGGTAAGTAATCGAGTTGTTTTAAATTGCTATTGCACCCACCCCCTTGGTTCTGGAGTTCAAAACAGGGCCTTGCAAGGCTATGCAAGCATTATGCCTCTCAACCCTGGCCATAAAGGGATCTTCTAAAACAACTGAAAAGTTTGACTGGTTGCCAAAACCTTTTCTATAACAATCTCTGGAATTCAATATTATTTCCAAGTCAATGTGATATAACTGAGTATTTAAAAGTGGAAACTATTCTTGAAAGGTGATTTAATCTTCTGCCATCCTCTCAAACTATGCTATCGGTACACAAAATGCTGATGTTATAAATTCCATTTTCTTACAGTCAGAAGACATTGAGGCATTGATTCCCAAAGGACTGTCTGAGTTTACAAAACAGCAAATTCGTTATATTCTGCAGGTAAGATGGGATAAGTGTCCAACTTTAATATAATAGTTTTTGTTTCATCTCATTGTGTTTCACTTTTGTCTTGTTTGGTCATTATCTCTCATGAGAGACAGAAAGGGAGCATATATCCAGAGGGAGGGGGAGGGGAGGTGGAGCTAGGAAGTGTAGAGGAAGAGAAAAGAACCTGTCTTCAATTTATATAAAAAAGTAGCAAGACTAAATTTCAGATCATTTTATTACATATATTAATTAAAAATTTATCATAGTAAACTTAAAATGTGCTTTTTAAAAGCAATCAACCCTAAGCAACTCCTACCTAGCATGAATTTCCCAAGAATAGTTTCAAATTAAAAAATTATATTCCAGAGGAGTTGACTATATTTTAATTAGACAAAAATCACATTTTAGCTTTGTCAGACCACCATGACTTGAACCTATAGCATTCAGAAAACCGATTTAGAAGTGTGCCTGCAGTGAATTTTTCTTATTGACTCGGCCATACTTCTGTAGAACCCGATTCTAAATCAGTCTTTCCCATTTCATACTTCACTTTTCCCTCCCATTCCGAGCATGGGCATTGCCTTCTTTCTCCAGTGTTGTGGAGGGATAGAATCCATAGGAGCAATAAAGAAAAATCCACAAATCAAGACAGAAGCCAAGGAAATATGACTAAAAATAGTATGCATTAAGAAAAGAACCAAAAGCAAATACTAGCGAGGATACAGCGGAAAAGGGACCCTTATATATGGCTTATGAAAAAGCAAAGTCATCCAAACACTGTGGAAAACACTATGAAGGTTCCTCAAAAATTAAAATAATACTACTTGGAGATTATATTACGATGATGAAGGTTTATTTCCCTTCTAAATAACAATCCATCTGTGTAGGAAGTCAGGGCAGGAACTCAAGCAGAAGCCATGGACAAATGCTGTTAGTGACTTACTTCCCCTGGCTTGCTCAATCTGCTTTCTTTTTTCTTTTTTTTTTTTCTTTTTTTTTTTTTTTTATTGGCTATTTTATTTATTTACATTTCAAGTGTTATCCCCTTTCCCAGTTTCCCCTCCAAAACCCCCCTATACTTTCCCCCTCTTCCTGCTTCTATGAGGGTGCTCCCCACCCACCTACCCACTTCCACTTCACTGCCCTAGCATTCCCCTATGCCGAAGCATAGTCTTAAATCAGCTTTCTTTTTTTTTTCCTTTTTAATTAATCTTTTTTTTTTACAATCCAGATTTTATCCCCCTCTCAGCCCACCCTCTGACCGTTCCACATCCCATAACTCCTCCTCTTCTCTGACTGAGTCCAGACCCTGCAGTCCTCTGCTCTATATGTTTTGGGGGCCTCATATCAGCTGGTGTATGCTGCCTGGTTGGTGGCTCAGTGCCTGAGGGATCTCAGGGGTTCAGGTTAGCTGAGACTGCTGGTCCTTCAAAAAGGGTCTCCCTCCTCCTCAGCCTCTTCCAGCTTTTCCCTAATTCAACCACAGGGGTCACCAGCTTCTATGTATTGGTTGGTTGAAAATATCTGCATCTGACTCTTTCAGCTGCTTGTTGGGTCCCTCAGAGGGCAGTCATGATAGACCATTTTTGGGAATATACAATAGCCTCAGTAATAGTGTCAGGAACCCTTGAGCTGTATTGAAATTTGGGCCTGTTACTGGACCTCTTTGTCCCTCCAGCTCCTCACCATTTTTGTCCCTGCAGTTCTTTCAGACAGGAACAATCATGAGTCAGAGTTTTTGCCTGTGGGATGACAACTCCATCCCTCACTTGATGCCCTGTCTTTCTGCTGGAGGTGGGCTCTACAAGTTCCCTCTCCCCACTTTAGGGCATTTCATCTAAGGCCCCTGTCTTTAAGTTCTGAGATTCTCTCACCTCCCATGCCTCTGGTATATTCTAGAGGGTCCCCTCAAGTCATGCCTCCCAAGGTTGCCTGTTTTCATTTTTTTTCTGCTGGCCCTCAGGGTTTCAAACCTGTTCCCCACACCCAATACCAGATCATGTTCCCCTCCCTGTCCCCTTTCACACCCAGGTCCCTCCCTTCCTCCTACCTCCTATGATTGCTTTCTTCTCCCACTCAAGTGTGATTGAGGCATCCTCACTTGGTTCCTTTGGCTTGTTAAAATTTTTTTTTTGAATTCTATAGACTGTATCCTTGGTATTCTGTACTTTTTAAAAAATTTGGTTAATATTCACTTATTAGGGAGTACATACCATGCATGTCCTTTTGGGTCTGGGATACCTCAATCTGCTTTGTTAAATAATGCAACATCAGCATCCCAAGGGTGGCACTATCCATAGAGATGTGGATCCTCCTTCATCAATCATTAATTAATACAATATCCTACAGATGTTTTTTATTCATTGTTCTGCTTTTTTATTAAATGTGTGGCATTTTAGAATTCCATTTAGATTTGTTATTACTATTTTGAGGTACATCTGTTTTAGTAGTTTCTTTAACTATCAAATTATATATTCAATACTTAATCCCATGTGCAGATCTGAGTGCAGTTTACCAATTTCAGAATCTGTACAAAGCTCTGGGTAATTTATGTCTCTTTACCATATATCTATATTATTCTGAAACATTTCTTCTCCAATCATAAACAATACATTAGTATCATCATTTTTTCATCTATAAAATATAAATAAGAAAGTTCAGCATAATTATAGCCTGTTCTATTCACCCATATGACTCTTTTCTTTCTTAATGCCCAAGAGATTTAAATTTTTATTTTATTTAGAAAATTCCATTAGCTAGTCTAAAAGTAGATCCAATAGTTATTTGTTATTTACACTTTCTAAGCCTGTACTAAACCATGATTTGTTTTCTTCATTTGAAAAGAAATCTTTCTTTTGATATAAATTTCATAGTTGACATTTCTGTTCTTTGAACATTTGAAAAATGTTTTATGACAGTTTCTTTCTTTTACCCTCTTTTTACATTTTACTTTTAAAATTGTTTGATATATTTATATTCCAAATGTTGCCCCCATTTCCAAGTCCACCCTCCAAGAGTTCTTCACCACACCTACCCCTTTATCTCTGAGAGGCTGTTCTCCCACCCTTCACCCTGCACCCCCATGTCCCCATTCCCTTGAGTATCAAGTCTCTGCAGGATTAGGCACATCCTCTCCCTCTGGGGCCAGGCAAACTCTCATACATAGGTGTGGGGGAAGAGAGGTTACAGATCAGCCCTTGTGTGCTCTTTCATTGGTGGTTTAGTCTCTGGGAACTGAAAGATCCAGGTTAGCTGACACTGTTGCTCTTCCTATAGTTGCCATCTCCTTCAGCTCCTTCCATCCCCACCCAACTCTTCCATAAGGGTCTCTGAGCTCAGTATCTGTCTGCATCTTGTTGGCATGATTTCTACTAGAACTCTTCTATTGTTTTACCTGGTTTTCCTAATGACTAAGGATTTTCTTAAACTTTTCAGTTTTTGTCTTTTAATCCCCCCCCCCCTTTTTATTGGATATTTTCTTTACTTACAATTCAAATGTTATCCCCATTTCCGGCTTCCCCTCTAGAATCATCCTATCCTATCCCCCCCTCACCCTGCCTCTATGAGAGTGTTCCCTTACCCATCTACCCACTCACTCCCACATCCCTGCCCTGGCATTCCCCTACACTGGGGCATCAAGCCTCCAGAAGACCAAGGGCCTCTCCTCTGGTTGATGCCCCACATCTGCTATGTATGCTGCTGGAACCATGGGTCCTTCCATGTGTATTCTTTGGTTGGTGGTTTAGTCCATGAGAGTTCTGGGGGTTCTGGTTGGTTGATATTATTATTCTTTCTATGGGTATGAGGTTGCAAACTCCTTCAGCTCCTTCAATCCTTTTTCTAACTTCTCCATTGGAGACCCTGTGCTTAGTCTGATGATTGGCTGTGAGCATCAGCCTTTGTGTTGGTCAGACTCTGACAGAGCCTCTCAGGGGACAGCTATATCAGGCTCCTGCCAGTAAGCATGTCTTGGCATCAGCAGTAGTGATTGGGTTTGGTGGCTGTATATGATATGCTTTTGATACCCAGATGGGGCCTCTCTGGATAGCCTTTCCTTTAGTCTCTGCTCCACATTTTGTCTCCTTGGGTATTTTGTCCCCCCTTCTAAGAAGGACTAGAGCATCCACATATTTGTCTTTCTTCTTCTTGTGCTTCATGTGGTCTGTGGATTGTAGAATCTTTTGTTTTGTTTTGATTTCTCAAGGAATAAATTTCTTTTACTATATCCTGTTTGGTATTTATACTTTTTCTCCACATACCTCCACCTTTCTCTATGTGTACAGATATATTAATAAAGTTGCTAATATGGAGAATGTATTTGTCATTACATCTCTGAATATTGTTTTGGGTTTCTGCCTTTCTCTTTTCCTTCTAGGATTCTCATTGTGTGACTATTAGATAAAGGCATAGAGGATTCTTGGATCAACTTCATTATTGTAATTTTTACTATGGTTTATATTATGAACTTTCTTTTGTATGTTTATGGTTACTTTTCTCTGTTGTTTCTCTTCATTTTTATAACCCAATCATTATAATTTTTCTTGTTGCTGTTTTCTTGTTTATTGGGATTGTTCTAAATTATTTATTCAGTTATTCTTTTTAGTACCCATTTATTTGCCAAGATTCAATAGTCCATTGTAGAGTAATCTGTTTAAGCCTATTATTAACTTCTTTATTATTTTTATTATGTTTTAATTTTTAAAATATTTAATTAATGAAGAAAATAATTTTATTAGAAATTTTTTGGCACTTCTGCAACTTTATCTGACTTCCAGCAGGTTAGTTCTCAACCACATTAACTGTAGATTTTTGAATGTAGTAAGAGGCATGTATGTTACCAGTGTGTAGAGCTTGTTTTGTGAATCCTCATCCTCATTATGTTTTCTGCACAAACATACTCGGATGCAATATGGAACATTCCTTCTTCCCTGGGCCCAAACGGCTTTATTCAGCCTGGTGTCAGTGCACACTTCTAGAGTCCCCATTTTCATCACAGCAAATTTCTGAATTTCTTTGAGTGCCTGAGGAGCACATTTCCTGAAGTCTACTCCAAGAATGCACTTGTGAATGCTGATGTGTATTCTCGGCTCATCACCTTGTTGATGGCAGAATGGCTCTTCTTCTCACAACCCTTCTTTGCTGGAGCCATTCTGCCAAGCCCTAGTTGGAAAGGAGGAGCTCGAGGGATTGTGGGAGGAGAAGTCACATAGCCATACAACTCTCATTAGTAAATTTTCACATGTATCTGCCATTGTACTTTGTACAAATTCATCTACCCATTCATCACTTTTGTCCTTGATCATCTCATTGGTGAATCTTCCTACAACCTACACACCCCCAAAACCCTACTTCTTCTTTTATATGATCCTCTCTTTCTACATGTTAGAGAACACAAATGCTGTATATTTCTAAATTCGATGCATAAAAGGAAGGATTTAAAGTCTGTTTGTTTTGTTTTGCCTAAAGAATCTGCTATTCCAGCTACTGCTTGAAATAACAGTTTTATTCTTCTTTTTGTTTGACTGGATATTCTCTGCATTTACATTTCAGATCTTATTCCTTTCTCCCAATACTGTCCCCTCTCCACCTACCATTGCCTCCATAAAGGTGCTTCCTCTCTTAATTTCCCTTTCCACCTCAGCACCTTGGCATTCCCCTACATTGGGATAACAAATCTTTGCTGAACCAAAGACCTGTCTTTCCATTGATGCCAGAAAATGCTGTCCTTGGCTGCATGTGCCATGGAGCCATGGGTCTCTCCATGAAAATTCATTGGTTGGTGTTTTAGTCCCTGGGAGCCGTGATGGGTTTGGTTAGTTGATCATTTTGTTCTTCCCATGGAGTGCAGACCCTTTCAGCTGCTGCAGTCCTTTCTCTAGCTCCTTCATTGGGGTCCCCATGTTCAATCTGTTGATTAGCTGCACACATCTTCCTCTGTATCATTATGTCTCTGGCAGAGCCTCTGAGGAGGCATCCATATCAGGTTCTTGCCAGTAAGCACTACTTGGCATGAGCAATAGTGTTGGGTTTAGTGGCTGCATCGTCAGGTGGTGGATCCCCAGGTGAGGTAGTCTCTGGATGATCTTTTCCCCAATCTTTGATCCTCTATTTGTCCCTTTATTTCCTCCAATGAGAATTTTGTTCTGCCTTCTAAGAAAGACTGAGGTATCCACCATCTGGCCTTCCTTCTCTTTGAGCTTCATAATTTCTGTAAATTATTTCTTGGGTATTCAGAGATTTTGGGGCTAGTATACAGTGAGTGTTTTTTCGTGACTGGGTTACCTCACTCAGGATGATAGCTTCAAGTTCCATCCATTTGCCTAGAATTTTCATGAAGTCATTGTTTTAATAGCTGGGTAGTACTCCATTGTGTATATGTATCACAATTTCTGTACCCATTCCTCTGTTGAAGGACATCTGGGTTCTTTCCAACATCTGGCTATTATAAATAAGGCTGCTATGAACATGGTGGAACATGTGTCCTTGTTATATGTTGGAGCATATTTTGGGTATATACCCAGGAGTGGTATAGCTGGATCCTCATTTATTACTATGTCCAATTTTCTGAGGAACCATCAGACTGATTTCCAGTGTGGTTACACCAGTTTACAATCCCACCAACAGTGAAAGAGTGTTCCTCTTTTTCCACATCATCACTAGCATCTGCTGTCCCCTGAGTTTTTGGTCTAAGCCATTCTGACTGGCGTGAGTTGGAATCTTAGGGTTGGTTTTATTTGCATTTCTCTGATGACTAGGGATGTTGGGCATTTCTTTGGGTGCTTCTCAGCCATTTGATATTCCTCAGCTGAGAATTCTTTGTTTAGCTCTGTAACTCATTTTTAATATACTTATTTGATTTTCTAGAAACTAACTTAATTGATTTTTTGTATATATTAGATATTAGCCCTCTATCAGATGTAGGATTGATTAAGATCTTTTTCCAACCTGTTGGTTACCCTTGTGTCCTAATGACTGTGTCCTTGTCCTTACAGAAGATTTGCAATTTCATGAGGTCCCATTTGTGAATTCTTGATCTTAGAGCATAAGCCATTGGTGTTCTGTTCAGGAAAATTTCCCCTGTGCCTATGTGTTCTAAGCTCTTCCTCACTCTCTGTTCTATTAGTTTCAGTGTACCTGGTTTTATGTGGAGGTCTTTGATCCACTTAGATTTGAGCTTTGTACAAGGAGATAAGAAAGAATCAATTTGCATTCTTCTGCATGCTGACTGCCAGTTGAGCCAGCACCCTTTTTGAAGAGGCCGTCCTTTTGCTATCAAATATTTTTAGCTCCTTTGTCAAAAATCAAGTGACCACAGGTGTGTGGGTTTATTTCTGGGTCTTCAATTCTATTCCATTGATCTACCTGTCTGTCTCTGTAGTAATACTATGAAGTTTTTATCACAATTGACCTGTAATACAGCTTGAGGTGAGAGATGGTGATTCCCCTGATATATATATATATATATATTTTTTATTGTTGAGAATAGTTTTTTTGCTATCCTGGGTTTTTTATTATTCCAAATGAACTTTCAAATTCCTTTTTCTAACTCTATGAAGAATTGAGTTGGGGATTGTATTGAATCTGTAGATTGTCTTAGGCAAGGTGACCATTTTTACTATGTTGATCCTTCCAATCCATGAGCATGGGAGATCTTTTCACCTTTTGAGTTCTTCTTCGATTTCCTTCTTCAGAGACTTGAAGTTCTTTTCATAGAGATCCTTCACTTGCTTGGTTAGGGCTACACTTAGGTAGTTTATATTCTTTGTGAGTATTGTGAAGGGTGTTGATTCTCTAATTTCTTTCTCAGCATGTTTATCCTTTGAGTAAAGGCAGGCTACTGATTTGTTCGAGTTAATTTTATATCCTGCCAGTTTGCTGAAGTGTTTATCAGCTATAAAGTTCTCTTGGTGGAATTTTTTGGAGTCACTTAAGTATACTATTCTATCATATGCAAGTAGTGATATTTTGATTTCTTCCTTTCCAATTTTATCCCTTTATCCCTTATTTGCTGTCAGATTGCTCAGGTTAGTACTTCCAGTACTATATTGAGTAGGTAGGGAGAGTGTGAGCAGTTTTATTCTTCTTTATGACTAAGTAAAATTTATATATATGTAGGACATACCTAGGAGTCTTTTAGTTGAATTATATGGTAATTTTTTGTAATATTTTGTGAAATCTTCCGTACTGATTTTCCTAGTGGCTTCACAAGCTTACATTCCTACGAGAAATATATTTACATTCCCATCCACTTCCCTCTGCATCCTTGTCAGAGACAGTTGATTATTTCTATAAATGTTTAAAAAAAGGAATTATGATAGGAGTAAGTACTGGATGGTAGTAATTAAATTTTGTAATTTGAAATTTATTGGTTCATGATTTTCTGTATTTTCTGTGTTATGTTTAGTTTAGAGAGACACTGTTTTTGAATAGCTTTGGTTCTGTAAGTTAAATGTCAGTATTCTCATATAGATTTAATATCATGAGAACTATAGCTAGTGTGTGTGTGTGTGTGTGTGTGTGTCTGTCTGTCTGTCTGTCTGTCTTTCTGTCTGTCTAGAACTGCTATTCAGTCACATATTTAGTCAGGCATTCCTGGCTTAATTTATGTAAAAGTCTGTGACTTCCTCTTTCCTAATATTTATAATGTATTACTAAAGAATTTTATGGTTGCTGAAAATTTTTTCTTGGGAAATTCTAACAAATTTGCTGTCAATTGATTTTGCTTATCAACTTGAGACTTCTTGTCTTTCAGTAGTTACTGAATTATGAAACTCTTAACACATGAAAGTCTTATTCTGATATCTTTTTTTGTAAGGCTACCTCCTATGGTAAATGATCATTGGATGTGGGACAGTTTCTATTATTGCCAAGTGGAAATAAATGTTCTTCTAATTGGCTTGTCTACATATGAACAAGGGATGGCTTTATGATATAAGTTGATATGACAGAGCTTGGGGTATCGTCTTTATACAGTTAGGATGAAAATCTCATCTCTCCATTCTGCTTTTTCTGACATGAACCTAATAAGTAGTGTTGGTGTATCCCTTTAAATCCTGATAATGGCAGAAGTTGGGTTCATTTCTCATCCTTCTATACTTAAGTGAGATAACAGTCAGAATTTCCTCAAACCAACCTGTTGTGGAGTTTGATTTGAGTCAAATATTAATTGTCTAAAGGTGTTTTGCATTGTTTATTTCATCATCTTGAGCTTTCATCCTTTTTTATGTATAAATGCTCGTGATTTTCAGTCACACTAAGACACCATTAAAGAGACTATGAAATTCAAAGAAGTCTAACCAAAGGCCTGAGTACTGAGAGCCAGTGAGGGTAGTTAGGGAAGATACTAAGAAACCCTGTCCTGAAGGAGTTTTGCAAGACGAAATCTCTCCATTGTTTACATGATCCAATGGGTATTTATATTCTATTATTATCCAGATGAGGCCATTCCAACTGATAACAATTAAATTGAAGCATGTCAGGAAGATAGGACTGTTATGAGCTGTAGTTTTAGGTCAGATCTGAAAGGTCATTACTTATTGATAACAAGATGCATATACTACATGATCTGATGATATGTCAATAAGCCTGCACCCATCAGTGTGACGTTTACTACATTTTATATGTGTGTCGCATCATTCTTTAATCCGGTGTGCATGAGAGACATTTGGACCTGGCCTTTGTTTTATATGGTTTTCATATGCCTATATTCCCATGTATTCTTAATTTAATTTTAGTTGTAGAAGCTCATAGGTGGTGACTTTCGACTGAACTAATTACTTAGCTCTGAACTTTCCTAAAATTACAACCCTTTAATACAGTTCTTCATATGCTGGTGACCCACAACCATAAAGTTATTTTGTTGATACCTCATAATTGTAATGTTGCTACTGTTAAGACTTGTAATACAACTGTCTGATATGCAAGATATTTGATATTCTAACCCTAATGGGGTTACAACCCTAAGGTTGAGAGCCGTGACAGTTTAATTTTTTCCATCATAGTTTAATTTTTTCCATCATAGTTCTTGCTGGGTGGGCAGGTGGTTATTTGCTTGCAAAAACAACAAAAACAAAACAAAAAAAAAAACAGGGTGTCATTGGCATCAGGATTTGTATTCAAAATGCAGCAATCTAGTTTACTACTCTGTCTCAAAACCCTGTGCGATTTTTGAGAGGCAGTACAAATGAGCCACTTTTTCTTATAGTAGAGAACCAGGGTTGAGTTCCAAGTATCCACATAGAAGTTAAAAACATTCAGTAACTACAGTTTCAGGAGATTTAATGCCCTTTTCTTGCCTTCATGAGCACCAAGCACTCGTGTGATACATGCAGGTAAACACTCATACACATGAAGTAAAGTGAGCACATTACTTTAAGAATTGTGTTGTGAGATAGCCTACATATCAGATGTAGCAACGAGTTGGGGAATGGTGTGGTGGTGGAGTCACTCAAGGCAAGTTACTGCCTAAAAACTCCAATGGGAATAGCTTAGGGCAAAGTGTCTTGTACTCCACATAAAACTTAATTCTTCACACCTCAGGCAGAATCCACGGACATCACAGCACACTTAGGCAAGTTCTTTTTATGACTTGAAGATTAAGTGTTTCATCTCTTCTCTAATCATTTACATAAAGAATAAAATCAAAAGCAAAAAATGATGATAGAAATCTGCTGTGCAAAGGAGATAGTACTGTTTTCAGACAAATGAAAAAAGAAAGGTTTCCAAAGGCTTAGTTAAAATTTTTCCAGGAATGTTGTTTGTCTTGCTTAAGAGAGTATTCAGAGGGACATAGGAGGGGTTCGAAAGAGAGTACAGGGAGGGTCTAGAGGGAGGAAAAAGAAAGGGAGAAAGTGATGGAATTGTAGGGCTGGAGAGATGGCTCAGCAGCTCACTGACTGCTCTCCCAGAGGTCCTGAGTTCAGTTCCCAGCAACCACATGTTGGCTCACAACCATCTGTAATGAGATCTGATGTCCTCTTCTGGTGTGTCTGAAGACAGCAGCAGTGTACTCACACACATAAAAGTGGGTAAATAAATCTTTAAAAAAAGAAAACAGGAATAAAATGTTAGGTGTGGTCATACACAGGTCTTTAATCCCAACATGAAGGAGGCAGAAGCTAGTGGATCTCTTGTGTGTTCAAGGCCAGCCTGCTTTATCTACAAAACAAGTTTCAAGCCAGTCAAGGATACACAGTGAGCAACTATCTCAAAAATGTATTAAAATAAAAATTTTATAGTATTTTGTAGCAATAGAATAAAAATACAAACAAGCTACACTTGCTAGTTTTGCCTATTTTGAAGCATTAGTAAAAAACAAACTCTCCATGCTTTTCTTCCTCCAGATGAGGGGTATGTCTGATAAGTCCCTGAGACTAGTGCTATCCACATTCAGCAACATACGGGAGGAACTTGGACATCTTCAAAATGATTTGACAGTAAGATTTATTTTGGTATTTCTTTCCCATGTATTTCTGATTATTAGCTTCTTAATGGAGAAATGAAAATGTTCAATATACTTTTATAAATATACCATAAAACAGCAATATTACTCATCTATACTCACGAATTATTTTGTGGAACAGCTAATTAGCACTGAAAGATGAGAAAGAGCTGCCTCATGAGTACATGGAAGTGTTGATATGCATGAATCATTTAATTTTCCACTAAGATAATCTAACACTTAAAGCCAAAGTTGTCTACAAAATTACAACAAGTGTAGTCATTTAGTAATTTACTTCTTTACTGTAATAATAAAGCATAATTTGAATTACTCTTTAAATAAAACAACTTGAAGACCCCCTTCCTCTGGTAGAATTTTGCTCTAGTGAAAAATACCTTGAGGACTTTGGAGGGTTTTCACTTACTTTTCTGGTTAGTTTCTGCAATCTCATAAATGTAGCTGGATTTTAATTTGAAGATTCTCCACCTGCTGAGATTAAGAAGTCTTTGTAAATTGAAATAAAACATTAAAAAATTCAGAGCATTCGGTTTCATTGCACTTAGCAGTAGCCAATTCATCAAAATAGTCCTTTCATTATAGGTTTTCAAAGTTTGAGCATTTGTATCTTATATTCATCTCTCGATTTTGAAGAATTCCACTTTGTTAAACAATTACAGATGAAACAAGTTTTTATTTAAATTTTACAACATAATCAACACATTGAATGTTAACAATTTTATATAACTCTGAGTTCTAATAAGTAATGTATGTCTTCAGTCACTGGAAAATGACAAGATAAGACTTGAAAAGGACTTGGCATTCAAAGAAAATCAAATAAAAGAGTATGAAGAACTCTTAGCATCGGTGAGAGCAAATAATCGCCAACAGCAAGTAAGTTGATGTTATTTGTATATGATACTCTAGATTTACAGCTTTCCATATGCACAATTACAGACACCATGAAGGCCTGAGATACAATGCAGATGGTATTAAAGTGTGATGGAACAATTTGTTCATCAGAGAATTGAACAGCTTTGCATATTTTTAACAACTGAATATCCTGTCAGAAAAATAGGCAACCTTATGTATTATAAAGTATACAAAGTATACAGTTCTCTATATTTTGAGATTTATATATTTGGTTGTCACTGAAAGTCTCAGTTGACTCAGTCATTTAATCTAATGGTGTGTTAATTGGGAAAAGTTGTATATCTTCTGGGTGTGTACTGAATAGACAAGGGAATGTGCTTTACAGGCATTCAGTGTTGTTTGAGCAGGGATAGTTCTAACGAAACTATGATGAGCTTCAGAGTGCATTCTCTCATTTTGGTCTCATGACATTCCCAAAAATTTTACAAAGTTAATCTTTTTACTACAGTGAAGGGCAAGATGATTTTACGAAATGCTAGTATAGTATGATATACTCAGACTAACAAGGATCTAATAACTAAATTGGAACTAAAAGTTTTAAGTAAATGTTACCCCTTTTTACTCATTAGACACAAGATTATGGACAAGATTAAAATATAGTATGATGATTAAAATATCATCTAAATGCAAAAGTCTAAAAGATTTAGTTTGAATTTCTTTCTTCATATTTCTCAATGAATCACTTAAAAGGACACTTACTTTGTGAACTCAAAACACATGTTTCTTATGGATTTGTGTCTTCTTTACAGCAAGGACTTCAAGACTCAAGCTCAAAATGTCAGACATTGGAAGAAAATAACCTTTCTCTTCGACATACGCTGTCGGATATGGAATACAGACTAAAAGAACTTGAGTATTGTAAACGTAATTTAGAGCAAGAGAATAAAAACCTTAGAATACAGGTACTGATCTTTAGAGCATCATCATAGTTATGCAGCTGTAAAGTGATCACTGTTACTAGAACAGTCAAAATTCACCTGGTGCAGTATTTGGAGTCATTTCTGTTGACCTTAAATGAAAATTGTATTACACTGACACTTGAGCTTTAACAAACAGCCTCTCAAGATTATTTTTATTATTTCAATGTCTTATTTAATCACATAGTATCCATGTCGTAGTAAATCTTGAAACCTAATATGTATTTCCTTCTTAACATTCCAATTACAGAAAGTTATTTTGGTTTTCTGTAGGTGTCTGAGACTTGCACAGGCCCAATACTACAGGCTAAAATGGATGAGATTGGCAACCATTATATGGAGATGGTAAAAAACTTGAGACTTGAGAAAGATAGAGAAATCAGCAAGCTAAGGGTACGTTGATCCTACATTTCATACAATTGTCTACAGAAACTTTTAAAAACATTGGTGTTTGTTGGGCCTAGAGAGATAACTCAGAGGTTAAAAAGAAACTTGCTGTTCAACCATGAGGACAGAGTTTGGACACCATCACCCATGTAGGAAGCCATGTATTTTCTCCTTCAAATGCTTGTAACTACAACTCTCTGAGACCTATCACCCTTTTCTGGCCTCCACATACACATACAAGCATGCACACACATTTATCATGCATTTATAGATAAGTCAAAAAGTAAATTTTTATTAAAATAGCAATTATTATTACCATCGCCACCACTCCCCTAGCCAGCCACTAGTAAAAAGAAAGAATAAATAAATTATTGTTACAATTTTAAAGTAATAAAGAAAAAAATAAGTTGAAAACTTTTAAATGTTTTCTAAAATCTTTTCTTATAAATATACTTATATGTATTAAAAAGAAGTGAAACTTCTTACTGGTACTTCAACTTAAATTATTTTATATTTTAGGTTATTTTTCTTCTCAGTTGGCAAAAAAGACATTAACTTCATTGTCTTGAGTTTTATTAATTTTTAACAACTTATGTTTGGGAGACGGATGAAGGATTCTTCATAATATTGTTTAATGCATGTTTATTCAGAGAAGAGTAATACATAACATTGTATACCTAAGCCAAAGTTTAGCTGGATGATTGTAAATATTTGGTTATGGTTTTTAAATTAAAAAAATAATTACACCATTTCTCCCTTCTCTTTTCTTTCTCCAATCTCTCCTGTACACTTATATTTTGCTCATGCTTTAAACCCTTGCCTTTTCTCCTTTAACTAGTATTATTACATAGTTTGATAAATGCCTAAATACATAAATACAACATGCTCAGCCTATTTCGTGTTACTATATAATTTTGAGGCTGACCATTCAGTAGTGAATAACCAGTTAAGGAATATATACATAGGGAAACCTATTTCTCCCATTCTCTGAATCCCTTAGTTGCCTGCAGTTCTTTATCTATGGATAGGGTCTGGTGGGATTTTTTTTTTCCTTTCTGTGTTAGCATGTCTATTGTTATTATCTTTCTCCAGGTCTTGTTTAGGCAGCAATATTGAGGTATCATTGGTGAAATTTCCCAGTCATTGATACAAAGGTCAAACCCACAGCAAACTTACTTGTTCTGTGGTTTACTTACTTATGATCTGTCTCCTCTTCCTTGATTTTACCTGAACCTTAGGTTCAGGAACTGTGTTTTATATGTATCAATTGTTGTTGAACACA
This sequence comes from Micromys minutus, assembly GCF_963924665.1. Taxonomy (NCBI): domain Eukaryota; kingdom Metazoa; phylum Chordata; class Mammalia; order Rodentia; family Muridae; genus Micromys; species Micromys minutus. The sequence continues at coordinate 57,443,299 of NC_137970.1, read as the reverse complement.
TCATTATCATTTGTTCTCTGCATTTTAATAATTATACATTTAAAAAATTTTGTTACTTATAAATTATGCTGGACTTTGTTTATAATGGACATCAAAATTAGGATATTTTCAAGAGTAAGTAGAATATAGTATCTTGCCTTATACTTTTATGTTGAATTGGTTTAACTGACCTTTAATTTACTGTGTCCTTAACATAGACAAATACATTTAAATATTTTATGATTTATTTATTTTTATTTTCTGTGGATTGTTGTTTTATCTCTGTGAGAATATTGGATCACCTGGAACTGGAGCTTAAAGACCATTGTGAGCTGCCATGTGGGTGCTAGGAATTCAACCTGGGTCCTCTGGAAGAGCAGCCAGTGTTCTTAGCAGCTGAGCTATGTCTCCAGTTCTGACATTTTAACTATCTTGATGGATGAAGTGGCCAGTGATTTTTCTCTCCTAATATTAGTGATTTATTCTAAAATAAATTAAACAAAGCTTAATTTGTTACTAGGCTGATCATTCTACCAAGTTTCTTCCACCATTTTTCTTTTTTCCAACATAACATTACTAATAGCACTTTAGCCTGGCAGCTTCTATGTCCCCATATGCGGAAGTGAAAAAGAGGTTTGTCCTCAGGATCTTTGCTTTGAGTTGTAGCTATTATTATATTGGTCTGGATTACTTCTGAAATTCTTATTGCCCTGGAATGCTGTGAATATTCAGTTAAGACATGCATCAGAAGTCATTTTGTGAACTGAAGACCACTGTATATAATAACGTTAAGATTGAAGGCACCTTAAATTTTTTGACAGATTCCAAAGTACCTCTTTTCTTAGCTTTATTTTATTGCTATGGCCTAAAACACCTGCTTAGATAGTATTTAATCATAAATCACAGAATTTTAAGACAAGAAACTTGTACCTGACATTTCAAATTATGTTTTATATCAACAAAATTCTATAGATATTTATTGAAATTGATGTATTATTTTTAATTCTATGACTAGCTATATGACTTGACCTAATTAGACTACATTGGAATTAATTTGTGTTTTTAAAAGCATTATAGTAATTATTATTTCTAAATCCTTAGTCTCAATTAAACCAGTACCAAAAAGATGTTTCAAAAAGAGAAGGAAGTTGTAGTGATTTCCAATTCAAACTTCATGAATTGACAAGTTTGCTGGAAGAGAAGGATTCTCTTATAAAACGTCAATCAGAGGTAAGAAAAAGGAGAGAAAATGCAAGGTGAAGAACGATACAATAAAGTTCTGTATAATAAATACTTCCTATGGATTGGGAAAGGACACATTGAGAGCGATGTCTCTGCTGTTAAAGGCTCCTAATCAAAACACCAAGGAAAGGACACATTCTCAAGATATACTTTACTATATATGAATGTATGTAGATGAATAGTATAATTTACCTTTAATGAAATGAAAGGGGGAATTGAAGTTATAAAAAGAAGATGGGTGCTGTACATTTACTATTTCTAAGACACTGGATTTATACTTTATTAACAGTGAAATTCTCTAAAGCCTGTGAGCTCATTCTTAGATCATGAACTCCTCCTTCATTAAGGAACTATGTTGTAGTAGCACCATATAACCCAGAGACTGATATATAAAAAGTTCTAAAGGAACTACTATTATTTTTAAAATGACAATCATAGTAACATTCATAATAAATATGTTCAGACTCTGAATTTACTTCCTTATGGAAATTTCACTATTATTATTATTAATTGTTGTTATTAATTGGCCTTACTTTTCAACTGCTCAGAACAACAAAATCACATCTTCATGCTGACAACAATTTCTATCCAATTGTCAACATCCTACTTCAGGTAGTAAGGTTCTTAAAAGGCATGTGTAACATTTTCGCTACTGTGGATTAACATTACTATAATTACAAAACAGGAGGCGTGGTGGGAGCTCTTAGTAATCTTACTACCTAATGCTTATATTTCTATTTAAATGGGTACTGTGCTTTATTTGTAAGGAACTCTCAAAGTTGAGACAAGAAATATATTCATCCCATAACCAAACCTCTGGGTGTGGAAGGACTACAATCACCACAAAAAAGTAATGTATTTTAAAATGAAATTTTAATGGGCCGTTATTATAAAATTTAAGTTATTATTCTCTTAGTTGTTGTGCATATCACTAAAAATGGGCTGGTTGTTTTTACTTGTCAGCAACTCTATTAGAGAATGTATATTCAAAGAAGACATTGATATGAAGGTTAGAAAAACTGTGTATCATAGTTGCAGTATGTTACATACTATAAAAATAAAAAAATCAATTGTTTATGACATTGTGGCAATCAGTTGATAGATATTTACTTGGGCTAAGTTGTGGAAAGCGGTCTTTATCTTGCCCTGATTATTCAAATTGAGTTTACTAAAAACCCCCTATTATGTGAAAGGTGTATGTTACACTAATTAGAGTGTATGCCTGAAACCTTGGATAATATAAGCTCTTATATAAACTTTGTTTTCATTTGATTTTAAAACATATTATCAAGATCAGCATATAATTTTTCCATTATTAAGTGCAGATGTTTTAAGTCTGTTCACTGAAAGGATATATACATCTGAACTTTCATCGTCACTAATTTTGTGCTTTAAGAAATAAAATGGTTATGTGTGATATTACCAGTTGATCGATAATGAAGAAAGCTGAGTGACTGAGTAGCATTTAAAGTATGAATACATTAAGGAATAATTCACAGGCTGAATGTAGGACAACAGGACAAGATTGTATTAGCCTACTCATAATGATACAACATTTATAACTTAAGAATTACTTATTTGGGAAAATTATAATTCGTGTTTTGTAACATATTTGTGAAGGAATATCAGGAAGTGTTGGTAATTAGGACAGAGGCAGGGTACCACTTTTTTCTATGTATAAAAAAATCACTAGAGTTCTACCATACAAGATATGACTGTGACATACATTATTGGGTCACTTTAACTTGATAAACTGTCTAGAATCTAGTTGATTTTCCTTTTCCTATCATGTAACAATGAAAAACTCCAAGCAGTGAACTCAGCAATTAAGCTATTTATTTTATTTTTATTTTATCTGTGAAGTATCGTCCTGTGCTACCAGTGATCCATCATAGTCAGAAGCACGCCTTCATCTCTTTATTTAACATAAAAGAGGTGCGCTTTTATATCGGAGAGGGCATTTCATTTGAAACTAATCATTCAGTGATTATTTATACAAGAGGATAGAAATGGGGGAGTGACTACAAATGAAAGTTATTGCATATCACTAGTAACTCTGTTTTTGGTGCATAGGTACAGAACACAGTATCCAATCCTAGGTCTCCTGTATGATGACTATGAATATATACCACCAGGAAGTGATACACAAACTATTGTGATTGAGAAAACTGAAGACAAATGGACTTGTGTAAGTTTATTTGGGTATTTCTATCCTGTTTTAGTTACATATTTATCGCTTTTAAAAAGGAGGTAAATGTCAGATGCAATAGACAATTTGAAATGGAACAGAACATGGGTGTGCATGTATCATAGAATTTGTCTTGTAATCTTGAATGTGAATACTTACTACCTTTTACTTATTTAAAATGCAAAATAGATTTGTGTCAATTTGTCTAGTCTCTAAAATCACCCAGTTTTAAATTCTGGGGTTTAATGTGAAGCCAAATAGCCATGCAAATAACATCTACTCTAAAATTAACTTTCTTCAACTTCTTCCTTCAACATGATCAGATAACATAGATATCAATGCCATTCTAAATAACTCAACCCATTTCTACAGGGCTAATTATTTTAAAACCTCTTCTTGTACATGGATATCAGCTATTTTCTTTTCTTAAGATATTACTTTCTTTGCTAACCTTTAGAATAGTGATAATCATAGAATATATATATATATATATATATATATTCCCTGGTACTGTAGTTCTCTCCAGTGGCATCTACTTTACAACTCCAGAACATTTACAATATTTAGACATTTCTGTAGAGGTCAGCTATATTGACCTCTGGTATAGACTGGTATAGACCAAAGTGTTGCCATGCATCCTATTATGTGCAGGACACTCCTTCACAAAAATAATCTTACCCCAAATTTTAATAATATTGAGCTTGAGAAAACTTGCTAATATTAAAAATGCTCTTGAATTTTCTTACGTATATACTTCTACATTTTGCAAGATATTTTAATGGTAATTCATTAATCATGAGCGCAGGAATGTGAAACATTCCTCTTGTACGTTAGAGAAATTTCAGAATCTCAGCTCTCAAACCATACATAACTTTATTCAAAGCAGTAACTTCACTGTTGTTATCATCTGTCTGCCATGTGGCTTATATACTGAGATAAAGCAAATCCATGGTTAGTAAACTCAAGAAAATGTTTAGTCTGAAAAAGTAGAGGCAGATGGAAAGGGAGCTTGAGGAGGGCATCCAGCTTACTAATATATTTTACTGTCTGAGATTTGTGCTTTTGAGCATACATATGGAATTTGGAAACAAGTGTTTATAATATATGTTACTTTTTTACTATACTTTGATACATATATTGAAAAGGAATATTACATCTTAAATTTAGTTTAGTTATGCTGTTATTTAAATTAAACAGTCTTAAATAATGCATTAATAATATGTATCTTGGAAAATGGTACCACATGCCTTTAATCCCAGCACTTGGGAGGTAAAGGTAGGCACACACATCTCTGTGAGTTCAAGGTTAGTCCAGTCTGTAGAATGAATTCCATGACTGCCAGAGTTAAACATGAAACCTTCTCTTGAAAAAGAAAGGTAGAAGAGGACAAAAAGGAAAAAAAAAAGAGCAAAAGAAAAAAAAATTATAGCCAAACCAGCTCAAATACTTCAGTAGTATCAAGAAAATCATGATGATTTCAGTTCTAATGTTCTTTTACAGTAATAGGTATCAATCTTTTAACTAACCAGTGAAAGTAAACAGTATTTAGAAAATCTCCAACAAAAATAAAAATATGTGATTTGTTTTACCTTTTTAAAATCACTTCTCAGGCCATCAACTTGAAAAATATTACTAATTTTATCAAGTGAGAAAAAGAACTTGATAACTTAAGAATCAGATTAGTAGCAAAAACATGTCTTCAGATAATACAAATTTTTACTAAAGGATGATGTGATTCTAAAAGTTAAGACTCAAAAAAATTGCTTGATGGGTTTAGAAATATGGCTCAGTGGTTAAGAACAAGGACTGCTCTTCCAGAGATCCTGAGTTCAATTCCCAGCAACCACATGGTGGCTCACAACCATCTGTAATGGGATCTGATGCCTCCTTCTGGTATGTCTGAAGACAGCTACAGTGTACTCACACATAAAATAAATGAATCTAAAAATAAAGCAAACCAAAGCCAATTGTTTGACTACAGGCAGTGACAAATAGTATGAGAATCTGTGGAATTAAAGGGTTTAGTATTGTAGCCATTTCATCTGTCTTCAAGGAAATATATAGTTAAGGTTGAAAAGGGGTATAGAGGAAGAAGTTCCAAATATATTCAAGTAGGTTCATAAATGATAGAACTGTATTTATTAGCTGGCATATTTCACCATATATTTAACCACTAAATATGACAATAAGAACAAAATGTACCCAATCTCCCCACTCTTGCCTCACAGTCATTTAAAACACATTCCTTAAGTTGAAGATTATTATTTTATTGAGTACTCTATAAAATATATAAAAGTGTGATACATTTCTGTTAACAGTATACATACACAACTGAATATTTTTAATTAACTATGTACAAGTAATAATGACAGTATTTTAAAAATAATTGTGAACTGATTTTAAGATACTTTTTTTTTCTTTTGTAGCCATGAATGGATCCATTCTACAACACTACAACTCCAATGAAATTTTCTTCGTCTGCATCAGTATTTAAGTGTCATTTTTTTCTATTGCTAAAGTACAATCAAATTGTGAACTACTCCATGGATCTAATGGGATGATTTAATTCTGGAGATGAGTTTCCCCAGTAATTCAGGAGACCTGAGTCCTTTTGGTTTTGTTTTGTTTTTTTTAAACACATTGATGTATTTGATATAACATCATGCAACTGGGAGAAAAAAAAAAAACCTTTGTGTTTAAACTCTGGTTGCAGACAATGTAGAACCTAACCTGCTATTTTTATATAGGGTGCTTCCTATATGCTGAACTAATTCATACAATAGAGTCTTTACAAGTTATTCTATTATATTAAATGTGCAACTTAGCTACAAGATTCAGTCCTGTTTTTCAGCAAAACAGAGGCAAAGAACAATTAAATTTTAAAAAATAGGTTAACAAGAACATGAAGTATACAGCCTAAATTTACTTTTCTCACATTAAGCTCGTGACTTTAAAAGAATACAGCAGTGCTAACATATCTTGGAAACAGTTAAGTCAAAGGTGGAGGTTAATTTTGTTAATCATGGAAATGAGCTGATATCTTTTAAATAAATGCATTAATTAAATTATACATTGTGCAACTTGGTTCTAAGTACATGTAAGTATCTGGAAAAATCTGCTCTTTTAAAAAATATTTTCTGCAAGTGATCCCATTCACTTTGTAAAAAACATATAATATTGTACTGTAGTAGTGGGGAAATAAGAATGTAGAATTTTTCATAGTGATATAAAAAACGTAACATTGCATAGTCATCTTAAATAACAAATATAGCAGTAAAAGATACCTGATAGTTGCATTTTACTTGGAGAATATTTTATAGTAGAGTCTTTTATGTATTTAGAAATCTGTTAATTGAATTACAATGAATTTACAATTTGATAACAAGTATTTTATTTTATTACAATAATGAAATGTCATAATATAACCAAATCATACAAAAATTTGTTCATCAAATTAGATTTAATGTAAGAAATATATTAGGGCTACATGTTTATTAATTCATAGTTTTGTACTAAAATATCTACAGAAACCTTTATAAAATTCAATGCTTTATAAGCATATTCTAATTATTCTAAGAAGCAGTTAATATAAGCATGTCTGTGGCACTATATGAACTAGAACTATGAGTTATATATATATTTAAAAGTTACTGAGATGAAATTAAGGTAAGATTATTTATATTCTTATAACACTTAAGATAAAGATTAGTTCTCTGACATGAAAAAGATGTCTATTTTATCAATATTTTATTATATGTTAATGTTTCATATTCTTACAACTCCCCTTTATTTTATGAAGAGATAAGTTTCCCCCTCTGCTAGATACTCATATAAGCAATTATGGCAAAAATTTATTGTTTTTCATCTATTATAAAAGGTACAATGGAATACTTTAATTACCTTAACAGAAAAATACCATAATTACACTTTGAAAATGAGTATAAGCCTTTTACAAAATTACTGAAAACTAATGCTATTCAGAATTAAACAGCAATTAGGAGGGCAGTTTGTTTGATCTAAGATAGTGAATTAGTGTCATATAAAAGTTTCTCATTATTTTTACCAGCGATTTAAGATCAATAGAAATAAGTGGAAAAAAAGTGATATTAATTAAATTATACATTTAAATCTGGAGAGGTGTTCCCTCAATCACTCAAGAGATCTAAGTCTGTTTTTTATACCTGGCATATTTGATGTAATGCCATGCAAATCACAGAGGAAAAGCAACCCTTGTGTTTAAACTATGATTGCAGACAGTGTAGAACCTAACCTGCTATTTTTATATAGGGTGCTTCCTATATTCACCAATTCCATGTAGTTACTCAATGAAAACTCCAGCGGCATCTAGTGAAGATGTCTGTTTATCTCATTACTACTTCCATATGTTCTCACTTTAGATTCGTCAAATAAAATGGAGACTGGCGAGTGTCATGCAAAATATTATGTGTCTAAATGAAATATGTTAAGCATCTGTATTGTCTTTGTGGAACTTCAAATAGGAAAGACTTTTAGCATAACTTTTTATTTTACCAGGAAGTTTTCTATCCTTTGAATGTTTATATAGAACCTAAGAGGCAATTTTGTAAAACAAACACAAAAGAGAATTCTTCTTGATGTAGCCTACAGGGGCTGAAACAAAAGTTTGACATCCAGCTGGTACAAAATACCTTTGCTTACAAATGTAGTTTTATAAGCCCAAACATGGTTTGATAAGACATTTTCTTCCCATCTTGCTATTGGTGCTTTAGCCATATTACTTTTCTTGAAATTGAGCACAGTTTTTAAAAATTTAACTGTCAAATTTACATCAATTTAAAAAAAAGTCTGTCTTTGAATTTCTTTCTCATTATTGTAATTTATAAAACTTGGCATTTCTTTGGAAAATAGAAATTCTTTTGAAAATAAATGTTTTCAAATGATTTCCTCAAATGACCCATCTTCACCATGATACGCCATTACAAAATTTACTTGATTTTGTAGTATAATTTTTGTTCAACTGAAAAATACATTGTTACATGCTTAGTCTAGGATAAACAGTAAATATAGTATTTCAGCAAAGAGTAAAATAAGCACATTTTTCATTGATAAAAGTACTTAATATTTACTCTAGAAAAAAGAGGTAATTTTTTATTCTATGTAGGAATAATGAGACTGTTATGTGACACAATTACAATAGCCAGTATCAAATGACATTCTCAGTAATTTTCCTGAATTCCATCTAAATAAGAATGTGCTTATAAAAAGGCAGGCATGGTAGCATACGTCTTTAATCCTAGCACCTGGGAGGTAGAAACAAGGAGTTCTCAGTTTGAAGACAGCCTAATTTACAAAGTGAGTTCTAAAATAGCCACATGGCTACACAAATGAGCCATGTCTCAAAAAAGGGTGCTTATAAACCATGTTTTTCCATCCCAATATATTAATGCTTTGAAATTCATGCTACAGAGGTCCTTTAAGGGGGAGGGCTCGCTATTTCTATACTGTTTGCTAATACAATCAGTGAATACTCTGTATGGGTCAAGGACCAACAAAGCAAACCAATGTGTTTAAATGAAACAATATATAGGTATCTTAATGTAGTTTCCTAAAGGAGTCCAGTGAAACAATCATATTGTCGAACATATCTGTTCCTAGAATGACAGTTTGTAAACCAGATGGGAGGTGGATAAGACAGTAAGTGATATATGAGGTAGTATCAATATTGCCAACTGGCTCTATTTTTCATGAAACAAAATTCCCTTTGCAATAGTTACTTGAAAATTTATAAAGGAATAATTGTAAATGTAAAGTTTATACACCAGATATAATTTCTTTCTTTCTTTCTTTCTTTCTTTCTTTCTTTTTTTTTTTTTTTTTTTTTTTGGTGCTTCAGCTGCTGTTTATTGACTCATAGGTTTACTGCTGAATAAACTCACCCTTTCTAGTTCTTTCTGAACTCTGGATGACCGGTCCAACTCAGCTGTTCTTTCTCAAAACTCCAAGTTGACTGATTCAAACTGGCTTCTCTCAGATTCTGACTGAATTTCTGTTTATCCTCAAACTAGCTCTGCTGACCTGCACTGCATGAACTGTACAAACTGAACTCAAATGAACTCCACTGCACTGCCTAAACTTAACTGAACTGGGCTCACTGAATTTCCCCCACTCCTGACCCAATTTGCACTCTTTTAAGTAGCCTCTCCTGTCTGTTCCTTTGAGAGCTGGGCAATCTTATCTCTGACTCATGCTGTGAAGTCTTTCTTAGTTTAACCACTTTGTCAAACAAGGCTGTTTTACAAACTAAATTTACCTTCATTGTTAGGGGAATAGTATAAATGAAACAAGTTTTGTCAAGTAATGTTAATCATTGAAGATGTCTAAGTGGGTACATAGAAGTTATTCTTGAATTTGTGTGTGTATGCATAAATTTTATGAATGTTACAAAGTTGATATTGAAAGTTTCCCTGTTTAGGACATGAGTAGAATTTAAGGGCTTTGTCTGTGAAAATAATTCCTGATACATTGTTTATGCCACAGATAACTTAAAAGTGAGAGTTGAACAAATCTATCTGATGGCTATTAACTAGTCTGTGAAAGGGACTTTTCAGTAAGTCCCCTACAGGTATTTAGGGCAGTGATGTGCCAAGAAAACCTTGTCCTTTAAGGACAATCTTTAACTTATAATGTAATTTCTATCTTGAGGGACAATTTATAAGAAATGGAACTTATTTTGTTCAATTCCACTATAACCATGAACAACCTCTTATATGGTACCTTGCTTCCCTCAGCAACTGTGATAAAAGTCCTTACACTCTCCAAAATTATATATATATAATTTTCCTTCTTGTAAACCCACAATAGTTTCCTACTAGAAGCTTCACAGACTCCATCTCGCATCAATCCTACTCACTCATCACTGTCTCAAAACAGGTTATTTTATCTTACATTATTTGTATTTACAGGTTTCCTTTTCTTGTCCTTAATGCCATGTCTTTAATATGAAGTTTTTTTTTTTATCCACTTACCCAGTTATTTAATCAAGGGCATCAAAATTTTCTAGAATTACACTAAATGTTTTTTATCTAACATTTGTTACTCAAATGCATGACAACACATGTGAGCTTGCCAGAAATGTAAAATTGTAGTCAATACATTGAATTCTAAATAGTAAGATCCCTAGGAGAATCTTATAATTTGTGGAGCACTGGTCTAATGCATAAAGGTAAGAAATTTCTTCTGCCGCTAATGGGTTTTAAAGAATAATCATTCAATTGGCAACATTTTAACCAATGGTGATATTGGAAAATAGCAACTTATTTATGCTTATTTTCAGAAACAACTCCCAGATAATTGAATCAATATTTTACTTTTTAAATATATATAGGGAAAATAATTAATATTCTCATTTCTCTGAACTCATGTAAACATTTTAAAAAGTTTCCTTTCTAACAGTCAAGCTCAGGTCTTAAAATTAGTACTTTAATTTATAGCATTTCATCATGGTTTTATCAAATTATACCTATTTTTGAGGAATAATCATGACATAATCCTGACTGTTTAAATCTGTAACTCACATTAACACAGAAAAATTCAACAAGATATTTTAAATAATCAAACTGCCTAAGAGAAACTTTAAAAGAAAATTCTTTAATATGGAATTAAAACTGTAACAGAATTTTAAATAAACTTATAAAACTTTGAAGTGCAATAAATGCTTTTTATTGTATGCTCATTTCAATGAGTAACATTTAGAAATAATAAGTCCACATAACAGTAACAATCTTATTTTACAGCGTGTACATCATTTACAGCCACATAACACACAAGTTTAGTAGATTTTCCAAATTTAGTATTCTGAAGTTAAGAAAGATAAAAAATTTATTTTCAAGTAACTGATTCTTATCTGGTGCAAAAACAGAAAGGTGAATATTATTACTTAAAACACAAAGCCACAATATAGCATGAAGTAAAATTACACGTTAATTATGCTGAACAGCTGAATATAAACTAAATTAGGGCAACTAAAACTTAAAAGTACACATCATATGCATTACATTTATGAACAGGATTTTCATTAAAATTCCCTACACCAGGTTTTAATAGTAAGCGCCATTTTGATTTGCAGCATGCTAACACAAAGCGTTGTTAAGGGATGCATATTTTAAATTTATACACTGTAAACTGAATACCCACCTCCAAACTCTATTGGCAGCATATTGTTCTGTTAAATACTGCATAAATACCACCTCAATTAAAATTTATGTTAAGAATATGGTATATAGAGTTTAAAAATCAAATTTTCAATAATGGCATAAAATTGCACCTTTAAACATTAGAGCAAGTGAGACTTGAACAGTCATACTTAATAAAACTGCCCTAAAATTCTAAATATTTTAATATTTAAGAAAACTGTTTAAGAAACATACTGTTGACTTTTTAACATACTTGCATCCATTTTAGATAGCCACATTTGACTCAAATACACTTTTATCATATATGCCATACTGAATCTACTTGAACATCAAAACTGGAACTTTTTATTTCTTATATTTCACTTCAGGTTTCAGCACAGAATTCTATGTCTTAAACTTCATATCCCGTGATAAAATATCAACAACTCTGAAGTTATTTTTTTAACTAGGACTGAATCAATGTAGCTTGTTTTTTTCAGAGTGAGATTCCTTGCAACAAATACACAAAACATTTGCCATTTCTGGAATCCAATGTCCAGGTACAATATAAAAGGTTCAATGACTGAGTGACTGATGGATGACTGCATTTTCTTTCCCCACCCTATTTCTAAAATTGCATAAAAGTGAGGCTGCTTGCTACAGCAAAGCATTTCTAAATCAATTATGTGTTCTCCTTTCAGAAACACTTATCTCTAGCGTGACCAATCAAATAAGGTGTCTTAACTTTCCCCTTCTGTAGTTTAGTTATGCATATAATACTGTTAAACACAGTTAAGTTCCTCTGCAACCATTCTATGGTACTGCTTAAATTCCTTAGATAATTTTCAAAGGGCTATGATATTGCCTTTTTAGTCCAAATATTTTAAGAACTTTAATACAAAGAATGTAAATTTATGGTTTATTATCAAGCTTTGAAACCAGATAAAAGAGTGAGATTTTCTTCCCAAATAGGGTATTTTATCTTGTAAATAACTTTTTTTCTTAAATCCATCTTATTATATAAGAGTCTCCTTGTGGTGCCTCATTATATGTTGATTTTTTTCTGATGGTCTTCGGAATCCCTTCTTGCAGAACTCACACCTGTGTGGATAGTCTTTCGTATGTATTGAAATCACATGTCGTTTGAAGCCAGATGCATCTGTGGTGCTGTATTCACAATATTCACATTGGTAAATCTTCCTTCCAGTATGAGTCTTCATGTGCTTTTTCAGCTCATTCTGTTGTCTGAATCCTCTCTTGCACCTTTTACACTTCAATGACTGATCCTTAGTATGAACTGAAAGGATATGACCACTAAGAATAAATGGATCTGATGTTTTAAAGTCACAATGCCTACACTGATGAATCTTCCTACCCTTATGAATATCACTATGTTTTTTAAGCTCTGAAGGACGATGAAAACCTTTATCACAGACTTCACATTTATGAGGAAAGTCCTTGGTATGAACAGATATAATGTGCCGCTTAAGGTCACTTGAGTTGGTGCTCTTATGATCACAATGAGGACATTGGTGTGTTTTATGTCCTTGAAACAAATCCAGATGACGTTGAAGCTCTCTCTCATCACCAAATGCTTGAGGACAATGCTCGCATTTATATGGCAAGTTGCTCCCATGCTTAGACTTAATGTGAGTTTTCAGGTTTGATTGATCTGCACACCTGAACACACAATACTGACACTGATATGGCTTCTCACCAGTATGGGTTCTCATATGTTTCTTAAGTTCAGAAGGATGACGAAAACCCTTTCCACACTCAACACAAACATGAGGAAAACTCTTACTATGAACAGCCAGCAAATGTCTGTTTAACAGTCCTTGTTCAGCAGTTTCATAATCACAGTACTTGCACTTGTGCATCTTCGGTTCCTTGTCTCTTAAAATGAGTTTATTTGAACTCAGTGGACTAGCTTCTCTGTATCTTCGTGTGTATTCTGTAAATTCATGGGTTTTATCAACTTTGTTTATGAGCTTATGGCTTTCTAAGTGGTTATGGAAACTCACTTTCTTGTTAGTTGTAAAGTCACAATCTGTACACTGATACTTCTTTCTCATCAAATGATCAGGATGATTCTTCATGTGTCTTTTTAAGAATCCCCTGGATTTAAACTTCTTTGTGCAAATATGGCAAGGGTATACTGTCAAGGGCTGCCCATCAGGACCTATTATAACAGCTGAAAGGGGGGGAAAGGAAATTGTGACATTTGATCACACATCTTTAAAAATTTTTGTAAAAGCTTCCTGAAACTAGCTAAAATTCACTATGTGAAAATACTAGTTGAACAAAAGCCTTATGTAATAAAAATGCATACTATAAAATTTTATAGTAAAGTTATTTACTGAATAATAAGCGACTCTATACTTTAGACCACTCATCTATGGCATAAAATATAAAAACGTATCAAGCAATTTTATAATTAAACCTATCTGAAAATTGTTTTAAAATTATCTTTCAAATAAGAAAAAATTAAGTCTTTTAAAGCGTTAATCACATATTGTTAAAATATAATTACTAGAGCTGGAGAAATAGCTTAGTGATTAAGAATACTTGATGCTCTTGCAAAGGATCTTAGTTTGGTTCTCAAAACCCATCTCAGGCAACACCCATGTTGACAACTACTTGTAACTGGCCTACAACCTCCACACACAACCTGAATTAAAATAAATCTTAATATACATATATATACATATATGTAATTATCTATGTAATATACAGGGTGATATGGGGGTATAAGTACCATGCAAACATTGATATTTCCTTCTTGTGTTATATAAAATTGCATTTAAACTTACTATAATATTCACAAAACAGAATTATCTTACCTGTTTGCCACTGTCTTGTTTCTCCCCTTCTCCTCTTCTTGATTTTTTGTTTCAGTACTTTATTTGTGTTCATGCTATCACAAATTTGAAGGTACTGTGCTGCTGTTGTGCTTCTATTTTCTAATGTTGAGTCAAAAGTGTTTCCTGAAAACAAAATGAAAAAAAAATGTTCAACCGTATGTTTTTTTTTTTTTTTTTTAATTTGGAGGGTTTGGTAAGTGTAACTTCAGGTTACACTGTGCTAAACTATGGTGTTAAATTTCACAAAGTATACACATTTTCTTACTAACTCTTATTAATTTAATTCATATTTTCTTGTGTATATGTAAACATATTGGAATGATAGTATACAAATTAAGTTATTTCAACATGACCAACCTAAAGTAATAAACTGGTAAGATTAACATAAGAAACATTATTTTAAGAAACTATATAAATATGGTATCAAACCAACTTTTCATGAATAGAACTTGGTAAAATTTGAAGGAATTTGGCAACAAACATATATAACTAAGTTAGCAAATACATATGAATGAATTTTAAATCAGCAACATGGCTATTGTGGCAAGAGATCACACCCAAAGACATTTTAGGTCTCTGTGATCCAGCTGAAATTACACTCCTTTAACACATATGGCTAGAATATAGACATGTCCTTAGTACACGCCTTTAATCCTTAACAAGGAAGGTAAGGTTAACAGTAGAAGGAACCAAGCACATTTAAAAGTGAGGGACAAATAAAGTGATGAATCAGACAATGTTTTGAGACAGAAACAGAGATAGGATATGTCCAACTCTCAGGATAACAGCACAGAAAAGAGATGCTACTTAAGAGAACAGCACAGGAAAGAGAGGCAATTTAAAAGGGCAGAGCAGAGATATAGGGAGAGGAGGCAGTTTTACTAGGACACTCCTACAGAGACAGGTGGCAGGTGACAGAAGGAGCCAAAGAATAAGGAGCCAGAAGATTAGACAGACTGCCAGAGATAGGTTGAGAGTTTAGAAAGAATTAGAAAGGATGAGCTTATTCAGTAGTAAATCTCTGAGAGACAATTACAGCTGTTGAATAAAAATTACTTTTACAAATGCAGTCATGGTAGTTATAGGTAAAACAGATGATACATGTATATTTTAGAATAATGTATATGATATCAAATTTATACTTTAGACTGACTTCTGGGATTAAAACAGAAATCACAAGAAATTTGTTCCCATTTCAATGTGATCAGTACATGCAAAGTAAAGTACTTAATGAGACCAGTTTTTGAAAGTCTATCCTATCATATAATTACATTGTGGTAGTTTGAACGAGCATGGCCCTCATAGGCTAGTGTTTGAATATTTGGTTCTTGGTAGAACTGTTTGGGAAGGAATAGGAGGTGTGGCCTGGTTGAAGGCAGTGCAGCCTTATAGGAGAATGGAGGAGTGTGTTTTGAGGTTTCAAAACCCACCCTAAGGGCAGTTTCTCTCTGCTCACCTGGGCCTCTGAAACCATAAATAATCATTTAGTAAGAATTGCCTTAATCACAGCTCTTCACAGCAATAAAACAGGAACTAAGGCACACATAAATATTTTAAATCTACAAAACCATCAGACTCGCACATATGCTGTGATATATGTTTTTTTTTTTTAATTTGTATTAAACCTATGTTAAGTTTAGAGTTACATTATCCAACAGAAGAAACAATTACATACTTTGTCATGGAAAAGGTCTCTAAGAAA
The DNA here is from genome assembly GCF_963924665.1 of Micromys minutus. NCBI lineage: Eukaryota > Metazoa > Chordata > Mammalia > Rodentia > Muridae > Micromys > Micromys minutus. The sequence continues at coordinate 57,427,174 of NC_137970.1, read as the reverse complement.
AAGAAACCAATCTATCATGGAATAACACTAAAGTGTATTAAGCCAAAAATGTTATTAAACTGGAACATGGATTTATGATATATACATAGTAAATGTTTGTCATAGAAGTTAGGAAGACAGTTTTACTCCAAGAATGACATTAGTAAATGGTTGATATGAACTCTTGTTCTTTTTTTCTCTTCAAGTAATTTGCATAACTCTTTCGATAGCAAACTTTTATTGCCCATGTAATAAATTGTCTAATTTATACACATGTATGTTGGTAGTTAAAAAAGAGGCAAAGTCCTATATAAGTTCTATAATGGGTGAAGTTCAACAAATTTGTCTAGAGTCACAATCTAGTTTTTTTTTCTTATTAGGTAGTAAGTTTATTTCTCCTACACAATGCTCTCTCACCTGTTGCTTGACAATCTTCATACCTTCGGGAAACTCGTCTTTCATCTATAGAAAAAGGACTAGTTATAAATTGATATACTTCAGTCCTTCTGAGGAAAAAAATAAGTGTATAGCACTCTCTCAGAGTATGGTACACCTAGACCTTAAATCATTAATAATTCAAGAGCTAAGATTGCAACCTCGTGACAATCCTTAGTATTTAAAAATCATTATGTTTTGCCTTTACACACCAAGAAAACTTGTACTATTTCCATGTTCCTTTTTTGTTTTATATGTACTTTATGTTCATTGTAACTAGTAAGTTTTCAAGGCATACTATTAAACCTTTAAAAAATCAAGTACTGACAAAAATATATTCATATGGTTTTATGCAAAAATGCTTTTATAACCTGTACATTTATCTGTTTTTTAAAATAAAGTTGTTTAATAAAAATAGAAAACCAACAACAAAATAAATAAATTGATACACTGCCTACAGAACTACTACCAGATTATATTTTAATCTATAAAATTTTACTTTTGCCACAAATTTCTCAATAAAATACACTTGTTATTGAAAATTTCCAAAACTTAAATAATTCCCTCCACTTAAAATAGGGACTATTGTCTGCCTTCTTAGAATCAGTAATATTTAGAACAGTTTTACATCTTAAGTAGCTATTTCTGTAGAGCATCCTTAGCAATGAAGATGTTCAATACATGCATGACTGCTAAATGAAAACAACTTCGAATGAACTTTAGATAGATTAATGCATTGTACACTGGAAGCAGGGAAAGTGTAAGCTACATAAAAATAATGAAATTAACAAAAGACATGATGGGGTAAAAAATAGTAATGAATTAGCATACATTCTAAAGAATTTGATTTTTTTCCAGAACTTCAATTTTGTTATTTGTGTGTCAACAACTAAAGTATATTTTTGTAAAAGAGGAAGGATTGCTTTTTAAAGGTCACTCCTATTTTAGGAAAATAAAGTGCTTTTATGTTGCTCACTTACACAGGTAGGATTTAGAGCAGAGTCTAACAAAAATGCCTTAAGCAAGGATTAGTAGTATAAGATATGTGATTAAAAGTCATGTAAAATAACTGGTGATGGATCAATTCACTGAAGAATATTTTATTCAATTAGCCCACAAACTGTGGCATTACAAAAGAGAATGTTTAATTGCTCAAAGGCATAGTCAATACATACTTTATGTACTTAGGTAAAAATACTAGTATCCTACCATATGATACAGTATAGACAACAAGGAAAACTGAAACTGTTTTATTAACATCAGAGTCCTCAAGCTGAATCTCAAGAAGAGTTCCTTCCTCTTCCCCTATAATGACTTCAATGTACAGTTCATTTGATATTTCAGCATAACCTAAATTTTGGAAATAATTACTTGTTTACAATCTTAAGTATTTAATAAATGGTCAAAATTCCAAACAATTTAAATCTTTTGGTTTTAAAATTTTCATCTTAGTTGGTTTCAAATGTATAAATTTAAATTATGTTTATATTCAGTATTTTTAGAAAGTAGTGCTTCTAAAAAAATAGTTTTCCCTAAATTATTCATGTCCTATATTAGATATAAATGATATAAAAATGGCTTCTTTGTTTTAGTTTATGAGCCAAGGTCTTGCTTTGCAGCCAAAGCTGATCTAAAACTTGCGGTCCTACTATTTCAGTCCTCTATGTCCTGGAATTACACCTATGCACCATCATACGTGGCTCCAAAAATAATTTTTAAATTTAAAAAACAGGTATGTTTGAAGAGGGTATTATAATAATTATGCACTGTAAACTTATAAAAAGGGTGTTATTCACAAATTTTCCTGATAGTTTTTTTGAATTCAGAAAGTATTTTCAATATAATGTAGAGTAAGAAATGCTTTTCCATAGTGTTTTGATAGTACCATTAGTATAATAATTAAACTTTTAAAATAATTATAGTAATATATAATTATACATATATATACATATAAATGTAAATATAAAATGCTATTTTTCAAGAATTAGCAGACCCTCTTCAAGAAGCAAGATTTAAGTATACTACTGAGAGAAAAAAAGAACATATTTAAAGATAATAGTATTGGGATTTAAAATATTTAACCATAAAAGTAAAATTTATATACTTTTCTGAAAAGCTATTTCTTTTAATGTCATAAACATAACATCAAAATTTATGCTTTCCTATAATTTTAAAAATCTCTATATACAAACAATTGAGGAAAGGTATCTTCTTGTTTCTCCTGTTTAGTAACCACAGATGGTGGTCTAAGTTTACCATGTTCCTATCAAATATGGCATTAGATAAATCTGTACCTCAGTTTCCCATATCTTATCATCCCTCTTATCTAATTAGTGAGTTAAAATTTAATATTTAAGATGAAACAAACATTACTTAAATAAATGTTTTTGTTGCCTACTCAAGTACTTTAACCAAGTGTTTTGATAGTTTCAGCTGTGATATGTAGGTAAAATTCAGCTCTCTATGGTTGCTAGAGAAAGACATGAGCATAAATAGAACATAGCACTATAGAGATAATTCTGTGAAAAGGAGCCTCTTGCCTTGTGTGATAAAATAGCATTTTGTTAGCATGGCAAGGAAAAAGAATACAACCTCAGACCAGACAGAATAATGAGATGAAGACAACGTATGAAAAGAATAAAATGTCTTAGGGAAAAATAAACAAAAAGTATGAAAAATGACAAAAGAAAGCAAATCTGAATATGGTATTTTACCTGTGATCCTGAGCTCCAGGAAACCATATAAGAATTACCCATGAACAGCATAATAAATTACCATCCTAGCTTGTATAAATACCCACCCAACTTTTCGGTGACTGGAGATCAACCAGTTAGCCCTTTCACTGCTAAATCTAGATAGGCCAAAGGTGCTTACTATGTAGAGAAAACACTGGCAGTAGAGTCAGACAAGTGCTCAAGTCCAGTGTTTTAAAGGTCTTGGGCAACTTATTTTCCCTGAGGATTTACTTGTATTATAAAAAAGGAACAATACTTTCTACCTCAGAGATTAATTATTAAAATAAAATGAAATTTAACAGATCTAAATATTTTTACATTTATACCTGTGTGTCTGTATGCCTGTGTGGATTTATGTGCACTATACATTTATAATATATATATATATAATATTATATTATATATTTAATATATGATTCAATTTCTATGTATTTTGAACTTCATTACATCAAAACTATAAACTCTTAATCTCTTTGTAACGTATTATTTGAGATATATTGTTCATGTATTCTTATCTGAGTAATATACTGGTTCAAGAATGTCTAAAAGGACCCATACTTTTAAATATTTGCAAGAACAGAATTACTGTTTTTAACTTAGCTGTTCTTCAGTACATCTATGGCTGTTATCAACTGCTTTTTAAGTTGTGTTATTGCTTTTATGAGTCATTGAAGTGCCCTTATATCTTACTGATATCATCCTCTTCTTGGGAAGAATCTTTCACTGCCATGTAAACCATTTTTTCCCGCTGCATTCGGCTCTGGTCAAGCACTCCAGCTACAGAATGTCCACTGGTGTATTCACTCTCTGTGACAATTTCTGTCCCACCTTAAAAATTAAAACACATATAAACTAGAAATATATCATAGAATAAATCCCTGAACTAATAAGGATATGCAGGGTATATAAATATTCTAACAAACTTCACAATGCCATTAAAATACTCATGTACATTATATCTTTAAACAGTCACTACTCATTTCAGTTAACATATCACATCCATGACAAGCACAATAAAAATTTTATATATATTTATCCATACATTTCTCATAAAACTTTATCATGTCTTTGTCATTATGGCCACCATACAGATGAGGAAACAAGGTAGTAGAATAATATACAAGTTATTGAATATTTTTCTCAGCTAAGTGCTAGAAGTAGGTTTAAAATCCCAAATATCCGCTATCATCAATGCTCTTACACTCATTATAATCCCTATTCTAATTCAAACTATTTTCATTTGTTTTAATTTTTTCTGCCATAATAGCTTCATATCTGAAAAATCTTAAGAGTGACATTTTCCCCATTTCCACTTTATATGTAGATATTCATATATGGTTTTTAAAATTCACTAAGAAGCCCATGAACATTTTGTCTTTTGAGAATTTTAGAAAGATAAGAATTCTAATGTCTCTTATATCATGGAATTTAAATAGTCTTGTACCTATTTCAACATCATCTTCAGCCTCTGCTTTAAATATATATACTTTTATCACTTCTGAACCAAATCCATCTTCTTTAACATCTTCTTGTGAACCATCACTACCGATTTTTAATGGTGTGTTCCCCATATGCTCTAACTTCTCTCCCACATCATCCACTGCAAAATATAAAGGAAACTATTTCAGTAAAAGTACCACTGACATTTAATGAATGTTAAGCACAATGGCAAAATCATGTTTTAAACACCTACCCACTATATTCCCTTAGTGACCTATTTTGCAGTCACTAAAAGTGGTATGTTTCATGGAAAAATAATGCTTAAGATCACCTATAGCAGGGTCAAAATTACATTAAAATGTTTTTAAATGAACATTAACCAAACCATGATCCTTTATAAGAAATAACAAACTTATTTTATTGAAAAAAAAGAAATACTAAAATTTAATATAGCAAACATGTATTTATGTAGGCCATATTTCTTGAATATGACTTGTAATTTTGACAGTTTATAAATACCTATTCACTACAGTTCATATATACTGCCCATGATATTAATGTGACTCTTAAAACTGCAGAGATTACAATTTTAATATAAATTAAGGTGGTGACTTCAAATAAAGCGTCTTTGCATTTTTTTGTATATGATGTTTCTTATATTCACTGAATCACCAAGCTATCTAGTTAGGTATTTGCTGCACATGTAATTAAGATATAAAGCATAGCCTGTATTTTAAATAAAATCCTATCACTTAGGTCAATATCAGAAAAAAAAAAAACTTGTCATAAAATAAGTTTACAAAAACAAGTCCTAAATTAAAATGCAATTGTTTCTAAAGAAAATTAATGGATCAAACATATTATTTTAAATAATAAAAATAGTCCAAGAGATTTTAAGAAAAAAATACTTCATAAATCATCAAGAAGATATTATCTACAAGTTCAAATATTTTTTGAAGCATTTGAAGGAAAACAGACTTTTTGTGTGTAAATTTATATGTGCTTTGTTTTAAAAGGATAAATAAAAATACTTAGCTGCATAGTATTTTTTCCTTATGAGAAACCTGGTGCTTCAAAGCATATCAGAAAAGTAATACAAAAAGATAAAGCAACCATACTTGAGACTATTAATAAAGATTTTCATATAAATACACAATCTTATTCTGTTCTAGTCTCTGAGGATGAATTGACATGTCACATGAGTAGTATACATGAACTATGAAATATATATTCTATTAAATAATCTTGCAATAACCACAAGTCATATTCAAGCAATATGCCCTGAAAATATTGTCTCTAGCATTATAATTTCAATTTTGTTTCTATAAAAACTAAACCATAATCTAAAGCAAAATCACGCTATTACATATTTCAGAATACCATAGTTGAACCATAAATTACTGAAGCTCTTGAATATATCTAAAAATTTTAAAACTATGACAAATAAAATGCATTAAAGAGCTATAACCTTGATTCTTAAAAATTTATGCAGTTCTAAATGACTCAAACTACATACTTTTCTTGTTCAGTTTTGCATTTGATATGTTTATAAAAATGTTGTTTTGTCCATATAAAATGGAAAACAAGTCATTTCACAAATTATTTTCACTGTGAAAGTCTCTTTTAACTTGTTTAAATATAACTTATTCCATTCTATTTAAAAATTTGAATATTCTATTGCCAGTGAAAACTAGCACTTAAATGATACAAAAATGATATAAATATTTCCATTCCACTGCAGCTCCTCACCATATTACTACATTTTAGCAATTCATAGATGACAATGAATTAAGATGATGAGGTATATGATATTGCTTAATCTTTGTCAAATATATATCAAATAAAATAATGAGACCATAGAAACAATAAAACAAACTAGAAAAATATTAAAGAAAAGGAGGTTGCTCATTCATCGATTTTAAAACAGTATTTATATATATATAAAAAAACTTTCAAAGGGTCCTAAATAAAATTTTTGGAAGTTGGAATCATTGAAAGTTGACAATCAAATACTCTCATTTAATGAATACTTAATGTTTATATTGTTACATGTAAACAGGTTAAGTGGACATATTTCCTTCTAAATTATACTAATTTAAAATTATAATTGAAATGTAAGGTTCATGTAATAAAATAGATTTGGGGGGCAATTCTAAACTATGCACCACAATTTTAGCTTCAAATACTCAAATTATAGTTGAAATACCTTCACTTCTTTTTCTGTTGGAAATTTTTTCTGAGTTTACTTCTACATTTTAAAAAAAAATGCTTCATACTTTAATGTATTCACTGTTTTCTGTTTTGATTAAACATCTCAGAATGAGCAATTTTCAAATATATAGAGCAACTGAATTTCTTCTGTATTTTCATCTAATAAATGATAGATGTTTATTTTTTTAAAAAAAAGTGTGTACTTTGAAGAATTTAGTTTACCAATATTTATTTTATATTAGTGACAAAAACTATAACATTAACAATGTTTTACTAGAAAACCAAATGACTTAATAAATTCTCAAATATTTTTCTTCCTATTTTGAGGACATAGAGCTATTTCTATGTAGCTCAAGCAGACCTAGAGCTTACAAACTTCCTCTCTAGTACTGAGAATATAGAAATGGACCTTGACTATAGCAACAGCTCTAGACTTTTCAATGGCTGATCTTAATAGAGATTCAAAGGTAAATACTTAATACTCAAGCTTAATTTTTTGCTTATCTTAAGGCATATCCCATAGTATTGATTCATGACCCACCTTTAAGTGAGCCATATAACACCCTTAAAAATTCTATTAGCATTAAAGACAACACAAGTAAAGTATGCTGTTTGGCAGCCCTGAAAGGCTGGAGTTGTCATTTTTTTTTTGGTAGATCACTAGCATAATTTGATTAAAATTTCATTTTATTAGAATATACGGTGTAATACTAATTCAGATGCAAATAAAAATAATTCTCTAATTCTAAAGCCTATCCTAAAAAGATCCAAAATACCGTACTTTTAGTTAGAATCTATTAAAAGTCTTCAACTTCAGCCCTTAAATAATTTGGAAATTCTATACTTTGAGGCTAAAATGTAAAGAACATCTTGGTTTAAAATGGAGTTTTTTTTAATAGCAGTTTGTTCTATAATTCCTGACTCAATAGCCACTGGACATTAAAAGGTAATCAAATGAAGATTTAAAAGAAGAGAAAAAATTAAAGAGTAACTAGTTCAAATATAACTATTAAAAACAGTCAAACTGTGGAAAAATTCTGAGTAGTCAGACCTTAGATGTTTTCTATGATTTATTTGCAATTTATTTTCTAAAAAAATTTTTTCAACTGGACTTAGAAGTACATAGCTGAAATTCCTACACTTGAGGGTATATGCTCATGAATAATAAGTACTTAGTACTTATTACTAAATGTATTTTGATCATATTTATACCCTCTATTACTTTTAGTAGTGTATTTCATTCTCTTAAAGAAAATGCAAATATTTACTGGCAAAGTATTTCCAGGCTGGGTTTAATGGCATATATATAATGTTCAAAACACACAAGCAAGATTTCATTGGACCAGAATTTCAAGGGTAATCTTGGGTGCCTGAACAACTTTAAGACAAGCTTTCACTATGTTAAATGTTCCCTTAAAATTATTAATGGTATAAAATTGAAGACCCAGAAATAAAACCACACACTATGGACACTTGATCTTTGACAAAGAAGTCAAAAATGTACGATGGAAAAAAGAAAGCATCTTTAATAAGTAGTCCTGGTCTAACTGGTAGTCAGTATGTAGAAAAATGAAAATAGATTCTTATTTGTCATCTTGCACAAAGCCCAATTCCAAGTGGATCAAGGACATCAACATAAAACCACATACACTGGATCTAATAGAAGAAAAAGCTTGAAAGAGCTTCGAATTCTTTGGTATGGTGAGGGTAGGGTGCATTTAGAAAACCAATGGATCAGACTCTAAACTCAAGAATTGAAGGACCTCATGAAACTGAATAGCTTATGCAAAACAAAGGACATAGCCAATAGGACAAAACAGCAACTTACAGATTGGGATAAAACTTCACTAATGCCACATCTGATAGAGGGTTAATATCCAAAATATATAAAGAACTCGAGAAGCTAACCTCCAAAATGCCCAAACAACACAATCTAAAAATGGGGTACAGAGCTAAACAGAAAATTTACAACAGAGAATCTCAAATGGCAGAGAAACAACTGAAGAAGAAATGTTAAAAATCCTTAGTCATCAGAGCTCCCAGGGCTCCAACTGCATATGTAGCAGAGGATGGCATTGTCTGATATCAATAGGAGGAGAAGCTGTTGGTTCTGTGAAGGCTAGTTTCCCCAGTTTAGGGGAATGCCAGGGTGGTGAGGTGGGAATGGATGGGTAGGAGGGGGGAGCATCCTTATAGAAGCAGGAGAAAAGGAGATAGGAGGTACCAGAACAGGGAAAGAAGATGACATTTGGAATGTAAATACGTAGGTGACAGTACATGTTGGAGAGGATATGGAGAAAGAGGAACATCTCCATTGCTGGTGGGATGGAAAACTGCTAAAACTACTCTGGAAATCAATCTGGTGGTTCCTCAGAAAATTGGAAATATATTTATCTGAAGACCCAACTATATTGCTCTTGGGCATATACCCAAAAGATTCCCTTCCATACCACAAGGGCACATGCTCCACTATGGTCATAACGACTTTATTTGTGATAGACAGAAACTGGAAACAACCCAGATGTCCCATAACTGAAGAATGGATACAGAAAATGTGGTTCATTTACACGATGGAATACTACTACTCAGCAATTTAAAACTATGACTTTATGAGTTTTACAGACAAATGGATGGAACTAGAAAATATTCTGAGTGGTTACTCAGACCTAGACATGCATGGTATATATTCACTAATAAGTGGATATTAGCTAAAAATGTACAAAACACCCAGGATACAATTCACAGTACTAAAGAAGGTTAGCAAACCAAGGGGCCCAAGTGAAGATGCTTTAATCCCACGTGGAAGGGAGAAGAAAGCAATCATGGCTGGCAGAGGAAGGGTCCTGGGTAGGAGAAAGGATTGGGAGGGGAAAGAGAAAAATGATCAGGTATTGGAGAGGAAGGACAGGAGTGAAGCCCTGAGAGCCATCAGAATGAATTGAAACAGGCCACCTAGGGGGGTGGGAGGTGGGGGACCTTCTAGAATATACCAAAGACCTGGGAGGTGAGAGAATCTTAGGATTCAAAGGGAGGGACCTTAGATGAAATGTCCAACAATGAGGTGAGGGAACTTGTAGAGCCCCACCTCCAATAAAAGGCACCAAGTGGAAGAACAGGGTTGCCATCCCACAGTTGAAAACTCTGACCCAGAATTGTTCCTATGTAAAAGAACTGCAGGAACAAAAATGGAGAAAAGCCTCAGGGAAAGGAGATCCAGTGACGGTCCCATCTCAAGGGGAGGCTCCAAGGCCTGACACTATTACTGATGCTATGGTATGATATGCTTATAGTCGGGAGCTTGGCACAAGTATCCTCTCAGAGGCCCAAAAAGTACTTAAGATAGATACAGATACTTACATCCAACCACTAAACTGAAGTCAGGGGACCCCAGTGTCTGAATCAGGGATAGTATGAAAGAAGTTGAGGAAAAAGACAGCTCCATAGGAAGACCAGCAGTCTCAACTAACCTGGACCCCTGAGATCTCTCAGACAATGAGCTACCAACCAGGCAGCATACTTTAGCTGGTCTAAGGCCCCTAACACATATACAGCAGAGGACTGCCTAGTGTAGCCTCAGTGAGAGAAGGAGTGCCTAAGCCTGAAGAGATTTGAGGCTCCAGAAAGAAGGGAGGACTGGTTGGGTGGGGCATCCTATTAGAGACAGGATGAAGGAATGAGATGAGAAACTGTGTGTGTGGGAAGGCAGACCAGGAGGACTGTAATGACTAGACTGTAAAACGAAAAGTAATTTTAAAAAGTTAAAAAAACAAAAGTGCATATAAAAATAAAGGTTAACATAGTAAAGTTTAGAAATATTTAAAATTAAATAAATCTAGTTTGTGCTTTTAGATTTAAAATCACTAACATGAATATATCATAAAGTAATTTTGCAAGTACACAGGCAAACATACAGACTTTCTACATGGTGATTCCCTTCCCAGCATTTTATTATTTAAAAAAACATATATCTTTTGGAAATGTTAAAAGCCATCATCTATAATCTTTTCTATCCTTAGCATGATTCTTTCACAATTTATGAAGAACATCTCCACTCTTTTTGCACAGGCCTATATGCATGAATGCATGTGCATTCGCATTTGTGTGTGGCCAGTGACATTGAAGGCAAGTGCTCTACCAGAAGGACTCCCCCCTTTTATAAACATCAAAGCATAAGGTTTTTATTATCTTTGATAGTTTGGCAAATCTATCACCCAAAATAATAATAAAATATTTCTACTTTATTCTTTCAAATGGAATGCTGTAAGATCTCAATGCAGTCTGAAATAAATTCATCAAATAGTTTTACATATACTGTATATACTACACTTAATCATTCAATCAGAATAGAGCATAACTCTGGAAAGAATGGTAGGACACAAACTAAGTTTATGCTTTAACTAAAATATTTTCAAAATTTATATAACCTATATCTAAACACATTACACTTAAATTCTTATGCAAATTCTTATTGACAATAATAGCACCAGTTATGTTTTTAAAAAGCACAGATAACATAATTTACTACTCATTCTGAAATATACATGATTCATCATTAAAATTTTGTATTAGTTAATGTTTCTGTTGAGCTTTTTAAATATATACTTCTAAGACATTAATTGACTTCTACTTTACTCTGGTATGCAATTTCAGTGTATATTTAAATATAGGTAAACCCGAAAAACATCTCAACACAACTTTGCAATTATTTTCAAAAAGATTTTTTTTTACTTCTATTAAATCTATCTTTGATCCCAGAATACCTTTCCATATTATAGAAATTAGTATCTCAAGCAATTAATTTTGTGTTTAACTTACAAGATATCATTAAGTAGTCTTCAGAAGTGCTCTTGACATCATCATCATCATCATCTTCAGTTTTTATGGTAACAGTAGAACCAGGAACACCACCAGCTGCTTGAATCACAGTTTCTGTATCTGAATTAGTTACAAGAACTTCTTCTGATACCATTGTGGGAGAGTCAACACCTGAAACACAATCTTGGACCACATGTCCCAAATGTCCATCAGGACCAGAAACAAGATCAGCCACAAAAACCTGCTCAGGTACCCTAACAGTTTCTGTAATTAGCTCAGAAGTCAAGATATGATCTCCATCATCTTCCTCCAAATCTTCTTCAATGGCAACATCAGCTTCAAGTACAGCTTCAGGAACAATCACCCCTTCTGTTACTACATCAGTCTCTGTAATAATATCAGGCCCATGGACAACTTCAGCTGCAAGGCCATGATCGAGAGTTATCCCATCATCTGTGACAACATCAGAAACTAATACAGCTTCAGGAACTGAAACTACAATATGGTCTCCATCGATATGTGCAGTACCAGCCATTCCAGCCACTACAATACAAACAATTATTCAAAAAAGGCAAAGTTATTTTATTAATAAACTATTGTGTTTAATTAATAATAATTTAATTAATATTGATATCTACTTGTATAAAATAGTTTATATGTGAACTAGATGTCTTTTTAATTTTCTAATTGAACAACTTTATTTTAAAAAGCAAAGAAATGTACAGATTTTAGTTTTACACACTGAGAAAACTTTGACTATTTCCATGTTACATCTTGTTTTACATTTACTTTATGCTCATTGTAACTAGTAATATCTTAATGCACACTATCGAACCTTTAAAAAACCAAGTACTGACAAAAATGTATTTGTATACTTTTATGCAAAAATGCTTAAAATCTGTGTACAAGATGTCTTGATTAAGAATTTAAAAGCATTGTTGATAACTGTACTAAAAAAATCAGTAATTTGAAATTGGCCTAGAGGTCAGTGTAAAAAAAAAAACCAAAAAAATAGATGTTAAAGGAAATTTATCCTTTAAATGCAAAATGTTAACAGCCTTTCAGAAAAATTGTGTTTGACAGTTTCTAACAAAACTAAACATTCATTTTCCATATAAAACAACAACTGCAAATAGGGCATTTCTTCCCAGAAAATATAAAACATGTTTATACAAAAACTACACTTAAATATTTACAATAGTTCATAATAGCTGTTATGCATAATAGTAGAAAATGAACATTATCCAAATAGCAACTCATCAGCAGATAAATGTTTAATTAAATTGACACTGCCACATCCTTTCCACAGAATTTATTACTTGGTAATAAATACAAGTAAGGTATTGATAAAAAAAAAAAAAAAAAAAAAAAAAACCCTCTGGAAAGCTATCCTGACTTAGACCTTCTACTCAAAATAAAGAAAATAAATGACAAATGTGGGCCTATCCCTAAAAAAAAAATTACTTAAATCATTACCTCAACAGCTAGGAGAACATTAAAAAAGATGTGGAAGAATTAGATGTATTTAAGGTTCAAAGCTAAACTGTTAAAGTTACAAACAGCACTACCTAGATTACTGTAATTCTTAACTCTCATAATCTGTATTGGACCTGCACAAGACCAGCCATGTCAACAATCAGTCAAAGAAGGAAGAACAGTTCTTGGGGAACTATCCTCCACCTCTAAACTATTGGGTAGGTATAGAATATGGGAGAGGGAAATCACTGTTGTTAGTTGTATAACCTCACCTCAGTTTACCAGACTCCAAAAAAATAGCTCTAAACCCCATCACACATATGGCTCTGGATAGTTTTGGTGGGTCATATTGTGAAATAAAAAGACATGAATGTGAGAAATTTGTTGCAGGGAGGAGTGAACAGGGTACAGAAGTAAGACACGAGAATAGTCAGAATGAAAGTGATAATATGGGAAAATATATAAAAGAGTAAGAAAGATACAAACAAAAAATTAAAACTGACACACAAATAAATGGCCATATTACCAAAAGCAATCTTCAGATTCAATGCAATCACCATCAAAATTCAAACGCAATTCTTCACAGACATGGAAAACTTTATATGGAAAAAAATCCACAATAGACAAAATGATTCTCAACAATAAAAGATCTTCTAGGGACACTGCAATCCCTAACCTGAAGTTGTATGACAGAGCAATAGTGATAAAGACCACATGGTATTGGTATAGAGGCAGACAGTATGATCAATGAAATAGAATCAAAGACCCAAATATAAACCCACATACCTATGGACACTTGATTTTTGATGAAGATGAAAAACACATACTGTAGAAAAAGAAAGCATCTTCAACAAATGATGCTGGTCTAATTGGTGGTCTTTATGTAAAAGAATGAAAATAGATCCACATTTATCATCCTGGACAAAGCCCAAGTCCAAGTGGATCAAGGACTTCAACATAAAACCAGATACAATGTGAAATAGAAGAGAAAGTGAAAAAGAACCTCAAACTCATTGGCACAGGGGAAAATTTTCCTGAACAAAACACAAATGGCTCAGGTTCTAAATGATAAACTGATAAATGGGACAACATGAAACTGAAAAGCTTCTGTAAAACAAAAATCAGGCTATAAGACAAACGACAGCTTACAGATTAGGACAAAAATATCTTCACTAATCCTACATCTAGTAGAGGTCTAACAGCCAAAATATATAAAGAACTCAAAAGTTAACCTTCAAAACTCCAAATATCCCAATTTTAAAAATGGAGTACAGACCTAAACAGAAAATTCACAACAAAAGAATCTCCAATCGCTGTTAAGCACTTAAGGAAATGTTCAAACTCCTTAGTCATCAGGGAAATGTAAATCAAAACGACCTTGAGATTCCACCTCACACCCATCAATCAGAATGGCTAAGATCAAAAACTCAAGTGACAGCACATGCTGGCAAGGATTTGCTATGGGACTGAAAACTGGTACAACCACTCCGGAAATCAATCTGGAGGTTCCTCAGAATTGGAAATAGAACTACCTGAAGCCCCAACTATACCACTCCTGGGCATATACCCAAAAGACACTCTACAGCACAAGGATACGTATTCCACCTTGTTCACAGAAGTCTTATTTGTAACGGCCAGAAGCTGGAAAGAACCCAGAGGTTTCTCAAACAAAGAATGGATACAGAAAATGCGGTCCCTTTACACAATGGAATACTATTGAGCTATTAAAAATAAAGACATCATGAATTTCACACGTAAATGGATGGAACTAGAAAATATAATACTGAGTGAGGTAACCCAGACCCAAAAGGACATGCACATTATGTACTCTCTGATAATTGCATATTAGTCAAAATGTACAGAATACCTAGGACCATAAGAAGTTTAACAAACAGGAAAGCCCAGATGAGGATGCTTCAATTTTACTTAGAAGGGGGAACAAAATTATCACAGGAGGTAGAGAGAAGGAGAGACCTGGGAGAGAGGTAAGAAAGAGAAAAAGAGAAAAAAAAATCAGGTGGAGAGGGGAGGAGAGAAGCTCAGAGGGTAAGGAGAATTAATGGAAATATGCAGACCCTGGGAGTGGGAAGTGGGGCAGATCCTCTAGAAAGTGCCAGAGAGTGGAAGGTGAGAGACTCTCAGGATTCAATAGGGCCAAAATTCCCAGCAGTGGGGAGAGGGTACTCCAGGAGTTCAACTCCAGTAGAGAGACAGGGCCTCAAGTAGAGGGATATGGTTACTAACCCACAGTCAGAAATTCAGACCCAGAATTGTTCCTGTCTAAAAGAACTGCAGGGAAAAAATGGAGAAGAAACTGAAAGAAAGGTAGTCCAGTTACCAGCCCAACTTTGGATCTATTTCATGCTGAGGAGGGGCCACCAAGGCCTGACATTATTTCTGATGCTATGTTGTGCTGTCCTCTGAGAGGCCCTACAAGCAGCTGACTGTGACAGAAATATATTTATGCTTAACCACTGGACTGAAGTCAGAGACCCATCTGGTTAAATTAGGGCAAGGACTGAAGATGCTGGAGGAGTGAGCAACCCCATAGGAAGACCAGCAGTCTCCACTAACCCAAGCCCCAGGGAGCTTGCAGAGACTCAAGCCACCAACCAGAAGCATACATGGGCCTGTCCAAGGCCCCTGGCAAATGTAGCAGAGGACTACCTGGTCTGGCCTCAATTGGGAAAAGATGGACCTAGTCTTCCAGAAATTTCAGGCCCCAGAAAAGGGAGAGAAAAGAAAAGGAGAAACACCCTCTGGGAGGTAAGGGGGAAGAGAAATGGGATGAGGAACTGTGGGAGAGGAACAGGAGGGGAGACAATGGCTGAAATGTAAATGAATAAAATAATTTAAAAATAAACAAGATATAAATAAAAAATTAAAACTCACACACAAACATATGTCCAAATAATAGAAAATGAATGAAGTACATAGTTTTAAAAATAGGAATTATCTAAAACTTTAAAATTCTGGGTTTGGTATTGTACTTATGTTAAATAGGATACTAGCATCAGGGAAAAGAACATTATTTTTTTCCCACTTCCTATGACTATATTTTTTAAAAAAATAGAAGCAACAAGATATTGTTATAAGTTAATATATTATATGACAAAAACACAAAATTAAATAACTACAGAAATCTCATAAGCTTTTTTAACTTAAAGGAATTGCTATCACTAAAAATTTAGAACTTTTCAACACCAGATTTAGGAGAGAAGAATTTTAAGACAAATTAGACTATGATTTAGTTTGATAATATTAGTAAGTTTGAAAGACGGAGAGATTACTTTTTTTTCTTGAAAAGCATAGTAAGCACCAAGTCCTGCTTGCTTTGTAAATAGTGTAAGAATATAAATTCCCTTATTGAGGGATGTAAAATTCTGCCACCCTGAGGTGGTACAGTAAATGAATTGAATTTGTGGGTCTACTTAAAATGAATTATCTATATGAAATGACTAAGTACTTTTTGGCCTAATGATCACTTTCTCAAAAAGTACTATCTGAAAGAAGGTAAAGATATTATCAAGATATACAATGCTATTTAGAACCAGTTCATCAGGAAGTTGGTTAAAGATGAAAACCAGCTTATATTGTCAATGATAAAAAGCCGATATTTAACCGAGATCGGGGATCACCATTATCATTGTACTGACTTTTGAGACAGGGTTTCATGCAGTTCAGGCTGGCTTCATACTGGCTATGTAGTCAAGGTTGACCTTGAATTCATGATTGACCTGACTTTGCCTCAGGAGTTCTGAAATTACAAGCACATGCCAACACACCCAACCTCCCTTTCAGCTATTCTAAATATTTTTCAACATTCTTACAATTTTACCAAAATCCTAAATTACATCAAAAGAACATAACAATGGAGATGGTAAAATGGACACAAGGCCTCACCCCTACACAAGGGACTACAGGCAAACTAAGAATATTCAGAGTGGGAGAGAAATAATCTTCCTCAGAGAAGAGCACGCCAATTGCTTATCCAATACCAAGCAGTAAGCACTGAAAATATTAGAGACTTAGCAAGCTATATTTAGGAATATACATGAATGAAAAATATTAAGAATATACATCAATGAATAAAAGAAGCCGTGAATTTGAAAGAGAGCAAGGAAAGATGTAGAAGAGGGTTTGGAGAGGAAAGGGAAGACAGAAATATGTAATTATATTATAATCTCAAAAATAAAAGTAAAGACATACCACAATTCTACAAAACTGATAGACAAAGAATATGTATCATGGGGGCAGAGGGAGGGAGGACCTGGGTGGGAGAGGGGAGAGGAAGAGGAAAAGTGGAACATGATCAGATATTGGGAGTAGGACAGGGGTGAAGTCCTAACCCTAAGGGCAAGCAGAAAGAATGGACACAGGCACACTCAGGAGGTAGGAGTGGGTGTGGGGTGGGTGGGGCTCTAGAATGTACCAGAGACCTGGGAGGTGAGAGACTCTCATATCTCAAAGGGAGGGACCTTAGATGAAATGCCCAACATTAAGGAGAGGGAACTCCTCCCACAATTAAAACTCTGACCCACAATTGTTCCTGTCTCAAAGAACTGCAGGGACAAAAATGGAGAAGAGCCTGAGGGAAAGGAGGTCCAGTGGGATGAGGGCAGACTGGGAGGGGGATAATGTCTGGACTGTAAAATAAGATTAAAGATAATATTTTTTAAAAAGTACTCTGTCATTTATTACCCTAGAAAATTAACAGATAGGCACAAGGTTTCAAATCTTGCATTTATCCAGACTGGAAATACGATTGCTTTAGAAAGGAAAATTAAATATTAAGCCTATTATATCCTTAATAATGGAATTCTCTATAGGTAGATGCTAAGATTATTATTTCATAAAAATATTTTCACAAATAAATGATTTGATATTTAATAAATTCCAATCATTTTAGGGTATGGTTGAGGATTAGTTTGATTTCTGATTAGGTAGTGGGGAAAGCTGGAAGGATAGACTGATGCTAGTGTTGTCTTATGCTCAGATTAACCTGGCTCAGCTGATTCTAAGAAAATAAAATTATTCCAAGTTAACCTAGCCTCAAAATCAATCAAACCTAAACCAAAATGAACCATAAATATTTCTTTTTACCCTGAGTATATTTCTCAAAGCTGAACCAAATCATCTTAAATAACCTAGACCATGAACTAATGAGTACAGCAGAATATTGTCAAAGTACTCAAACCAAAAAAAAAAAAATCTGTAATTTTGATTTCCTCATATCAGTTAATGTTAAATTTTATTATATTACAAAACAAAATTCAGATATATATAAGCTGTAACTCCTTTAAAATGTCATTTGTTCAGATACATAAATAGTATTTATTATGCACTAATAATGATCAAACTACCTTATCCTGTGTGTGTGAGGCAACACACACAAATATGTATGTAGCCATATAATCTCATTTAATCCTCAAAATAAGTATGTTATCTCCATTTTATATATATGAAGAAATCATATTTTTCTTTAAAATGTGTTTATTTATTATTATTGTATATATAAAATTAGGGAATAACCCCAAGGAGAACATTTTGAAGTTTGTTGTCTCCTTTAACCTTTATGTGAATCCCAGGAATTGAAGTCAAGTTGTTGTTAGGCAAGTACTTCACCTGCTAAACCATCTCGCTAGCCCCCAGAAACTATATTTTAGAGAAGGTAGCTGTATTCATTCTTTGACTCAGAGTTGTAGGGTTTTTTTTTTCCTTCTTCTTCTTCTACTCACCTAGGAGCATAAAGTTTCGTTTCTTACCCTAGATAAGTTTTAAAAGAGAGACTTATAAAGTTAAGCAAATAGAGCATTATTATATTTTGAGCAATATTTTGAGAAGAATTTTTAAAACCTATCACATAAAACTCATTTAAATGTTATTTTAAAATTTATTAAGCAGTACCTAATAGCATAAAAAATTTATCTTATTAGTTCAAAAATTACAAATAATAATCATCTTTCAAATTGAACCACTCAAATAAACGTAGCAACAAATAGTAAATCCTGACTTGAAGTGTCTTCCATTTTATAAAAATTATTTGTTCAAAGGTTATCTGGCACTCCACTAGAGTGATAGCCAATTTTTTTTCTTAACACTGTTCTCTTGGACCACTATCTAAATTCATTTTGCTATTAAGTTTCAAAGCAACACTGATCTTTGCAACACTAAAATCTCAAATAACTATAAAACTCAATGTCACTGATTTTAAGTACAAACATTGTACTCAAACATCAGCAAAAATATTATGTAAGTCATAAAACTGTAAAATTTTGTATCTCCACCACCCTTCAAAAGAAACTGATCTAATAACCTCTAAATAAGTTCTTGTAATTTTCTATACAATATTAAT
This sequence comes from Micromys minutus, assembly GCF_963924665.1. Classification (NCBI taxonomy): domain Eukaryota; kingdom Metazoa; phylum Chordata; class Mammalia; order Rodentia; family Muridae; genus Micromys; species Micromys minutus. Next base: position 57,407,728 of record NC_137970.1, on the reverse strand, counting down.
CATGTAGAATCAAGTGAGAACCCTACAGAATTTGGAGACCTTATGATACAGTCTATTTACATGGCTGTGTACTTCTATATTTTATACCTTTAAAGATTTAGAAATCTATTTACTGAGGACAGATGGAAACCTAGCATATTTTAGGAAAACACCATCACAAAGCAAATTCACAAGTAAACTTTGCTCATATTAGCAATTCATGATTTCACTATAATTAAGAAAAACAATTTTACCACAGTATAAAAATTCAATTTGCATTGATTTATATACTTCAATTTAAGAAATCACAAAAATGGAATCTAAGAATTTATTTCAAAAGCACAACTATGTAGTTCAATGACTAGTGGGCATAACAACAACAAAACAGTAGTACCTCTCTACTTTTTGCTGAGATAAATACATTTATTTACTTCATTAATTCACTTTAAAAGAAGATTTCAAATAACTATGATAATGCCAACCAAAATTAGAAGTAGTTCTCAAACTTCCCCATCTTCTTACTCCTTCCTTAAACAACAGGGAATATACAAAATGAATTTTTCATAATATATTATACATATTTATAGATATTATATATCTATATAATACATTATATAGCCAAATCACATGTAAATATATAAAAATGACCCCCAAGCTCTGATGTTTATCTTGTGGTTTTAAGTATGACTTGGCATACTGACACATGCTTCAAAGGATATAAGCATAAAATAGAAAGCTTCAAGTCAAACACAAAATTGAAATAAAACACTGAAGTATTTGAACAACCCAAATATCTACAGGGCAGTAAACAAAATATGATTATCTATTAACACACAAAAATGTGTAAAAGTAAAAAAAAAAAGCTATGTGTGAAAGGCCATATATTTCATAATTTTATTTTTAGAATTTTTTTAGAATAGGTAAATCTATACATTGAATTACTGGTTGTTAAGGACTGGTCGAGAAATGAAAGGATGGGTTAACTACTAATATATGAGACTTAATCTCATATATATATATTATTTTTTGAATTTATATTTTTTAGAATAAGAAATGTTCTTCTCAAATTAGACTCCATAATTCTCTAATTGTACCAATATATGTGATTTTAAACTTTAAAGTAGGGTCTGGAGAGATGGCTCAGTGGTTAAAAATAATGCTTGCTCCTCTTTCATAGAACCTGATTTCAGTAACAGCATCTCCTTTAGGTGGCTTTTTTCTGCTTAACTTCAGTTCCCTCTTTTCTGGCTTTCACATGCATCAGTATAAATGTGGTGTGCATGCATATATAAATATGTGTGTGTGTGTGTACATATATATACGCGTGCACATATACACATATAGGATATACATACACACATACATATATATATATATATATATATATATATCCTATTTCCTAAGCAACTGAAAGAAAATAAATTACTACACAAAGGAAAACCTCAACGTACTGAAGAGGTTGCACATTTGGCATTGAAAATAAAAACATTTACTATATTAAAATTCAAGTATCTGTCTATTTGAAAACCTAAGTTGAATCTTAATTGGTTCTAATATTCTAAGCTCTATCAATTCTCCAGCAAACAATTTTAAGATCAAAAAGTCTCAATCCTGCAATTTTTTTTATCATCCCATTTCATTAAAGTGATTTAAACATGAGAGAAGAATTTCAAGGATTCGTTTTATCTCATAGTTTCAGAGATTTTGGCCTGTTTCCATTGCTATATGCCTAAAGTGCAAGGCTGAATGTCATGTCAGGGAGCATGTTGTGGAGCAAAGCAGATCACATCATGGAAAAAAGCAAGCTGAAGGAAATTATGCCTGTGGCTGCTGGCATTCTCCATTCTTCCCATTTTATTGCATGTCCTAAGGTCCCTTGTTGTTGGATGGTGATGCTCATGTATGTGTAAATTGGGTCTTCATCCCACTCAATCCTCATAAAAATACACTAACAGATATATATGAGAGCTTAACCGCCTCATTATAAAAGTTGATTAGTAATCCAGCCAATAGCATCACTGCCAAGACTAGAATACAATTCCTCTAATTCTTATTACTGTGAACCTTGAAATAGTGGAGCATATTACACCATGCTGAGAGTAGCAGCATCATTTTCTTACTTGAGCAAAGTATTACTAGTTCGAGTCTCACATCACTGATTTCAGCTTCATCAACTCCACACCAACCAATGGTCCTGTGTCCTTCCTACACAAATTTATCATTTCTATTTTCATTTATTCCTATTTCATCTACAATTTTTAATATTCCATCCCTGCCACTTTTAATTACCTCTATCTTCTCTAAAGCTCAGACCAAGCTTCCCAAAATGTAGGGGTTTGTTAGCCTATTAATGTAGTATTAATATATTTATCAAAATGATTACTCTCTTATGGCTACTAAAAATTGGCATAAAAATAAGGAATCTTATTAGGGGGAAAAAAAGGTGGACTGGAGAAATTGCTCAATCCTTAAGAGTGCTTGCTCCTAGAGGACCTGGATTCAGTTCAAAGCACCTATGTCAAACAGCTCACAGCAATCCACAACTCTGGCACCAGGAGAGTCAATGCTTGCTTAGTGACTGGGTACCTACACACATGGGACACAGACAGACAGACAGACACACACACACACAGAGACACACACAGACACACACATACACAAATAATTCTTTTAAAAAAGAAGTGTACTCTATTGGTAATAATCTTGAGGAAAATATATCTGTACATGATTTCCAAGTATATGGTTTACTTTTATCTCTTAATAATCATCTTAATTTTTTGTACTGACAGAAGTATTTCTGTTTTTAACTTTGTGAACAATGCAACTTAATATGATTTAACATTTTCTAATGTACACCATCACATGATACAATTAAGTACTTATGCATAGTTTTTCATTTCCACTAAAATACTACTTTTATATTCAAAATCTTTATTACAACCTTTTCACAAAGTATACAACCTTAAATAGTTTGTTTATATATGCCTCTGAGAAAATAAGCTGTACAATTTTATTTTACAAGTTAAAGTATTAATTGTAATTATAACTCCTTGATTTTTAATATGTTCTTACTTTATAATAATTAAGAACAACAAAGAAAATGCTTTACCAAAATCCTGCATAATCATGGTATGAGTCATTCTAGCATCTGAAGTGTGCAATCCAAGACTTCCACCACCTGAATCCATCCTTAGCAAAGTTCATTCACAAGTATCTGTAAAACAAATGGTTTGAAAAAGAGTTTAAATGCATTTATTTCAAGTTTCTTGTTTTGAGAAAAATACTATAGAAAATATGCCTTTCAACTAGGTATGCAAAGCTCATTACAAAAGAAAAGAAAAATCCAAAACTGCTTAGAAGCTTTATGTGAGAACCATATATAAAGGGCCAGGTGGAAGTAAAGCCAAGATAACAGAAAATGAGGCACAGTTATGGTAATGACCATAGGAAAATGACTGAAAATAAGCAAAAGAACAAATCTGCAAGATTGAGGTCCAGTTAAATTATACTTAATAAATAAAAAGATGATGACAGATTAATAGTTGTGATATTTACACATTACTAGAGGACTCAGGTGTCTAGTATAGTGAATTTCATCCAGTAGCTCTCATCCATTTCTTCCAGAACCAGATCAGCCCTGCAGTGGAGCTCTGCAGATATTGTATTCACCTCTGGTTCCTGGGGTTCTACTTATAATGCAAAATGTTCTATCACAAGTTTCCCCGGAGTTCTTTGAACCAGTAAGGACTTCTGGCCTCATTCTACTACATTCTCTTGTCTCACAGTTTTGAGGACTCATGAAAAATGACTGCTTCCTAAATATGGTAAAGATCAGATCAGTCACATACAAATATTTAGAAATTTACTCTGATATTTTTCAGTAATGTTAATAAAATAATACTATTTTCATGGAAATTTTTAAATAGCTGAACCTGTTTCATTTCCTATATTAGGGTAACCAAGAAATATGCAACAGAAAGCCAGAGGTTGTCACTCAATATATTACTTAGAATTGCATATCAGATGTGCATTGCCCTAGCAACAAAAGATTCTAACCAAAGAATAAAAAGGTGTGTATTTTTAAAGGTATTTATCCATTGTTACTCAGAAGTGTTTATTATATTAACCCATATCACACAAGGGGGTGTCCTTAATGAGAATTTTAGACCAATGACACACAAAATAAGTTCTTAAGTATGGCTAAGCTTTTTTCCCTGCTGCTGTAAAGCAGCAGCCACGGATCTGGCAGAAAAATCCCAGAGTTCTCTTTATTAAACATTTGAGCTATATACTTTGGACACAAAGAATATGCTATATCAGTGGATAAGTTTGTCTAAGTACCAAAATTAGGCTAACTATGTGAGGACAAAATTATTGGAAGAGACTTCTTGCCTTTCTTTTACATATGCTTTCTGACTTGCTGTCATCCAAGATGAGGACAAAAGGCCAATGGAGTTCACATTAATTACATACATATCCATATATTTAAATAAAAATACCATAAGGATTTATTTTTTACCCTGAAAACTATACTATATGGACTACAATTTTATCATTTGCTTTCTTTATCAGATAACTAATACAACAATTATAAATGTATTCTGTGGTTTAACTTTTTATGTAACTACTGAAGAAGAGAGTAATTTGTTAATCACCTTTTACAAGTGGACTGGAGAAACTGTAGATTTCCTTATGGATTGTAAAGTAAATTTTTGCAAGATTTCTTATTTTTTTCCTTCAAAACTATGCATTTTCTTTGGGAAAACAGTCTTTACCTATTGTGGAAATAGAAATTAGATACTTCAAGACATTTTTAACCAAATCTCTTACAGAAATTAAGAATGTTTTTCTTTACTCTTCAACTTGTAAGGTGAGGTTTCAAAAAGCTCACATGCTCAAATCTGTGTTTATCTAAAAAGCAACCAAAGAGATGGCACCAGACACCCTCCCCAAAATAACTACTACAATGTAAAAATATTTAGCCTTCAACTGCTCGACTAAGCCAAAAATCTTCTTTAAATTGGGTTAAAAAAACACACACCTTAATTTTGAAAGTAAAGAACAACCAAGAAAGGTTTATCTTTGCCAAATCCACACAGAAAAATCTGCCCTAGCACTCAATGAAGTGTGAAGATTACAACATACAAGAAAGACAAGGCAAGTATTATGGAAAGTGCCACACTGTTCGAATAGCAAAGAAATAAAGTGCAATACTTTTTCACAATATAGCAAGTTTCAATAAGATCAATAATAATGTAAGGGAACAGCAGTATGGTATTTAATAACCAATAGATAGCTAAGCTTCTCAGCCTTCTCAAGAGTACCACAGACTCTTACTGAACCTAGATAAACCAAGCAAGTACACTTCAAGTAAACACCCTTCTATCAATGCACGGGAAGCAGAAAAACAAAAATCAAATTTTACTCTCCCCTGTCTCCTCTAAACAGCTCATTGGGAAGCAAGCTTCTCCATGCTGTCAACAGGGCGAGGGATAGAAGAGAAATGACGGTAAGGCTGCTGGGCAAGAGAATGGGAAAGTAGTATTTGCGGAGATAGACAAAGGAGCTCTGGCAAGTAGCAATGTTGCAGCTTTGGACACTGCACTCTTCCCGCAGAAGTCTCCCTTTCCCACGACCGTGCCAAGTTTCAATCATTTCCAGCAGAACGCACACACGTGCCCTCTCCGCTGCCGCCCAGCCAACTGATGTTCCAGCGAACAAGAACAAGAGAGCCAGCGAGCGAGCGAGCCTGCGAGCGTTCGCAGCAGCGTTCGCAGCGGAGCCCCGAGACCCAGCCTAGGAGGCGTCCCCCGCGGCGCCCTCCCCGCTCCCCCGCGGCGCAGCGGTCACAGGCGCTGCCCCCGCCCCGCGCCGCCCAGCCGGCTCACTGTCCCTCGCCCCGGCCAAACGTGGGAGCCGGCCACCAAGCAAAATGGTGGTATTCGGGCTAAGGCGACTGTTGCCGCACTCGGCACCCCCCACACAGCCCAGCTCTGACGGCTCCGGAGCCCCACTCCCTCCTCCGCCCGGACCCTGGCCACTTGGGCGGCGGAGCCTGCTAGCCCTCGGGCGTGCCGAAGGCTCCCGTCAACCGCCGCCCCACCGCGAGCGGCCGCAACGACGTGGGGCTCGGGAGAGAGGAACGTAGAGGGGGTGGGGGGTTGGGGGGTCGCTGAGAGAAAATGCCAAGGGGACGCCGCACTCTCCTCCGTTTTGTTTTCCGCCATTTTCCTGTCACCCTAAACCACCGACGGCCACAACGACGGCTCTGGCTTCCCCGGGGGGCTCTGAGCTAGGGGAGGAGGGGGCTGACTGAGGAGGAGACCCTCACTTTGCAACCTTTCCCTGGCCTCCGCTGGCGGAGGAGGAGGAAGCCGGGGCTCCGGAGGCAGAGGTGAAGCTCGGGGACTAGACGCCACTTCCATTGTTCCCTTCGCCCTCCCGGAGACGCTGGGTGGGAGCCTCTCCCCTCACGGAGACACGCCGAGCATGGCAGCGCCGCCGCTCCCGAGTTTCTCCTCAGGAGTCTCCTTACCTGTCACCGCCGCCTCGGGGGCCACAACCGCCACCACCTTCCTAGCCGCCAGTCTGTCGGAGGCCGCGCTCTCAACTGCCGCGGGGGGCGGCAGCCGTGGACCTGGAAGGTCCTGGCGTTCGGGATTCCGAGGTTCCGCAGCCCTGAGCCAATCACGAGCTACTCTGCGTCTGAGAGGCGCGCCGCCTCGTCCCGCTTTATATCGCTCCTACATGCTGAGGTTGCATTACGTCACGCTACCCTTGCTGCAGGGTAGGGGGCCAAAGGGGGACCGCGCGCACGCGCGCGCCACGCCGACCGTGGAGCCCGCGCTGGGTTCGTGCTAGGAGACCCCGCGGACTCGCAAAGAAGGCTGAGCCGGCGGTGGAGTCCGAGTGCGCAAGCTCCGATCTTGGGACGTCCCTGAGGAGTTTCCGTGGGAAGATTTTGTTTTCTAGGTTTCCCAAATGGGATGAAAAGAGGGAAAAGCAGAATAACCACTCGCTGAACCTCTAGGAGATGTTAGATGTCATTTAAAACTAACTCTCTCTCTCTCTCTCTCTCTCTCTCTCTCTCTCTCTCTCTCTCTCTCTCACACACACACACACACACACACACACACACACACACACACACACACACTCACACCCCTTTAATACATGTTAGTTGTCACTTAAAATATTGTGTCCTGGACACATCCCACCCTGTAGACTACAGAGACATTGATAGTCCACCAATATGATGTGCACGTTCCCAAAATTCGCTCCTTCATTACTTTTAAAATGGAGATAATTTGACAAAGAAAGTTTTTTTAAACGCAAAATAAAAAGGTAGACAGGGAAACTAAATGAAATAAACAGTAAATAATTCCAGAATAAGACACTTTCAGCTTCTGTCCGAATGAAGTATAAAGATGAAAAATTCGGTGATGTGCAAAAAACAAACAAAAACCAAACATGATGAAATGTGACAGAAAAGGAAGTATGAATTAGATTGTAATGTTAACCTATCTTAGATACTGAGAATTAAGCCTTATTTATGATCATTCACTCTACAGCACTATTTAAACAGGAACGAAGGAAGGGTAATCATAATCATTGACTAAATAATTTAAAAACAAAAAAAAAATTTTGTTCTAGATAATTTTGATCATTATACTGTTATCTAGAACTATATACTTCTAAAGAGATTTTAGATGATGTCTACAAAGATATGTCACTCTTAAGTACTATCTGACTAGGAGGTAGGAGGAGGAGGGAAAGGAGGAGGAAGATAAAGAAGAGGAGGAAGAAAATGGTACTTGTCTATGTCTAGATTTGACTTAGGGGTCGCGGTTTATTCTTCCCTTTAGCTGACTTTACACTTCTATTTTCTTTCCTAGATGAAGAAAGGTATTTTTATGAGTGTATAGAAGGGCATATTTCCATATTTCATAATTTACCACATATTGCTTAATGGTCTTTTCCTGTGAAAATTCCAATTGAATACTTAAAAGAAACTTGGAAAGAAAGTGGGGTTTTATGTGTGTGTGTGTCTGAATCACCTTGTGAATGGCAGCACTCTGAAAGATAATTTTGAAATACTTCAAATCCATCTTTGCTCTTCTCTGCTTAAACATCTGTCCAATCAAACAGTCAGAATTCTACCTCCTTAACATCTGTAGACCTTACCAAACTTCACCCAGTTCTAAAATCATCCTTACTTCCAATTCACATCCTATCTCCTTTACATTACTATAACACTATGCGAAGCAATCCTTTTGTGTCTGTTTAGTTATGACATCCTAAAATTTCAAGCCAGAAAAACCATACAGAATTGAGTTTCCACACTCCACTCTTACTTGACACTCTGAGCAAATGAGACCATTGCAATGCTCTTCCGATTTGTTTCTTTTTTGTATAACCCAACTTAATAAAATAGAAAATATCTAATCAAATCAAAACATGAAAGATAATCTTTTAAAGGAGGAAAGTGACTACCACATGGGAGAAAAAAGCAAGAAGCAGAGGTTTTTCCTGGTGTTTTTAAAAATACTAAATGTTGCTTATATGTTGATAGTTTATTGCCTCTACAGTTTCATACTAGCTTCAATAATATAACTAGAACCCATAATAAAATCAGGTTCTATAAATTCTATAATTTATAGTGTGCTTTGCTTTGTAGATTGCCCAATTCACTCCCACTGATTTCTTCAATAACCTCAGCCAACTAATAGTGAATTGCTACGGTACATTTAGAAATCAAATATTTCTGCCTCTTTTTTTTCTTAAATGATTCTGCAGTCACAGTTTGTCATCAGTTATATTCCCTTTAAACTGAATCTCCCGTATGAACTGTATTCGTCTTCTTTCTTTCACTGTAACCTAGGCAACTCCCACGGAATAATACAAAATGAATGAACATAAGCAAATTCTGGGTCACCTAGAACACTTTACAAATAAATACTGTCATGCACTGTCAACATTCATATTTATATTTCTATTTACAAACATGTTGACACTAGATAATACTGTTTTAATTGTTCTGGGATGATTCATTTGTAAATTATATGGTACTACCCAGTGTGCTGTGCATAATAAAATATCTTGGTACTCCGAGTGATGGGTGGAGTGAGTCATCTCATACACACAATAGGGCAAGCCACATCCAATATGCTACTGCAGCCATGTTCATGTATGAGCTACAGTTTAGTTTTATCGAAAATATAATATGATATTAAAGTAATGTTAGTTTCATAAGATATTTCTGTTTGTTTGCTGAATTGCATATATACAAAAAAATTCAAAAAAAATGCATTTCTATATTGCTCTAGTTTTGTTCATGTTTAACTAACATTAGAATAATGCTAAATCAACACTGAATAATACCACATTCCTGCAAAATAATTTAGAATGAAAACTGTCAATTATATGTAAAAATTAAAACATATCTTCCACAAATGGGACCAGGAAGCCTTGAGGGAAATAGCTAACTCCGGGTTGCAAATAGGAAACGAATAAGAAGAGGTTTTTGTCATTAGAAATGAATAAAAAGAGGTTTTGTCATTGTGCTATATTAAAAAGGAAATTTTAAAAGACTAATGTTCATGCCAAATGTACACAAAAGCTCCCACATATAATAATAGGTATGAAGGATAAAAACATATTAAACACAAAATTTTCTAAGTTTAGTCAAGATCTTAAAAGAGATCTTCCACTGCCAAACATAAACTTCAGTACAAGCTATTTTTCTTGTATCCATAGAATACCAACTTACATACTCTGAAAATAAACAATCAAAATAAACGTTTACTACAGAAAAAAATATTTCAATACAATAAAATATCCCTAGTATAATCAGAGCAGTTTTTTCTTGCAAGAAAACAATAAATGGAGAGAAATCAACACTAAAAATTTCGAATGTAGCAACTGACAAAAGCAACAAGCAACATCATCATGCATGAACCAGAGGAAGGTTAAACAAAATGTGTCATAGATAGGATATGCCCAACACTGAAGATAACATCACAGAAAAGAAAGGAGACTTAAAAGATCAGTACTGAGGGAGAGGGAGGGCACTAGGGGGAAGGGAAGAAGGGGAAGGGATGGAGAAAGAGAGGGGAAGGAGGAGAGAGAAAGGGAGGGAGTGAGAGAGAGAGAGAGATTGGAGGCAGTTTTGCTGGGACAGTTTTACTAGGACAGGTCACAAATGAAGACAGAATGAGCCAAAGAATGAGAAATAGAATAGAAGATTTAAACTAATTCCCAGGATTAGTTGGAGGCCAAGCAGAACAATCAGTCTGAAGTCAAGAGAAGCCAGTTTGGATCAGGCAGATTGAGGAAGAATTTTGAACCAAAACACCTAGTTTTCTCTTAACTCCATCTCTCTGCACTTTCTCCACTTGATCCTTCTGTTCCAAGCCTCCTCATCCATCCAGGTCAAACAACTTTTACTCACCAGATGTAATTGTCATTTAAGAGGTTTAATGAAGAATGGGCTCACCCCTTTTAGTTCTTTCTGAAAACTTGGAAAAACAGCTAAAATTAAGAGGTATTTAAGGGATAGTATGGCAATCTAATACAGTAGGAGCTTTCTAAAACATATATGGGCATGCTGGTGATCTAAATGAACTCACCATATAATGGGGAGTCAGAGCCCAAATGATGATTCTAATACCAGGATTGGGTTACATCTAATTGAGTTGTTGATCAAAGGGTCACATGGGAATCCCTAAACAACTCAGGCTAATGTGGATTTCCTGCTACAAATTGACAGCATGGTCCCATTGCTTAATACAGCACCTATACAACTCAATAAACTTGGAGAAATGAAGCTGGTACCTACATAGAGCTTTCATGCTTATGTTCTAACATCTTTGCTATAGGAAGAAAGGTAAAGACAAAGCCTTTGATCTAAAATGTTGTCCTGCATGCACTAGGAAATAATGCCACCAAGGTTATAGGAGTAACTTAGCAATATCTGATTTGACTTAAGGTCCACTCCATGAAATGAAACTTATACCTGATACAGCTTGAAGAACCAGAGACTAGGTAGCCCAGGATCCTAGGGTGATACCAAATACTACTGGTCAAAACAAAAATCAATCAATAATAAATACCAGTATATTGCTCAGCCGTTCTCAGAGACGTTTCCTCCTGCTTCAGAAGGAACAAATACAGAAACCCACAGCCAGAACTTTCATACAGAATTGCAAACTTTCTTGAACTTCATACAATCTATAAATTGTATCTTGGGTTTTCCTAGCTTTTGGGCTAATGTCCACTTATCAGTGACTGCAGGAACTGTCACGCGCCCACACTTCCCGCCGCTAGGAACAGGCGTGCAACAAAACAAACAGCTTCTTCTGCAGATAACCTTTATTGAACAGCACTGTGAGCAGGGGCTTCATGAGCAGGAAACTTGTCTCTGAGTCGGGGACTCCCTACCGAGTTCTACTGTCTAGACAGCCTCTCACGCGCGGTCCCCCACGAATGATCTCTCTGTCCAGTCTCTGTCCACGCGGGACCTCCCGCAATCTCTTTTACCAGTCTCTCTCCACTTGGTGCCTCTCCGCCATCCCTCCACGTCAGGTCTCCTGCAATCTCTCCACTGTCTTCCTCTTCTCCTCACGTGGGGGAGAAAATGCATTGCTATATATGCCTCAGAGACTTGTGTTGCTACCTGATTGGTGCATCCCCCTGTAGCTCAATCACGTGCCCCAAGAGTGGGATGTGACTTATGTGGTGCATGCGCATTAAGTCTCTTGGCTGGGCAACAGCTCTGTTTGCTGACTTCTTGGCGGGAAGCTGGCACCATGTTTGGGTGCAGCACAAACGGTTCCCTACAAGGAACAAATGGGTTCAGTGCAGAATTCTATCAGACTTTCATAGAAGACCACATACAAATACTAGTCAAACTATGTGACAAAAATAGAAACAGAAGGAACACAACCAAATGCATTCTTTGAAGCCAAAACTACACTTACATCTAAACCACACAAAGAAAGACCCTACAAAGAAAGAGGACTTCAGACTGATTTCCTTCATTCATTCCTCCATTCATGAACATCAATGCAAAATAACACAATAAAGTTCTGGCAAACCAAGGGACACAGTCCTAGTGAGACTGCGCTGCAAGTAGCCAGGGCAAGAGAGGTCTGGTCTGAACTTGCAGAAAGCACGCCCCCGCCCCATTGGTTCAGGGGAGCAGGAACTCTGCCATAGGGACTCGGTATCCACCTGGAGGGCCCCTGAGTGCAGAACAAATGCTCAGGCCATCTGCCACGTGGAACAGCAGAGATCCAGGGACACAGGCCAGGTACATGGAAGAGACGAGAACCAATCACTGACAAGACTACTTATAATCACAGACAACAAGATGGCAAGAAGAAAGCGAAAGGACTTACCCAACGGAAACCAAGAAAACCTGGCAGCACTTGAACCCAGCTCTCCCATCACAGCAAACAGCAGAATGCCAAACACTCCAGAAAAAGAAGACTCAGACCCAAAATCAAACCTCAAGTTGATGATAGAGATCCTTAAACAAGAAAGGGAGGAAAAGCAAAAAGAAATAGAAGCTTTTAAAGAGGAAACAAGAAAAACACTCAAAGAAATCAAAGAACTAGAGGAAAACAGAGTCAAAGAGATGAAGGAATTGGAGAAGGAATTTAAATTGGAAATGGAAACAATAAAGAAAACACTAAAAGAGACAACCCTGGAGGTAGAAAACCAAAAAAGAAATCAGTAGTCACAGATGCAAGCATCTCCAACAGACTACAAGAGATACAAGAGAGAATCTCAGGGGCTAAAGATAACATGGAAAACATAGACAAAACAGTCAGAGAAGAAGCAAAAGCCAAAAAGCTCCTAACCCAAAATATCCAGGAGATCCAGGACACAATGAGAAGACCAAACTTAAGGATAATAGGACTAGAAGAGGGCAAGGAATATCAACTAAGAGGCACAGTAAATATCTTCAACAAAATCATAGAAGAAAACATCCCTACCCCTAGGAATGAGATGACCATGAGCATAAAAGAAGTCTACAGAACTCCAAATAGAGTGGACCAGAAAAGAAATTCCTTCTGAGAAATAATAGTCAAAATGCCAAGTGCCCAAATCAAAGAAAGAATACTAAAAGCAGTAAGGGAAAAGGTCATGTAACATATAAAGGCAGACCAATCAGAATCACACCCGACTTCTCAACAGAGACTATGAAAGCTAGAAGGTCCTGGACAGACATCATGCAGACCCTAAGAGAACACAAGTGTCAGCCCAAGCTGCTATACCCAGCAAAACTCTCAATCACCATAGATGGAGAGACCAAGATATTACAGGAAAAAAACTAAATTTACACAATATCTGGCCACAAAACCAGCACTTCAACGAATTATAGGTAGAAAACCCAATACAAGGAGGGAGACTACATCCTAGTAAAAACAAGAAAAGAAAAACCAAAAGAAGAAAGACACACAGGCACAATTCTACCTGTAAAAGCAAAAATAGCAGGAAAGAGCAACCATTATTCCTTAATATCTGTTAACATAAATGGACTCAATTCCCCAATAAAAAGATATAGGCTATCAGACTGGATACATAAACAGAATCCAGCATTTTGCTACATACAGGAAACTCATCTCAGAGACAAAGACAGACACTATCTCAGAGTAAAAGGTTGGGAAAAAACCTTCCAAGCAAACGGCCCCAAGAAGCAAGCTGGAGCGGCCATTCTAATATCGAATAAAGTAGATTTTCAACAAAAAGTTATCAAAAAAGACAAGGAAGAACACGTTTTACTAATTATAGGGAAAATTGGTCAGGAGGAACTTTAAATCCTTAACATATATGTTCCAAATACAAGAGGACCCATATTCAGAAAAGAAACCCTACTAAAGCTCAAAAAAATACATTGCACCCCACATAATAATAATGGGAGACCTCAACCTCCCACTCTCATCAATGGACAGATCATGGAAACAGAAATCCAAATAAATAAACACATGATCATCTCCTTAGAGGCTGAAAAAGCATTTGACAAAATTCAACACCTCTTCATGTTAAAAGACTTGGATAGATCAGGAATTCATGGCCCATACCTAAACATAGTAAAAGCAATATGCAGCAAAACTATACATAAAAAATATGTAGCTAACATCAAACTAAATGGTAAGAAACTTTAATCAATCCCACTTAAATCAGGGACTAGACAAGGCTGCCCACTCTCCCCCTACTTATTCAACATAGTACTGGAAATTTTAGCTAGAGCAATTAGAAAACTAAAGAAGGTCAAAGGGATACAAATTGGAGAGGACAAAGTCAAAATATTACTATTTGAAGATGATATGATAGCATATTTAAGTGACCCCAATAATTTCACCTGAGAACACCTAAACCTGAGAAACAAATTCAGCAAAGTGGCTGGATATAAAATTAACTGCAACAAATCTTCCTTCTACCCAAAAGATAAAGAGGCAGAGAAATAAATTAGGAAAAAGACACCCTTCACAATAGTCTCAAACAATAACAAATACCTTGGGGTGACCCTAACCAAGCATGTGAACGATCTGTATGACAAGAACCTCAAGTCTCTGAAGAAAGAAATTGAACATCTATGAAGATAGAAAGTTTTCCTATGTTCATGATTTGGCAGGATTAATATAGTAAAAATAACCATCTTTCCAAAAGCAATCTACAGATTCAATGTTATCCCCATCAAAATTTCAACTCAATTATTCGTAGACTTAGAAAGAACAATTTGCAAATTCATCTGGAATAAGAAAAATAAAATAAAATAAAATAAACTGGGAAAACAAACCCTATTCTCAACAATAAAAGAAAGGGAATCACCATTCCTTACCTCAAGCTGTATTACAGATCAATTGTGATAAAAACTGCATGGTATTGGTACAGAGACAGGAAAGTAGATCAATGGAATAGAACTGAAGACCCAGCAATGAACCCACACACCTATGGTCACTTGATCTTTGACAAAGGAGATAAAAACATTCAATGGAAAATAGACAGAGTCTCTAGCAAATGGTTCAACTAGCAGTCAGCATGCAGAAAAATGCAAATCAATCCTTTCTTATCTCCTTGTACAAAGCTCAAGTCCAAGTGAATCAAAGACCTCCACATAAAGCCAGGTACACTGAAACTAATAGAACAGAAAGTGGGGAAGATCTTAGAATATATGAGCACAGGAAGAAATTTCCTGAACAGAACACCAATGCCTTATGCTCTGAGATCAAGAATCCACAAATGGGACCTCATGAAATTGCAAGTCTCCCACTATTTTTGTGTAGAGTTCAATGTGTGTTTTAGGTTTCAGTAAAGTTTCTTTTCTGATTGTGGATGACCTTGCATTTGTGGCATAGATGTTCAGAATTGAGACTTCTCTTGTTGGATTTTCTCTTTGTTGAATACTATGTGTCCATCTTATTGTGCTTGACAACCTTTGGTTGAAATTATATTTTTATTAGATATTAGGATGGCAACTCCAGCTCTTTTTTTGAGACCATTTGTCACTGTGTTAACATTATATTTTCTCCATAAATATTGAAAAGAATATGTACTCAGACCGAGATGAAAATAATATATTCTTAAATATAGAAATTAAGAAGTCATGTACATTTTGTGTGTGTGTGAATGATGGTTTTAATGTGTTCTACAAATTTTCCTCTTAGCACTGCTTCCATTGTATCCATGAGTCTGGGTTTGCTGTGTCAAAATTTTTATTAAACTCCAGAAATTCTTAAATTTATTTATTTATTTCTTCCTTAACCAAGTGATCATTGAATAGAGAGTAGTTCAATTTCCACAGGTATGTGGGGTTTCTGTTGATTTTGCTGTTACTGAAGACCAGGTCATTGAAACAAAAACTAAACAAAGACACAGTAAAACTAATAGAAATTATTAACCTAACCAAAGGAATTTAACAGATATCTACAGAACTTTTTACCTTAAAACAAAAGAATACACCTTCTCAGCACCTCGTGGTATCTTCTCTAAAATCAACCATATAATTCGTCACAAAACAACCCTCAACCAATACTAGAATATTGAAACAATCCAGTGCATCCTATCAGATTGCCATGGCCAGATCACCTGGGCATTGAAATACTAGCTAGCTATAGGAAGCAAGGGAATTCCTCAATAGCAATAATGAGTTCATTGGTGAGTAGTAGTGTTCCTACAAGGAGCCCTGGGACACAATAGTAATTTAATACATACTAAATACATTGTAAAAAAATGCAGTTTTACACCACACACACACACACAGAGAGAGAGAGAGAGAGAGAGAGAGAGAGAGAGAGAGGGGGGGGGGAGGGGAGGAGGGAGGGAAAGAAAGGCATTTGCTAAAGTGTGGAATTTCAATGAGAAATGTAAATGCATTTGCCAGCTCTGTGTTTGAAAAGTTACTATGTTTTTGTCAACTGTGACCTTTCTGAAATAGAAAACATTTTTGTAGAATGTGGGCTTCTGTCTTTCATTTTGGATACAAATGATATTTTTTCTGTTAAGCCTAGTAAAATTATCAGGACTACAGATTTTCAAGAACTTTTTAAAAGGATAAAACAGTCTGATTTCATTACAAATGTTAAAAGCTCTATATTTTCTCATCTGCTTTCTTATTGGATTTGAAGCCTGCTTGCTCCATGGGGGGAATACATGACTGTTAGTGTAAATCTATTCAAAATTAGTATCTGGGGAGGTCACAGACCCATGGAAAGTTAAGCATCTACTACTATTGCTTCACTGAGTGGGTATTTGGTCAAACTGGCTTCTTATATGCACATTTATATATTGAAAATTTTACTGATCTCAAAATTGGTAAGAAAGGACTGTGATTAATTCAGAGACCTATAAATATGCTGGATGTAAGGGACTGTTTTTGAGTGTCTACCCCTCAACAATACATCTATATAAACTCTTAGAAGACTCAAAGGAGTTCCCCAAAGTGGGAGCAGAGTGAATATAAGAGACTGAGGATGCAGAGTACTTGTTATAAAATGCTGTCTTTTTGTGACAGGACCATTGTAATCCTGAACACAAAGTAGCTGTAGCTGCCTGAACAAGTCTAACAAAAACTGAGCCCCTCAGCACTCTCTTATGGACAGATGTGCTCATGTGGCCTCATCTTACCTGAATATGCTTGTAGTTAATGGCTACTGGGGAGGGGGTATCTTTTTTTTTTTTTTCAGTGTGTAGCCTGATAAGTTACATAAGATCCAGTAACTGACCTACCACCAATTCTCAGGAAAGCAATTCTGGTTAAACTCACTGAGTCACACACAAAATGATGACATGGAAATAGTATGAGAATTCATTGGAGAGAGTAAAAATCAGGAGTGGAAAGGGGATAAAAGACAGTAATCAGAACTGAACACAATCACGAAAAAGATGTACACACATATGATCTTGTCAGAAATTAAAATTAAGTATGAGGGAAAATCTAGATAACTGAAATATCAGTCATTTCGGGGGCAATGTGAGTAACTAGATCAGTGGAACCTTTTTAGAATGTATGAGCGTGACCCTAGTATGGACTCCTAATAAAGGGGGAAAAGGAGTCTGCACTGGTCATCTTCTGTAACCAGGCAAGGCTCCCAGAGGTGGGGCTGACCAACCCAACCATGAAACCTTCAACTCCTACCTGTCCTGCCTACCAGATGCGCTGGGGTCATGGTGGCTCAAAGCCTATGGGAGTTTGACTTATCTAATTCGAGGCTAAAGCCACAAGAGGAATCTCAGAAAGGATACTGCCTGAATGGCCAGGAACCAGAAGCTGGGTGACTCAGCGACCTAGGGTAAACCCAAGCATTATTGACCAAATAAACAAACAAGTAAGGCAAAGAAAAGAAAGTCATAGATTGGTCCCTAGCTCAATCATCATCAGAGAGGCTTCCTCTGGCAGCTGATAGTAGCAGATACAGACAGCAACCAAATATTAGGAGACATTCAGGTAACTGTGTAGAGGAAGGGGAGGAGGTAGGAGCCATTGGGATTGAGGACATCAGGAGAATACAACCCACAAAATCAACTAAGTAGGGATTATAGGGAAATCACAGAGACTAAAGCAGCAATCACAGAGCCTGGGTGTGTCTGAGCTATGTCATCTGCATATATGTTGTTTTGAAGTTTGGTGTTCATGAGGGACTCCTAAGAGTGGGAAGTGGTGTCTGTGACTCTTTTGCCTGTTCTTAGAACTTTTTCCTTTTACTGGGTTATGTCATCCATCACTGATATACAGGATTGGTCCTAGTCTTATTAAAACTTGTTATGACATATTCAGTAGACATCACCAGAACCCTGCTCTTTTCTGAAGGGAAATGGAGAAGCAGTAGATCCAGAGCAGAGGTAGATAGGAGGAAGAATGGGAGGAGTATAAGGAAGAGAGACTGTGGTTGGAATGTATTATAAGAGAGAAAAATAAATAAAAGGGAAAAAGGGCATTGGTGGAAAATGTATGTAAATTTTATGTACAAAATAGATATATTGTACTGACCAATCCGACCATGAAACCTTGGATTCACACCTGTCCTGCCTACCAGATGTGTTGGAGCCATGGGACTCAGAGCCTGTGGGAGTTTGACTTATCTAACTTGGAGCCAAAGTCACAAGAGGAAGCCCAGCGGGTTACTGCCTGAAAGGCCAGGAACCAGAAGCTGGGTGACTCTGTCACTGTATGTTGTATGTACATATGATATATTTTGATCATATTCACTCTTGATCCAACTTCTCTAAGGTATACTCTGACTTCATAATCACCATAATGTGTGTCCCTTGGATTTTAACCCAAGTTCAATTTCTGAAGCCCATATATGTTTGAATGTGTGACCTTACACTAGAGCATTGTAGACCTATTGCAGATAATAGTCTTAAACAAAACTGAACCTTCCTTTATCAGCATTTATTAAGTGTCAATAGCTCCCTGGCTGTGGACTTGACTTTATGTCTACCTCTCATCCCCTTGCTGGAATTTGGTCTGGTTTGAGCTTCCAGAGGACTTGTGCATGCTATAACCATATCTGTTACTTTATATTTTCATCTGCCTACTTTGATTGCATCCTGTCTCTTATAGCATTTTTACCCCTTCCCCCAAACAAAACCTCTCTGAGCCTTGGGAGGGAAGAGGCACAAAGTATGTTCCTTTTAGGGATGAATGTAGCAAACTCTTTTTTTAATTAATCATTTTATTCATTTACATTTAAATGGTATTCCCTTTTCGGGTTACCACTCCACCCCTATCCCATCCCCACTTTTCTCCCTCCTCTTTTGCGGCGTGCTCCTCGACCAGCCAGGAAAGAGGACCACCACCAGAGGATTCTTCTCAGATCACGCTTTACTGTTGGAGCCTCTTGGTTGAAGGGGAGAATAGGAAGCGAGGGGGCCGAACTACCCTAGCTGTCCGCTTATATAGGGAGAAGCACATACGGGCTTGCCGTGATTAGTCGTCACCAGTCTGCTGACACCAGAGGCCTTGGGATTGGCCGGAGATAGATTATGTACTGCGCATGAGCAGGGTGCAGCGCCTTAGCTGACAAGAGCATTACTATATATGGAGTTGTTTACCTCAAACCGTGAGGGGGCCAGCGCCATCTTGTAATGGCATCCGCATTTGGCTCCCCACACTCTTTGCCACTATGAGGGTGTTCCTCCACCCATTCAGCTATTCCTGCTTCACTACTCTAGCATCTGCCAACACTGGGACATCAAGCATCCACAGGACCAACCCTCCCCCCCCATTGATGCTAGATCACGCCAACTTCTGCTACATATGTATCTGGAACCATGGATCCCTCCATGTGTATTCTTTGGTTGATGGTTTAGTACCTGTGAGTTCTGGGGGGTCCAGGTAGTTGGTATTTTTCTTCCTATGGGGTTGTTATCACCTTCAGCTTCTTCTGTCTTTTCCCTAGCTCTTCCATTGGGGTCCCTAGGTTCAGTCCAATGGTTGGGTATATCTGCATCTGTATTGTTCAGATGTTGGCAGAACATCTCAGGAGATAGCTTTACCAGGCTCCAGTCACCAAGTGCTTATTGGCATCAGCAATACCGTTCAGGGTTTGTGTCTGTAGATGGGCTAGATCTCTAGTTAAGGTGGTCTCTGGATGGACTTTTCTTCAGTCTCTGTTTCATGTTTTGTCTCTGTCTTTCCTTAGGACAGGAACATTTTAGGTTAACAATTTTAAGGTGGTTGAGTGGCCCCATCCTTCAACTGGGTTCTGTGCCTATCTAATGTAGGTGGTCTCTATAGGTTCAACTCTCCTTTGTTGGGTAATTTGGTTAAAGCTTTTTGCTTCCCTGACTTCTCAGACTTTTCGTGGCTACCCCCAGTTCCCCATCCCCCACTGATACATATGTTTATTCAATTTCCTGATCCTCTGTACTTTTGTCCTGTCCCTTTCAGTACCTGATCCTACCCTCCCCCCTTTTCTCCCCTTCTGTGTTGCTCCCAGGTCCCTCCCTTTTTCTACCTCCCTTGGTTATTTTGTCCCTGCTTCTAAGTAGGATTAAAGCATCCACATTTTGGTCTCCATTCTTCTTATGTTCCACATGGTTTGTGGGTTATCTCTTTGGTATTCTGAGTTTTGGGAATAATATCCACTTATCAGTGAGTACATACCATGTGTGTTCTTTTGTGTCTGGGTTGTGTCACTCAGGATGATATTTTCTAGTTCCATCAATTTGCCTGAAAATTTCATGATTTTAATACCTGAGTAGTACTTCATTGGGTAAATATTTTCTCTAACTATTCTTCTGTTGTGGGTCTCTGTATCAATCACCATTTATTGCAAAAACAAACTGTTCTGATGAATATAGAAGGATGCAGTAATTTACAAGTATAATGATAAGTGATTAGGGGTCATTTTATTGCTTTTTTCATTTATCAGATTAATAATAGCTGTTTTTCCCCCTTAGGGCCCACAGCCTATCTAGTGTCAGGTTCTTAGTCTCATTAAGAATCTCAGATATGGCGTACAGTTTGCATCAGAACACAGGAGCATGCCTGTGCTACAGTCCTCCCAACCCCCATTCGCACCCACAGACAACTTGATCCCCAGGAGTCTGAAACACCCAGGCTCACAGATGAGTTCACCACTACCATTCCAATACCTGGCTTAACTGGGACATGACTTGGGCCCAGGGAACCCAGGAACCTCCACTCGGCAGGGGAAAAGACACATTCAGTTCACATCTGTACCCTGTAACCTCATGTTACAACCCTCTCCACACTAAACACGCTCAGAGACAGACTGACAGTTCTGACACACCCAGGTTCACAGGCTCACAGGCTCACAGAGGGATAGGCTCCAATCAGAGACAGCAAAGCCAGTAACCCCAGAGATAACCAGATCTAAAGAGACAAGTACAAGAACATAATCAATAAAATCTAATGCTATTTGGCATCACCAGAACTCAGTTTTCCCACAATAGCAAGCAAGTCCTGGATACCCCAAACTCATGAAAACTAAGATTCTGATCTAAAATCCATCTAAAAATGATGATAAAGGATGTTAAGAAAATAAATAAATCTCCCTTAAAAATAAAGGATAATATAAGTAAACAGATAGAAACACTTTCAAAGGAAACACACAAACATCTTTTAAAAATATAGAAAAATACAACCAAACAGATGAAAGAACTGAACAAAACTATCCACGATCTAAAAATGGAAATAGAAACAATAAAGAAATAACAAAGGGGGCAACTCTGAAGTTTGAAAAGCTAGGAAAGTGTCAAGAAGTCATACATTCAAGGCTCACCAACAAAATACAAGAGATAGAAGAGAGAATCTCAGGTATAGAAGATATCATAGAAAACATCAACATAACAGTCAAAGAAAATATAAAAAGCACCTAACCCAATACATTCAGAAAATACAGGACACAATACAAAGACTAAACCTAAGAATAATAAATATAAAAGAAAGCAAACATTCTCAACCCAAAGGGTCAGTAAATATTTTCAACTAAATTATAAAAGAAAACTTCCCAAACCTAATAAAAACGATGCCCATAAATATGCAATGCGCTTACAGAACACCAAATAGATTGAATCAGAAAAGAAATTCCTCCCACCACATAATAAAACACCAAATCCACAGGACAAAGAAAGAATATTAAAAAAAGCAAGGGGAAAGGGACAAGTAACATATAAAGGCAAGCTTATTGGAATTATACTGGACTTCTCAACAGAGACTCTAAAAGCCAGAAGATTCTGGGCAGATTTCATTCAGACCCTAAGAAAACAAAAATAAAAGTCCAGGCTACTATACCCAGCAAACTCTCATTTACCAGAGATAAAGAAAACAAGTTATTCCATGAGAAAACCAAATTTTAAAATTATCTTTCCACAAATACAAACCTACAAAGGATAATAGATGAAAAACTCCAATACAAGGAGGAAAATTATATCCAAAAGAAGGCAAGAAATTACTCCTTTTTTACTTGAACAATGTTATTTTAAAAAAAGATAGATGTATAGATTTTAAGCATTTTTGCATAAAATTATACGAATATATTTTTGTCAGTACTTGGTTTTTTTTAAAGGTGTGATAGTGTGCATTAAGATCTTACTAGTTACAATGAGCATAAAGTACGTATAAACAAGATGTAACCTGGAATTAGGCAAAGTTCTTTTGGTGAGTAAAGATTGAGATGGTTTTTCATTTTCTTTCTTTTCTTTTCTTTTCTTGAACTTAGTATAGTCTGTGAGTTTTTTCTGGGGTGTTCAGAGCTTTCTGGGGTTAATATCTAATTATCAGTGACTTCATCATATTATGTCTGTTCTTTTGTGACTGGGTTATCTCACTCAGGATGATATTCTATAGATGCATCTATTTTCTTAAGAATTTCATAAAGTCAATGTTTCTGAGAGCTGAGTAGTACCCCATTGTGTAAATATACCACAACTTTTGTATACATTTATCTACTGAAGGACATCTGGGTTCTTTCCAGCTTCTGGCTATTATAAATAGAGCTGCTATGAACATTGTGTTGCATGTGTCTTTGTTGTATATTGGAGTGTCTCTGGGGTATATGCCCAGAAGTGGAATAGCTGGATCTTCAGGTAGTACTATGTCCAGTTTTCTAAGGAATCGCCAGACTGATTTCCAGAGTGGTTGTATCAGTTTACAACCCCACCAGCAGTGGAGAAGTGTTCCTCTTTCTCCACATCCTCGCCAGCATCTGCTGTCATCTGAGTTTTGGATCTTGGCCAATCTGACTGGAGTGGGGTAGAATCTCAGGGTTATTTTGAATTGCATTTCCCTGATGGCTAATGATGTCGAGCACTTCCTTAGATGCTTCTCAACCATTCGATATTCCTCAATTGAGAACTTTATGTTTAGCTCTGTACCTCAGAAATTACTCTTTTTTAAAGAAACCCAGAAGAAGAGAGCCACACAACCCTAATTGTAACTCTAACAAGAAAAGCAACAGGAAACTACAATCCTTGGTGCTTAATATCTCTTAACGTCAATGAACTCAATTCCTTAATAAAAAGATGTAGACTAAGAGACTGGCTATGTAAACAGGACCCAGCATTTTGTGGCATACAGGAAACACACCCCAGAGACAAGGACAGCACTGCCTCACAGTAAAAGGAAAAACAAATCCCAAACAAATGATCCCATAAAACTAGCTGGGGTAGCCATTCTTTTTTATTGGGTATTTTCTGTATTTACATTTCAGAAGTTATCTTTTTTCCCTCCACTCCCATCCCTCTTCCCCTTCCCCTTGTTTATATGAAGGTGCTTCCTCTCCCAACCACCCTCTCCCACCTCAGTGACTTGGGTTTCTCCTATACTGGGAAAACAAGCCTTCACTTGACAAAAGGCCTTTCCTCCTATTAATGCCAGAGAATGACATTCTCTGATACATATGCAACTAGAGACCTGGTTCTCCCCATGTGTACTCATTGGTTGGTGTCTTAGTCCCTGGGAGCTCTGGAGGGTTTGGTTGGTTGATAATGCTGTTCTTCCCATGGGGTTGCAAACCGATTCAGCTCCTTCAGACCTAACTCTAGCTCCTTAATTGGATCAATTTTCAACCAAAAGTTATGAAAAAAATGAGGAAAGACACTTTATATGAATCAAATGAAAAATCTACCAAGAAAAACTCTCAATTTTGAACTGAAATGCTCCAAATGCAAAGGCATCCACATTTATAATAGAAACTTACAAAAGCTCAAAGCACATATTGAGCCTCACACAATAATAGTGGGAGAGTTCAATATATCAATCTCACCAATAGACAGATCAAGGAAACAAAAACTAAACAGAGACACAATGAAGCTAACAGAAGTATTGAACCAAATGGATTAACAGATATCTATAGAACATTTCATCCTAAAACAAGAGAATATACTTTATTCTCACAACCTCACGGAACTTTCTTTAAAATTGACCATATAATTAGGCACAAACCAAGCTTCAGCTGATACAAGAAGATTGAAACAATCTCATGCATCTATTCAGATCACCACAGACTAAGGCAGGTCTTCAATAACAACACAAACAACAAAAAACCCACATATACATGGAAGCTGAACAACTCTCTACTCAATGATAACTTTATAATGGAAGAAAAAGAAAAAAAAATTAAAGACTTTTTAGAATTTGAAGAAAATGAAGACACAGCATACCCAAAATTCTGTTACATAATGAATGCAGAGGTAAGAGGAAACCTCATACCTCTGAGTGCCACCATAAAGAATCTGGAAAGAACATATCCTAGCAGCTTAACGGGACATAGGAAAGCTCTAGAAAACAAAAGAAAGCAAATACAGACAAGAATAGTAGAAGGCAGGAAATAATCAAACTTAGGGCTTAAATCAACCAGGTAGAAATAAAGAGAGCTATACAAAGAATTGGCAAAATCAGGAGATGTTTCTTTGAGAAAAATCAACAAGACAGATTAGTTCTTAGCCAGGCTAACCAGAGAGAACAGAGACAGTATCTAATTTAAAAAATTAGAAATGAAAAGGGAGACATAACAGAAACTGAGGAAATTCAAAAAGGCATCAGATCAGACTACAAAAACCTGTATCCAACCAAACTGGAAATGCAGATGACATGGATGATTTTCTATACAGATATCAGGTACCAAAGTTAAACCAGGGTCAGATAAAGCATTTAACCAATCCCATAACCCCTAAAGAAATAGAAGCATTTATTACAAAGCTCTCAAACAAAAAAAAAGCCCAGAACCAGATAGCTTTAGTTCAGAATTTTCTCAGATCTTCAAAGAAGACCTAATAACAATACTCTTCAACTATTCCACAAAATAAAAACAGAAGGAACCCTATCAAATTCATTCTACAAAACCACAGTTACTATGATACCTGAATCACACATAGACCCAACAAAGAAAGAGACCTTCAGGCCACTTTCACTTATGAATATTAATGCAATAATACTCAATAAAACTCTTGCAAACTGAATCCAAGATCATATCGAAATAATCTTCTTCCATGATCAAGTAGGCTTCATTCCAGGGATACAGGGATGGTTCAATATATAAAAGCCATTCATGTAATCTACTATATAAACATACACAATCAAATCAAATCAAATCAAAACAAACAAACAAAAAATAATGATCTCAGTTGATGGGGATAAAGCCTTTGACAAAAATGCAACACCCCTTCAAGTTAAAAGTCTTGGAAATTTCAGGAATGCAAGGACCACCCTGAAACATAATAAAAGCAATATAAAGGAAACTAATAGCCAACATCAAACTAAATGGAGAAAAACTAAAGCAATCCCACTATAATCAGGGTCAAGACAAGTCTGCCCACTCTTTCCTTATCTATTCAATATAGTACTTGAAGTTCTATCCAGCACAATTAGACAACAGAAGAACAAAGGGATAAAAATTGGCAAAGAATTCACTGTATCACTATTTTCAGACAATATATTATACTTAAATATCCCCAAAAATTCCATCAAAGAACTCCTAGAACTGATAAACAAATACAGCAATGTGGCTGGATATAACTTTAACTCAAATAAATCGGTAGCCTTCCTCTACTCAAAGGATAAACAGGTAGAGAAATAAATCAGGGAAACAACAACATTACAATAATCACAAACAAAATAATATACCTTGGTGTAACTCTAACCACGCAAGTGAAAGATCTATATAACAAGAACTGAGGAAAGAAATTGAAGAAGACCCCAGAAGATAGAATGATCTCTCATGTTCATGGATTGGCAGGATTAACATAGTAAAAATGGCTATCTTTCCAAAAGCAATCTACAGATTCAGTGCAATCCCCATCAAAATTGTAAGATCAAAAATTCAGATGACAGCAGATGCTGTCAATGATGTGGAAAAAGAGGAACACTCCTTCATTGCTGGTGTAATTGCAAGCTGGTACAACCACTCTGGAAATCAGTCTGGAAGTTCCTCAGAAAACTGGACATAGTTCTACCTGATAATCCAGATATACCACTCCTGGGCATATACCCAAAAGATGTTCCAACATATAACAAGGCCATATATTCTATGTTCATAGTAGCTTTACTTGTAATAGTCAGAAGCTACAAAGAATCCAGATGTCCCTCAACAGAATAGTAGTACAAAAAATGTGGTATATTAACACAATGGAGTACTATTCAGCTATTAAAAAATGACCTTTTGAAATTAGCAGGAAATGGAGGAAATTAGAAAATAGTTGTGTGGGGGGGTTGTGTGACAGAACCCAGACCTAAAAGAACACACTTGGTATGTACTCACTGAAAAGTGGATATTATCCCAAATGCTTGGAATACCCATGATACATTCCACAGACCACATGCAGCTCAAAAAGAAGAAAGACAAAAGTATGGATGCCTCAGTCCTACTTAGAAAGGGGAACAAAATTATTGGGGGTAGGTAGAGGAAGAGAGGGAGATGGGAGGGAGAGAGGAGAGGGATGGAAAGGGGGGACAGATCAGGTGTTCAAAGAGACAGGAGAGATGTATAGAGGGTCAGGAAATAGTACACAAATATGTAGTAGGGGGTATGGTAAACTGGGGTTAGCCACTAAAATGTCCCAGATGCCAGGGAAGCAAGAGGTTCCCCAGACCTAAGCGGGGGTGACATTAGTTGAAATACCCATCAAAGAGGATATAGAACCCTTAGAGACCATATCCATTTAACAGGCCCTGCCTCCAGTAGAGGGATGGGGCCACTTACAAATCTCAATAATTTTAACCCTGATTTGTTCATATCTAAAGGAAATTCGGGGACAAAAATTGGAATGGAGCAGAGAGTGAAGGAAAGTCCATCCAGAAAATGCCCTACCTAGGGATTCTCTCTGCAGCCACCAAACCTGACACTATTGCTGATGCCAAGAATTGCTTGCTGACTGGAACCTGATATAGCTGTCCCCTGAGAGGTTCTTCTAGTACCTGTCTCATACAGATGCAAATACTTACAGCCAACATTGAACTGGGCATTGGAACTCCAATAGAAGAATTAGGCAAAAACTGAAGAAGCAGAAAGGGATTGCAACCCCACAGGAAGAAAAACAATATCACTTGACCAGACCTGCCCCCACAGAGTTCCAGGGACTAAACCACCAGTGGGAGGGTACACATGAATGGATTCATGGCTCCAGATACATATGTAGCAGAGAATTCTCTTATCTGGCATCAGTAGGAGGAGAGGCCTTTAGCCCTGTGGAGACTCAGTACCCCAGCGTAAGGGGATACCAGAGTGGTGAAGAGGAAATGGGTTGGTGGGTCAGGGAATACCCTCATAGAGCCAAAGTTTAGAAGGAATGTAATGGGGTTTTTATAGGGCATCCTGGGAAGGGAGACAGTATTTGAAATGTAAATAAGCAAAATAACTAAAGAAATAAAGAATGTCAGATATGGGTCCAAACTCAGTAAGCAACCTTTAAGTCCAATTAAGAAACTAGTATTTAATTCCTTTAACATTTGTACCATTATTACACCAGCAGATATATCTAGCAGATAAGTCAATATTGTTATTAACAGAGTTCATATCTGGGAGAGATTAATGCTTATATTTCTGCATTTATAACGTGTACAGTATAGTATAGTATGGTACAAAATCCAGCTATACCACTCTTTGACATATACCCAAAGGATTCTGATTATTACTGCAGAGATACAATCTGATCCATGTTCATTGCTGGTTATTCATGATTTCTAGAATCAGCCTAGATATTTATCACTTAATAAATGAATAATAAATCCATGATACCTTTGGATAATTTAATATTACCCAGCTATTAAGAAAAATTGAAATTGTGAAAATTTCAGGTAAGTGAATGAAACAGTAAGGGAAATCATGGATAAAACAACTCAGACACAATAAGACATCTTATGCTTTCTCTCATGTGTGGATGTTAGCTTTAAGTTTTAGATGTGTATTTAATTTGTAATATCCACGGAGGCTAGGTTACTAGTAAAAGGTTGTGGAGAGGAGCAAGTCTTTTGAAGAAGGGGTAACAGTATGCAGTGTTATAAATGGATAAAGGGGCAATGAGACTAAATGGATGACATGGTGATGGGAATAGGAAAGCAATAGACTATATATATATATATATATGTGTGTGTGTGTGTGTGTGTGTGTGTGTGTATGTATATGTATGTATATATGTACATATATATATGAACAATGTGTAAAATATAAATGGAGTTACCATAAAATGAGGGAGACCATACCCTACATTATGAAATATTTTTGATTTGTTGACCAAAACATTACAGGCTACTGCTAATGCAACTCTTTACTCTCTACAACCTAATAACATCTTATTGCTAAAGACATCACATATTTATGTCAGTATACATGAAGAAATAAAGCTGTCATTTAACTAGAACCCTCTCCCCTACTGACTGCTTCTACATTAGTAAGTTTCCATAAACATTTTCCAAAAAGCCTTTAATATTACATATTCCCTTCTCATATTCCTTCCCTCCTCTATTAGTTTTCATTTTACTTGTACCAATCTGCACTCACACCAGCAATGAATAAATGTTCCTCTTCTCTCACACTCTTGCCAACATTTGTCACAATTTTGTTTTAATCTTAAACTTTCTGAATGGATAAAATAAAAACCTCAAAGTAGTTTTAATTTGCCTTCCCTATATGGCTAATAATTTTGAACAATTTCCCAATCTTTTGCAGACATTTGTATTATATCTTTTATGAACACTCTATTTTAGTTAAATGTCTCATTTTTGATAAGATTGCTTGTTTTCTTGATGTTTGGTTATTTTAGTTCTTTGTGATGTGTTTATAAAAAGATGAAGAATGGGGATATATTTATTGTATGGAGGTGTGGTGAGGTGTAGGGAAGGGGATGCCTCAGTGGGCCCATGCTAAAGCATCCCTTCCCTCTAAGGGATCAGCCACAGGACTTTATAGTATAGACTATAATTTATTTAGGGCATGTGGAAGAAAGCTGAGAGGGTAGTAGAGACAGAGAAAAGAAGAGAGAGAGATTGAGAGAGAGAGAGAGAGAGAGAGAGAGAGAGAGAGAGAGAGAGAGAGAGAGAGAGAGAGAGAGAGAGAGACAGAAAGAGAGAGAGACAGAGAGAGAGTGAGAAGAGAAGAAAAGAAGTAGAATAGAAGCTGGGCATTCATTCATACATGAAGAGAGAGGGGGTAAATGAATGAGGAGAGAGGGGGAGGGGGAAAGGGACTGAGCTGGAGCAGAAGGCAAGAGCAAGAGAAGGAGGGGGCAAATAGCTCCCTTTATAGTGAGTCAGGCATACTTGGCTGTTTCCAGGTAACTGTGGGGTGGAGCATACCTGGCTGTTGCAGGTGCAGAGCTTAGACAGAATGCTAACATTCCCTTGTTTTGGTTTAACTTGAAAAGTATTAAAAAGAGGTGATAGTGAAGCAGGAATAGGGTCTTCATGATCTTTAACTACTTCCTGGTGTCTCTAGGGCGACTTGTCTCTTGAGAACCTAGGAAAGTGGCTATGCAGATGCTGGTTCAGTCTTTTTTTTTTTTTTTTTTTTTTTTTTGGAGTAGGGATTTCACCATGTTTTATTTACTCATTTATTTTTCTTCAAATACATTTTTTAAGGTTGTAATTAAGAATTTGTGGGTACATATACACACACACACACGCACACGCACACACACACACACACACACACACACACACACACACATATATATATATATATATATATATGTAACAATAATATAGGAAGCAAGGCTATTAATTTGAGGGGATAAGAGAGAGACTAGGAGGGGCTGTAGGGAGGAAAGGGAAATGCAATACAGTTCTATTTTAATTAAAATATACTCTTTTTTTTTGAGCTTCGCACAGTCTGTCAGTTGTATCTGGGGTGTTCAGAGCTTTCTGGGGTTAGTATCACATTATCAGTGACTGCATATTGTATCAGTTCTTTTGTGACTGTATTATCTCACTCATGATGATATTCTATAGATGCATCCATTTTCTTAAGAATTTGTGAAGTCATTGTTTCTGATAGCTGAGTAGTACTCCATTGTGAAATGTACCACAATTTTTGTATCCATTCATCTACTGAAGGACATCTTGGTTCTTTCCAGCTTCTGGCTATTAGAAATAGAGCTGCAATGAACACTGTGGTGCATGTATCTTTGTTGTATTTTGGAGTGTCTCTGGGGTAAATACCCAGAAGTGGAATAACTGAGTCTTCAGGTAGTACTATGTCCATTTTTCTGAGGAACCGCCAGACTGATTTCCAGAGTGGTTGTATCAGTTTACAACCCCACCAGCAGTGGAGAAGTGTTCCTCTTTCTCCACATCCACCCCAGCATCTGCTGTCATCTGAGTTTTGGATCTTGGCCAATCTGACTGGTGTGAGGTGGAATCTCAGGGTTGTTTTGATTTGCATTTCCCTGATGGCTAAGGTTGTTGAGCACTTCCTTATATGTTTCTCAGCCATTCCATATTCCGCAATTGAGAACTTTTTGTTTAAGTCTGTACCCCATTTTTAATAGGATTGTTTAATTCTGTGGTGTCTAGCTTCTTGAGTTCTTTGTATACCTTGGATATTAGGCCTCTATCTGATGTGGGGTGGGTAAAGATCTTTTCCCATTCTGTTGGCTGCTATTTTGTTTTCTTGACAGTATTTGTAGCCTTACAGAAACTTTGCAATCTCATTAAGTCCTATTTGTCAATCTTTGACCTTAGAGCTCAAGCCATTGGTGTACTGTTCAGGAAATTTTCTCCTTTGCCTATGATTTCTAAGGTTTTCCCTACTTTCTCATCTAATAGTTTCAGTGTACCTGATTTAATGTGGAGATCTTTGATCTACTTACACTTGAGCTTTGTACAAGGAGATAAGAAAGGGTCTATTTTCATTCTTTTTCATGCTGAGTGCCAGTTGGACCATTACCATTTGTTGAATAGGCTGTCCTTTTTCCATTAAAAGTTTACAGCTTCTTTATCAAAAACCAGGTGACCATATACGTGAGGGCTCATTTCTGGATCTTTTATTCTATTCCATTGATCCATGTACCTATTTCTGTACCAGTACCATGCAGTTTTCAGCACAATTGCCTTGTAATATAGCTTGAGGTCAGAGATAGTGATTCCTGCAGATGTTTTCTTGTTGTTGAAGATGGATTTCCCTGTTCTAGGTCTTTTGTTATTCCATATGAAATTGCACATTGATCTTTCCAACTCAATAAAGAACTGGGTTGGAATTTGATGGGGATTGCCTTGAATCTGTAGATTGCTTTTGGTAAGATGGCCATTTTTTAAATGTTGATCCTTCCAATCCATGAGCATGGGAAATCTTTCCATTTTCTGAGATCTTCCTCGATTTCCTTCTTTAGAGATTTGAAGTTCTTGTCATACAGATCCTTCACTTGCTTAGTTAGAGTCACACTATGGTATTTCATAGTTTTGTGACTATTGTGAAGGGTATCTTTTTTCTAATTTCTTTCTCCACATGTTTGTCCTTTGGAATTAGGAATGCTACTGTTTTGTTTGAGTTAATTTTATATCCAGCCACGTTGCTGAAGTTGTTTGTTAGCTGTAGGAGTTCTCTGGTGGAAGTGGTGGGGTTACTTAAGTACACTATCATGTCATCTGCAAATAGTGATGTTTTTACTTCTTCCTTTCCAATTTGTATCCCTTTGACTTCCTTTTGCTGTCTAATTGCTCCAGCCAGGACTTCCAGTACTATGTTGAATAGGTAGGGGGAGAGTGGGCAGCCTTGTCAAGTCCCTAATTTTAGTGGGATTTCTTCAAGTTTCCCACTGTTAAGTTTGATGTTGGCTGTTGGTTTGCTGTATATTGCTTTTATTATGTTTAGGTATGGGCCTTGGATTCTTCATCTTTCCAATACTTTTAATATGAAGTGGTGTTGGATTTGTCAAATGCTTTCTCAGCACCTAGTGAGATAACCATGTGGTTTTTTATTTGAGTTTGTTTATATGGTGGATTACATTGATGGATTTCCTTATATTAAACCATCCCTGCATCCCAGGGATGAAGCCTATTTGATCATTGTGAATGATCTTTTCGATGTGTTCTTGGATTTGGTTTGCAAGGATTTTGTTGAGTATTTTTGCATCAATTTTTATAAGTGAGATTGTTCTGAAGTTTTCTATCATTGTAGAGTCTTTGTGTGGTTTAAGAATGAGGGTTATTGTAGCCTCAAAATATGTGTTAGGTAGTGATCCCTCTGATTCTATTTTGTGGAATAGTTTGGAGAGTATTGGCATTATGTTGTCAATAAATGTCTAATAAAACTGCACTGAACCTATGTGAACCTTGGCTTTTTTTGGTTGGGAGGTTTTTGATGGCTACTTATATTTTTTAGGTGCTATGGGATTATTTATATGGTTTTCCTGGTCCTGGTTTAACTTTGGAATTTGTATTTTTCTAGGAATTCATCCATTTCCTCCAGATTTTCCAGCCTTGTTGAGTATAGGCTTTTGTAGTAGAATCTGATGTTTTCTTGAATTTCCTTAGCTTCAGTCGTTATTTCTCCGCTTTCCTTTCTGATTTTGCTAATTTGGATATTCTCTCTTTGCCCTCTAGTTATTCTGGCTAAGGGTTTTTCAATCTTGTTAATTTTCTCAAAGAACCAACTCTTGGTTTTGTTGATTCTTTCAATGGTTCTTTTTGTTTCTATTTGGTCTATTTCTGCCCTAAGTTTGATTATTTCTTGCAGTCTACTCCTCTTGGGTGTATCTGCTTCCTTTTGTTCTAGAGTTTTCAGCTGTGCTGTCAAGTTGCTGATGTATGATCTCTCCAGTTTCTTTTTGAAAGCACTCAGAGCTATGTGTTTTCTTCTCAGTACTGCATTCATTGCATGCCATAGGTTTGGATATGTCGTGTTTTCATTTTCATTGAATTGTACAAAATCCCTAATTTCTTTCTTTATTTCTTCTTTGACCCTGCTATTGTTGAATAGAGCATTGTTTAGTTTCCATATGTATATGGGCTTTTTGTTGTCTTTGTTGTTATTAAAGACCAGCCATAGACCATGGTGATCTGAAAGGATGCATGGGAGTATTTTGATCTTATTGTATCGACTGAGGCTCATTCTGTGTCCAATTATGTGGTCAGTTTTTGAGAAGGTGCTGTGAGGTGTTGAGAAGAAGGTGTTTTCTTTAGGTTTAGGATGATATATTCTATAGATATCTATTAATTCCAGTTGGTTCATAGTCTCTTTTAGTTTTACAGTGTCCTTTTACAGTTTCTGTTTCCATGATCTGTCCATTGGTGAGAGTGTGGTATTAAAGTCTCCATCTATTATTGTGTGGGGTAAAAATGTATTTTTTGAGCTTTAGTAGGGTTTCTTTTATGAATATGGGTGCTTTTGTATTTGGAGCATATATGTTAAGGATTGAGAGTTCTTCCTGACAGATTTCCCCTGTAATGAGTAAAAAAGTGTCCTTCCTTATTTTTTGATAACTTTTGATAACTTTTGGTTGAAAATCTACTTTATTCGATACTAGAATGGCCAGTCCAGCTTGCTTCTTGGGGCCCTTTTTTTGGAGGGTTTCTTTCCAACCTTTTTTTCTGAGATAGTGCCGCCGGGTTCCTGGATCCCTGGATCAAGCCTGGCAGGCAGGCACACACTTTCTGCATATTCCGCTGAGATCTCTCTGCCCCCTGGCTAGTTGGAATTCATTCTTATCCAGTTCTAGCCAGTCCTGTGTGTCTGGGTCTCTGATTTTCCTGGTGGCGGATGTGCTGGTTCAGTCTCAGGAGTGTTGGCTATTTACTTATTGTCCAGAATCTATAAAAACATCTGTGGATAGATGAGAAGGAACAAGTTTAATAGAAGTATCTGTGTCTGTGAGAGGAGATTGGTGCCTTTGTAGGTTGCTTTTCTGGAGCTGTCCTGTATGTAGTAAGTGCCTGGACTTTACAAGAGGATGACATGCACACACACACACACACACACACACACACACACACACACACAAACACACACACACATAACACACAGGTTATATGTTTGGGAGGAAAAAAAAGTCTTAGATGTACCTTTGAAACCCTGAGGAATCCCACACTCTGGAATAGGTAGTAAGTAAGTGGAAACTTTAAGCTATTGACTAGTAGATGTACTTATCTGGAAGAAGTCTATTTGGTCCATGAGATATAGGTAGATCTGAATTAGTTTCCTATAGCTTATAAGTTAAAAAAAAACATGAGTTAATAACATAAACAGTCTTTAAGATGAGCCTTTTTTGGAGCAGAAAGAACAAGAATACATGATTAGTTTTTCTACCTGGACCAGCAGAGAACCTGGGGCACAGACTTCGTGAGGTCACACTGAGTACCCAAGGTGCAGAGAGTGCTTGCTGGTGCTTGGGGAAAAGGATCCTTTCCAGCCCACAGAGAGGACAGGGCCACTGTCAGTGGGAATTGGGATCTTCCCTGAAAGGCAGATCTCCTAGGTCAGCTCCACAGGCATATTTAAACTTGGACCAGAGGTGAACCAGATACATAGGCACAGGAAAGGCACACTAGGAGTTCTCAGAGAGCAGAGAGTGCTGTGCTCTCTGGAAAGGGGTCCTTTTTGGCCTAGAGAAATAGCCAGTAGTACTCAGGACCTGTGGACAGAGGGCCTAGCTCCCAGAACAGCCTCATAAGAGCTCCCACACCTGAGCCCACAAAGACAGAACTGAGTCACTGCCACCAGAATTCATTGCTGACCCACAAAAAGCCGAACACTCAGAAGC
Source organism: Micromys minutus (assembly GCF_963924665.1). Taxonomy (NCBI): domain Eukaryota; kingdom Metazoa; phylum Chordata; class Mammalia; order Rodentia; family Muridae; genus Micromys; species Micromys minutus. Next base: position 57,372,583 of record NC_137970.1, on the reverse strand, counting down.
AATTTTCTTCCTGAACCCATAGGCCCTCAGATCCATGGGAGAGACAGGCACAAGTCACTGACAACAAGGCCACCTATAATCATAGATAACAAGATGGCAAGAGGAAAACAAAAGAACTTAAGCTATGGAAACCAGGACAACCTGGCAGCATCAGATCCCAGCTCTCCCACAACAGCAAGTAGTGGACTGCAAAACACTCCAGAAAAACAAGACACAGACTTAGACTTGAAATTATACTTCAAAATGTTTATGGAGATCTTGGAGAAGCAGGTAAATAACTCCCTTAAACAATTACAGGAGAACCAGGAGAAATCACTCAGAGAACTACAGGAAAACACAACAAAACAGAAGGTGGAGTTGAAAACAGAAATAGAAAGAATAAAAAAACACAAAAAGAGACAACCCTGAAGATATAAAACCTAAAAAAGAAATCAGGAATCACAGATGCAAGTATGACCAACAGACTACAAGAGATAGAAAAGAGAATCTCAGAATATCAACTTAAAGGCACAATAAATATCTTCAAAAAATTGTAGAAGAAAACTTCCCTACCCTTAGGAACCAGATGACCGCGAACATAAAAGAAGCCTACAGAACTCCAAATAGATTGGACCACAAAAGAAATTCTTCCAGACATATAATAGTCAAAACACCAAATATTCAAAACAAAGAATACTAAAAGAAGTAAGGGAAAAAGGGCACGTAACATATAAAATTAGACCAATCAGAATTACACTGGACTTCTCAACAGAGGCTATGAAAGCTAGAAGATCGTGGACAGACATCATACAGACTCTAAGAGAACACAAATGTCAGCCCAAGCTGCTATACCCAGCAAAACTTTCAATCACCACAGATGGAGAGACCAAGATATTCCAGGAAAAAAAATGAAATTTACACAATATCTGATCACAAATACAGCCCTATAAAGGATAATATATGGAAAACCCAACACAAGGAGAGAAACTACACCCTAGAAAGAGCAAAAAAAGAACTAAGCAAGAAAACCAAAAGAAGAAAGACAGACAAGCACAATTCTACCTTTACAAGCAAAAACAGCAGGAAACAGAACCACTATTCCTTAATATCTGTTAACATAAATGGACTCAATTCCCCAATAAAAAGATATTGGCTATCAGACTGGATACATAAACAGAATCCAACATTTTGCTGCATACAGGAAACTCATCTCAGAGAAAAAGATAGACACTGCTTCAGAGTAAAAGGATGGGAAAAAAAACCTTCCAAGCAAATGGGCCCAAGAAACAAGCTGGATTGGCCATTCTAATATCGAATAATGTAGATTTTTAACCAAAAGTTATCAAAAATGATAAAGAAGGACACTTTTTACTCATTACAGGGAAAATCTATCAGGATGAACTCTCAATCCTAAACATATATGATCCAAATGCAAGACTACCCATGTTCATAAAAGAAACTCTACAAAAGTTTAAAACATACATTGTACCACAAACAATAATAGTGGGAGACTTCAACACCTTACTATCGTCAATGGACAGATCATGGTAGCAGAAACTGAACAGAGATGCAGTGAAACTAGCAGAGGTTATGAACCAATTGGAATTAACAGAACTCTACAGAACATTTCATCCTAAAACAAAAGAATACACCTTCTTCTCAGCACCTCATGACACTATTTCTAAAATTAAATTGATCATATAGTTGGTCACAAAACAAGCTTCAATAGATAAAAGAAGATAAAAAGACTCCCTTGCATCCTATCAGATCAACATGCATTAAGGCTGGTCTTTAATCACAACAAAGACAAAAAAAGTCCACATACACATGGAAGCTGAACAATGCTCAACTTAATGAAAACATGGTCAAAGAAGAAATAAAGAAAGAAAGTAAGGATTTTCTAGAATTTAATGAAAATCAAAGCACAATATACCCAAACTTCTGGGATGCAATGAAAGCAGTACTAAAAGAAAAACTCATAGCTCTGAGTGCCTCCAAAAAGAGACTGGAGAGAGCACACATGAGCAAGTTGACAGCACATGTGAAAGCTCTAGAAGAAAAAGAAGCAGATACTTCCAAGAGGAATAGATGGCAGGAAATAATCAAACTGAGAGTAGAAATTAACCAAATAGAAACAAATAGAACCATACAAAGAATCAACAAAACCAGGAGCTGGTTCTTTGAGAAAATTAACAAGATTGATAAACCCTTAGCCAGACTAACTAGAGGGCACAAAGAGAGTATCCAAATTAACAAAATCAGAAAGGAAAGTAGAGACATATCAACAGAACCAATATATTCAAGAAGTCATCAGATCCTACTAGAAGAGCCTATACTCAACAAAACTAGAAAATCTGGAGAAAATGGATGAATTTCTAGACAGATACCAGATACCAAAGTTAAATCAGGACTAGATAAACCATTTAAACAATTCCATAACACCTAAAGAAATGGAAGCAGTCATCAAAAGCCTCCCAAACAAAAGAAGCCCAGGACCAGATAGGTACAGTGCAGAATTCTATCAGACAGTTAATGATGATCTAATATCAATACTCTCCAAACTATTCTACAAAATAGTCAGATGGAACACTACCCAAATCAGTCCTCAAACCACAATCACTGTTATTCCTAAACCACACAAAGACCCTACAAAAGAGAGAGAGAGAGAGAGAGAGAGAGAGAGAGAGAGAGAGAGAGAGAGAGAGAGAGAGAGAGAGAGAGAGAGAGAGAGAGAGAGGAGAGAGAGAACTTTAGGCCAATCTGCCTTATGAATATTGATGCAAAAATACTCAATAAAATTCTTGAAACCGAATCCAAAAACACATCAAAACGATCTTTCACCATGATCAAGTAGGCTTCATCTCTGGGATTCAGGGTTGATTTAATATATGGGAATCCATCAATGTAATCCACCATATAAACAAACTCACAGGATTAAAAACACATGATCATCTCACTAGATGGTGAGTATGCATTTGAGAAAATTCAACACCCCTCCATGTTAAAATTCTTGGAAAGAACAGGAATCCAAGGCCCATACCTAAACATAATAAAAGCAATATACAGCAAACTTATAGACAACCTCAAACTAAATGGTGAGAAACTTAAAGCAATCCCACTAAAATCAGGGACTAAACAATTCTGAACCCTCTTCCCTACCTATTCAACATAGTACTGGAAGTCCTGCCCGGAGCAATTAGACAGTAAAAGGAAACAAAAGGGATACATATCAAAAAGGAAGAAGTCAAAATATCACTATTTGCTGATGACATGGCAATATACTTACATGAGCACAAAAATTCCACCATAGAACTTTTACAGCTGATAAAAAAACTTCAGCAAAGTGGTTGGATATAAAATTAACTAAGACAAACAAGTAGCCTTCCTCTACTGAAAGGATAATCATGTTGAGAAAGAAATTAGGAAAATATACCCTTCACAATAATTACAAACAATATGAAATACTTTGGTGTGACACTAACTAAGCAAGTGAAGGACCTGTATGACAATAACTTCAAATCTCTGAAGAAGGTGTAAGAAGATGTAAAGATTTCCCATGCTCATGGATTTGATAGATTGACATTGTAAAAATGGCCATCTTACTAAAACAATCTACAGATTCAATGCAAGTCCCATCAAAATTCCAACTCAATTCTTCATAGAGTTGGAAAGAGCAATTTGCAAGTTCATCTGGAATAACAAAAAAACCTAGAATATCAAAATCCATTCTCAACAACAAGCAAACTTCTGGGGGAATCACCATCCCTGACCTCAAGCTCTATTACAAAGCAATTGTGTTAAAAACTGCATGGTACTGGTACAGTGATAGGCAGGTAAATCAGTGGAACAGAATAGAAGATCCAGAAATGAACTCTCACACATATGTTCACTTGAACTTTGATAATGGAGCGGAAAATATTCAATGGAAAAAGGACAGCTTTTTCAACAAATGGTGTTGGCTCAACTGGCAGTTAGCATGCAGAAGAATGAAAATAGATCCTTTCTTATCTTGTACAAAGCTCAAGTGCAAGTGGATCAAAGATCTCTACATTAAACCAAGTACACTGAAACTATTAGAATAGGAAGTGGGAAAACCTTAGAACACATAGGCACAGGGGAAATTTTCCTGAACAGAACACCAATGGCTTGTGCTTTAAGATCAAATATCTGCCAATGGGACTTAATGAGATTGTAAAGTTTCTGTAAGATTCTAAATTTCTGTGGATGGTATTCCGAGCTTTTTGTGGAAGTATCCGCTTATAAGTGAATATGAAGCCTTTAATCAATGGAAACCAAGTTTAGGAAAGAAAGTAAAAGATTACTTCTGTGAAAGCTTACATTTGAAATTGTGTATTGCTTATCATGAAATATGTAAGAAATTTGGCAGTCTTAGCTAGTTAAGGAATTAATGAGTAGATGTAGTGGTTGATTACCTTAGGAGGTAGGTATATTTTCTAGCTGTCAAACTACAATTATCTTATCTGTCAATGTCAGAAATCTGGGGAAGAATAATTTAGAATCTAGGTTCATGTATTAATTAAAAAGGTGACATAGTTCATCTATAGTCCAAACAGTTCCCAGGTCCCTGTGGTCTCCATGGTAACTTGGGCAGAGTCATTCTAACTCTCAAGCCCCGAAGATTAAGATTCTTTTTCTCTGTGACATGGATACATGTGACATGAAAAATGGCTTACCTTGATTTAGACTGTGTAAGTCATTTGACTATCAGGATATTTAGTTTTGTCCACTGTGTTTCTCAGTGGTTATAATACCACATTTCAGGCAGTCTCTTATATCTGTGCACAAATCTTCTGAGACCTTTCCAGGTAAACTGTTAGGCTTTGGTAGATTCATTGCTTCATAAACTTAAGTATATAATAATTAGCCGACTTGTGGGCAAGATTAGGGGATAAATCGATTGGTTATATCTGAGTTATATAACTTGTGTTTGTTAAATTACATATTTGAGAATGTATATAATAAATGTATAGGACACTATAATTTAGTTGCAATAGTAAAAATCATCTATCAAGGCAGGATAGGAACAATCTTAAGTAACGTTGACAGGTTGCATAGCTTCAAAAAACCCATTTTTGCATTAATAGAGAAACACTTGGCTTAGAGTTGGTGTGGAGGATCAGAATGTAAAGGAATACAAAAAATAGTAGCAGTGGCATAAAATCCTAGTGACAGAAAATGAGGTTGTCCAGGTCTGTGACACGAACTGAGCTGGGAGGCAAGCTGTGGGATGGCTACTCTGAGGATGTAGAGACAGGTGTGCATACATATTTGCCCAAGTACATTTAAGGCACGAGCAGCTTGCCTGGGTGGGGGTGGAATGAATGTGTAGCCTGAGGGGCACAGATAGCAAGGAACCCCAATAACCAATAATGGTGTTTGCCCCCCACCCCAGGGAGCACAGGGCCATGGTGCTGCCACAGTGGGCAGGGAAAGGAAAGCATCTGAAGTAGCATGCTGTATATCCCAGCAACACGTGCTCTATTCTTGTGGTGGGCAGGGCTAGCTGCTCACTTCCTGAGTCCACTGCAAAGAGAGAGAACCTGCGCGCGCGCGCGCACATACACACACACACACACACACACACACACACACACACAACCACACACACACAGAGGTGTGTGCGTGCATGAACGAACACAGGCAGTCTGTCGAACTTCTTGGACAGGATGAAAGCTGTTTTTCTTGTGGCTGTGGCGGGCAGCCAGGCAGGGGCGGTGGTAGTAGGCAGAGCACAAGAGCACTATGGAAGAGAGCACAAGGGTAGGTGCAGTAGATGGTCACACACAGATGGGAATGCAGATCTCAACAGAGTCCCTGGCAGGGGGCAGGACCAGACCAGCTTTTCACAAGGCAAACCAGAACCACCAAGAGCAGAGCTAATGAATGAATTCCAGAGGGGTAGGGCAGCAAGCAAACAGAGTCCCTGGCAGGGGTCAGACTCACTTTTCCCTCTGAGAAGTAGTGGCTGCAGCAGCCAGAAGTAGGGGACAAATGAGGAATGGGGAGGGAAAACCTACACTATGTACCACCAGCAAGAGAGTTGTTTTAAAGTTCCAGCTTAGTGGCCATGTAGACACATTGCTTTCTGCTTATTTCGGATTAGATAAAGACATCCCAGTAATAAGGATCAAGGCAGCAAAGATAGACCAATGGGTGAAAGAATAGGTTGATTAACAGCCCTTACCATTATCCTGATGGCACGATTAATGACCAGAGATACAAAGACAGACCAGACCACCAGGTTGTCACATGGTGGCTGGGGGCTAAGCCCTGGGCCAGTGTCCTTGAGCTACAGAGAGGAGTTCACCAAGGCCCGGGGGTTCCCCCCCCCCCCAATGAGAAAGAAACTGTCTCTAAGGAGACAGGAAATCTGACCCAAGGGAAAACGCCTTAGAGTGAGGGTCAGTAAAAAGACTGAATGTCTTCATTCTCCAGGGCAGCACAGGAGTAGCTATGAGCTCAAGAAATCTCCCCTGGGATCAATGGGATGTTTATTCTGACAAGTGGAGGAAGGGGGCTTACCAGTTCTCTGAAGTTTGGGCTAGCAAGAAATGGATCTCCATGTGGTAGTAGTAGGGATGCAAACCTGAAGAGTTTCTAAATTCAAGTCACAGAACCATATGATAAAGATGGTGGGAATATGCTGTATGCATGTGTGGTGAGGTATGGGGAAGGGGGTGCCTCAGTGGCAGTTTGGGTTTTCAAAGGCAGAGAAACAGGTCTGCAGTGGAAAGAGGTGGTTCGTTAGCTGAATTGAGGGTTTTAGAGTCATCTGGTGGAGGTTTCATGGCTAGGAGAAGTTGGGTTGCAGAACAAGAGAAGCAGGGCGAGGGGTTGGATTGAAGATAGGTAAATGCTTGGGCATGGGGGACTTCTTTCCATTTACCTGACTGCTGGCAGTATTTATGAAGATCCTGTAAAATAATTGGATCTAGTGTGCCATTAAGTGGACATTTAGAGCCATTGTTTAATGGGTACTGAATCCAGACCTTATTCCAGATATGTACTGCCTTTGATAACCTCAAATCAGGCATTAACTTTAGAGATTTGAGATTTTTCTGGGAGACATCCTAGTGGGGAACCTGGAGGCATGGTCAAAGGTGTCAAGGCACCCATTGGTTGATGAGGATGTAATTGAACTACTCATACCAGTGTCCCAAGATCATCACATGGACCATCTAGGGCCTATACTGTTTCGGACTCATCAGAAAGATTTTCTACCCAAGGTTAGGGTTTTCTGAATGGCTTCAAGAGTTCAGTGGGGGATGGGTTCAGATACTTCTTTCAGGAGGGAATTCACCTAAGAGTTCGAGTCCTATCTTGTATGTCAGCTAGGAGGCTGGTCATAAGGACCTTGGCCATGAAATGCCAACCCTTTAACCCTTTAACCCATAGAGGATGACCAAATCTTTTCTGTGAAACCAGCGCCATTCCCATGGACTGGAGGAAAAACCTTATCAATCTGCCAATATTTGTGAGAATTTTAGCAGCCTGGTAGCAGGAAAAGTGAAACTGTTTGGTTGATGGGCCCATGCAAATGAGGTTTGCCCTGTGGGGCTTAACGCCTGTGGCAGAAGCTAGCCCATGTGGTAGACCGCAGAGACAGCAGCTCATGTGGTAGAAATCTGTACATTTGGCAGTGTTGACAGTGGCGGGCAGAGTGGCTACATCTGTTGTCAAAAACCCACACAGCTCATGGTAGTGGGCTGCAGTGGCCGTGGCAGCAGTGGTGGCAGCAATTGTGTTGGTCGGTCAGTCACCGTTGCTGCTGGTTGGCAGAGGTCACCTGGTCTCAGCAGCATTCCTGTGTCTTTTAATTCCAGGGTTTCGGCACCAATATTGTTAGAATCTCGGCTCATTTGGACAGACCACACCAGGGCAGTACAGTTACAAATCAGAGAGGTTTATTGTAGGGGAAAAGGACAACGGGAACAACTAAGACAAAGAGGGGAAAAGGGTGAAGGCCAGGAAAGATCTCTCTTTTATTTAGCCTGTGACATAACCACTCACAGGTAAAGGTGGGAGGTAGAACAGGTGGGCACTGGGAATGTATGACAACTGCCATTGCAACAGATGTTCCTGTCACCTATGGGTGATATCACTGAATTGTTGGATTCAGAGGTGACCTGATACCATAAAGCCAGTTCCAGACTGTATAGCCAGTCCCTAATGCCAACACGTTGGATATATTATACCTCTTTTATGTATGTAGCCGACAAAAACATTTTTCCAATCCTCTATATTGTTTATTCATTTGTCTTATGGTGTTCTTAGCTGTACAGAAACATTTTAGTTTCATGGGATACCATTTATTAATTGTTGGTCTTAATGCCTGAATTACTAGGTTCTTGTTCAGAAACATATTTCCCATGACAATGAGTTTAAATGTATTTCCAATTTTATTCTTTATCAGACTGAGGATGTCGAGTCATGTTAAGGTCCTTCATCAATCTGAAGTTTGTTTGTTTGTTTGTTTGTTGCAAAATAAAAAAAAATAAGGACCAGCAAATAGGATAGTAAGAAGCAAAAATTATCCTAATTTACATATTATATGGATCTATATATAAAAGACACCAAAGGTGCCACCAGAAAACTATAGCTGACTAACATATTAAACAACGTAGTGAATATAAAATTATCAAAAACTTCAATAGCTTACCTATATTCATATAGCAGATATACAAAGAAGGAATCAGGGAAATGATGTCATTCATGATAGCCTCAAAAGTATGCAGAAAGGTATCTAACTAAAGAAATAAAAGATTTATGAAAATGTAAAGAGAAACTGAATGAGACACAAAAAGATGTAAAGATCTCTTATATGAATTGGTAGGATTAATATTGTGAAATTGGCCATCGTACCAAAAGCATGTACAAATTCAACATAACAAATAAATAAATAATTAAATAAATAAACTATGATATAATGACCTATCTGATGGAACTAAGCATCAGGTTTCAACAACATTACATCATGCAATAGGTCTCATGTGGGAGATTTATTAAAAACGGGGGACAGACGCTGACTCTTGGGTGAGGAGGGAAGAAAGGAAAGAAGAGATGGAGGAGAGGAGAAACACAATCTTTTATAGGGCCAGTGGTGCGTGTGCATGAGGACATGCAACAGGGGTGACAATATGCTACCTCTGGGCAGCTAGTGATGATGAGTCATATTGATGGCTCTCTCGGGAGATGGCTAGGAAGATGCTTGATTGCTGAGATTCCTCTTTTTTCTCATCATAAAGAAGAGAACTAAAAGAGGAGTGATGGTGAGGCTCAGATAGGGCATCAAGGAGTGTCATCAATTTTGGGATTTAGTTGATCTTCATTATCAGAACACATTTGATAGTTGTTGGCATCAGGCTTCTCTGTGGCCAGTGGTTAGAGTCTTGTTGGAGCAACTGATTAAGTGTTTGGTTGGAATTTTTTTTTTTTTTTTTTTTTTTTTGATATGCTATTGGAGGAATGCGCAGAACAGTTTGATGAAGCAGGGTACAAATATTTTACAGGAAAATGAGAAGAAGTGGAGTCAGAAATGGCAGTATCCATTTCCACATGGGGTTTTCAAAAGCCCAGGGATCAGAAGCATTGAGTTATTCCTTACATTTTTGGCGATCTGCTTGGAGTTTTTGGATTTTGGTTTACACTATACTCAAGTGGTTGACACAGAAGCAGCATTATTGCAATAAAAGGCAAATGCCACCCTTTTCAACTATAAGAAGGTCTAGTCCCCAACTATTTTGAAGCATCACTACAGCCAGGAAGTTGATCTGTCCTTGGAGAATGAGTATGGTTTGGGCAACCTATTGAAGATTTTGGATAAACTTGAAAGAGAACTGATGGTATAAGGTTAGGGAGGTGGTTAGTCCTGCAGTTCCTGTGGCAATTGTTCCCATGTTTATTCCTGCAAGGGCCTGGGGGGGCAGGATTTAAATTGCACTTTTGTTATGCTAGGACGCTATTGAGTCCAGAACCAGGATTAGTAGGGGCTCCTCTCTGTGTATCACCCCTAATTTAGGAGAAAGAAACACCAGTGTACAAAATCCTGACCAGCTGGTAGGTAAAGGATATATATGTACCTGAGTACTACAAAGAATTGGTGTGCTATAGGAACCAGCTTTTCCATGTTTGAGTATTTAACCAAAGGATTTCAAGCTAGCAAATCACACAGACCCTTCTACATCAATGTTTACTGCAGCACTATTCATAGTAGATAATTTATGGAATCAAGTTATTGGGTTACCAACAGAGGAGTAAATCAGATGTCCACGAGGGTTCTCATATGTTTTCTGAAGCTTTTTAAAAAATGCCAATAAAAACTTTTATGAAAAAAAAAAGAATTGGTGTGTTCTGGACTGTAGGGCACTGGTAGAGATGAGGTATCAAGAGTAATGGTGTTACAGTTTAAGGAACTTAACATTCCTACAGAATGTGCCCTGGATGCCTTAATGCAGTCTGCTATGCCAAAGATGGTGATTTTAGGGGCCATGGCAACACCAAAACCAGGGAAATGTAAAGCAAGGCTGTTTGACAAGGTCACTGGAGAAGCTGTCAGTAGCCATTATGTGCCTGTTCACAGGCCCACACAGTCAGCAGCAATCTCCAAAGCAGCCAGGTTGGGTGACGTGACATTAAGGATCTGATAGGCCAAGGTCAGAATCTGGAGGAAAAGGCAAAATGACAGGTTAATATTATTTAGGAGAGGGAATGTCAAAGAAGTAATGACCTAGGAGGAGTGGTCAATCACTACTCCTATTTCTCCCATCTCTGGAGATTGAATAATCGGGACATATTATCTCTGGATATGAATTGTGCTTATTGGGAACCCAGATTTGTTGGTGCTATAAAGTTTACCAACTCCCATTTCCCACCTGGGATTTTATGGATCCTGAGTATAGAAGAAGAGGGTCTGGTATCATAGGTAGAAGAGGCAATTGGTCTGCAATATCAACATATGTAATTGACAAGACCAACATGATCAGCCCCCATATTTGTTTGGTCATTTCTTACAATAGTTCTTTGACTAATCATAATGAAGCAAACAAAAAGGTTATAATACTTAGAAGAATAATGAATATAGGGGTGATAAGAATTCACCAAAGGAAGTCAGGACTGGAACTCAAGCAGGTCAGGAAGCAGGAGCTGGTGCAGAGGCCATGGAGGGATGTCACCTACTGGCTTGCTTCCCCTGGCTTGCTCAACCTGATTTCTTATAGAATCCAGGTCTACAAGCCCAGGGATTGCGTCACCCACAATGGGCTGGACCCTTCCCCCTTGCTCACTAGTTCAGAAAATGCCTTACAGTTGGATCTCATGGAGGCATTTCCTCAGATGAGGCTCCTGTCTCTGTGATAAATCCAGCTAATGTCAAGTTGACACAAAAACCATCCAGTACACTGGCTATGCTATAGTGTCCAATATGAAGGTGGTTAAGACATGGGCCCCCACCCATAACACTATCCAACATTCTGAAATAATAGCTCTTTCACGTGCCTTTCAATAGGCATAGGACAATCCCTAAGCATCTATATAGACTCTTAATATGCCTTCCATATCCTCTTGCCCATGCTGCTATCAGAAAAAAAAAATGTGTGGGTTACTGTCCTGGCTGGTTTTGTGTCAACATGACACAAGCTGGAGTTATCACAGAGAAAGCATCAGTTGGGGAAATGCTTCCATGAGATTCAGCTGTAAGGCATTTTCTCAACTAGTAAGCTGGGGGGAGGGCCTAGGCTGTTGTGGGTGGTGCCATCTCTGGGTACTCTTGGGTTCTATATGAAAGCAAGTTGAGCAAGCCAGTAAGTAGCATCCCTCCATGACCTCTGCATCAACTCCTGCTTCCTGACCTGCTTGAGTTCCAATCATGACTTCCTTTGGTGATGAACAGCGATGTGGAAGTGTAAGTTGAATAAACCCTTTGCTCCCCAAATTCCTTCTTGGTCTTGATGTCTTTTGCATGGATAGAAATTCTGACTAAGACAGCCAGATATTTGAGTTCCTTTATGTATAAAGTAGCTGCCACCTTTATATCTGGTATAGGTGGTATATATTGGCCTAAGACAATGTACCCTTCTCTATGCATAAGGAATTGGGCAATAATTTCTTTAAGGTTTCAGTGCAGGAATGAGGTAGGGCATGGCAAACTTTTAGTGGACGAAGAATATCTGAGGTGTTGAGAGCACAATTGGAAAGTAAGTATTCAAGTCTTCTTTTAGAGATACCCGAGAGGGGAGAACCCTGGAAGGAGGTCAAGTTTGTAAGTCTTTGTAAGTTAAGAGATGAGGCAGGTTATGAAAGAAGATAATAATAAGTGACCCAAAGATTAGGGCTGTTTTTTTTTTTTTTTTTGATATTTGAATAAGGAGCCCAGCAGCTGCTAAAGCATGTTTACAAGGTGCCCATTTTTAGATAGTCAGGTCTAAGCTTTTTTATAAGTATGCTACAGGTACAAAGGAGGGTCCTAGGTGGTGCCCAAGGACTCCAATAACATGTTCCTCTTTTTATATTTCATAGAAAGAGAAGGGACATGCTAGATCCATGAGGTGTAAGGTCAGGGACTTGAAGAAGAGTGTGTTGATGCCTTTGAAAGAACTTAGTAACAGGTTTGAGAAGAGATTCCTGGGTGGGACCTAAGGTTGGAAACAAGAGAAAAGGACTGAATCAAGGAACAAAAAAAGTCAGCTTCCTCTTTAGTAGAGGGGACTGCCAGAGACTGGATTAGGTATTTTCTACCTAAAGCAATGGCTTTGTTAGTTGGAGTAATTGTTAGTCACAAGTATGTGATCTAGAAGGCAGACTGTTAGACTTTAGAAGGTGATAATCTATAGCCTTTGTTGGACAGGAAATTTAAAAGAGCAGAGTTATTAGTTTGGATAATCTCTAGAGAGGGACTACAGGTAAGAACAGCATGACAGCAAATTCAAGTCGCAGAACTAGTGGTTGAACAATGTTTTGGTTCAAGAATTGCTAAAGAAAGACCCCAGACTCAAATAGTATGCAAAAACAAAGACTATTCTGCAGAAATTACTAGCATGCAGGGATCAACCATTCATCAAAACCGGACCCCCAGAGGTGAGCACAAAGCTGATTAGGTAAATTCTAGGGAGGGGTTTAAGTGTCTCTGGAATTAGCTGGGGGTGGGCTTTCCAAAACTGTTGCTGGGGCCCTGTGGACTTTCTAGAACTATTGCTGACTTGGCTCAGGTCAGATGGCAGGGCAGCTTCTGATTGTGCAGACTGGCTTCTCTGGCAACTCCTTTGTTCAGCTATGTAAAACAGAAACTTAGGGTTGGTTTCCTGACATGAAGCCAGTTATGGAGTCAGTCTAGCTCAGCCCTCTCTTTCCCCTCTCTGAATTGTAACTGAATCAAATCTTTGATTCATCAGTTTTTTTCCAAGGTCCATATTTTTGGTAGAGGGGTAAATTGGGACCTTAGTACCATAAGTTTCATTGCTGAAATTCTGACCTTTTTGACTTAGCATCTTAAACTGTAAGGTAGGTCAACAGATGCTGTAGTTTTATTCCGTAACTGCTTCCTGCTGATATTCAGACATTGTCTTTTTGGGGTTCGGAGAGGCTGAAATGCAATGGAGAATTTATCTGAAGCATCTAATTAGTTCTAGCGGGAACATAGGGAGCAATCATCTCAGCTAGACTGGTTAACATCAGGCTTCACCAGTCAGAGGTCATCAGCTCCACAGGTGATCCTTGAATGGAGTCTGTCAGCCAGGTGAAAATCTGCTGAGAAAAATAAAGACATCCTTGCCAGCATCTTCTGTCGCTTGAGTTTTTGATCTTAGCCATTCTGACTGGTGTGAGAGGGAATCTGAGGGTTGTTTTGATTTGCATTTCCTGATGAATAAAGATGTTGAGCATTTCTTTAGGTGCTTCTCAGCCATTTAATATTCCTCAGTTAAGAATTATTTGTTTAGCTCAGTTCCCCATTTATTAATAGGCTTATTTTGTTCTCTGGAGTCTACCTTCTTGAGTTCTTTGTATATTTGGATATTAGCCCTCTATCAAATGTAGGACTGGTTAAAGTCTTTTCCTAGTCTGTAGGTTGCCATTTTGTTTTATTGACAGTGTTCTTTGTCTTACAAAAGATTTTCAATTTTATGAGGTTCCATTTGTCAATTGTTGATCTTAGAGCATGAGCCATTGTTCTTCCATTAAGGAAAATTTCTCCTATGCTCATGTGTTTAAGGTTATTTCCTATTTTCACTTTTGTAAGACTATGAGCATTTGTTTTTATGTTGAGGTCCTGTATCCACTTGGACTTGAACCTTGTATGAGATTAAAATGTATCAATTTTCATTCTTCTACATACTGATCTCTAGTTAAACCAGCATGATTTTTTGAAAATCTTTAATCTTTTCCCCACTGGATAGACTTGGATTCTTTGTCCAATATTAAATAACCACTCATATGTGTGTTTATTTCTGAGTTTTCAATTCAATTGTATTGACCTACCTGTCTCTCTCTGGAAAAATACCATACAGTTATTTTTTTTCAATCTTTATTTCTCTGTAGTAGAGCTTAAGTTCAAGAATGGTGATTCCCCCAGAAGTTCTTTTATTGTTGAATTGTTTGTTTTCCTGGTATTTTTTTTTTTGTTATTCCAAATGAATTTGAAAACTTTTCTTTCTAACTCTATGAAGAATTGAGTTGCAATTGTAATGGGGATTGGATTGAATGTGTAGATTGCTTTTGGTAAGATGGCCATTTTTACTATGTTAATCATACTTGGGGAATTTTTCTGTTTTCTAAAGTCTTCTTCAAATTCTTTCTTTTTAGACTTGAAGTTCTTCTCAGACAGATCTATCACTTGCTTGGTTAGAGTTACACCAAGATATTTTATATTATTTATGACTATTATTAAGGGTGTTGTTTCTCTAATTTTCTTCTCAGCAATTTTATACTTTGTATAGATGAAGACTGCTGACTTGTTTGAGTAAATTTTATATCCAGCAATTTCATTGAAGTTTTTTAAGCTGTCAGAGATCTCTGGTTTTGGCATCCTTTTGTATACTATCATATCATTGGCAAATAGTGATTCCTTCTTTGCTTCTAATTTATATCCCTGTGATCTCGTTTTCTTATCCATATTTTTGCTAGTAATAAGAATGTCCTTCCTCATATTTCTTAACAACTTTTTGTTTAAAGTCTATTTTATTGGATATTAGAATGTCCACTGAAGCTTGTTTCCCAGGACCATTTGCTTTTACCATTTTTTTCTAGTCCTTTACTCTGAGGTAGTGTCTTTCTTTGTTGCCAAGGTGTGTTTCCTGTATACAGCAAAATACTGGGTCCTGTTTATATATTCATTCTGTTAGTCTGTCTTTTTATTGTGGAACTAAGTCCATTGATGTTAAAAGATATTAAGGTAAAGTGATTGTTGCTTTCTGGTATTTTTGTTGCTAGAGCTGGAACTATGATTGTGTGTTTCTTTTCTTTTGGATTTCTTATCAGAAAATATTAATTTCTTGCTTTTTCTTGGTTGTACTTTCCCTCCTTGTGTTGGCGTTTTCCTTCTATTATCTTCTGTAGGGCTGGTTTAGTGGAAAAACAATGTTTAAATGTGGTTTTGTCAGGGAATATATTCGTTTTCCTATCTATGGTAATTTTGCTAAGTATAGGTAGCCTGTGATGGCATTTGTGTTCTCTTGGGATCTTTATGACATCTTCCCATGTCTTATAGATTTTAGAGTCTCTGTTTAGAAGTCTGGGCTAATTCTGATAAGTTTTCCTTCATATGTTTCTTGACCGTTTTCCCTTACATATTTTAATATCTTTTCTTTTTTTTTCTGTCCATTTTGGGTTTTTATTATCATGTGATAAGAATTATTTCCTTTCTGTTCTAATATATTTGGTGTTCTCTAGGCTTCTTGTGGATTTATGGTCATTTCTTTCCTTAGGTTATGGAAGTTTTCTTCTACAATTTTGTTGAAGATGTTTACTGTGTCTTTAGGTTGGGAATCTCTGCTCTCCTCTATACCTATTATGCTTAGGTTTGTTCTTCTCATTGTATTCTAGATTTTCTGGATGTTTTGGGTTAGGAACTTTTTGCATTTTGCATTTTCTTTGACTGTTCTGTCAACGTTTTCTATGGTATCTTTTGCACCTGTTTCTGTTGGTGATGCTTGCATCTATGACTCCTGATCTCTTTTCTAGGTTTTCCATTTCCTGGGTTATCTCTCTTTATGATTTCCTGTTTCTTTAGAATCTGAGAAGCTCCTGGACACTTTATGAACAGCCTGAACAGAGTCCTTGGATTGCTTCCAGCTTGATCTAGGCAAGAGGCAGGGTTCCAAGGACAGCACCAGTTTATCAGTTTTTGTTGACCCAATTAAGCTGCTTTTTTCCTTCTAAAAATTCTTCAAATTAGTTAAAATTAAGTTAAGGTGTGAACAAGAAGTAGATGAAGTATTGACTATTTTCCTCCAGACCCAGATGTCCTATAGTACAGGAGTTAAAAATAGAGTCACAGAACAAAACAAAGAGTTGATAGACCTGCTGGCTATTTGCCACTGCAAAAGATGGTTAGTTTCCCTGACCATACAGCTAAACTAAGATTCTCTGTCAGGCATTTGAAATCACTGAACTATAACTGGCTAGATCTAGTAGAGTGGAGGTATCTGTCTGTCCCCTCTCAAGAAAATAGGAGAGAACAAATAAATCACAAGCACATAAAGCACACAATAAACCTACAGAAATGCATAAAAAGAAACTTAAATGAAGATAATGGCAGTGTATTCCTCTCTAGGGTTTTGTCTGTGAGGAACAACCTTATAACCTCCATAAAATCCTGTATTTGGCTGGAGTTCTCTGACTGGGAAGGCTCTAGAGATGGCAGCCTCTCTGGCACTAAGGCTCTGCCAATTATGTCCATCCTCTAGGAATCTATCAAAATCTGGTACAAATCATACAAATGGGAGCTTTTCACCTCTAACATAAGGAGTTCAGAATCATCCTCGGCACTGCCTGGCCAGAAGGGAATCTGTGTCACATCTACCCTGTCTCCAATAACCTAACTGCTGTACCTCCCAAAGAAAGAGAAAAAAAAAGAGAAATAGAGGTCCCCCTACTCTGAATAGAGCTGGCCATGAACAAGACAAGACAAAAGACAAAAAAAGTTAAAAAGATATATAAAACACATAGGCATCTCAACTCATAGATTAGTGAAGAGCCAATTGCTCTCCTAAAAACACTCTATACTCTCAAGTTACAGGGGTTCACAGCAATGTCATACAAACCCCCAAATATTAGGGTTCAAGAATCTCCAAAGGAAGATCTCAGATACAAATAGTATGAAAAGGTAAAGAACATTTATTCCGTGGAATTCACTACCATGCAGAGGTCTCATTCATCAAAACTGGTGCCCCTGGATGTGAGCTTACAGGCTCGATTTAAAACTGAGATTAGAGAAATTCTAGGGAGGAGTAGGTGATCTTTATCTTGATCAGTTTGTTCTATCTTTAGGGGTACAGGTGTCTCTGGTTCTAGGGCCTTTATATAACTGTTTCTGGGAGGCTGGGCATTTTTCCAGAATCATTACTGACTAACTAGTCTTGGCTTGTTTGGGTCTGACCCCCACTTCAATAGCTGAAATCATTTTGTTCCATCCCTGCAGCTATTTCATATTGTTGCTGTAACATGTCTTTCCAATCATAGACAAAGAGACATGACTTGGCTCAGAGCTAGGACAATGGTGACCACATACCCTTGCTTTGTTCTTAATGTTCTATATGAGGTTTGTTAATCTTAGGACCCATCTCACTGAAGGTCAATATGAAGTGTTTCGTCTAACATATCTTGACTCAGAGCTGACATTTGCTGATATATGAATTCATTGTGGGGCTTGCCGGGGTGTGTGTGTGTGTGTGTGTGTGTGTGTGTTTATATGATGACAGAAAAAGTTATCCATTGTTATAGTTCAGACAATTCCAAGCTATGTTTCTGGTCTGACCAGTATTAGGTTGTAAAGTCAATAAACTATTCTTGCTTAACTGAGATCTTTGTTCATATGGTTTGTGTGGTGATTCCCGAACCCCGTCAGGCTCAGGTCAGATTGTAGGACAGCTCTTGATTGGCTGCCTTCAGACTGTGGTTTTCCTGGAACTGGTTTGTTTACCTCTGGGAAACAGAATCTTAGTCCTAGTCTCCTGAACTTGGTGTCTTGCAACCTGTAATGGAGGCAGTCTAGCTCAACCTTCTTTAAGTGGTCAGTTCTGACAAAATCACACCATGCATCAGGTCTTATGTGGGAGGTTTATTAAAAGAGAGAGGGACAGAGGCTGCTTCTGGAGTTGAAGGAAAGAAGAGATGGAGGAAGGAGAAATACAACCCTTTACAGGGGCATGGCACATGCACAGGAGAACATGCAATAGGGGAAACAGTGTGTTGCCTCTGGGAAGCTAGTGATGACATATTTTCTTGTCCCTTAGGAGCTGGCTATGAAGATGCCTGATTGATAGCACCAGCAATCAATGGAATGGGATTGAGAATCTTCACATAAACCCATATTCCTTCAGACACCTGAATTTTATCAGAGGCCAGCATCACACACCGGATAAAAGATAACATCTCCAACAAATTTTGTTAGGCAAATTGGATAGCTACATATCAAAACTGAAGCTCATTCCTTCTCTTTCACCCTGCATTCACTTCTTTAACCTTGCAAACACACACACACACACACACACACACACACACACACACACACACAAACACTTTTGCAGAATATTAGGATATTTGGTCATACTGTGAACGTCAAGATCATGTTATTTACTAAAAAAAAAAAAAAAAAAAAAAAAAAACCTGTTTCTCCTTGTGGCATGTCTCAGCCCTAGCAAACACCTTTACTCCAAAAACTTTCTGTTCATTATGAACAGGATTAAATAAGTCAAGCATAGGTTAAGAGGAAGAGCAAGTCACCAGTTTACAGGGAGTAAACATAGGAAAAAATATACAAACCCAGAAAATAAGAGGTAGTGAGGAGGACAGATAGATGCACATGAAGTAGAAGGGAGGGTTATACAGTTGGCTAGATTTTGAGAATTCATGGAGGAGAGCTTCTTTTTTCTTTTTGGAAGTTGGGCGAGGAGGAAGGTCAGTTGGGTGCTTTCTCTGCTTGCTGAAAACAGTCCTAGCCCATTGTGGATAGTGCTATCACTGGGCTGGGGTTCCTGGGTTCTATAAGAAAAAGGCTAATACATCCATCAGAAAAAGCCAGCAATCTGAACCCCTCCAGGTTTTTCATATCAGCTCCTGCCTTCAGGTTCCTGCCTTTCTTGACTTTCTGTCTTGATGTCTCCCTGTGATGGTTTATTACCTAGAAGTGTAATCAAGTTGTCCCCTCTCCAAGTTGCTCTTGGTCATTATGTTTTATCACAGCAATAGGAATCCTCATTAAGACACCAGATAATTCAACATACTTGATCCAGACAGGACAGACAGGTCCTCAACACAAACCACATATTACCACTCCCTTTTACTGAGATTAGAAAACAGGATTCATCATTCTTACTCTTAAGAAATACATTTACTTATACAATTCAGTATCAAGAATTGGTGCACCTTAGATAAAGAATGATGGAAGGTATTTTATCTAAATGGAACTGAGAAACAAGCAACTGTAGCTATTTGAAAACACATAATATGGGCCAAAATGAATTAGAAGAGATATAGAAAGATACTTCATACTTATCAAATGAAAAAAAATCTACTGGCAGAAAAAGAGATTTGTAAGGAAGTCTGTACAAGAATCCTATGGTAGGTTGGGGGAGGAAATAGAGAAAATTGGGGATAAATTAATTAGAAAGCATTATGTACATTTATAAATTAAAAAGTTATCTTTTTGTTTTTAAAATTAGTTTATTTGCTTACATTCCGGTCATTGCTCCCTCCTGGCTCCTCCTCCCACAGTTCCTCATCCTATTCTTCCTTCCCCTTCCTTCCCAGAGGGTGCTCCCCCCAGCAGGCCTCCTCCTTCACTGGGGCCTCAAGTCTCCTGAGTGTTAAGCTCATCTTCTCCCAGTGAGGTCAGAACAGAAAGATCTCTGCTGTCTTTGTGCTAAGGGCCTTCAATCAGTCCATGTATGCTTCCGATTAGTGGCTCAGTCTCTGGGAGCTTCCTAGGGTCTGGGTAAGCTGAAACTTCTGGTCTTATTGGGGTCACTCTCCCTTTCAGCTTCTTCAATCTTTCCCTTAATCAACCTTTGGAGGCTCCCAACTTCAGTTCAATGATTTGGTGAAAGCATATCTGCTCCTGTCTCAGTCAGCTGGTGGTGAGGCCCCTTAGAGCATACCCATGACAGGCTCTTGTCTGTAAGCACATCATAGTATAAGTAATAGTGTCTGGCCTTAGTGCCCTCCCATGAGATAGATCGCAAGTTGGGTCAGCCATTGAAACATCTTTCTTCTAGTCTCTTCTCCATTTTGTACATTTTGTCCCTGCAGTTCTTTAGACACGAACAGTTCTGGGTCAGAAATTTTGACTGTGGGTTAGTAACTGTGGCTTGAGGCCTGTCTATCTACTGGAAATAAACTATTCAACGTTCCTGTCCACAATATTGGGCTTTTTGGCTAAGGTCACCCCCATTGAGTCCTTAGAGTCTTTCACCTCTAGGTCTCTGGTACTTTCTACAGGGCCCTCACCTCCCAACCCCTGATGTTTCTTATCACCATTCATTCTCTTGGCCCTCTTTGCTTCTCTCCTGCCCCCCATACCTGATCCCATTCCCATTTTCCTCTTCCCCTCCCCTCTCCCACTCAGATCTCTTCCTTTCTCTGCCTCCTGTGATTCTTCCCTTCTCCCTTCTAAGTGGGATTGAAACATCCTCACTTTGGTCTTTATAAAAGGAAAGAAAATTATTTTCATTTTAGAAATGAGACATGGTCATTTTTCAGCCCTTCATCACCCAGAACATAATATGTATGTAATAGCTTTTCTTCCAATTTCATCTTTATTCCTTGACAAAAATAATTGCTCTGGTGATCATCATTTTCTAGAACTATCTTGGTCCCTTAATCCATTTTATTGACTTTCTTTGTTTTGTTTTGTTGTTGTTTTGATTCAGGGTCTCTTTATATACCCCTGACTTTTCTAAAACTCCTCATGCACAGGAGGATAGCATCAAACTCAGAGATCTGGCTGCCTCTGCATCCAGAGTGTTGGGATTAAAAGTCTTACTGTGCATAGCCACTTAATTCATTATTTTTAAATCATTCATTTTTATTGTAGAGTCACAAGCCTGTCAACTTGTGGGAAACTATTCTAAGTTTCTAGTTTAAACTCCGGGCACTAAAAATGTAAGAATTTTCTTTCTGAAAGGATCATTGGTCTGATATCTAGCTTGTCTTTTATTGGTCTGTGCTTGTACTCTGGTCCACCAGACATTTTTATAGCAGCCTTTTATGACCTTGGTTTTATTTTGTAGATTTTGATCCCTGCTCCAGAAGCATGGGTTGCTAAATTCTAATTATTCTTCTAGATATAAACTATATTCTAGACCTCTGTCCATGGCATTTCACTTACTTTAATCTCATTTTTATAGTAGAATCATACACATATGTCTTATTGGATACTTTTTTTTCTGAGCTGTTTTAAGTACATTGTATGTCTCATCTCATTTAATCATCTTTACTATTCTATTAATTACATAGACCCCCCTCTTCTTGTGTCACCCATTCAGGATTTGGAGGATTCAAGAACCATATTATTTGTAATGAAACTGGAAGGTTATCATATTAATTTTTCAGAGAAGGAAACTGAGAACTTGATATAACCTTCGTTAATTGCTCTGTGACATTTTACTGAATTTCTTGGCCTCATCTGACATCTCTTATATTTTTTATTACTTAATTACAGTATTCCTCTTTTAGTGTAAAAAAAAAGCCTTGGAAGTACTTACAAAGTCCTCCAAATTTTCTCGATTATACATATCACAAACCATGTGAATGAGGTGTGTCAAGCAAATGATATAAAAGCAAATATGTTAAATATTCAAAATGCCTATTTAAATAATAAAATCATAACAATAAAGAAGTATAATTTCTCAAAATTTATGAAAACTACCACAGAAATAAATAATTTCTCAGAAATAAGTACGAATAATTTTGTATAAAAGCCAATGCTATTTAATGACACTGCAAAATGACTATTGTATCCAAACTTTAAATAATCCTGGTTATGGATAGCTGATTCAAAGAGTGGTGTAAAGTGGGCTACTGCATTATGGTTCATTGGTAAAGACCTTACACAGCATGTGTGAAAACTTAATTTCCAACTGTTTCACTAAAGAACAAATTGGTGCAACTGCTCTCTTGATTTGTATTTTGAAGAGTATTTACTCTATTAGCGTATGGTCATCTTTGACATATTGTATATTTCCTCTAGTCTGGAGTAACAAATATTTGCAATTATGTTTAATATTGTCAGAAAAGCAAAATAAATTTATCATTGCAGTCAATGGAAAACAGTAAAAAAATATATTATCTCATATGAAATAGACTATGAGTCATTCTTTTTTCTTTTGGAATGAAAATGATTAGTTTGTATAGTTGTGGATTAGAAGTATGTAGCTTAGTTTGGTTGTTTTGGTTTGGTTTTCGGTATTACACAGGCTACAGTTAAAATTATTTTGAGTGTCAGATTAGACATGTATGTTTTTTAGAACTATTTCCTTTTTTGAATTTATAATATTATTACATCATTTCCCTCTCCCATTTCCTTTCTCCAAATCCTCCTGTGTACTTTTCCTTGTTCTTTTTCAAATTCATGGCCCCCTTTTTTTTCATTATGTCTTGTTATATATAGAGAAAACCTTAGTCTGTATAATGTTACTTGTTTGAGACTGACTTCTTAAGTTTTAAACAGGATTCAGATTATTACAGAATAGGGTGAAAAGTGTATATACTAAATTTAGTTGATATAACTGGGGGCTCTGTTGTATTCTGAAGAGAAATGGGAGAAACTGGATCTGAGAGAAGGGGGAAGTATATAAAGGAGGAGCTGAGAGGAAGGCAGTGAGGAAAGTCCACTGTTGAAATGTATCATATGAAAAAAGAAAAAATTAATAAAACAAAATGATTTCAAAGAATTAAAAATGATGAGGGCACACTGACATCAGGACTGGTGACCTGCCCTCAGAGTCCTGAGCACCTAGGGGAGACAGAGGCTCGCTCTCCCCACTGAACCCATGGGTGAGCCCAAGCTCTCTCTCACTGATTGTCTAGAGAGGACCTCCAGGAACTCTTGGGGCACAGGGATCACAGTGCAATCTGTGATCTAACTGGTCAGGCCTCCATCTCGGCCCAGAGCCACAGACAGATCAGGCATGCTGACACCAGGCCTGGAAGCCTGCTCTCAGAAAACTGAGCACCCAGAGAAGACACAGGAGGAGTGAGTCTACTTTCCCTCTCCACTGTCTATCCAGGAAGAGGCTAGTCTGAACTCACAGGGCACAGGTGCAGGTGCTGCCTGGGAGCTCATACTTCCTGCCCAAGACCAGACTCAACCAAGTTTCAGGACTAGAGGCCTGCCCACAGTTTGCTGGGCACCTGGAGAGCTGTAGGAGGGCCCTCAATCCTGAGTGCAGGGGAGAGTCCAAATTCCCTCTCCACTGTCTATCCAGGG